>NC_134399.1:160098870-160788267 GCF_050003625.1 Haematobia irritans
GAAATAAAATTGTCACAAAATTTTCGGTAGAAATAAAATTTTGCAAAATAAGATTTTTTTCTATGATAACTTTTTGGTAAAATTTTTTGCAAATTTTGGTAGATTATTTTTGTAATTATTTTTTTTTTTTTCGCTTGATAAAGACAATTTTGTAGTTTGAAGGAAAAATTTGGAGTCTTTAGCATTATACGAAATTCAAGATGGGCTCATTTGTGCAAAAATAGAATCTTTATCTATATATTTCATGTGTGTATAATTTGTTCGTTTTTAAGTTCATTTAACTAACGTACGCAAAAAAAATTATTAAAGGCAAGGAAGCTTTTTGAAACCATCATAACTCGAAGAACGATACTAGATTTAAATTGGCTTCCGTATTCTAAGGAAAAAAATTGTATACAACAATATTTCTCAGTGTAGTATAAACAACTACTACTACAACATGAAAGTCAAAAGTTTAAATCCATTTACACAAAAAAAATTTCTGATTCAATCACGAAATTAATTGAGCAAATTAATTTTTTAATTGAAATTCCTTCAATCACAGTAATGATAGTATCAGTTAAAAAATTCATTGAAAGTCAATTAAAAAATTAATTGATACTATTAATTTTTATGATTGATTTTTGTTTTAATTAAAAAAATTGTTGAATCAATTAAATTTTTAATTAATTTTAATTTTTTTAATTAATTTTAAAATTCAATTAAAACATTAATTGGAAAAATTTTCGTGATTTTTTCTTTTTTATTAGGATATTTTGATTACTGTGGGTTTTGCGAAAGACAAATTCCAACTGCGTGTGGGATTTTTCAATAAGTAAATAAAAAAACAAATATAGAAATTGTATCATATCTCTCATATAATCTGATATTGCACATATCAAACATGATGATCAGAGCATTCAAATTTTAATGTAAAAATCTCACTCAAGTAAACCACTTCGCTTCTACAAATGTTGAATAGTTTGAACATCTTGCACTTGAGCCATTGCACTAATCCAACAATGCCAAAATAGGCCACACATGGCTAATGTAGGTAATGTATTTTTCCCAATGGCTAAGCCATTGCCTGGGGATCAGACCTCCTTTGTTCTAACTCTAAAGCAATCCATAATGGGCTATGATCCTTTTCATTATTATTCCATGAAATTTACCTAAAAACGACTAATAAAACCGAAATTTCCTAACTTAAAACATTGATTAATAGGGGAAAGACAAAAAAGGACATGGATTCTCTTCGGTAATATCCTTTTATTGGGACAATACTCTAATTTTAATACACTTCGATGGACAAGAAACAACTACTATTGCCACCGTCGCTTGAAGGGACATTTGTCAATCACAATGTCAACCTGAAAATAGCAAATCCATCAAATCTTCTAGCTTATGGTGGATTTTTTCAAAAACAACCTTGAATACACATCACCACTTACATATTCGACATAACCATCAATTACATGACAATGCATTGACAGAAAACAGAAAAGGACAACCCTCTCCACATCAAAATCAAAGACGAAGACGAAGAAGAAGATCAAGCACCATTTACACAAAACACCGCACCTTTTCTATTGTACTAAAGTGGACATTTATTTTTTAAAAGGAGATTTTTCACTTTCACTGTGAATGGTTTCAAAAGGACTCTGCTTACTGCTAAGCTACCATACATGATGCTTCTTAGTTGCTCACATTCACCCAAAGCCATTTTAAGACACTGCTCAATGGCTCATTGGCCGATTGTCCATAGTCCAAAAGGATATTTACTTGACAATTTGTCACACGACAGGACACAAATGACGACGGGTCAATATATCACCACTTTTTTTCATTCGAATGACCCCAGTTTCTCACACCAGTTTCTCTTTTCAGGTTTTTTTTTATTAGTTCGGGTTGATTTACCTGTCCAGCTGCATAAATTCCGGTGACATGTGAGTCAGTGAGAGAGCGAAAGCAAGTGATTTTTTTTTGTTGGGTGGAGAAGATTGTGGGGGACAACTTTCTGTGACAAAAATCCATGAAATCCTTAACAGCAACGACGGATTTCAGGATGTGTTGAAAGTATTACGAACGACCGGAATATCGAGACCATGACACTTTGTCCACCACCTTGCAACAATCACTGCTTGTTTGAATTTTCCAAACAAACGGAGAAAATCAAAAGTCAGGGATGGGTATGATGATTGTGAGGAAAGAAATTTAAACACGTATGAAATAGCAAATGTCAGGCTTAATCGCCCATACAGGCTATTGAAACCATATTCAGGTTGCCATTATTTCTAAATTGCTTTTCTGACAGCTAAAGGCCGGTACTATGTTCATTCTTGCGAAAAATTTTTATGGAAACCATTATTTCGCACATAGAAAGCGGCGTTTTTTAGGTAGCTTGGAGCGCTATTTTACAGGGAGCGATATTGGATTAAGTTGGTGGTTGTTGCTTGTTTTTACAAAATAACATTTTATTTTTCCTTGGGCAATTGATCTGCTATTCCTTTGATCCTTTGTATAGTTTCGGAACAAAAATATGGTCCGTGTTTGATTTATAAACCCGCACAAATAGTTTTTAATAAATAAATTATTTCTTAATTCACATTGCAAATGGCGCCGTGCTATAAACGTCAGTTTTTCAACACGAAAAAACAAAGTATCACAAATGGAAAAAATTTCGCAAATTTTTCGCATTTTTTGGTTTTGTATGGAGTTTCAAAGCGAAAACCGAACAGAGTACCGGCCTTAAGAGAGTTATACCAGTGACAGTTCATTTTATTTTCGACGAGCTTACATAAACATTTTGACTTATTGGATTAGCAGGAGACCAAAACAAATTCGTAAGAAGAGGAAGGATGTTCGGCCAAGGTACTCCAAAAGTACCGAATTCAGGACACGAAAATGATATTATCAATCACAATTTTAAGTGGACAATAAAAAATACTTGATTAAAAAATTAATTGATTTCATTAGCAAATTTCAATTAATTTTTTAATTGATTCAATTAAAAATTTAATTGATATTTATTGCAAAACTCAATATATTTGTCATTACAAACGAAATTATTTTTACTTACTTTCATAACTGACTTACGGCAATTTTCAGCTCCGTTAGGCTTTAACTGCCAGTTAAAAGAAAGTAAATTGCAAATATCTTCCCTCCAGTTAACTTTAACTGAATAATTTTCAGCAGTTAAATTCCTAACTGGCCTATGGAATTTATGACAGCTTCGTCCATAATACGGTTTAAAAGTTGGTTAGTTAACGGAACACTAACGGAGCTTTATGAAAATGGGGGTTATTGTTTTTGGTTTGTTTCTTTAAAAGTTGGTTAGTTAACGGAACACTAACGGAGCTTTATGAAAATGGGGGTTATTGTTTTTGGTTTGTTTCTGATCAATTTTTTGAAATAAATTTGATGGTTTTTATATGGCGCAAAAAATTTTTCATCTACATACACTCTTAGAAAAATATGTTTTTCATATGTTCCGATATAAACAAAATGTGTTTCGGGCACAATTTTAAAACACAATATATTTAAAAGCAAACATGTAATGTTCCTAAACTAACACTATATGTTTGGAACATCTATGTTAATATGTTAGAATATATTATGTTTGGGGCATGAATGTTTCATAAAAATCATATGTGTGAATGCAAACATATATAAATTTACAAATTTCGACTAAACATACATATGTTGTGATATTTTATTCAAAGCGACAGAGAGAGTATAGAGAAAGAAATAGAAATGGAAACCGGGAGAGTTGACGAAAGATATCAACATAACACAGCGAAAGAGTCAAAAGAGAACAATTTCTGTGAAACCCCTTGTATGTTGTTTCGGAAAACTGTTTTATGATAAGGCCAAAAATTTGATATGCTTAAGTCTAAATATTATTTAATTTGAATAAAGACATTCGGAACCAAGTGAATAGACATTTGAAAAACAAAAAGCATATGTTTTCGCCTTGAGAGCAGCATTTTATGTATGTGTGGACATGTGTTTTGTTTATTTTGTTATTTTTGCAATAAAAAATTAATATTTTATCCAAAAATCAGTCAATTTCATTTATATCAAGCACTGTTACTGACTATAAATCTTTAATAACCCACATTTCGAAGTTTTATTATAAAACTTTAATATAGTGTAAATATAAATGTGTAAATTAAAAAAAAAGTGTTCGGTCGGAGCAGGGATTGAACCCACGACCCTTTGCATGCAAGGCAGACATGCTAACCACTGCTCCATGTGGAAAACAAATGTATGTTTCTGTTAAATAATGTTATGTTTGCATGGGCTCGTGGGCGCTGCAAACTATGCTATATAAATGTAACTTAAAACGATAATTATCTACTGGTGACTATAACAGCTACGTAGCCCAGTGGATAGTGTGTTGGCTTACAAACTGTATGGTCCTCGGTTCGATTCTCCGTGCAGGCGAAAGGTAAAATTTAAAAAATTTATAAAAGTGATTAATTTCTTTAACATTATTTGTATTACAGAAAAAGGTGCCAAGAACAAATATATTTCGTGGAAGTGAAATTAACGAGTATGTTAGGGAATAAGGGAGCCACCGTTGTGCAATGGTTAGCATGCCCGCCTTGGATACACAAGGTCTTGGGTTCGATTCCTGCTACGACCGAACACCAAAAATTTTTCAGCGGTGGATTATCCCACCTCAGTAATGCTGGTGACATTTCTGAGGGTTTCAAAACTTCTGTAAGTGGTTTCACTGCAAGGTGGAACGCCGTTCGGACTCGGCTATAAAAAGGAGGTCCCTTGTCATTGAGCTTAACATGGAATCGGGCAGCACTCAGTGATAAGAGAGAAGTTCACCACTGTGGTATCACAATGGACTGAATAGTCTAAGTGAGCATCGGGCTGCCACATAACCTAACCTAACCTAACCTAGGGAATAAGCACAATCGTCTTTGGGAAAAATTCTTCCAAGCATATAATATTTTTGGGCTCAAAATGCTTCCAAACATATAATATGTTCACATAAAACAAACATATTAATGTTTCGGCAGTATCCAATAATATATGTGCTTCCTGCAAAATATGTTTGGAACATATGTTAAAGAAGCGATTTTTTTTGAGGGTGTAGTAGTGAAGGGCCGTCCGACTTAAAGCTTTCCTTACTTTTTAAAAATATAGAAAAAAATAATTGCATGTCAAACCCTATTTATTATACTTTTCTGATTTCGAAAAAAAAATCCAATTACCTAAATTTATGGAAATTCTCTCCCCACATTCCAACTCAAAAATAGCATCCCCATCATGGCTGCCACAGTTGGTAGAGTTCTACCAAAAATCTTAGATTTTGTCCTGTTATTCCTCTCCAACTAAAAAGTAATTCATAAATAGAATAAAATCTTCACAAATTTTTCTATAAAAACAAAACGTTGACAAATTTTTCAATAGAAATAAAATTTTACAAAATTTGCTGTAGAAAGAAAATTTTTTGACAAAATTTTCTGTGGAAATAAAAGTTTGCCAAAATTTTCTATAGAAATACATTTTTGACAAAATTTATTTCAACAGTTTCTATACTCTAAAATTTTTCAAAATTCAATTAAATATATTAAAAATTCAATTAAAATTGACAAAATTCTCTTTAGAAATAAAATTTTGATACAATTTTCTATAGCACTAAAATTTTGAGAAATGTTTTTTTTATAGATATAAAATTTTGACAATTTTTTTCTATGGACATAAACATTTGGCAATTTTTTTCTATACAAATACAAATAGAAATTAAATTTTGACAAATTTTCTATAGAAATAAATTTTTGATAAAATTTTCTACAGAAATACATTTTTGACAAATTTTTCTGTAGAAATATAATTTTGCCAAAAGTTTCCATAGAAATAGAATTTTGGCAAAATTTTCTATAGAAATTAAATTTTGACAAAATTTTCTATAGAAATAAAGTTTTGCAATTTTTTCTATAGAAATCAAATGTAGACAATTTTTTCCATAGAAATAAAACGTTGACAATTATTTTCAATAGAAATATAATTTTGACAATTGTATTCTATGGAAATAAATTTTAAGAACATTATCTATAGAAATAAAATTATTAGAAAATTTTCCATAGAAATAAAATTTATAGAAATATAGAAATAAAATTTTCAAAAAAATTTCTATATACATAAAATTTTGACAAAATGACCTATAAAAATAGAATATGAAGAACATATTAAAGGCTGTAGAAAATTTCTTAAAAAAAAAAAATTTAAGAAATTTTTCCATAGAATAAAATTTTTAGAAAATTTTTCTATAGAAATAAAATGTTTAGAAAATTTTCTATAGAAATAAAATTTTTAGAAAATTTTCTATAGAAATAAAATTTTTAAAAAATTTTTTATCGAAATATACTTTTTAGAAAATTTTTATAGAAATAAAATTCTATAGAAATTTTTAGAAAATTTTCTATCAAAATACAATTTTTGGAAAATTTTCTCTAAAAATAAAATTCCGACAATTTTTTCTATAGAAATAAAATATTTAGAAAATTTTCTATAGAAATAAAATTTTTAGAAAATTTTCTATAGAAATAAAATTTTTAGAAAATTTTTTATCGAAATATACTTTTTAGAAAATTTTTATAAAAATCCCGCCAATTTTTTCTATAGAGATAAACTTTTTAGAAAAATTTTTATAGAAATAAAATTTTGGCAAATTTTTTCCACAGAAAATTTTTGAAAATTTTATTTTCTGTGGAAATAAATTTTTGACAAAATGTTCTATAGAAATAAAATTTTTAGAACACTTACTATAGTCTCAAACTAAAATTTTTCAAAATTCAATTTTAAAAATAAATTTTTGACACAATTTTCTATAGCACTAAAATTTTGAGAATTTTTTTTTTATAGAAATAAAATTTTGACAATTTTTTTTCTATGGACATAAACTTTTGGCAATTTTTTTCTATACAAATACAGTTTTGACAAAATTTTTAATAGAAATTACATTTTGACAAATTTTCTATAGAAATAAATTTTTGATAAAATTTTCTACAGAAATACATTTTTGACAAAATTTTCTGTAGAAATATAATTTTGCCAAAAGTTTCCATAGAAATAGAATTTTGGCAAAATTTTCTATACAATTTATATTTTGACAAAATTTTCTATAGAAATAAAGTTTTGCTATTTTTTTTCTATGGAAATCAAATGTAGACAATTTTTTTCCATAGAAATAAAACATTGATAATTATTTTCTATAGAAATATAATTTAGACAATTGTCTTCTATAGAAATAAATTTTTAGAAAATTTTCTATAGAAATAAAATTTTTAGAAAATTTTCCATAGAAATGAAATTTATAGAAATATAGAAATAAAATTTTCAAAAAATTTTCTATATACATACAATTTTGACAAAATGACCTTTAAAAATAGAATATGAGGAACATAGTAAAGGCTGTAGAAAATGTCTTCAAAAAAAATTTTAGAAATTTTGCTATAGAAATAAAATGTTTAGAAAATTTTATTTCTATATAGAAATAAAATTTTTAGAAAATTTTCTATAGAAATAAAATTTTTAGAAAATTTTCTATAGAAATAAAATGTTTAGAAAATTTTCTATAGAAATACAATTTTTAGAAAATTTGTTATCGAAATAAACTTTTTAGAAAATTTTTATAGAAATAAAATTCTATAGAAATTTTTAGAAAATTTTCTATCAAAATACAATTTTTGGAAAATTTTCTCTAAAACAAAAATTCCGACAATTTTTTCTATAGAGATAAACTTTTTAGAAAAATTTTTATAGAAATAAAATTTTGGCAAAAATTTTAGAATTAATATTTTTAGAAAATTTTCTATCGACATTTTTAGAAAATTGTCTATAGAAATCTTTAAAAAATAGTCTATAAAAAAAAATTTTTGGAAACTTTTCTCTAAAAAAAAAAAAATACAAAATTATCTATAGAAATAAAATGTTGACAAATAGTAATAAAATTTTGGCAAACTTTTCTATAGATATTCAATAAAAAAATACATTTTTGACAAAATTTTCTATAGAAACCAAATTATGACAAACGTATCTAACAAAATAAAATTTTGATAAAGTTTTCCATGGAAATTACATTTTTCACTCCGCAGATTTGTTTACCATTTTTACTTTTATCTGTGCTAAATATTTGTTATCTGCCAATTTGTAGGTTTTTTGAATTTTCGGGCAAAATTTGATTTTCAATTTTGGTCTCAGATTACAAGTAGGGTAGGGTGCAGGAAATGTGGTATACTCATTTGTTTTTCGATAGCCAAATTGTTTGTTTTTGTCCGACGATGCTAAGATTTTACCACATTCATTTTACAACTATGAGCGAAAAATAAGAAACCCATAATTTCAGATATATTTGCGAATTTATTAAAAAACTAATTAAGCATGATTTCAAAAATGTGCAGGTTATGTGGTACACCATACGAAACGAAATGATTAAGAACCACCAAAAAAACCATTCGAGCTCAGGTAAATGTGATTTTTTTCAACTGGCACAAATAACATAAAGAGTTGCAAAAATCAAACTTTGATTGCTTCATTCGCTGACAGCCACAATTTATTCAGCTTGATTTAATTATTTATATGTTGTTAGATAGAGAAAAAAGCTACTATACCACATTACCAGCCTGTACCATATATGCTGCACTTACTCTACTATAGATTTTCGGGAAAAAATATATTTTTGGAAATTTCGTTACGATGTTTTAGATGCAACAGACTCTAATTGCATTTTAATACCCTCCATCATAGGATGGGGCGTATATTAACTTTGTCATTCCGTTTGTAACACATCGAAATATTGCTCTAAGACCCCATAAAGTATATCTGGGTCGTGGTGAAATTCTGAGTCGATCTAAGCATGTCCGTCCGTCCGCCCGTCCGTCTGTTGAAATCACGCTAACTTCCGAACGAAACAAGCTATCGACTTGAAACTGGGCACAAGTAGTTGTTATTGATGTATGTGGGATGGTATTGTAACTGGGCCATATCGGACCACTTTTACGTATAGCCCCCATATAAACCGACGCTCAGATATGGCTTACGGATCCTCTTGGAGGAGCAAAATTCATCCGATCCGGTTGAAATTTGGTACATGGTGTTAGTAAAGGGTGATTTGTTAAGAGCTTGATAACTTTTTTTGTAAAAAAAACGCATAAAATTTGCAAAATCTCATCGGTTCTTTATTTGAAACGTTAGATTGGTCCATGACATTTACTTTTTGAAGATAATTTCATTTAAATGTTGACCGCGGCTGCGTCTTAGGTGGTCCATTCGGAAAGTCCAATTTTGGGCAACTTTTTCGAGCATTTCGGCCGGAATAGCCCGAATTTCTTCGGAAATGTTGCCTTCCAAAGCTGGAATAGTTGCTGGCTTATTTCTGTAGACTTTAGACTTGACGTAGCCCCACAAAAAATAGTCTAAAGGCGTCAAATCGCATGATCTTGGTGGCCAACTTACCGGTCCATTTCTTGAGATGAATTGTTCTCCGAAGTTTTCCCTCAAAATGGCCATAGAATCGCGAGCTGTGTGGCATGTAGCGCCATCTTGTTGAAACCACATGTCAACCAAGTTCAGTTCTTCCATTTTTGGCAACAAAAAGTTTGTTAGCATCGAACGATAGCGATCGCCATTCACCGTAACGTTGCGTCCAACAGCATCTTTGAAAAAATACGGTCCAATGATTCCACCAGCGTACAAACCACACCAAACAGTGCATTTTTCGGGATGCATGGGCAGTTCTTGAACGGCTTCTGGTTTCTCTTCACTCCAAAGGCGGCAATTTTGCTTATTTACGTAGCCATTCAACCAGAAATGAGCCTCATCGCTGAACAAAATTTGTCGATAAAAAAGCGGATTTTCTGCCAACTTTTCTAGGGCCCATTCACTGAAAATTCGACGTTGTGGCAGATCGTAAGTCTATTCATGATGAAATGTCAAAGCATACTGAGCATCTTTCTCTTTGACACCATGTCTGAAATCCCACGTGATCTGTCAAATACTAATGCATGAAAATACTAACCTCAAAAGAATCACCCTTTATATGGTCTCTAACACCCATGCAAAAATTGGTCTATATTGGTCCATAATTACATATAGCCCCCATATAAACCGATCCCCCGATTCGGCTTGCGGAGCTTCTAAGAGAAGCAAATTTCATCCGATCCGGCTTAAATTTGGTACATGGTGTTAGTATATGGTCCCTAACAACCATGCAAAAATTGGTCCACATCGATCCATAATTATATATAGCCCCCATATGAACAGATTCCCATATTTGACCTCCAGAGCCTCATGGATGTGCAAAACTCATCCGATTCGGTTGAAATTTGGTACGTGGTGTTAATATATGGTCTCTAACAACCATGCAGGAATTGGTCCATATCGGTCCATAATTATATGTAGCCCCCATATGAACCGATTCCCATATTTGACCTCCGGAGCCCCTTAGAAGAGCAAAATTCACCTAGTATATGGCCTCTAACAACCATGCCACAATTGCTCCATATCGGTCTATACCTATATATAGCCGATCCCCAAAAATAATCTAAATAATTGTCAAAATTTTATTACTATACAAAATTTTGTAAAAATTGTATTACTATTCAAAATTTTGTCAAGATTTTATTTCTATAGAAAATTTTGTCAAAATTTTATTTCTATATAAAATTTTGTCAAACTGAATTATATACGTATTTAATCAACCTTTTTATACCCTGCGTCACACCGTGGAACAGGGTATTGTAAGTTAGTGCATATGTTTGCAAACCCAGAAGGAGACGAGATAGACACATGGTGTCTTTGGCATAAATGCTCAGGGTCGGCTCTTGAGTCGATATAGCGATGTCCGTCTGTCCGTGAACACATTTTTGTAATCAAAATCTAGGTCGCAGTTTTAGTCCAATCGACTTCAAATTTGGCACAAGTATGTGTTTTGGCTCAGAATAGACCTCTATAGATTTTGGAAGAAATTGGTTCAGATTTAGATATAGCTCCCATATACAGTCCCAGAAGCGAGTGTTTTACCCCAATGTGGTTGAAATTTTGCACTAGTAGTACAATTAGTAGTGTAGTCAATTGTGCTAAATTTTATTGAAATCGGTTCAGATTTAGATATAGCTCCCATATATGTCGTTCGCCCGATTTTCACTCATATGACCACAGTGCCCAATCTTTCACTCCGATTTAATTGAAATTTTGCACATGGAGTAGAATTAGCATTGTAACTATGCGTGCCAAATTTGGTTGAAATCGGTTCAGATTTAGATATAGCTCCCATATATAGCTTTCGGACGATTTACACTCATATGACCACAGAGGCGAATTTTTTGCTCCGATTTAGTTGAAATTTTGCACAGGGAGTAGAATTAGCATTGTAGCTATGCGTGCCAAATTTTATTGAAATCGGTTCAGATTTAGATATATCTCCCATATATAGCTTTCGCCCGATTTACACTCATATGACCACAGAGGCCAATTTTTAATTCCGATTTAGTTGAAATTTTGCACAGGGAGTAGAATTAGCATTGTTGCTATGCGTGCCAAATTTGGTTGAAATCGGTTCAGATTTAGATATAGCTCCCATATATATGTTTTTCTGATTTCGACAAAAATGGTCAAAACCAACATTTTCCTTGTAAAATCGCCACTGCTTAGTCGAAAAGTTGTAAAAATGACTCTAATTTTCCTAAACTTCTAATACATTAATATCGAGCGATAAATCATAAATAAACTTGTGGTGACCACGTAACATGGTTTTCGCAACCATGTTATTTTCTCGGAAATCATATATCTGATTTCGGCAAGCAGGTTATATTTGACGAGAAAATAACATTTTAGTGACAAACATGTTACATGGTCACCATACAAAAATAACATTTTGCTCTTGAAACATGTTTGAGGTGATCATATTCCTTCTCTGCGTGTATATAACCCCCAACACATTTAACGGATGTGATATGGTATCGAAAATTTAGATCTACAAAGTGGTGCAGGGTATAATATAGTCGGCCCCGCCCGTCTTTAGACTTTCCTTACTTGTTTTGTTTAATATATACCCCGTATGGACTAACTTACAATTGAAAAGACGGTGTTAAGAAGTTTGAAGATACCTTGCCATCGGCAAGTCTTACCACAACCCAAGTAATTCGATTATGGATGACAGTCTTTAGTACAAGTTTCTATGCAATCCATGGTGGAGGGTACATAAGTTTCGGCCTGGCGTATATACTTGTTTTTTTCTTGTTGTATCTTAAAAGATACAGTGCGCGCATTTTAGGGTTAAGTAGATACGATGTATCGAACGTTAACTTTTGAAATGTTTTAGCTACACGCAAAGAAAAAAAAACGTTTTGAAAACGTGTACCGAAAACGTTTTTCTTTTGTTAGAGTTTTTTGAATTGCTTCGAAAATTTTAAACTTTTATCACCAAAAAAAATCGTTTGTTACAAAATTTTTATTTTTTCAATAATAAAAGTTATTTTTGAAAGAACAACACAGTCCATTTCGTTTATATCAAACACTGTTCTTTTCTGACTTTAGGTCTTTAATAAGACACATTTTACAGTTCAAAATTTAATATACTACAATGTAATGTTGAAAATTTTTTTCGGAATCTTCCGAACATATCTGGAATAAATGCAAAAAAAAAAAAAATACTTTGGTCTAAGCAGGGATCGAACCCACGACCCTTGGCATGAGAGTCGGACGTAGCAACCACTGCTCCACGGTGCCAAACTAAATGTTTGTTTCTGTTAAATAAACTATGTTTATTCGGTTCGTGGGCGCCGTAAGCTATGCTATATAAATATAACATATATGGATATTTATCTATTGATGGCCATAACAGGTACATAGCTCAGTGGTTAGTGTGTTGGCTTACAAAGTGTATGGTCCGCGGTTCGATTCTCCGTCCAGGCGAAAGGTAAAAAAATTTTAAAAATTTATAAAATCGTATAATTTCTTCTACATTGTTGGTATTACAGGAAAAAGTGTTAAGAACTAAAAAAACTCGTGGATGTGAGAAAGATGTGAGGGAAAATGCAATTAGCAAGAAAACAATGTTTTTTTTTTTTTTTTGAGGTAGTCTTTATGAAATTGTTTTTACATCCTGGAAAAGAATAAACGTTTATCACAAAAAGTATATACTTTTCTTCCAAATACACTTCCTTACAGCGAAAAGCAAATGAGAAACGAACTTTGTTTGTCTAAAATTTCGTTTGGGAGGAAAGAATTATTTTTTTGCGTGTACAGTGCGCGCATTTAAGGGTTAAGTAGATACGAAGTATCGAACGTTAACTTTTGAAATGTTTTAGCTAAGATTTTATTTCAATAAAATGTGCAATGAAATTCACATTGTCTCATCTACCATATATTTAAATTTTTACTTGAATTATTACACCATCCCGCATTCCATAATCACAAGAAACTCCAGCTGTTTAATGCAAAAGCTAATGCCAGTTGATATAAAGCAAAGTAATAATTCAAATGTCACCAGACATGATTTGCCAAGGAAATTTCTAAGACAAGCCCCATTGTCACTTCGCTACTGACAGAGTCCTGTATTTGGATGTGAGTTTGTGTGTGTGAGTGTATTTGTGTTTGTTAGAGTTCATTTTGAAAACAGGACTTCACAGGACTCTATTCATATTCCGGCACCTTAGCGTTTCCGTTGCAGTAACTGCTTTTCATGTGACAGTCCGGTTAACACTAAATGTGAACAAAAGGCGCAAAGAAAGGTCTTTATCGTGACAAGTACATTTTTCATTCTTGGTCTTTGGGGGTATCCTTTATTTTCAGCTCAAATACTTCTTTGTCTGTATGTGTGTGTGTGTGTGCGACATTGTTTCATCCTTTCGTCCTTGTTAAATGCAAACATGATTTGACATTTTATTTGCTTTAATACCTTTGAATTTCAATTTTAGTTCTTTTCGAATGTATTCGAGATAGCGAAAGAGAGGACTCAAAAGAGTATAACCAACTGATAATAGTGATAAGGACTAAATTTGTCTAAGGTAAATAATTACCAGAAAAAAAATTTATTTCTATTTTCTCTATTGTTTGGCACAAAGGTAGCTGTTGTCTTTTGAACATTTTTCCATACGAATCATTTAAATTTATTTTAACCATGGGGTGTCACAGTGACTAAGGAGATAATCATCAAATGTTTCCGGTACATATTTCAATGGTTGACACTTTTGGCTGGAGTAGTCTTTGAGCTTTGGGTGAATACTCTTTTGTAATGCAATTTCTGACATGGTGGTCATATGTTATTATACGAGGACTGCCTTTGATATTACGGGATTAGAGAATAAAAATATATATTTTAGATCGCAAATAGCTTTGTTGATTTTCAAAATATTCCCCATTAAGATCTATACACTTTTGCAGGCTTTCGAACCAGTTGTCGAAACACTTTTGTCACTCCGATTGAGGTATTTCCAAAACATGTATTCTGAACGCATCATATGCTTCTTCAGGTGTGCTGACCTCTCATTTTATGTTTTTCGTCGTACGGGAATAAAACGAAGTCCTTCGGTGCCACGTCGGGAACTTTTATTGCATTTTTGTAAAGCATCGATTGATCGAAATCAAATCAATCGATTCGAGCCGATCTTTACAATAGAGCTGTCAGTTGGCAAATTGCAAAATTAGTATTTCCCAATCGCGAAATGTAAAAGGCAACCTTCGCGATTTGATATCTCAAAGGGCATGGAAGCCAGAGGTATTTGAAACACCTGCACCCCAAAAGGTATGTTAAATATCCATATTTTTATATTGCCCCACATATGCAGGTTAGCTGATTTGTATGTTAGTGCAACCAATTTCTAGTATCATTTCTAATCCGCTCATCCGATAGCCGACACATTTATTCAGTGACAGTTCATTTTATTGGATGCCAACTTACAAAAGCATTTTGATCTATTGCATGAGCTTGAACTACAGGAATTGAAATATTATATTGGACCAGTCCCCAAACAAACTGGTCTTCAGATTTGAGATTTTAAAGCCTTAGAAGGTATAAGTTACTGCATATGTTTGCGATAACCAGAAGGAAACGAGATAGACATATAGTGTCTTTGACAATATTGCTCAGGACCGGCATCTGGGTTGCTCTAGCCATGTCCGTCTGTCTGTGAACACATTTTTGTAATCAAAGTCTAGGTCACAATTTTAGTCCAATCGACTTTGGCACAAATATGTATTTTGGGTCAAAATAGAACCCTATTGATTTTGGAAGAAATCGGTTCAGTTTTAGATATAGCTCCCATATATATCTTTCGTCCGATATCTACCAAATTGGCTCCAGAAGCCAGAATTTCAGCCTGATTTGATTTAAATTTTACATAAGGAGTGCAATTGATAGTGTCAACAAGTGTACAGAATTTGATTGAACTCGGTTCAGATTTACATATAGCTCTCATATATATCTTTCGCACGATTTTCCATCATAATATGAATTACTTGAATTTTGGCATAGGGAGTAGAATTATTATATATTATATATTATATATATATATATATATACATATATATATATATATATATATATATATATATATATATATATATATATATATATATATATATATATATATATATATATATATATATATATATATATATATATATATATATATATATATATATATATATATATATATATATATATATATATATATATATATATATATATATATATATATATATATATATATATATATATATATATATATATATATATATATATATATATATATATATATATATATATATATATATATATATATATATATATATATCTTTTACACGATTTTCCGATTTTAGTGAAATTTTGCACAGGGAGTAGAATTAACATAGTACCTATGCATGTCAAATTTGATTGAAATCGATTCAGATTTAGATTTAGCTTCCTTATATATGTTTTTCCGATTTGGCCAAAAACATTTTCCTTGTAAAATCGCCACTGCTAAGCCGAAAACTTTTAAAATTGACTCCAATTAGCCTATTTATACCCTGCGCAACACTGTGGAACAGGGTGTTATAAGTTAGTGCATATGTTTGTAACACCCAGAAGGAGACGAGATAGACACATGGTGTCTTTGGCAGTAATGCTCAGGGTGGGTCCCTGAGTCGATATAACCATGGCCGTCTGTTCGTCCGTCTGTCTGTGAACACATTTTTTTGTTAAAAATTTAGGTCGCAATTTAAGTCCAATCGCCTTCAAATTTGGCACATGTTCCTAATTTGGGACAGAATAGAAGCCTATTGATTTTGGAAGAAATCGGTTCAGATTTAGATATAGCTCCCATATATATCTTTCGCCCGATATGGACCTTTATGGCCCCAGAAGCCAGATTTTTGGCCGAATTTGGTTGAAATTTTGCACTAGGAGTACAATTAGTAGTATAGTCAAGTATGCAAAATTTGATTGAAATCGGTTCAGATTTAGATATAGCTCCCATATATATCTTTCGCCCGATATGGACTAATATGGTCCTAAAAGCCAGAGTTTTGGCCCAATTTGGTCGAAATTTTGCACAGGGAGTAGATTTAGCATTGAAGCTATGCATGCCAAATTGGGTTGAAATCGATTCAGATTTAGATATAGCTCCCATATATATATCTTTCGCCCGATATGCACTTATATGGCCCCAGAAGCCAGATTTTTAGCCGAATTTGGTTGAAATTTTGCACTAGGAGTACTAGGAGTATAGTCAAGTGTGCAAAATTTGATTGAAATCGGTTCAGATTTAGATATAGCTCCCATATATATCTTTCGCCCGATATGGACTAATATGGTCCTAAAAACCAGAGTTTTGGCCCAATTTGGTTGCACAGGGAGTAGATTTAGAATTGTAGCTGTGCGTGTCAAATTTGATTGAAATCGGTTCAGATTTATATATAGCTTCCATATATATTTTTCGCCCGATATGGACTGATATGGCCCCAGAAGCCAGAGTTTTGGCCCAATTTGGTTGAAATTTTGCACTAGGAGTACAATTAGTAATATAGACATGTGTGCCAAATTTGATTGAAATCGGTTCAGATTTAGATATAGCTCCCATATATATGTTTTTCTGATTTCGACAAAAATGGTCAAAATACCAACATTTTCTTTGTTAAATCGCCACTGCTTAGTCGAAAAGTTGTAAAAATGACTCTAATTTTCGATAAATCATAAATAAACTTTTGCGAAGTTTCCTTAAAATTGCTTCAGATTTAAATGTTTCCCATTCTTTACTAAAATTGTGTTCCACCCTAGTGCATTAGCCAACTTAAATTTTGAGTCTATAGATTTTGTAAAAGTCTATCAAATTCTGTCCAAATCGAGTGATATTTAAATGTATGTATTTGGGACAAACCTTTATATATAGCCCCCAACACATTTGACGGATGTGATATGGTATCGAAAATTTAGATCTACAAAGTGGTACAGGGTATAATATAGTCGGCCCCGCCCGACTTTAGACTTTCCTTACTTGTTTTCTAATACATATCTATCGACCGATAAATCAAAAATACACTTTTGCAAAGTTGCCTCAAAATTGGTTCAGATTTAAATGTTTCCAAAAAAATTGTTTTACTAACACTGTGTTCCACCCCAGGACATTAGCCGACTTAAATTTAAAGTCTATAAATTGTGTAGAAATCTAACCGATTTTTTCCAAATCGGGTCGGTTTTAAATATATGTATATGGGAACATACGAGTAAACCTTCATATATAGTACCCAACACATTGGACGGATTTGATATGCTATCGAAATTGTCCAGAGTATAATATAGTCGGCCCCGCTCGACTTTAGACTTTCCTTACTTGTTTTCCATATTTCAGTTCATTTATCTAACGTGGAGTAAAGGAAACTTTGTCCACACATAATAATTTTTGTTAGTGTATACACTTATACAATATACATAAAAAATGTTTAGCAATTTATATCGTTCGCACAGCTGTAAAAGTTTATTTTTTTTTTGCATAACTATGTTTATTCAAATCACTTTTGTCCATTTCTATAATAGTTCAAAAGTTCAAGAAAAAAAGTTCTAGTTTTACCAACATACATCAACACCATGACCATTTATGCAAAATGGAAAATTCGAAAGTTTACAAATAAACTTTTAAGCATAATGATGTAAAAAGATAGTTGATGGACAACAACAAAATCAGCACATTAGGAGACTTTAATACAGGTGTTGCCTTTTATATTTGGGAAGATCAAATTCGATAGATACGCCCCATATTCGGCTTACTTATGTGTGGACCCAAAATACCCCTTGATTTTGAATTTCAGGCAAATCGCATAAAACTTGGGATATCTACATACTTAAGAGGTCTAATATGGAGATCGGTCTATGTGTGGAGAGCGATAAATACCAAAACATAAATCGATATACACCAAATTCGCCGTACTTATGCGTAGACCCAAAATATATCCAGGCTTTAAATTTCAGGTAGATCGGATAAAAATGCGGTATCTAGAAGTCCAAGAAGTCAAATCAGGAGATTGGGCTATATGGGGGCTATACCAAAACATGGACCGATACACACCATATTCGGAACACCTATTTATGAACCCGAAATACCTTTAGATTTTGAATTTCAGAAAGATCGGATAAAAGTTCGCATGTTTAGGCGCTCAAGAAATCAAATCGGGAGATAGGGCTATATGGGGGCTAAACTAAACCTTGGATCTATACACACCATATTCGGCGCACCTTTTTACGGACCCAAAATACGTCCAGATTTTTAGTTTCAGGTAAATCGGATAAAAATTGCGATATCTACAAGCCCAAGAAGTCAAATCAGGAGATTGGGCTATATGGGGGCTATACCAAAACATGCACCGATACTCACCATTTTTGGCACACCTCTTTATGGTCCTAAAAGATTTGCAAGTTTAGGCAAATTGGATAAAAACTACGGTTTCTATAAGCCCAAGTCGGTTCATATGGGGACTATATCAAAACCTGCTCCGATATAGCCCATCTTCGAACTTGACCTGCCTGTAAACAAAAAAGAAAGATAATTGCTTCATTATTGAAGACTGTAGCGTGATTACAGACAGACAGCCAGACATATGGGCATGGTTATATCGTCTTAGGAGTTCTCCCTGATCAAGAATATATATACTTTATACAGTCGAAAATGGAAGCCACCGTGGTGCAATGGTTAGCATGCCCGCCTTGCATACACAAGGTCGTGGGTTCGATTCCTGCTTCGACCGAATACCAAAAAGTTTTTCAGCGGTGGATTATCCCACCTCTGTAATGCTGGTGACATTTATGATAGTTTCAAAGCTTCTCTAAGTGGTCGTACTACAATATGGAAAGCCGTTCGGACTCGGCTATAAAAAGGAGGTCCCTTGTCATTGAGCTTAACATGTAATCGGTCAGAACTCAGTGATAAGAGAGAAGTTCACCAATGTGGTATCACAATGAACTGAATAGTCTAAGTCAGCCTGATACATCGGCCTGCCACATAACCTAACCTAGTCGGAAATCGATATTTCGATGCGTTACAAACGGAATGACAAACTTATTATACCCTCGTCACCATTTAATGGTGGTCGGTATATGTTAAAAATCGTTCGATCGGTCTAAAAAAACATGGACCGTTTTCGGCACACCCATTGTGGTCCTAAACTACTTCTAGATTTCAAATTTCAGGCAAATAAGATAAAAACTACGGTTGCTAGAAGCCCAGTATTACAAATCGGGGGATCGGTTTATATCGGCGGTATATGTTAAAAATCGTTCGATCGGTCTAAAAAAACATGGACCGATATACTCCATTTTCGGCACACCCATTTGTGGTCCTAAACTACTTCTAGATTTCAAATTTCAGGCAAATAAGATAAAAACTACGGTTGCTAGAAGCCCATTATTACAAATCGGGGGATCGGTTTATATGGGCGCTATATCAAAGCCTGGACCGATATAGCCCATCTTCGAACTTGGCCTGCGTGCAGACTGAAAATGAATCTGTTCCAAATTTCAGGACGAAAGCGCCATTATTGAAGACTGTAGCGTGATTACAACAGACAGACTTGGTTATATCGTCTTACAATCTCTCCCTGATCGAGAATATATATATATATATATATATATATATATATATATATATATATATATATATATATATATATATATATATATATATATATATATATATATATATATATATATATATATATATATATATATATATATATATATATATATACTTCATATAGTCGGAAATCGATATTTCGATGTGTTACAAACGGAATGACAAATTTATTATACCCCATCACCATTCTATGGTGAGCATTGTGGACACATTATCGGTGAATCCATACAATCATGGGCTACTTCTTTCAAAAAATGATGGAAAATCTGCTATACTGTAAAAAAAAAAATATTTCTTTATGTGTACATATGAAAACGTACGAAATATTGACCACTGTGTCCAAACCGCATGAACATCATTTAAAATTTTTGAAATGGCAACAATTTCAAAACAATAACAAGTAAGGAAAGTCTAAAGTCGGGCGGGGCCGTCTATATTATACCCTGAACCACTTTGTGGATCTACATTTTCGATACCATCTGAAATCCTTCAAATTTATTGGGCGCTATATATAAAGGTTTGTCCCAAATAAAGGGTGATACGGTCAAAATTTGGTCAAGGGAAAACGCGTGTAAATCGGTGAAATCGTTTATTTAAAAAATCAAATTAAATTTCTTTTTCAAGTTCAATTAGTATAAAATTCAAGAAAAATATTCAGTTAGGCTTTCGCTTTTCCAAATCCGAATTGCCGGGCCTCACGCTTGACACCTGCCATCAGATTTTGTACAGCCACCTTGTCCACCTTCTTCGCCGCAGAAAGCCAGTTTGCTTTGAACTTCTGCTCGTCCTTAGCAGTTTTTTTAGTCTTCTTTAGGTTCCGCTTGACAATAGCCCAGTATTTCTCAATTGGGCGGAGCTCTGGCGTGTTGGGAGGGTTCTTGTCCTTGGGAACCACCTGCACGTTGTTGGCGGCGTACGACTCCATGGCCGTTTTACCGTAATGACAAGATGCCAAATCCGGCCAAAACAGTACGGAACAACCGTGTTTCTTCAGGAAAGGCAGCAGACGTTTATTCAAACACTCTTTCACGTAAATTTCTTGGTTGACAGTCCCGGAAGCTATGAAAATGATGCTTTCATGCCACAGGTACTGATGGCTTGCCAAACCCGATATTTCTTTGCGAACTTTGACAGTTTTATGTGCTTGAAAATATCTGCTACCTTTCCCCTTCCTTTTGCCGTATAAAACTCCTGTCCCGGAAGCTGCTTGTAGTCGGCTTTGACGTAGGTTTCGTCGTCCATTACCACGCAGTCAAACTTCGTCAGCATCGTCGTGTATATCCTCCGGGATCGCGCTTTGGCCGTCGTATTTTGTTTATCATCGCGATTTGGAGTCACTACCTTCTTGTAAGTCGATAGTCCGGCTCGTTTTTTGGCCCGATGCACGGTTGTAGACGATACACCCAGCTTATCTGCGGCATCTCGGAGAGCGAGGTTAGGGTTTCGCTTGAAACTACCGGTAACTCTCTTTGTCGTCTCAGCGGCTTCCGGTTTTCGATTTCCCCCCGATCCAGACTTCCTGGCTGTCGACAAACGTTCCCCAAACACTTTAAATACACACCTTCTAACGGTTGATTTGGCAACTTTTAGCGATTTTGCCAGCTTTGCGTGCGAGTAGCTCGGATTTTCGCGATGCGCGAGCAAAATTTTGATACGCTGCTCTTCTTGCTTGGACGGCATTTTGACAACTGAAGAGTGAATTCCAAAATCAAAATAGGAGCAACATTCTAAATACACACACCTTCAAAATGAGGGGTGTTCAGGTTTTTTAAATGCAAAATTGAAAGAAATACGTCAAGTTTATATTGACCAAATTTTCACCATATCACCCTTTACATACATTTAAATATCACTCGATCTGGACAGAATTTGATAGAATTCTACAAAATCTATAGACTCAAAATTTAAGTCGGCCAACGCACTAGGGTGGAACACAATGTTATTAAAAAACAAGTAAGGAAAGTCTAAAGTCGTGCGGGGCCGACTATATTATACCCTGCACCACTTTGTACATCCAAATTTTCGATACCATTTCACATCCGTCAAATGTGTTGGGTGCTATATATAAAGGTTTGTCCCAAATACATACATTCAAATATCACTCGACCTGGACAGAATGTGATAGACTTCTACAAAATCTAGAGACTCAAAATTTAAGTAGGCAATGCACTAGGGTAGAACACAATGTTAGTAAAAAATATGGGAAACATTTAAATCTGAAGCAATTTTAAGGAAACTTCGCAAAAGTTTATTTATGATTTATCGCTCCTAAGCTTCTAATACATATATGTTGTATTAGAAGCTTAGGAAAATTAGAGTCATTTTTACAACTTTTCGGCTAAGCAGTGGCGATTTTACAAGGAAAATGTTGGTATTTTGACCATTTTTGTCGAAATCAGTAAACATATATATGGGAGATATATCTAAATCTGAACCGATTTCAACGAAATTTGGCACGCATAGCTATAATGCTAATTCTACTCCCTGTGCAAAATTTCAACTAAATCGGAGTAAAAAATTGGCCTCTGTGGTCATATGAGTGTGAATCGGGCGAACGATATATATGGGAGCTATATCTAAATCTAAACCGATTTCAATAAAATTTGGCACACTTGACTATAGTACTAATTGTTCTTCTTAAGCAAAATTTTAAGCAAATTAGGGTAAAACTCTGGTTTCTGGACCCATATAAGTGCATATCAGGCCAAAGATATATATGGGAGCTATATCTAAATCTGAACCGATTTCTTCCAAAATCAATAGGATTCTATTCTGAACCAAAACACATACTTGTGCCAAATTTGAAGTCGATTGGACTAAAACTGCGACCTAGATTTTGATTACAAAAATGTGTTCACGGACAGACGGACATGGCTATATAGACTTAGGAGCCCACCTCAAGCATTTTTGCCATAGACACCATGTGTCTATCTCGTCTCCTTCTGGGTGTTGCAAACATATGCACTAACTTATAATACCCTGTTCCACAGTGTGGCGCAGGGTATAAAAAAATATATACTTGTTTATATGTACATTTTATGAAAGAGCACGAAATATTAATTACTGAGTTCAAACCTCATGAAAATCGGATATAAAATTGTTGAAATGGCCACAGTTTGTATATAGTACCAAAGCATTTGTATATAGTACCAAAGATAAGGTTAAAAGATCAAATCACCAAACTATAGGGACAAAAGGAGGTCAGTGAAAAGTTAATCGACTAGGAAAAATGATAGGAAAACTTTGTCTTTACGACAATATTTTTTACTTTTTATACCCACCACCATAGAATGGTGACGGGGGTATAATAAGTTTGTCATTCCGTTTGTAACACATCGAAATATCGATTTCCTACTACATAAAGTATATATATTCTTGATCAGGGAGAAATTCTAAGACGATATAACGATGTCCGTCTGTCTGTCTGTCTGTCTGTTGTAATCACGCTACAGTCTTCAATAATGAAGCAATCGTGCTGAAATTTTGCACAAACTCGTCTTTTGTCTGCAGGCAGGTCAAGTTCGAAGATGGGCTATATTGGTCCAGGTTTTGATATAGTCCCCATATAAACCGACCTCCCGATTTGGGGTCTTGGGCTTATAGAAATCGTAGTTTTTATCCAATTAGCCTGAAATTTGAAATCTAGAGGTATTTTATGACCATAAATAGGTGTGCCAAAAATGGTGAGTATCGGTCCATATTTTGGTATAGCCCCCATATAGACCGATTTCCCGATTTGGGGTCTTGGGCTTATATAAACCGCAGTTTTATTCAATTTACCTGAAATTGGAAATCTAGTGGTATTGTAGGACCACAAATATTGTGAGTATCGGTCCATATTTTGGTATAGCCCCCATATAAACCGACCTCCCGATTTGGGGTCTTGGGCTTATAGAAATCGTAGTTTTTATCCACTTAGCCTGAAATTTGAAATCTAGAGGTATTTTATGACCATAAATAGGTGTGCCAAAAATGGTGAGTATCGGTCCATATTTTGGTATAGCCCCCATATAGACCGATTTCCCGATTTGGGGTCTTGGGCTTATATAAACCGCAGTTTTATTCAATTTACCTGAAATTGGAAATCTAGTGGTATTGTAGGACCACAAATATTGTGAGTATCGGTCCATATTTTGGTATAGCCCCCATATAAACCGACCTCCCGATTTGGGGTCTTGGGCTTATAGAAATCGTAGTTTTTATCCACTTAGCCTGAAATTTGAAATCTAGAGGTATTTTATGACCATAAATAGGTGTGCCAAAAATGGTGAGTATCGGTCCATATTTTGGTATAGCCCCCATATAGACCGATTTCCCGATTTGGGGTCTTGGGCTTATATAAACCGCAGTTTTTATTCAATTTACCTGAAATTGGAAATCTAGAGGTATTGTAGGACCACAAATACGTGTGCCAAAAATTGTGAGTATCGGTCCATAGTTTAGTATAGCCCCCATAAGAACGATCTCCCGATTTAACTCCTTGGGTTTCTAGAAACCGTAGTTTTTATCTGATTTGCCTGAAATTGTAAATATTCTGGTATTTTAGGCTCATAAAAACGTGTATCGGATTAAGTTTTTATCGGTCCATTTGGTAATGCCTCCATATAGACCGACTTCACTTCTTGAGGGTGTAGAAAGTGCACTGATCATGAAAATTGCGCACTGATCATGAAAATTGCTTCAATGTAAAATTTCCAGATTTTACTTCTACAGATTTAAGATTTCAAATCAAGACGTTATTTTATAATTTTAATAAATTTATAAATTTAATAAATTATTATAATTATAATAAATTTTCTTGCACACTTACAAGTGGTGTTAATGATTTCTCTAAAAGTCAAACAAAAATGGTTCTTATAAATCCAGAATCTGATATAGTCCTCATAGGTGAAATCTTTAAATTTATCTTCGGGAAGTGTCCTCAAGTCCTCAAGCCCTCCTGAAATTTCAAAGGAAACCCTAATATTTGGTTCATGGTGGTGGGTATTTAAGATTCGACCCGGCCGAACTTATTGCTGTATATACTTGTTATTCCTTTATACGTAAAAAATAAAATGAGAGGTCAACGTTATTCAACACTAAAGAAACGGATAGATCGAAATGGGGATTTTTTGAAAATCCCTTTCTGATTATTAATATTTGCTTCCGATCTCTAATCATGAAATACAAAAGGCAAATCTGGCATATGTTTCCCAAATCCTCCCACTGTGTCGCCAAATATATAGAAGTTAAAGCTTTCGAAATTGTCATCAAATATCCAAGAAATAAAAGACAAGAACAATGACCCTCTCATGACAACGGAATACTTAAAGTTCCCTTAACAAACCACTCGCCCAACAAAAATTTCAACCAAAATAGATCATCGGAGAAGAATTTTGTGAGATGAGCCATAAGAAGCAACTAACGAATACCATAGACCAAAAGCAACAACGCAAAAAAGGATAACAAGATAGTTGAACTTCATATAGAAGAAAAAGTTCTAAGCATTCTTGTTTCGCCTCACCCACAAAAAACCAGAAAACAAAATCGCTAAAGTCATCCGTGTGTATGCAGCGTCAACACGTACGCACTTGGAGAATCCTTTAACGTAGTCATGCTCATGTTCTGTGTTTAGCAGATTCTCAAGTATCCACCAATCCAATATGCCAGGAACTACAAAAGCTGCAACTACAACTATGTACAATGGATACAAACTCCTCCATTCTTGAGTTTAAGTCGATGCAGATGATTTTTTATGAGTTTCACTGTCAATGATTAATGGTTATACGCGTTATGAAAGATAAAACTGCTGTCTTTTTTTGGTTTATTCCCTCTCCCCGTTTTATGTCGTTCCTTGGTTGATTGGTTTTTCCATTTTGTTTTGTTGGAGAGGGGATGAAGAAATTTCTTCATCTTCATATTTTTGGGTGGTTTTGCATATATAACGAAATTCTTGGCTTTGCCAAAGTACTACCATACCCTCCACTCGTATTCGGTAGATAAAATATATGAATAATCGATGGCTTATGATTAGGGTTTCTTAGGATTCGGGAATCTTCACCCCAAAATCCCAAACTGAAATGTCCATATTAGTGCTAAGGCAAGGCCTTATCGACGAGGTATGGTCAAATAGACAGTGAGGCTGATATGGATTGAGAGGCTGATATGACAGATTTATGCCAGTGACAGTTAATTTTATTTTTTACAATCATACAAAATCGGTTTGATCTATTGCATTCAGTAATAATGTTATTCCTGATGGAATTCTAGCCTGTCAGGTTGCTTTACATTTGGCTGGAAAACCACAATTTACTATCGAATTTCCTTTAGATCCAGCAACTGCATTTAGGCCTCCATGATCTGAACTGCCATCAGAATCACTGGATGATCCATAACTCGTGCCACTACTGCCTGATGATCCGAGACCATAATTTCCCCATTTGCTAGATCCCGCAGAAGTACCTTTACTAGCTTCTTGACATCGAACTACCTATCCGCATTGGTGGTACTCCAACCTAAAGTTCCTGCTGATTGATAACTTGAACCTTCACTGCTAGAAGAGGATCCGTCGCCATAACTTCCTCCTTGGTTTTTATCAGATCCCCCGCCACTTGCTGAATTTCCCTTAGAGGTAGACCTATATGATATTCACTATCATGCACCACCGCCATAACCAGATGCACCACCAAGACTAACACCTCCAGTATGTTCGCTTACTACAACATGACCAGATCCAATACCATAGACAGACCCACTACTATGTCCAGAACGTCCAACATTTCCAGATTAACCAGCACCTCATATACCGCGAACTTTTTTTCCTTAACCACTACGAGCAGAGCCTTTTCCATGTCCTTTGCTAACTCCGTGGCCGGATCCCACACAATTTATTTCAGATCCAACACCTGCATTTAAGCCCCCATGCTCTGAACTGTCAACCGAACCAATGAATGATAATGACATAACTCGAGCCACTACTGTCTCATGATCCGGAACCACAACTCCTCCTTTGCTAGATGCCGCAGAAGTACCTTTGCCAGCTTTTTATCCATGCCCATCGAACTCACACAGTGAAACTCATAAAAAATCATCATTTGGATTGGTGACACTCGAACCTAAGGCCCATGCTGATTGAAAACTTGAACCTTCACTGCCAGAAGAAGATCCGTCGCCATAACTAGTTCCCCTGCTTTTACCAGATTCCACTAGCTGAATTTCCACTAGAGCATAAACCGCCACTGAGACCTGATCCAGCAGCACCAGTGTCACCAGATCCAACAGCTATATGAGTTACACTACAAAGACCAGAAACAACACCATGACCGCCACCGCCACCGCCATAACCAGATACACCAGCAATACCTAGACCTCCTACCGGATCGACTACTCCCACTAGGCCAGATTCACCATCGTGGCCAGATCCACCACCATGATCAGATCCTCCAGCATTACTAGTTCCAACTACATAAACAAATCCGGAACCATAGCCACAATCACCAACATGTCTTATTTCAGCACTATTAGTTCCTTTAGTATGACCGGATTTACACATGACCAGAACCACCACCAGCGTCACATGTCGCACCACGAAGACCATATACACTGCCACAACTAACTCCACCACAATGACTGGAACTTCCAGCATTATTAATTCCAAACATCATAACCAGATCCAGCACCATGGTCAGATTTATCACAATGTCCTGTTCCAGCACCACCGGCTGTGGTTGAAGCTGCTCCTTGTGCTGCAACAGCTAGATTTGCTCCGTTATTGCTACCTTTTCCACCTCCTGGGTTTATCATATGTATGCAAGACGAGTATGCTAACCATTACACACGGTGGCTAGAAAGAGGAGTTTCTTTGCGAATTTTGTAAAAGGCATTCCAAATTGAGCAGTTTATGAACAAACAAAAACAAATGATCGGTCTTAGAGGTCAGCTGAAAAATTACACCTTCATTTGGCCACTAGAATTCGAGCGCCGACGATGGTAACCGCCCTAACGTCCGATGGTAGCACCCCACTCCTATTCATCGAACGTGGGGTAAAAATAAAATGTTCCAAAGATAGTATTGAAGCCCTTCACAGTATTGAAGCCAGACCACTGACCATGAACAACAGGACTCAGCATTATCTCGCTACAGAAACCGACTTGAGCCCAAAAATAATCTAACAAAATTTGGGAAAAAAATTACCAAATTTTAAATTTAAATTTGGAAAAATATTTTGTAATAATTTTATTTCTATAGAAAATTTTGTCAAAATTTTATTTCTATAGAAAATTTTGTCAAAATTTTATTTCTATAGACAACTTTGTCAAAGTTTTATTTGTATAGAAAATTTTGTCAAAATTTTATTTCTATAGAAAACTTTGTCAAAATTTTATTTCTATAGAAAATTTTGGCAACATTTTATTTCTATAGAAAATTTTGTAAAAATTTTATTTCTATAGAAAATTTTGTCAAAAATTTTATTTCTATAGAAATTTTTGTAAAAATTTTATTTCTATAGAAAATTTTGCAAAAATTGTCTTTCTGTAGCATATTTTGTCAAACTTTTATTTCTATAACAAATTTTGTCTAAATTTTATTTCTATAGAAAATTCTGTCAAAATTTTATTTGTATAGAAAATGTTGTCAAAATTTTATTTATATAGAAAATTTTGCAATAATTTTATTTCTGTAGAAAATTTTGTCAAAATTTTATTTCTATAGAAAATTTTGTCTAAATTTAATTTGTATAGAAAATTTTGTCAAAATTTTATTTGTATAGAAAATTTTGTCAAAATTTTATTTCCATAGAAATTTTTGCCAAAATTTCATTTCTATAGAAAATTTTGCCAAAATTTTATTTCTATAAAAAATGTTGTCAAAATTTTATTTCTATAGAAAATTTTGTTAAAATGTTATTTCTATAGAAAATTGTGTCAAAATGTTATTTCTATCGAAAATTTTGTCAAAATTTTATTTCTATCGAAAATTTTGTCAAAATTTTATTTCTATAGAAAATTTTGCAAAAATTTTATTTCTGTAGAAATGTTTGCCAAAATTTAATTTCTATCAAAAATTTTATTTATATAGAAAATTTTGGCAAAATTTTATTTCTATAGAAAATTTTGTCAAAATTTTATTTCTATCGAAAATTTTGTCAAAATTTTATTTCTATAGAAAATTTTGCCAAAAATTCATTTCTATAGAAAATTGTGTCAAAATTTTATTTCTATAGAAAATTTTGTCAAAATTTTATTTCTATAGAAAATTTTGTCAAAATTTTATTTCTATAGAAAATTTTGTCAAAATTTTATTTCTATAGAAAATTTTGTCAAAATTTTTATATCTATAGAAAATTATGTCAAAATTTTATTTCCATAGAAATTTTTGCCAAAATTTCATTTCTATAGAAAATTTTGCCAAAATTTTATTTCTATAGAAAATTTTGTCAAAATTTTATTTCTATAGAAAATTTTGTTAAAATGTTATTTCTATAGAAAATTGTGTCAAAATGTTATTTCAATCGAAAATTTTGTCAAAATTTTATTTCTATCGAAAATTTTGTCAACATTTTATTTCTATAGAAAATTTTGCAAAAATTTTATTTCTGTAGAAATGTTTGCCAAAATTTAATTTCTATCAAAAATTTTATTTATATAGAAAATTTTGGCAAAATTTTATTTCTATACAAAATTTTGTAAAAATTTTATTTCCATAGAATTTTTTTGCAAAATTTAATTTCTATAGAAAATTTTGCCAAAAATTTATTTCTATCGATAATTTTGTCAACATTTTATTTCTATAGAAAATTTTGTCATAATTTCATTTCTATTGAAAATTTTGTAAAAATTTTATTTCTACAGAAAATTTTGTCAAAATTTTATTTCTATAGAACATTTTGTAAAAATTTTATTTCCATAGAAAATTTTGCAAACATTTTATTTCTATAGAAAATTTTGCAAACATTTTATTTCTATAGAAAATTTTGCAAAAATTTTATTTCTGTCGAAAATTTTGTAAAAATTTTATTTCTATAGACAATTTTTCAAAAATTTTAATTTAATAGAAAATTTTGCAAAAATTTTATTTCTGTAGAAAATTTTGTCAAAATTTTATTTCCATAGAAATTTTTGCCAAAATTTCATTTCTATACAAAATTTTTCAAAATTTTATTTCTATAGAAAATTTTGTCAAAATGTTATTTCAATAAAAAATTTTGTAAAAATGTTATTTCTATAGACAATTTTGTTAAAATTTTATTTCTATATAAAATTTTGTCAAAATTTTATTTCTATAGAAAATTTTGCAAAAATGTTATTTCTGTAGAAAATTTTGTCAAAATTTTATTTCTATAGAAAATTGTGCCAAAATTTTATTTCTATAGAACATTTTGTCACAATTTTACTTCTATAGAAAATTTTGTAAAAATTTTATCAAAATTTTATTTCTATCGAAAACTTTGTCATAATTTTATTTCTTTAGAAAATTTAGTCAAAATTTTATTTCTATCGAAAATTTTGTCAAAATTTTATTTCTATAGAAAATTTTGCCAAAATTTTAATTGTATAGAAAATTTTGTTAAAATTTCATTTCTATAGAAAATTTTGTAAAAATTTTATTTATATAGAAAATTTTGCAAAAATGTTATTTCTATAGAAAATGTTGGCAAAATTTTATTTCTATAGACAATTGTGACAATTTCTATAGAAAATTTTGTCAAAATTTTATTTCTCTAGAAAATTTTGCCAAAATTTTATTTCTATAGAAAATTTTGCCAAAATTTTATTTCTATAGAAAATGTTGGCAAATTTTTATTTTAATATCTATATAAAATTTTGCCAAAAATTTATTTCTGTCGATAATTTTGTCAAAATTTTATTTCTATAGAAAATAGAATTTTTTTGCAAAATTTAATTTCTATAGAAAATTTTGCCAAAAATTTATTTCTATCGATAATTTTGTCAACATTTTATTTCTATAGAAAATTTTGTCAAAATTTCATTTCTATTGAAAATTTTGTAAAAATTTTATTTCTACAGAAAATTTTGTCAAAATTTTATTTCTATAGAACATTTTGTAAAAATTTTATTTCCATAGAAAATTTTGCAAACATTTTATTTCTATAGAAAATTTTGCAAAAATTTTATTTCTGTAGAAAATTTTGTAAAAATTTTATTTCTATAGACAATTTTGCAAAAATTTTATTTTAATAGAAAATTTTGCAAAAATTTTATTTCTGTAGAAAATTTTGTCAAAATTTTATTTCCATAGAAATTTTTGCCAAAATTTCATTTCTATACAAAATTTTTTATTTCTATCGAAAATTTTGTCAAAATGTTATTTCAATAAAAAATTTTGTAAAAATGTTATTTCTATAGATAATTTTGTCAAAATTTTATTTCTATAGAAAATTTTGCCAAAATTTCATTTCTAAAGAAAATTTTACCAAAATTTTATTCCTATAGAAAATTTTACCAAAATTTTATTCCTATAGAAAATTTTGCAAACATTTTATTTGTATGGAAAATTTTGTCAAAATTTTACTTCTATAGAAAATTTTGTAAAAATTTTATCAAAATTGTATTTCTATCGAAAACTTTGTCATAATTTTATTTCTTTAGAAAATTTAGTCAAAATTTTATTTCTATCGAAAATTTTGTCAAAATTTTATTTCTATCGAAAACTTTGTCAAAATTTTATTTCTATAGAAAATTTTGCCAAAATTTTAATTCTATAGAAAATTTTGTTAAAATTTCATTTCTATAGAGAATTTTGTAAAAATTTTATTTATATAGAAAATTTTGCAAAAATGTTATTTCTATAGAAAATGTTGGCAAAATTTTATTTCTATAGACAATTGTGACAATTTCTATAGAAAATTTTGTCAAAATTTTATTTCTATAGAAAATTTTGCCAAAATTTTATTTCTATAGAAAATGTTGGCAAAATTTTATTTCTATAGAAAATTTTGTAAAAATTTTATTTCCATAGAAATTTTTGCCAAAATTTAATATCTATATAAAATTTTGCCAAAAATTTATTTCTGTCGATAATTTTGTCAAAATTTTATTTCTATAGAAAATTTTGCCAAAATTTCATTTCTAAAGAAAATTTTACCAAAATTTTATTCCTATAGAAAATTTTACCAAAATTTTATTCCTATAGAAAATTTTGCAAACATTTTATTTGTATAGAAAATTTTGTCAAAATTTTATTTCTATAGAAAATTTTGCCAAAATTTTATTTCTATAGAAAATTTTGCCAAAATTTTATTTCTATAGAAAATTTTGCCAAAATTTTATTTCTATAGAAAATTTTGCCAAAATTTTATTTCTATAGAAAATTTTGCCAAAATTTTATTTCTATAGAAAATTTTGCCAAAATTTTATTTCTATAGAAAATTTTGCCAAAATTTTATTTCTATAGAAAATTTTGTCAACATTTTACTTCTATAGAAAATTTTGTCCAAATGTCCAAAACGTTAAGAATTCTTAGAAGAAGAGAAGAGTGTACAAACTTAAAATTAAATGGTAGTATTGATTTAAGGTATGGAAATTAGTAATCCCCCAATTGAAACCCCTACATTAGACGGATGTTCCTTGAGTTGGCTGTCATACATATAAGACCTTAGGAAAATTCTTAGAAAATGAATTGGAACAAAAAAATACAATTCAAGCCCAAATCCATAAAACTTGTAAAGAAATTCAATATAAAGTCTGCCAGTCACCACAATAGACACAAGTGGATATGCTGAACGACATGATTTGAAGATAAATGGATGTTTAAGAAAAAACAAAAAAACAAGACGACCTGAACTAAATAATAAAAAAATCAAAATCATCATACGAAGTAATTTTGCAGTAGGGATGGCAGTACTCAAAGCTAATTTCTTCATAGCACCCAAGCAATTGCACATTAAAGAAATCCGGTTAATACATTAGAGCCATATAAGAAGAAACAACATAAAAAACCATTAATAATCATAACGTAATGTGTTTCTTGAAAATTTACCAAATCCCTTCTCATCTTATATTGGCATCCCTATATGCTAGTCACATAAGACCATTATAGATATGAATGAAAATAGGATTGCACACAGGACAGGACACAGAATACGCTCACTATGAATGATTGTAAATATGAATAATGACATTTTTGCAAACTGCGAAAAAGAAGGCTACCAAAACTCCATTCAAGCCTAAAGAAGACCTGTTACCATAGTCATTATGGGTGGTTGAAAAATCAGGTCTCAAAAGGATTTTCTTGTTTTTTTTTTTCGGGGTGAATGAACACAGCTGGCCATAAATGTGCGTTACAGTGCGACATGTGATATACACACACACACAATAGGAAATTTATGCTCTGTAATGCCCAATTTATAGAACATATCTGCATTTTATTATTGTATTCGATTTGAAATATTTATTTGTGTCATGAGAGACGATTTTGATTTTCATTTGATTTTTCTTTTTTTTTTTTGGTATTTTATTTTACATTTGAGATCGATATCTCGTATGTGGAATATTTTAAAGTCATTTATAGTTCATTCATGGAATTGCCATTAAATGAATGAATGGAGAAAAAAGGATACAAGTATTTTGCCATTATACATTAGGGAATTTACTATGAATATAAATTTCAATTATAAGCACTTTGAAGTGTCTAAATGTGATCATGAATGAAATTGTATTTTTTATTTTGAAAATGTCCCTAGGGATATCTATAGGAATAAACAATAGAGTATTCATTAAAGCGTATCGCAGAAAGAAAACATATGATTTTTTCCTAGAGTTCCATATCCTTTGTCCCACTCTCATGCAGTTTGACACCTTTAAAACAGTTGTCAACATAGTTTTCGTCTTATAGACCATGTTCTACCACCTGCAGTCATCTTTAGAAGATTTCGGACAGCCCGAATATCACTGATCAAATATAATACAGTGAAACCTGTCGAAGGTGAACAGCTTTCGTGAGACGTCTGGTATATTATCACACTAAAATTAACTTCCAGCTAGGACACCTCCCAAATATTGAAAACATTAAAGAGATCGTGGGTATCCACATTTGGGAGGTTTCAGTGTAGTTGCCTTTGCTCGAATGAGCGATAGAAGTAGCATCGAGGAGTTTTTGTTTGCAATTTACATGATAAGTGCGTCTTTTCTCTCCTCAAGAACTTAAATTAGGAGACCAGTTTATACTGGAGCCATATCAAATATCGAAAATTTCTATAGAAATAGCATTTGGCACAAATTTTCGGCAGAAATACAATTTTCAAAAATGTTCAATAGTAATTAAATTTCAACAAAATGTTCTACAGTAAGCAAATTGTTACAAAATTTTCTATAGAAATAAAATTTTTAACTAAATTTCCTATTGAACACAATTGAGGGGAGCTTTACAGTCAGACGTCAGCGGGGTTGCTGGTTGTGACAACTGGTAGAAATGAGAATGGGGACTCCATTTGAAGCTACTAATGGACTGTATGGTGTTTTCTGTAATCTTATTTGTTCTCTCACGTACGAGAAATAATAAGTGGAAATTGATTTCAAATTTTTGCCCCAAAATGAGATATCAAATAAAAAAAAGGTTATAAGTATGGGTATCGTGTGTTTTATTACGCAGAGAAGGGATCAAGTGGATGCTCAGTGGACATAAAATTTTGCAAACATTTTCTATAATACTAAAATTTTTACAAAACTTTCTATATGAAATAAAATTTTAACTAAATAAACTAACTAACTAATAAAATTTTGTATAGAAATAAAATTTTTAACTAAATTTCCTATAGAAATAAAATTTTGACAAAATTTCCTGTAGAAAAACTTTTTAAACACAATACATATAAACGCTTCAGATATACACACAAACATTTTTTTCTCATTCAATCACGAAATTAATTGATCCAATTAATTTCTAATTGAAATGTCTTCAATCACAGAAATGATAGTATCAATTAAAAAATTAATTGTAGGTCAATTAAAAAGTTAATTGATCCAATTAAAAAAATAATTGATACTATTATTTTTGTGATTGATTTTTGTTTCAATTAAAAAATTTGTTGAATCAATTAAATTTTTAATTGAATATTTTTTAAATTGGAAAAATTTTCGTGAAATTTTTTTGTGTGTAGGAATTAAATTTTGCAAAAAATTATATATAGGACTTCGGTTTATATGGGGACTATATCAAAACTTGGACCGAACTTGACCTGGTTGTTAGCAAACAAAAAAAGAAAGCAATCTCTGCCAAAACGATAGCTACGTATAAAACACAGCAAGAAAAATAAACAATGGAAATTTCAAATAAAAAAATATTTAAAATTTAAAATATTAAAAAATATATATTATTTTGAACTTGGTAGTCGTTTGGTAGTTATTTTATTTTATCAAAATTTTAGTTTCCTTAAAGTGAAAATATTTTTCTCATATTATTTGCTGCTTAGTTTAAAGGCCTAAATTAAAAATGAGAAAAAAAAGTTTTACAAATGAAATGAAATTTAAATGAAGTACAGTGACACCCCTCACAAACTTTGACACTTTGAAAAGGGGACACCTCTCAAATGTGGACAAAATTTAAGCAACCGTGGGTTTCCACTTCTGAGAGGTTTTACTGTGTACACGATTTTACTAATTTCGAAATTTGAACAAAGTAGTTCATATTTTTGTTAAATGAGTAAATTGAGTGAATGGTTACTAAAATAAATAAATTTTATTTGAATTGAAAAAAAAAACAAGTATATACGGCCGTAAGTTCGGCCAGGCCGAAGCTTATGTACCCTCCATCATGGATTGCGTAGAAACTTCTTCTAAACACTGCCATCCACAATCGAATTACTTAAGTTGCGGTAACGCTTGCCGATGGCAAGTTATCTTAAAACCTCCTAACACCATCTTCTAAATTGTATGTAAGTCCATACATTGTATATATTAAATCAAAAAAGATCGATCCAATACGTATATAATTCAGTTTGACAAAGTAGACATAAAATCTTGACAAAATTTTCTATAGAAATAAAATTTTCACAAAATTTTCTCTAGAAATAAACTTTTGACAAAATTTTCTATAGAAATAAAATCTTGGTAGATTATTTTTGGCTCGAGTGGCAACCATGATTATGAACCGAATATAATTTGAACAAAATTTTCTATAAAAATAAAATTTTAACAAAATTTTCTCTAGAAATAAAATTTTGACAAAATTTTCTATAGAAATAAAATTTTGACAAAAGTTTCTATAGAAATAAAATTTTGGTAGACTATTTTTGGCTCTAGTGGCAACCATGATTATGAACCGATATGGACCAATTTTTGTGTGATTGGACCAATTTTGGTATGGTTGTTAGCGACCATATACTAACACCACGTTCCTAATTTGAACCGGATCGGATGAATTTTGACCCTCCAAGAGGCTCCGGAGGTCAAATCTGGAGAACGTTTTATATGGGGGCTATATATAATTATGGACCGATATGGACCAATTCTGGCACGCTTGTTAAAGATCATATACTAACACCATGTTCCAAATTACCAACCGGATTGGATGAAATTTGCTTCTCTTGGAGACTTCGCAAGCCAAATTTGGGGTTCGGTTTATATGGGGGCTATATATAATTATGATCCGATGTGGACCAATTTTTGCATGGTTGTTAGAGACCATATACCAATATCATGTACCAAATTTCAGGCGGATCGGATGAAATTTGCTTCTCTTTGAGGCTCCGGAACCCAAATCTGGGGATCGGTTTATATGGGCGCTATATATAATTATGGACCGATGTGGACCAATTTTTGCACGATTGTTAGAGACCATATACCAACACCACGTACCAAATTTCAGCCGGATCGGATGCAATTTGCTTCTCTTTTAGGCTTCGCAAGACAAATCTGGAGATCGGTTTATATGGGGTCCATATATAATTATGGACCGATGTCGACCAATTTTTGCATGGTTGTTAGAGACCATATACTAACACCATGTACGAAATTTCAGCTTGGTTGTATGAAACTTGCTTCTCTTTTAGGCTCCGCAAGCCAAATCTGGGGATCGGTTTATATGGGGGCTATATATAATTAAGGACCGATATGGACCAATTTTTGCATGGTTGTTAGAGACCATATACCAACATCATGTACCAAATTTCAGCCGGATCGGATGAAATTTTCTTCTCTTTGAGGCTCCGCAAGCCAAATCTGGGGATCGGTTTATATGGGCGCTATATATAATTATGGACCGATGTGGACCAATTTTGGAACGGTTGTTAGAGACCATATACCAACACCATGTACCAAATTTCAGCCGGATCGGATGCAATTTGCTTCTCTTTGAGGCTTCGCAAGCCAAATCTGGAGATCGGTTTATATGGGGGCTATATAATTATGGACCGATGTAGACCAATTTTTGCATGATTGTTAGAGACCATATACCAACACCATGTACAAAATTTCAGCCGGATCGGATGAAATATGCTTCTCTTAGAGGCTCCACAAGCCATATCTGGGGATCGGTTTATATGGGGGCTATATATAATTAAGGACCGATATGGACCAATTTTTGCGTGATTGTTAGAGACCATATACCAACATCATGTACCAAATTTCAGCCGGATCGGATGAAATTTTCTTCTCTTTGAGGCTCCGCAAGCCAAATCTGGGGATCGGTTTATATGGGGGCTATATATAATTATGGACCGATGTGGACCAATTTTTGCATGGTTGTTAGAGACCGTATACTAACACCACGTACGAAATTTCAGCTTGGTTGTATGAAATTTGCTTCTCTTTTAGGATCCGCAAGCCAAATCTGGGGATCGGTTTATATGGGGGCTATATATAATTATGGACCGATGTGGACCAATTTTTGCATGGTTGTTAGAGACCATATACCAACACCATGTACCAAATTTCAGCCGGATCGGATGAAATATGCTTCTGTTAGAGGCTACACAAGCTAAATCTGAGGATCCCTTTATATGGGGGCTATACGTAAAAGTGGACCGATATGGCCCATTTTCAATACCATCCGACCTACATCAATAACAACTACTTGTGCCAAGTTTCAAGTCGATAGCTTGTTTCGTTCGGAAGTTAGCGTGATTTCAACAGACGGACGGACGGACGGACGGACGGACGGACATGCTTAGATCGACTCAGAATTTCACCACGACCCAGAATATATATACTTTATGGGGTCTTAGAGCAATATTTCGATGTGTTACAAACGGAATGACAAAGTTAATATACCCCCATCCTATGATGGAGGGTATAAAAATACAGAAAAAATATTATTATTAATAAATTGTTGTTTAAGTATTCCAAAATCTATTATATAAAGTAGTAAATTTCGTTTGTTTGATTCTTTCATGGTGGATTAATTTTTTGGGTGCAAATGCATTTTCATAATAGAGTCGCAGTGGATTTTTGTGAGGTGTGGATATTTTTATTTTAAATTTCCTTTAACTTTTTATTACCTAGAGCTGATTTACTATTTCCTTAATATGAAAATAATTCCAAAAATGTTTTTTTTATATCAAATAACAGACGGCAAACCTAAATAATTGCTAATAATATGAAAAATCTAAAAAATTATAGATATTTATAGCATAATAAAAGATTATGTTCTCATAAAATAAAATTTCCAAGCAAAAAAAGAATCAGCCAATATCAAACGAAACAACTTCCTTAACCGCATATGGGCTCCATTATCCATTAATCATATTGCCATATTTTTAATGATAATGTTAATAATATTATTGAATGAAAAACAAAAGCAAACAAAATATTTCACCTGGCTATTGAATGAATTTCGGATACAAGATGATATGTGGTACAGCAGTAAAATAATAGAAAAAAATTGTAACTTCAATCGATACTGCTATCTAAACAAATATAATTTTATTAGGTGGTGAAAAGTTTTAAAGGCCATTTTTTTGTTTGTGGATGTTATCAAATAATGTGGCAGTCTGCTTCAACATCGTCTAAACTTAAAATTATTTTTAGCTTTGATTATCGCCTAACAAGAAGATTTTTTTTTTTTGTATAAAATAGTTTGCTTTAAATATATTCTGATAGGAAAAATAGTTGTTCTACACTGAAAGAAAGGATTTCTTACACTGAAAGAAAGGATTTTTTTCAGTGTACGAAAGAAATTTAAGACAAGCGAAGATTTCTTTTGCAGCGACAAAATTTTATTGAAAAGCAAATATTTCATTTAATTGCACAGAAAAAATATCACAAAAATATTCCCAATTAAAAAGTTGATTGAAGTTGACAATTTTTTCGATTAAAAAACAAGTAAGAAAAGTCTAAAGTCGGGCGGGGCCGACTATAGTATACCCTGCACCACTTTGTAGATCTAAATTTTCGATACCATACCACATCCGTCAATTGTGTTGGGTGCTATATATAAAATACATATATTTTAATATCTCTCGATACATACATTTTAATATCTCTCGATCTGGACAAAATTTGATAGACTTCTACAAATTCTATAGACTCAAAATTTAAGTCGGCTAATGCACTAGGGTGATACGCAATGTTAGTAAAAAAAATATGGGAAAGATTTAAATCTGAAGCAATTTTAAGGAAACTTCACAAAATTTTATTTATGATTTATCGCTCGATATATATATATATATATATATATATATATATATATATATATATATATATATGTATTTGAAGTTAAGGAAAATTACAGTCAGTTTTACAACTTTTCGACTAAGCAGAGGCGATTTTACAAGGAAAATGTTGGTATTTTGACCATTTTTGTCGAAATCAGAAAAACATATATATCTAAATCTGAACCGATTCCAACCAAATTTGGCACGCACAAATTTGGCAATTATAATCCCTGTGCAAAATTTCAACTAAATCGGAGTAAAAAATTGGTCTCTGTGGTCACATGAGTGTACATCGGGCGAAAGCTATATATGGGAGCTATATCTAAATCTGAACCGATTTCAATCAAATTTGGCACACTTGACTATACTGCTAATTTACTCCTAGCGCAAAATTTCAACCAAATTGGGTCAAAACTCTGGCTTCTAGGAACAAATTAGTCCATATCGGGCGAAAGTTATATATGGGAGCTATATCTAAATCTGAATCGATTTGAATCAAATTTGGCACACATGACTATACTACGAAATGTACTTCGTGTGCAAAATTTGAACCAAATTGAACCAAAACTCTGGCTTCTAGGACCATAATAGTCCATATCGGACGAAAGATATATATGGGAGCTATATCTAAATCTGAACCGATTTCAATCAAATTTGGCACACATGACTATACTACTAATTGTGCTCCTAGTGCAAAATTTCAACCAAATTGGGCCAAAACTCTGTCTTCTGAGGCCATATAAGTCCATATCGGGCGAAAAATATATATCGAAGCTATATCTAAATCTGAACCGATTTCAATAAAATTTGGCACACATGACTATACTACTAAACTCTGGATAAAACTCTGGCTTCTGGGTCCATATAAGTCCATATCGGGCGAAATATATATATGGGAGCTATATCTAAATCTGAACCGATTTCAATCAAATTTGACACACATGACTATACTACTAATTGTACTCCTAGTGCAAAATTTCAACCAAATTGGACCAAAACTCTGGCTTCTGGGGCCATATAAGTCCATATCGGGCGAAAGATATATATGGGAGCTATATCTAAATCTGAACCGATTTCTTCCAAAATCAATAGGGTTCTATTCTGACCCAAAAAAGGAATACGTGCCAAATTTGAAGGCGATTGGACTTATATTGCGACCTAGACTTTGATCACAAAAATGTGTTCACAGACAGACTTATAATACCCTGTTCCACAGTGTGGTGCAGGGTATAACAAGTATATACGGCCGTAAGTTCGGCCAGGCCGAAGCTTATGTACCCTCCATCATGGATTGCGTAGAAACTTCTTCTAAACACTGCCATCCACAATCGAATTACTTAAGTTGCGGTAACGCTTGCCGATGGCAAGGTATCTTAAAACCTCCTACCACCATCTACTAAATTGTATGTAAGTCGATACGTGGTATATATTAAATCAAAAAAGATTGATCCAATACGTATATAATTCAGTTTGACACAGTAGACATAAAATTTTGACAAAATTTTCTACAGAAATAAAATTTTAACAAAATTTTCTATAGAAATAAAATTTTCACAAAATTTTCTATAGAAATAAAAATTTTGACAAAATATTCTATAGAAAGAAAATTTTGACAAAAATTTCTACAGAAATAAAATTTTAACAAAATTTTCTATAGAAATAAACTTTTGACAAAATTTTCTATAGAAATAAAATCTTGGTAGATTATTTGTGACTCGAGTGGCAACCATGATTATGAACCGAATAAAATTTGAACAAAATTTTCTGTAGAAATAAAATTTTGACAAAATTTTCTATAGAAATAAAATTTTGAAAATGATGAAAATTTTATTATGAACCGAATAAAATTTTAACAAAATTTTCTCTAGAAATAAAATTTTGACAAAATTTTCTATAGAAATAAAATTTTGACAAAATTTTGATTGGACCAATTTTGGTATGGTTGTTAGCGACAATATACTAACACCACGTTCCTAATTTGAACCCGATCGGATGAATTTTGCTCCTCCAAGAGGCTCCGGAGGTCAAATCTGGAGAACGTTTTATATGGGGGCTATATATAATTATGGACCGATATGGACCAATTCTGTCACGGTTGTTAAAGATCATATACCAACATCATGTACCAAATTTCAGCCGGATCGGATGAAATTTTGCTTCTCTTTGAGGCTCCGCAAACCAAATCTGGGGATCGGTTTATATGGGGGCTATACGTAAAAGTGGACCGATATGGCCCATTTTCAATACCATCCGACCTACATCGATAACAACTACTTGTGCCAAGTTTCAAGTCGATAGCTTGTTTCGCTCGGAAGTTAGCGTGATTTCAACAGACGGACGGACGGATGGACGGACGGACATGCTTAGATCGACTCAGAATTTCACCACGACCCAGGATATATGTACTTTATGGGGTCTTAGAGCAATATTTCGATGTGTTACAAACGGAATGACAAAGTTAATATACCCCTATCCTATGATGGTATAAAAAAATATGGGAAACATTTAAATCTGAAGCAATTTGAAGGAAACTTCGCAAAAGTTTATTCATGATTTATCGCTCGATATATATGTATTAGAAGTTTAGGAAACCTAGAGTAATTTTTACAACTTTTCGACTAAGCAGTGGCGATTTAACAAGGAAAATGTTGGTATTTTGACCATTTTTGTCGAAATCAGAAAAACATATATATGGGAGCTATATCTCCCATCTGAACCGATTTCAATCAAATTTGGCACACATGACTATATACTCCTGGTGCAAAATTTCAACCAAATTGGGCCAATACTCTGGCTTCTGGGCCATATAAGTCCATATCGGGCGAAAAATATATATGGAAGCTATATCTAAATCTTTATTACTGACATCAGAGCCTTTTTTATATTTTTTATTTTTATATTGGGGATTTTTGTGAGGAATTTAAATTGGGGATTTTTGGGCACGAAAACATCTTAATTTGGGGACAAGAGCCCGAAAAATACTGGCAACACTGGTTCAGATTTAGATATAGATCCCATATATATGTTTTTCTGATTTCGACAAAAATGTTCAAAATACCAACATTTTCCTTGTAAAATCGCCACTGCTTAGTCGAAAAGTTGTAAAAATGACTCTAATTTTCCTAAACTTCTAATACATATATATCGACCGATAAATCATAAAAAAACATTTGCAAAGCTTCCTTAAAATTGCTTCATATTTAAATGTTTCCCATATATTTTTACTAACATTGTGTTCCACCCTAGTGCATTATTCAACTTAAATTTTGAGTCTATAGATTTTGTAGAAGTCTATCAAATTCTGTCCAGATCGAGTGATATTTAAATGTATGTATTTGGGACAAACCTTTATATATAGCCGCGCACACATTTGACGGATGTGATATGGTATCGAAAATTTAGATCTACAAAGTGGTGCATGGTATAATATATGTTAGTCGGCCCCGCCCGACTTTAGACTTTCCTTACTTGTTCTTTACTTAGATAAATTATCGTTTAATTGACTTTCAATTAATTTGTTAATTGATACTATAATTTCTGTGATTAAAGACATTTCAATGAAAAAATTGATTAGATCAATTAATTTCGGCATTTTTAATACAGTTTCCCTTTCATTTTTTTTGTTTTTGAGTGTATTTAAAGCTAGAAAACATTCTCAAAAATGTATTTATTTTAAAGACATCCCCTCGTTGGCTCGGAATCAATATCAATATCTTTAGGGGAACGTCAACAATTTTGGAAATTTGTAAAGTAAATTTTTTTCCGTTCCGTAGGACATTAGTTTTTCTTTGGGTGTAATTTTTTGTTCATTAATTCTTTTGATTCAGTTTTTTTCCTTTGCTTTCCCCTTAAAATTTGTCCGAAATTAAAACCAAGTATCATAGCCTAAAAACACCCTCACCGCATCAAATATTTGGAACAACTATTTCAACGTTAATATAACAAGATGAGAAGCATACAACCATATTAGCCATAAAAGTGATGAATTTATGGCAAATGTCTATTTAATACAAGAGCCATAAGCAAAAAAAAAAGTGAAATGAAAGGAGAGGGAGGGAGAAAAATTGTGGAATATTAGACATATAGATATATATAGCGGGAAATTTTACCGGCCATAGGTATATGTGGCACTTCTCAGATATATCTATAGAGGTATGCAGAGATGCGGATATAGATTCTATTTTTTTTTGTGATTTTATTTACACACCCCTCCATAATCGATGCACATTGGGTTTGGTTTAAACAATTTGTCGAGCCTCGAGAACACCTTCTGCCAAAAATGGTAGATTTTTTACTGTTTGATGCTTTCGTAAACTTCGTAAATGAAGTACCCCACCTAAGAGGTACTTCATAAAATTTTGACAAAATTTTGTATAGAAAAAAAATTTTGGCAAAATTTTCTATAGAAATAAAATTTTGGCAAAATTTTCTATAGAAATAAAATTTTGACAAAATTTTCTATAGAAATAAAATTTTGACAAAATTTTCTATAGAAATAAAATTTTAACAAAATTTTCTAAAGAAATAAAATTTTGACAAAATTTCTATTGAAATAATGTTTTGAGCAAATTTTATATAGAAATAAAATTTTGGAAATGTTGTCTATAAAAATACAATATTGACAAAATTTTCTCTAGGAATAAAATGTGGACAAAGTGTTCTATAGATATAAAATTTCGATAAAAATTTCTATAGAAATAAAATTTGACAAAAATTTCTATAGAAATAAAATTTTAACAAAACTTTCTACAGAAATAAAATTTTGAGATTTTCTCTAAAAATAAAATTTTGAAAAAATTTTGTACAGAAATAAAATTTTTAAAAATTTTCTATAGAAATAAAAAGTTTACACAATTTTCTATAGAAATAAAATTTTGACAAAATTTTCTCTGGGAATAAAATTTTGCCAAAATTTTCTCTAGGAATAAAATTTTTACTAAATTGTCCATAGAAATATAATTTTGAAAAATTTTCCCTATGAATAAAATTTTGACAAAAATGTCTAAAGAAATAAAATGAGGACAATAATTTCTTTAAAAATAAAATTTTACCAAAATTCTTTCTAGGAATATAATTTTGCCAAAATTTTTTACAGAAATAAAATTTTGATAACATTTTCTATAGAAATAAGATTTTGCCAAAAATTTTTCTAGGCATAAAATGTTGACAAAATTTTTCTAGGCATAAAATGTTGACAAAATTTTCTATAAAAATAAAATTTTGACGAAATTTTTTCGGTGAATAAAATTTTACCAAAATTTTCTTTAGGAACTACATTGTTACTAAATTTTCCATAGAAATAAAATTTTGACCAAATTTTTTCTAGGAATAGAAGTTTGACAAAATTTTCTCTAGAAGTAAATTTTTGACATACTTGTCTCTAGCTATAAAATGTTGACAAAAATGTTTTCTAACACCGACCAAATATCGAAAAAAAGTGTGGGATCCTTTTTTAGACGCAACCTCAACCTCCATCAAAATTCCAATTTTTAAAAGGTATGGAAAGGGGGTGCTTCCCTACCTGACAAAAAATATAGAAAAAATGTAGCTGATCCTGGTTTAGACGCAGCTCCCAAACTTCCCTCAAAATTTCAAGTAAGTTAATTTAAGACCAATTTTTAAGTAGTCGGGCAAAAGGGATTCTCTGGGAATAAAATTTTGCCAAAATTTTCTCTGGGAATTAACTGTTTACTAAATTTTCCATAGAAATAAATTTTTGAAAAATTATCCCTATGAATAAAATTTTGACAAAAATATCTAAAGAAATAAAATATGGACAATATTTTCTTTAAAAATAAAATTTTACCAAAATTCCTTCTAGGAATACAATTTTGCCAAAATTTTCCCTAGGTATAAAATGTTGACAAAATTTTACCTAGGAATAAAATGTTGACAAAATTTTCTATAGAAATTAAATTTTGCCAAAATTTTACCTAGGAATAAAATGTTGACAAAATTTTCTATAAAAATAAAATTTTGACGAAATTTTCTCGGGGAATAAAATTTTAGCAAGATTTTCTTTAGGAATTACATTTTTACTAAATTTTCCATAGAAATTAAATTTTGACCAAATTTTTTCTAGGAATAAAAGTTTGACAAAGTTTTCTCTAGAAGTAAATTGTTGACATAATTGACTCTAGGTATACAATTTTGACAAAATTTTCTATAGAAATAAAATGTTTTCTATCACCGACCAAATATCGAAAAATAATGTGTGGGATCCTTTTTTAGACGCAACCTCAACCTCCATTAAAATTCCAATTTTTACAATGTAGGGAAAGGGGGTGGTCCCTACCTGATAAAAAATGTAGAAAAAATGTAGCTGACCCTGGTTTAGACGCAGCTTCTAAACCCCCCTGAAAATTTCAAGCAAGTGAACTTAAGACCAATTTTTAAGAAGTCGGGCAAAGGGGATATATCCTTCAAAATATCAAACAATCAGGTATCCCATATTATTTTTTTCAACTCCCCCACATTCTCAATAAATTTCAAGTAAACCGGAAATCTTTAGTTTTTTCACTGTACTTTAAAAAAATCGTGCAAAGGAGAGGTGACACTCCGCGATCAAATCGGGGAGCCCTTCCCTGAAAATTCCCAACAAATTGAATAACTTAAGCTCATTTTTTTAAAAGTTGGGCAAAGGGGACAGGTAGGGGGGCCACCTGTCCCAATATCAAAAAATCAGGTACCACATATTAATTTCAGAATTTCCCCCCTCATCCTCTGTAAATTTCAAGTAACTCGGAGTAGTTTAGTTTTTTAACTCTAAAAGTCGGGCAAAGGGGAGGTATTCTTCCCCAACCAACTATCGAAAATTATTTAAGCGGATCTTTGTCTAGATAGCACACCGATTCTTCTCTGAAGATTTCAAAGAAATTGGAGTACTTTGATCCAATTTTCAACAAATTTGACAGGGGGAGGCCCCCTCCCAAATCAGATATCAAGAAATAAGGTACTCGGAAAATTTCAAATAAATCGTTTCAGTCGTTTCCGAGCTTACCTGTAAAATTCTAAAAAACATAACTCGGATTTTATATACACTCAGAGAAGGAATTGGATCACCTCCTAGAGCAAAATGTTATTTTAGACGGTGAACATGTTTGTCGCAACCATGATTTTTTTTCTCCAGTATTATGTATCTGAATTCGACAACCATTTTATGTTTGGCGAGAAAACATAATTTTGGCGACAAAAAAAAATCGCTATCCAAATTAACATTTTGCGTTAAAAGGTGATCTCTGTGTATATATAGATTTTCAACCCACTGTGTCAGAGCCTATTTTATAGATGCGGATATTTTATGTCTATTGGATTAAAGTTGAGACATTTCCTAGTTTATGATCGTTGGCACCGAATAGCTATAGCTGAACAACAACAACTGCATCTATAACACCAAGAAGAACAAAAAAAAACAACAACATAAATAATTTTATATATTTCAATCTTAAAGACACATCCACAAATAGAATAGCAGCAGCAGCAGCAGCAGTAACAACAACACAAACAAAAAATGGCGGCGACAAGAGGAACGCATCAGTGAACATTTTCCGACGTGACATATATTTTTGGATTCTTTATTTAATCGACCATACAAACACACTCACACACGCACACACACATACTCAAATTTCGGCTCTTAGACTAATATCGTCGGGTAGTCTTGCTAATCCATTTAAATTCCAGGAAATAAAATAACGGCTAGCATGTCGTCGCCTATATAGGACTAGGGGGTCGGAAATGCAAGGGAATTCCCTTGAACATTCTCCACCAGTCTATGGAAAATTTTGGAGCGGAAAAAAATTAAGAAATCTTTGAGAATACCATCTAACAAATCAATTTACCCCAGCAATTCAACAATGAGTAAATGGAATGGAAATATTTACCATCTATCCCAAGGCCATTAGGGTAGACATAAGCAACTGATTGGAATTGTAAAAAGAAGAGACAACGAAAAAAAACTTTTGTCAAAATGTATTTCCATAGGAAATTTTGTACCAATTTTATTTCTATTGATAATTTTGTCAAAACTTTATTTTCATAGATAATTTTGTAACAATTTTATTTCTATAGAACATTTTGCCAAGATCTTAGTTCTTTAGAAAAATTTGTCAAACTTTTATTTTAATAGAAGATTTTGTCAAGATTTTATTTCTTCAGAAAAATTAGTCAAAATTTTATTTCTATAGAAAATTTTGCCAAAATTTTATTTCTACAGAAAAAAATTTAATTTCTGTAGAAAAAAAATTGTCAAAATTTTATTCCTATAGAAAATTTTATCAAAATTTTATTTCCATAGAAAATGTTGTCAAAAGTTTCCTTCTATAGCAAATTTTGTCAAAATTTAATTTCTATAGAAATTTTTCTCAATATTTTATGTTTATAGAATATCTTGTCAATAACTTATTCCTTTAGAAAATTTTTTCCAAATTTTATTTTTGCAAAAAATTTGGTCAACATTTTATTTCTATAGAAAATTTTCTCAAAACTTTATTTCTATTGACAATTTTGTCAAAATTTTATTTCTATGGACAATTTTGTCAAAATTTACTTTTTATAGAAATTTTTCTCAATATTTTATGTTTATAGAATATCTTGTCAATATCTTATTCATTTAGAAAATTTTGTCCAAATTTAATTTGGTCAACATTTTATTTCTATAGAAAATTTTCTCAAAACTTTATTTCTATTTTTATCAAAATTATATTTTTAAAGAAAATTTTGTGAAAATTCTATTTCAATACAAATTTTATTTCAATGGAAAATTTTGTCCAATTTCTCCATCAGAAATTTTTGTCAAAATGTTATTGCTATAAAAAATTTTCTCAATATTTTCTTCTACAAAAAAATTTTCGCAAAATTTTATTTCCATAGAATTTTTTGTCACAATGTTATTTCTGTTGAAATTTTTGTCAAAATGTTATTTCCATAGAAACACTTAATAATGAATTTTTTGTCAAAATGTTATTTCTACAGAAAATTTTGTCAAAATTTTAGTTTTATAGAAAACTTTCTATTGAAAATTTTGTCAAAATTATATTTCTATAGAAAATAGAATTTATATATTAGAAACCTTTCTCAAAGTTTTATCTCAGTAGATTTTTTTCTCAATACTTTATTTCTAAAAAAAATTTTCTCAACAGTTTATTTCCATAGATTTTTTTTTACAAAATTTTATTTCTACAGACAATTTTCGCAAGATTTTTGTCAACTTTTTGTTTCTGTAGAAAATTTTGTTATTGAAAAATTTTATTTCTATAGAAATTATTGTCAAAATTTTATTTCTATAGAAATTTTTGTCAACATTTTATTTCTATTGAAAATTTTGTCAAAATGTTATTTCTATAGAAATGTTTGTAAAAATTTTATTTCTATAGACATTTTTGTCAAAATTTTATTTCTATAGCAAATTATGTCAACATTTTATTCCTATAGAAAATTTTGTCAATATTTTATTTCTAAAGAAAATTTTATAAACATTTTATTTCTAAAGAAAAAAATCTATAGAAAATTTTGTGAAAATTTTATTTCTATACAAATTTTTTCAAAATTTAATTTCTATAGAAGATTTTATCAATAGTTTATTTCTATAGAAAATTTTGTCAAAATATTTATTTTTGTAGTAAATTTTATAAAAATTTTATTTTTGTAGAAAAAATTGTCTTTTATTTCTATAGAAAATTTTGCTAAAATTTTCTATAAAAATTTCTAATTATTTTATTTCTACAGAAAATATAATTTTTATATCAAATTTTGTCAAAATTTTATTTCTATAGAAAAAAATTTTCAAAATTTTATTAATATAGAAACTTTTGTCCAAATTTTATTTCTTGAGAAATTTTCAAAACAAAATTTTATTTCTATAGATAATTTTCTCAAAATTTTATTTCTATAGATTTTTTTTTCAAAATTTTATTGCCATACAAAATTTTGTCAAAATTTTATTTCTATAGAAAATTTTATTAAAATTTTGTTTCTATAGAAAATGTCAAAAATTTATTTCTGTAGAAAATTTTTACAAAATTACATTCCTATAGAAAATTTTGTCAAAATTTCATTCCTATAGAAAATTTTGCCAAAATTTTATTTCTATAGAAGATTTTGTCAAAATTTTATTTCTTTAGAAAATTTTGTCAAAAATATATTTCTATAGAAAATTTTGACAAAATTTTATTGCTATAGAAAATTTTGTCCAAATTTTATTTCTAGAGAAAAATTTATCAAAACTTTATTTCTAGAGAAAAATTTATCAAAACTTTATTTCTATAGAAAATTTTGTCAAAATTTTATTTCTATAGCAAATTATGTCAACATTTTATTCCTATAGAAAATTTTGTCAACATTTTATTTCTAAAGAAAATTTTGTCAAAAATATATTTCTATAGAAAATTTTGACAAAATTTCATTGCTGTAGAAAATTTTGTCAAAATTTTATTTCTATAGCAAATTAAATATTATATATTTATTTCTATAGAAAATTTTGTCCAAATTTTATTGCTATAGACAATTTTGTCCAAATTTTATTTCTAGAGAAAAATTTATCAAAACTTTATTTCTAGAGAAAAATTTATCAAAACTTTATTTCTATAGAAAATTTTGTTAAAATTTTATTTCTATAGCAAATTATGTCAACATTTTATTCCTATAGAAAATTTTGTCAACATTTTATTTCTAAAGACAATTTTGTAAACATTTTATTTCTAAAGAAAAAAAATCTATAGAAAATTTTGTGAAAATTTTATTTCTATATAAAATTTTGTCAAAATTTAATTTCTATAGAAGATTTTATCAATAGTTTATTTCTATAGAAAATTTTGTCAAAACATTTATTTCTGTAGAAAATTTTATAAAAATTTTATTTTTGTAGAAAAAAAATTGTCTTTAGAAAATGTGGTCAACATTTTATTTCTATAGAAAATTTTGTCAAAATTTTATTTTTATAGAACATTTTGTCAAAATTTGATTTCATAGAACATTTTGTCAAAATTTTATTTCTATAGAAAATTTTGTCAAAATTTTATTACTATAGAAAATGTTGTCAAAACTTTATTTCTAGAGAAAATTTTATCAAAACTTTATTTCTATAGAACATTTTGTCAAAATTTTATTTCTATAGAAAATGTTGTCAAAATTTTATTACTATAGAAAATTTTGTCCAAATTTTATTTCTAGAGAAAATTTTGTTTCTATGGAAAAATTTATCAAAATTTTATTTCTATAGAAAAATTTGTTAAAATTTCATTTTTATAGAAAAAACTTTTTTTTAATATTATTTCTATGGAAAATTGAAGTATTTGGAGAGGAATATTTTTCAAAATCTAAAAAATCTACCATTTTTAGTAGAATCACAAACGTGGCCAGGACCCGAATCACCTCTTCACCGTTATGGTTTACTCTTTGCCTAGTATAGACAGAGCAGTAACGAAGGCAGTGTTCAAAATTTGGAATACAAAATTTCTTAAGGCGAAAATTTCTACATTAATATTTTTATACTCTCCACCATAGGATTTAGGTATACTAACTTTGTTCTTCCGTTTATAACACATCGAAATATTGATCTCAGACAGCATAATAAATATATGTATATTCTGGGTCGTGATTGAGTTCGGAGTCGAGCTAGCCATGTCCGTCATTCTTGTGAAATGACTTAACTTGCAAACGAAACTTTGAAAGAATTTACGGGAATGTCTCATGGCAATTTTTGTTTTCTTTTCATACGGTAATTGAATGACAATTGTCACGTTTTTTTTCTCTTCCTTTAATTTGGGTCACCTGAAAATTCTTGGAAATTTTCCAAGATTATTCAAACATCATCCATCAAAATGGGTCATTCATCTTGGATTTCTCCAATTGCCGTAGTATTGAAAATAAGACATTGCAAAGCAAAGCAAAAAAAAAAACAAAACAAAAAGTAAGAACTAAACTAAAGCATAAATTGAAAACCGCAATCGGTAAAACGATTTATGAATGATCATTTAGAAATACATAAATGATGTGCCTCAATAGGTCTTTGGCAAAAGTCATTTATCGCCTTCCTGGCTATCTGCCCACTGATTGACCGGGTAGCAGCCAGTCAGTCAGCCTTTCTGTATACAATTTCGAGTCTTCTTCTAAATATCAGGCTGAGCAACCAACCGCCAACGTCCCACATGCCGATTTTACGTCATAGTCGAAGAGTTCGTTCATATGGGCAACAAAACAATTTAACGCAAGCAGCAGGATTACCAAAAATAAATTGACCCAGTTAAGAGGATACAGAGTCTATTGAAATAATGCAAAAAAACACACACACAAAATAAGAAGATAGCCTCAAAGCAAGCAAATACTATTAGCAGATAGTTTGAGTTTTTATCATCCCATTTGGAACGAGTGTGGCTAGCTACTAGCACAGAGCATTACTATCAGGGCATTATGCCTATGAATGTACTCGAAATAATGCCGAAATTTGTTTCATGTATCGATTGGCAATTGTCGAACAACAAAAGCAAATATTCCTTCTATATTAAATTATGCAAATACCAGCCTCATACTCTGGGTCGATGATATATTGAAGCAATTTATGTGGAATATTAGGACCAAGTATCAAAAGAGCCCCATTAAGTCTCTCTATGGTTCCTAAAACTATGAACTTATGTTGATGCAAAAGTCGAATATTGTATTTTCATCTAATCGATTTTTTGACAGAATGGTGGAGCACCACCGCCGCCAAAGTCAAAAGTTTAGTGCCAGTCGCCACAAACAAAAATAGTTCGGCTGCATTCTCTACTTTAGACAGCAAGATGGTTGGATTATTTGGATCCAATTATCTACTATATAAAAATAAGTTGGGTTTTCCTTCCTGACGCAATAACTCCAGAACGCACGAACCGACTTCCATGGTTTTGCATTCGTTGGAAAGGTCTCGGGCTCCGTAAGGTTTATAGCAAAGAAAATTCAAGTTCAACGGAAAAGCAGGAAAAGCTTATTTTACATGCAGCACCATCTCTGATGCAACTCCAGAACGCACGAACCGATTTCCACGGTTTTGTATTCGTTGCAGGGCCCTACGGCTCTGTGAGGTTTATAGTAAAGAAAATTCAAGAAAAGTTTCAACGGAAAAGTGGGAAAATAATTCTTTACATACAGCGCACATTACAAAAATTTATAATTTGAATTCACCGCAGTTGCTTTTGTTATAAAATAATTTTATTTTCTCACATGAAAAATGTTCGGAGAACGTAGAATGTAATCATGTGGTGAAAATAGGGTATCTCATTTTTTGATGTCTGGTGGGGAGGGGGACATCCCCTCGCCCGACTTTTTTCAAAATTTGATTAAAGTTCTCCGATTTGGGTGAAATCTCCAAGGAAGGTTAGGGGTGATGTCTAGACAAAGACCCGCTATTTTATTTTTCGATATTTGGTCGCGGAGGTGGACCACCGCTTTATACGATGTTTGTTTAAAATACAGTAAAAAAAACAAAAATTCTCTGATTTACTTGAGATTTACAGAGAACACGCCGTGAGGTTATGAATTTATTATGGGGTACCCGATTTTTTAATATTTGGACGGGAAGAGAGACCTCCCCCTTGCCCGACTTCGGCTTCGGCGTCTAGGCAAAGAACATCTACTTTATTTTTCTATATTTGGTCGAGGAGGGGGCCTGCCCTTTGTCCGACTTTTTGAAAAAAACTAAAATTCGTTGACTTACTGAAATTGGGGGAGATTATGAAATGCATATGGGGTATATGATTTTTTAATATTTGGTCGGGGAAAAATAAAAGGGCACAGGGCGACCTCATTTCTCTTCAAGTACACACCGTGAAACAATTAAACTTTTCCAATTTACTTGAAATTTACAGAGGATGTGGAGTAAGTTATATTATTTTAATGGATATCTGATTTTGTGATATTCGGAAGGGAAGACGGGCATCCCCTGAGATTTTCTGGGACGTCTACACAATATAAGCTATATAATTTTTATACCCTCTACCATAGGATGGGGGTATATTAACTTTGTCATTCCGTTTGTAACACATCGAAATATTGCTCTGAGACCCCATAAAGTATATATATTCTGGGTCGTGGTGAAATTCTGAGGCGATCTGAGCATGTCCGTCCGTCTGTTGAAATCACGCTAACTTCCGAACGAAACAAGCTATCGACTTGAGACTTGGCACAAGTAGTTGTTATTGATGTAGGTCGGATGGTATTGAAAATGGGTCATATCGGTCAACTTTTACGTATAGCCCCCATATAAACGAACCCCCAAATTTGGCTTGCGTTTGCTCTAAGAGAAGCAAATTTCATCCGATCCGGCTGAAATTTGGTACATGGTGTTAGTATATGGTTTCTAACAACCATGCACAAATTGGTCCATATCGGTCCACTTTTACGTATAGCCCCCATATAAACGGACCCCCAAATTTGGCTTGCGATTGCTCTAAGAGAACCAAATTTCCTCCGATCCGGCTGAAATTTGGTACATGGTGTTAGTATATGGTCTCTAACAACCATGCAAAAATTGGTCCACATCGGTTCATAATTATATATCGCCCCCATATAAACCGATCCCCCGATTTGGTTTGCGGAGCCTCTAAGAGAACCAAATTTCCTCCGATCCGGCTGAAATTTGGAACGTGGTGTTAGAATGTGGTTTCCAACAAACACACAAGAATTGGTCCATATCGGTCCATAATTATATATAGCCCCCATATAAACCGATACCCCGATTTGGCTTGCCGAGCCTCTAAGAGAAGCAAATTTCATCCGATCCGGCTAAAATTTGGAACGTGGTGTTAGAATGTGGTCTCCAACAAACACACAAGAATTGGTCCATATCGGTCCATAATTATATATAGCCCCATATAAACTGTTCCCCAGATTTGGTCTCCGGAGCCTCTTAGAGGAGCAAAATTCATCCGATCCGGTTGAAATTTGCAACGTGGTGTTAGTATAAGGCCGCTAATAACCATGCCAAAATTGCTCCATATCGCTCTATAGTTATATATAGGCGATCTCCAATCACACAAAAATTGGTCCATATCGGTTCGGTTTAATATATACCACGTATGGACTATGTGGCATATATTACGGTGTTAGGAAGTTTTAAGATACCTTGCCATCGGCAAGTGTTACCGCAACCCAAGTAATTCGATTGTGGATGACAGTCTTCAGTAGAAGTTTCTACGCAATCCATGGTGGAGGGTACATAAGCTTCGGCCTGGCCGAACTTATGGCCGTATATACTTGTTCGATATTGACGATGGTAGGGAGACCTCCTCTAAAACTTAAAAAAAACTAAAATTCTAAAGTTTACTTGAAATTTACAAAGGCCGTAGGGGAGGTTATGAAATTAATATGGTGTACTTGATTTTTGGGTATTTGGACGGGAACCTTCTTCTTGCCCCACACTATGAAACTATGAATGGAAAGTTTACATATTTTCTTGGAATTTGCAGGGAAAGTGACGTCCATTTACAAAAACTAGCCTTGTCCGATTTACTTGAAATTGGGAGAAGATGATTAAATTTATACAGGGTACATGATTTTTCGATGTCTGGTTGGGGAATGGGAATAGTGAAGTTGGGTAGTTTGTGAAATGAATATAGGGTACGATATTTGGTCGTGGAGGATCGAAGGAGGGGTGTTTCCTTTTGCACGATTTTTTGAAAATAAAATGTAGAGGATTGTCAATAAATGGTAAAACGGTACATAATTTTGTGATTTTTCCACAGGCTTCTGTCAGACTTTTTTTAAGTAAAAAAACTTAAATTTACATGAAGTTGACAGGCAACGTAGAGGGTGCTTCATTTTGCGGTATATGTTTGGGAAAGGCATGTTCTCCGTGTCCAACACTTTAACAAATGTTAATATGGTAATTTTTATACCCTCCACCATAGGATAGGGGTATATTAACTTTGTCATTCCGTTTGTAACACATCGAAATATTGCTCTACGACCCCAAAAAATATATATATTCTGGGTCGTGGTGAAATTCTGAGTCGATCTGTCCGTCCGTCTGTTGAAATCACGCTAACTTCCGAACGAAACAAGCTATCGACTTGAAACTTAGCACAAGTAGTTGTTATTAATGTTGGTCGGATGGTATTGCAAATGGGCCATATCGGTCCACTTTTACGTATAGCCCCCATAAAAACGGACCTCCAAATTTGGCTTGCGGGGACTCTAAGAGAAGCAAATTTCATCCGATCCGGCTGAAATTTGGTACATGGTGTTAGTATATGGTCTCTAACAACCATGCAAAAATTGGTCCACATCGATCCATAATTATATATAGCCCCCATATAAACCGATCCCCCGATTTGGCTTGCGGAGCCTCTAAGAGAAGCAAATTTTATCCGATCCGGCTGAAATTTGGTACATGGTGTTAGTATATGGTCTCTAACAACCATGCAAAAATTGGTCCACATCGATCCATAATTATATATAGCCCCCATATAAACCGATCCCCCGATTTGGCTTGCGGAGCCTCTAAGAGAAGCAAATTTCATCCGATCCGGCTGAAATTTGGTACATGGTGTTAGTATATGGTCTCTAATGACCATGCAAAAATTGGTCCACATCGGTCCATAATTATATATAGCCCCCATATAAACCGATCACCAGATTTGACCTTCGGAGCCTCTTGGAAGACCAAAATTCATCTGATTCAGTTGAAATTTGGAACGTGGTGTTAATATATGGCCTCAAACACCCATGTAAAAATTGGTCGAAATCGGTCCATAATTATATATAGCCCCTATACAAACCAATCCCCAGATTTGACCTCCGGAGCCCCTTGGAAGAGCAAAATCCATCCGATTCGGTTCAAATTTGGAACGTCATGTTAGTATATGGTATCCAACAACCATGCAGGAATTGCTTCATATCAGTCCATAATTATATATAGCCCCCATATAAACCGATCCCCAGATTTGACCTCCGGTGCCTTTTGGAGAAGCAAAATTCATCCCATCTGGTTGAAATTTGGTACGTGGTGGTAATATATGCTATTTAACAGCCATGCCAAAAGTGATCCATATCAGTCCATAATCATATATAGCCCCCATATAAACCGATCCCGAGATTTGGTTTTGGAGCCTCTTGGAGGAGCAAATTTCATCCGAGTCAGTTGCAATTTGGTGCATTGTGCTAGTATATGGCCGTTAACAGCCATGCCTAACTAGGTCCATATCGGTCTATAGATATATATAGCCCTCAGATAAATCGACACCAATCACACAAAAATTGGTCCATATCAAGTTCATAATTGTAGACAGCCCCCATATAAGCGACCCCCATATTTCAATTCTGGCTCTCTACGTACCGTGCAAAAGTCCATATCAATTCGTAATTATTTGTAGACTTACCTCTACATACCTTTTTTGTCTAATATATACCACGTATGGACTAACTCAAAATTTAGAAAACGATTTTAAGAAGTTTTAAGATACCACAACCCAAGTAATTCGATTGTGGATGACAGTCTTTCGTAAAAGTTTCTACGCAGTCCATGGTGGAGGGTACATAAGATTCGGACTGGCCGAACTTACGGCCGTATATACTTGTTATTATTCAACATAGTTCCCTTCAAGAGCGATACAACTATTATAACGACCTTCCAATTTTTTGATACCATTTTGGTAGTACTCCTTCGGTTTTGCCTCAAATTAGGCCTCAGTTTCGGCGATCACCTCATTGCAGCCAAATTTTTTCCCTGCGAGCATCCTTTTGAGGTCTGAGAACAAGAAAAAGTCGCTGGGGGCCAGATCTGGAGAATACTGTGAGTGCGGAAGCAATTCGAAGCCCAATTCATGAATTTTTGCTATCGTTCTCAATGACTTGTGGCACGCTGCGTTGTCTTGGTGGAACAACACTTTTTTCTCCTTCATATGGGGCCGTTTTGCCGCGATTTCGACCTTCAAACGCTCCAATAACGCCATATAATAGTCACTGTTGATGGTTTTTCCCTTCTCAAGATAATCGATAAAAATTATTCCATGCGCATCCCAAAAAACGGAGGCCATTACTTTGCCAGCGGACTTTTGAGTCTTTCCACGCTTCGGACACGGTGCACCGGTCGCTGTCCACTCAGCCGACTGTCAATTGGACTCAGGAGTGTAGTGATGGAGCCATATTTCATCCATTGTTACATATCGACGGAAAAACTCGGGTGCATTACGAGTTAACAGCTGCAAACACCGCTCAGAATCATCAACACGTTGTTGTTTTTGGTCAAATGTGAGCTCGCGCGGCACCCATTTTGCACAGAGCTTCCGCATATCCAAATATTGATGAATGATATGACCAACACGTTTCTTTGATATCTTTAAGGACTCTGCTATCTCAATCAACTTCATTTTACGGTCATTCAAAATCATTTTGTGGGTTTTTTTTTATGTTTTCGTCGGTAACCACCTCTTTCGGGCGTCCACTGCGTTCACCGTCCTCCGTCCTCCGTGCTCATTTCACCACCCTTGAATTTTACATACCAATCAATTATTGTTGATTTCCCTGAGGCAGAGTCCGGAAACTCATTATCAAGCCAAGTTTTTGCTTCCACCGTAGTTTTCCCCCTTCAGAAAACAGTATTTTATCAAAACACGAAATTCCTTTTTTCCATTTTTTTCACAATAACAAAAGTTGCTTCACAAAAGACGCTCTATCTCACAAACTAATTGACCTACAGACGTCAAATTGTGACACGAATCATTTGAAGGTTGGTACTATATATAAATAATATGCATTTAATACTAGCGACGCCATCTATGTGTCAGACCGGGGACTTATCAGCCAACCTGTTATGTTGAGGAGAAGTTTTCGCTTGAAATGTAGAAGATTGTCCAACGATTTGAATACCAAACAATTAAAAAACAAAAAATTGGTTGAAAGGGAACATCCCCTACCCGACGTTTGTTAAGCCGGTTCGTTTTACATCTGCATAACCGCCCTATTTCTGTAACATATATAAACGAAAAAGCAAGTAGTCCGATTTTTTTTGAAATGTACGTGACACGTTTGTGGAAACCATGGAGTGATTAATCAGTACTTCAGACTTTCCCTGACCCTACTCTTTAAACGAGTTCATATTTTTTCGAATTTGTTTTCAGATCCAAAGATATTGACTAAGTTAACGAATATATGCTTCGGGAGGCGCAGCGAAGCGGGCCGGGTTACGCTAGTAATAAAATAATTGTATCTAAATGCAAAGTGGTGTATATAGCCTCTGGAATGTTGCAAGAACTCTTAAATTCTATTGCTCTTTTAAGCTATCGTGTTAATTTTCTTAAATTATTAAGAATTAAAAGAAACCTTGAAAATGAAAAATCGTTCATTTAAATAGTTTTAGATAAATACGAATGAGTTTGAAAAAAAAAAAACAAAATTAAAAAAAAAACTTCTTTAAAGCCCAAGGGTAAATTTACTATGTTATATAAGTAAATGATGACGACGAAGTTTACAACATTATGCTGGTGATGTCAACAATCATTAAATGTTAACTTAAGTAAGTTCTAAATAACCATTAAAGATGAGCGCTTACAAACAAATCGACCATAAGAATATGTCAATGACGACTACGACTCCAATTCTTGCTGGAAGCTCAGTTTGAGGAGTGTTAATGGACATTAATCAAATAATCAATCGTTTACAAGAATTATTTAAGCGAAACCCAACTGACATTGTGTTAATCGCTTTAATGAACAATGCTTTAGCAGTTTGGATATCTTTGGAACTTCTCCTCGCCACTTGCATATGTTTGGGGAGTTTTCGTAATTACAAATTACGAAATTCATGTTTTTACACATTATTGTTAGAAAATTCCAATATTTTCATTAAACCAATAAATCGAAATACCAAATTCTTTTGGGGGGGGGGGGGGGGGGGGGGGGGGAACTCTATAGCCAATGAATTGAGTTTGAGTTAATTGCATTACTCAACAAAATGAACTTCTATTGAGGTTAAGCGAATATGTGTGTGTTTTTATACCCTAAACCACATAGTGGTCAGGGTATAATAAGTTTGATCGGTCAAAAAATGTGCCTACCAGAAATATTGATTTTAGACCCCATAAAATATATACCGATCGACTCAGAATCACCTCCTGAGTCGATCTAGCGCTTGGTGTCCGTCCGTTCGTCGTAGTAGTCTTCTATAGCACTAACTATATGTGCAAAAAATCATCGAAATCGGTTCAGATTTAGATATAGCTCCCATATATATGTATAGCCCGATTTTCCCAAATTTGGCCATAGAACCCTTATTTATTAACCGATCTTACTAAAAGTTGGCTAGATCCAGTCCTCTATAGTACTAACTATATGTGCAAAATTTCATCAAAATCGGTTCAGATGTAGATATAGCTCCCATATATGTATCACCCGATTTTCAAAAATTCGCCCCTAATAACTTTATGTTTGACCATACAGGCCTCATTTCTTAACTGATCTTACTCAAATCTTGCACAAGGTAACCTTTTGTGGTATTAATCAAACCCGCAAAATATTATGCAAATTGGTTCAGATTTAGATATAGCTTCCATATATATGTATCGCTCGATTTTCCCAAATTTGGCCATAGTACTCTTATTTATTAACCAATGTTACTCAAATTTCAAATTTTGATGAACTAGCCGATCGTACTTATACGTACTTGTAGCTCTTACATAAGAATATTGCTCGATTTTTACAAATTTGTATTTATTACCCACACTAATTTAACGATTTTCTCTTTTTTAATAATGGGCTCAATATTAGTGGCATACTAACTCCGTAGGTGCAATATCAACCAGTGTTGCTAGAAGTAGGGGAAATTCCCTATATGTAGGGTTTTTCTAATATTTAGCGCCTTGTAGGGATGTAGGGCAACAATGTAGGACATTTTCACTCAACACAATTTGTAATAATTTTTACATTTTGGTGGCTCTAGAGGAGGAAATTAGAAGCCGACAAGGCTTGATCTTTAACAATGTGTGGTAAACTTTATTCCTGTAGAAAATTTTGTCAACATTTTATTTCTATAGAAAATTTTGTCAAAATTGTATTTCTATAGAAATGTTTTTCAAAATATTATTTCTATAAAAAATTTTCTCAAAATTTTATTTCTGTGGAATTTTTTCTCAAAATTTTATTTCTATAGAATTTATTGTCAAAATTTTATTTCTATAGAAAATTTCTCACAAAAATTTGTTTATAGAAACTTTTTCCAAAATTTTATTTTTATAGAGATTTAACAAAAAAGATTACTAATTTGGGTAGAATTCTACCAAATGTGGCAATCGTGGCGGTAATACAAATTTATATTCTAAGTTATATACGTTGCATATTCATGTTTTAAGATAATAAAGTACTTAGAACCATTTTTGTTTTGTAAATTTTTTTAAATTTAACGAAAAATATTGTAGGGAAAAATGTCTGTGAATGTATGGGAAAGTAGGGAACTTTTTTTGTCCTTGTAGGGTAAACCGAACATTTTCCCTGGCAACATTGACTATGAGCAATAGTCAGATTGACACAAAACACCCATAGACATGTACCCCTTAATTTTCTTAAATATGCAACTGCGGTTTATCTCCCAGACCTATATGTTACCCCACAAATGCTTATGATTACTAATTCTGTAATGGTGGTTTAGGGTATGATATAGTCGGCCCCGCCCGACTTTCTACTTTACTTACTTGTTTTTTTTTTTTTTTTTTTGCTCTATACAGGGTAACGTTAGGCTACCACATGCGATGCCCTTGCATACAATGTTTTGTTCGCATATAAGGGACCTCCTCTGATAGTCGGGACCAGAGGCTATGGAAACTTTGAATGAAACCAATTGGGTAACCTTTGGAAATTTTAGAAATATTATTATAATTGGTGAGAGTAAATAAAAAAAAACACCCCCATTCATATTCGGTAGATTTTTGGAGTTGAGATCATAACCATTTGCAGGCAAAAGGAGCCTTCTAATCATTTCATGACAATGTAGCTGAATGACTGGGAGTGATCTCGGTGCAACTGGGTGACTAAGATCTCCAATTAAGGGTGAGCGAAAACCTTTCTTGTCCCCAAATTGGGATGCTTTCGTCCCAATAACTTTTTGACAAGTTTTTATAAAAATACTAGAGTCACCCGGCCCGCATCGCTGCGCCTCCCGAAGCATATTTTCGTTAACTTAGTCAACCATATTCTTCGATATGAAAACAAATTAGAAAAGATTTGAACTCTTTTTAAAGAGTAAGTTCAAGGGTCGTCTGGCACAAAAACTGAAGTACTGATTAATCACTTCATGGTTTCCATACACGTCTCCCGTACATTTCAAAAAAATTGGACTACTTGCTTTTTCGTTTATATACAGAAATAGGGCGGTTATGCAGATGTAAAGCGGACCGGCTTAACAAGCATCGGGTAGGGGGTGTTCCCTTTCAACAGATTTTTTTTTTTAATTGTTCTGTATTGAAATCGTTTGACACTCCTCTACATTTCCTGTGGATTTCAAGCGTGGTTTGTCAAGGGGACATACCGTCCAATAAATCGGAAAATGTAAAAGTACTTAAGAAGACCATTTGTTAAAGTGTTGGACACGGAGAACATGCCTTTCCCAAACATATACCGGAAAATGAAGCACCCTCTACGTTGCCTGTCAACTTCATGTAAATTTAAGTTTTTATACCCTCCACCATAGGATGGGGGTATATTAACTTTGTCATTCCGTTTGTAACACATCGAAATATTACTCTAAGACCCCATAAAGTATATATATTCTGGGTCGTGGTGAAATTCTGAGTCAATCCGAGCATATCCGTCCGTCCGTCTGTTGAAATCACGCTAACTTCCGAACGAAACAAGCTATCGACATGAAACTTGGCAGAAGTAGTTGTTGTAGGTCGGATCGTATTGCAAATGGGCCATATCGGTTCACTTTTACGTATAGCCCCCATATAAACGGACCCCCAAATTTGGCTTGCGATTCCTCTAAGAGCAGCAAATTTCATCCGATCCGGCTGAAATTTGGTACATGGTGTTGGTATATGGTCTCTAACAACCATGCAAAAATTGGTCCATATTGGTCCACTTTTACGTATAGCCCCCATATAAACGGACCCCCAAATTTGGCTTGCGATCGCTCTAAGAGAAGCAAATTTCATGCAAAAATTGGTCCATATCGGTCCATAATTACATATAGCACCCATATAAACCGATCCCCCGATTTGGCTTGCGGAGCCTCTAAGAGAACCAAATTTCATCCGATCCGTCTGAAATTTGGTACATGGTGTTAGTATATGGTCTCTAACAACCATGCAAAAATTGGTCCACATCGGTCCATAATTATATGTAGCCATCATATAAACCGATCCCCAGATTTGGCTTGCGAAGCCTCTAAGAGAAGCAAATTCCATCCGATCCGCCTGAAATTTGGTACATGGTATTGGTATATGTTCTCTAATGCAAAAATTGGTCCATATCAGTCCATAATTATATATAGCCCGCATATAAATCGATTCCCAGATTTGTCCTCTGGAGCCTCTTGGAGGAGCAAAATTCATCCGATCCGGTTGGAATTTGGAACTTGGTGTTAGAATGTGGTCTCTAACAAGCACGCAAGAATTGGTCCATATCGGTCCATAATTATATATAGCCCCCATATAAACCGTTCCCCAGATTTGATCTCCGGAGCCTCTTGGAGGAGGAAAATTCATCCGATCCGGTTGAAATTTGCAACGTGGTGTTAGTATAAGGCCGCTAATATCCATGCCAAAATTGGCCCATATCGGTCTATAGTTATATATAGCCGATCCCCAATCACACAAAAATTGGTCCATATCGGTTCATATTCATGGTTGCCACTCGAGCCAAAAATAATCTACCAAAATTTTATTTTTATGGAAAACATTGTCAAAATGTTATTTCTATAGAAAATTTTGTCAAAATTTTATTTCTATAGACAATTTTGTAAAAATTTTATTTCTATAGAAAATTTTGTCAAAACTTTATTTCTATAGAAAATTTTGTCAAAATTTTATTTCTATAGAAAATTTTTTCCAAATTGTATTTCTATAGAAAATTTTGTCAAAATTTTATTTCTATAGAAAATTTTTTCCAAATTGTATTTCTACAGAAAATGTTGTCAAAATTTTATTTCTATAGAAACTTTAAACTTAATTATATACGTATTTAATCGGCCTTTTTTAGTTTAATATATACTACGTATGGGCTATCTTGTAATTTAGGAAGTTTTAAAATACCTTGCCATCGGCAAGTGCTGCCGCAACCCAAGTAATTCGATTGTGGATGACAGTCTTCAGTAGAAGTTTCTGCGCAATCCATGGTGGAGGGTACATAAGCTTCGGCCTGGCCGAACTTACGGCCGTATTTACTTGTTTTTATACCCTGCGCCACACTGTGGAACAGGGTATTATAAGTTAGTGCATATGTTTGTAACACCCAGAAGGAGACGAGATAGACACATGGTGTCTTTGGCAATAATGCTCAGGGTGGGTCCCTGAGTCGATATAACCATGTCCGTCTGTCCGTCCGTCCGTCCGTCTGTCTGTGAACACATTTTTGTGATCAAAGTCTAGGTCGCAATCTAAGTCCAATCGTTTTCAAATTAGGCACATGTTCCTAATTCGGGTCAGAATAGAACCCTTTTGATTTTGGAAGAAATCGGTTCAGATTTAGATATAGCTCCCATTTATATCTTTCGGCCGATATGCACTAATATGGCCCCAGAAGCCAGATTTTTGGCCAAATTTGGTTGAAATTTTGCACTAGGATTACAATTAGTAGTATAGTTAAGTGTGCAAAATTTGATTGAAATCGGTTAAGATTTAGATATAGCTCCCATATATATCTTTCGCCCGATATGGACTAATATGGTCCTAAAAGCCAGAGTTTTGGCCCAATTTGGTTGAAATTTTGCACAAGGAGTAGATTTAGCATTGTAGCTATGCGTGGCAAATTTGATTGAAATCGGTTCAGATTTAGATATAGCTTCCATATATATTTTTCGCCCGATGTGGACTTATATGGCCCCAGAAGTTTAAATGTTTCCCATATTTTTTACTAAAATTGTGTTCCACCCTAATGCATTAGCCAACTTAAATTTTGAGTCTACAGATTTTGTAGAAGTCTATCAAATTCTGTCCAGATCGAGTGATATTTAAATGTATTTATTTGGGACAAACCTTTATATATAGCACCCAACACATTTGACGGATGTGATATGGTATCAAAAATTTAGATCTACAAAGTGGTGCAGGGTATAATATAGTCGGCCCCGCCCGACTTTAGACTTTCCTTACTTGTTTTTTTTTTTTGTAAAGGGTCGCCACTTTCTCTGCAAATTCCAAGAAAATCTGTAAACTTTCCTTCAAGCAGAAGGTTCCCGTCCAAATACGCAAAAATCAAGTACACCGTATTGATTTCATACGGCATTTGTAAATTTCAAGTAAACTTGAGAATTATAGTTTTTTTCAATTTTTAGAGGAGGTCTCCCTCCCCGTCCCAATATCGCAAAATGATATAGCATATATTGTGTAGACGTTCCAGGAGTAGGCCCCTCTTCCCTTCCGAATATCACAAAATCAGATATCCATTATAATAATATAACCTACCCCCACAACCTGTGTAAATTTCAAGTAAATTGGAAAAGTTTAATTGTTTCACGGAATGTACTTGAGGAGAAATGAGGTCTCCATATGCCCCTTTTAGTAGCGGGTCTTTGTCTAGACATCACCCCTAACCTTCCTTGGAAATTTTGAAAAAGTCGGGCAAGGGGGATGTCCCCCTCCCCCACCAGATATCAAAAAATGAGGTAGCCTATTTTCACCCTCTACGTTCTCCGAAAATTTTTCATGTGAAAACATAAAATTATTTTATAACAAAAGCAACTGCGATGAATTCAAATCATAAATGTTTGTAATGTGCGCAGTATGTAAAAAAAAGATTTTCCCGGTTTTCCGTTGAAAGTTTTCTTTGCTATAAACCTCACAGAGCCCAAACCAATGAATACAAAACCGTGGAAACGGTTCGTGCGTTCTGGAGTTATTGCGTCAGGAAGGAAACCCTGACTTATTTTTATATAGTAGATAAAGGCTTTGCTGTAGAAAAATCATAATAATTTAAAAATTGCAAGAATATGAAATTTTTTGTTATATCAGTTGCAAACTACAATGAGATCAAGATTTCAAAATACAAACTCAAGAAGCGTAATTAATTTAAAAGAATTGCATATAAACCATTAATCTAAACGTGATTTATAATACAGAACTTGTTTCCCCAGATATATTCCGAAATTTCAGGAAATTCTCCTCCAAATCCCCTGGCCTTCAACTCAAAAATTCCGTTCCCATCCACGAAAAATATCCACAATTTGCAGGGAATCGACAATACTGGACACACTGTGTTGAAAATTCGTTAATTCTGTAAATTTCGTATTAAGTCGCCAACTCAAAAATTCCATGGGAACTCATAGCAAAAAAATCCTCAAAATGGGGAAAACAATCAATAGTGGCAACACTGGTAATAATAGCTAATATTATGAGAAACAATCTTTGTGTGTTCTCTCCCACCCTTTTTCTCATCAATTGCTAAGGTTTTCTTAAGGAAATATTTTGCATTTATTACTAAAGTAAAATGCGGGTAGTAATAGGTCTTCCCTCTTGAAATTCAAAAAGTGGGATTTTAGTTGCTAAACGCTCGTGTGCTTCCGTTAATGATAGCGATCTACCATGTTTCATGTAAACAAGCTACAAAATGGGCTCTACTCAATAAACGTAAACGTTTATCGGCAATTGCTCGTTAGATGAAGTCATTGGAAAATGACAATTGTTTGGCAAATGCCGTTACAGTCGTCTCCTGCCTAGCACAACTCTCTCTTTCTCTCGCCTCATTAGTGTTTGTTGTGCTCATTGATGATTTGATTTAGATGGGAAACATCCGGATAATCGTAATCCGTGTTGTGTTTACTTTACTCAAATGATTATCACAACATCTTAAGTGGTTTCACACACAGTAGGATATCTCATACAATGAGAAATTTTTGTAAATATTTTCCTGGGAAATATTTAGTAAAAAATAATTGATAATGATCGTTTAATGAATTTTTCCCAATTAAGAATAGTTTGGTGGTAAATGAACACATGCTGTGAGGATAGTTTTCAATTTTACCAAAAAACAAACAAATCTTGAGAAGATGGATTTTGAAAATAGCCTTGACTGTACTTAGGAAATAAATGAATTTGCGAAATAAAACTAAAACCAGATGTTTGTCACATCTATTGATCATATACATTTTTATTACAATCATCAATATTTTCTGAATATAAAATATAAGGATCCATTGTGATTATATTAATTTTGCCCCAAATTATTTCTTTGTGTGTAGGAATTGTAGGCCAAGGTCATAGTAGACATAACATTTTCGTTGTTATCTACTCCACCATAGGATGAGAGGTATACTAACTTAGACATTCCGTTTGTAATTTTATTTCCATAAAAATGTTTGTCAAACGTTTATTTCTATAGAAATTTTGTCAAAATTTTATTTCTATAGAAAATTTTGTCAAAATTGTATTTCTATAGAAAATTTTGCCAAAATCTTATATCTATAGAAAATTTTGTCAAAATTTTATTTCTATAGAAAATTTTGTTAAAATTTTATTTCTATAGAAAATTTTGTTAAAATTGTACTTCTATCGAAAACTTTCTCAAAATATTATTTCTATAGAAAATTTTATTTCTATAAAAAGTTGTGCCAACATTTTATTTCTATAGAAAATTTTATAAAAATTTTATTTCTATAGAAAATTTTCTCATAGTTTTTTTATAGAAAATTTTGCCAAAGTTTTATTTCTATAGAACATTTTGTCAAAATTTTATTTCTGTAAAAAAAATTATCAAAATATTATTTCTATAGAAAATTTTGTCAAAATTTTATTTCCATAAAAAATTTTGTAAAAATTTTATTTCCATAAAAAATTTTGTAAAAATTTTATTTCCATAAACAATATTGTCTAAATTTTATTTCTATAGAAAGTTTTCTCAAAATTTCAATTCTATAGAAAATTTTGTCATAATTATATTTCTATAGAAAATGTTGTCATAATTTTATTTCTATAGAAAATTTTCTCAAAATTTTATTTCTACAGAACATTTTGTCAAAATGTTATTTCTGTAAAAAAAAATATCAAAATTTTATTTCCATAAAAATTTTTGTCAAAATTTTATTTCTATGGAAAGTTTTTTCAAAATGTTATTTCCATAAAAAATTTTGTCAAAATTTTATTTCTATAGAAAATTTTGTCAAAAAATTAGTTCTATAGAAAACTTTCTCAAAGTTTTATTTCTATAGAAGATTTTGTCACCATTTTATTTCCATAAAAAATGTTGTCTAAATTATATTTCTATAGAAAGTTTTCCCAAAATTTTATTTCAATAGAAAGTTTTGACAAAATTTTGTTTCAATAGAAAATTTTGTAATTTTTTTTCTATAGAAAATCTTTTCAAATTTTTTTTTCTATAGAAAATTTTGTCACCATTTTATTTCTATAAAAAAATTTGTCAACATTTTATTTCCATAAAAAAATTGTCAAAATTTTATTTCCATAAAAGTTTTTGTCAAAATTTTATTTCTATGGAAAGTTTTTTTCAAAATTTTATTTCCATAAAAAAATTTTGTCAAAATTTTATTTCTATAGAAAATTTTGTCAAAAATTTATTTCTAGAGAAAATTTTCTCAAAGTTTTATTTCTATAGAAAATTTTGTCACCCCTTTTTTCTATAGAAAATTTTGTCGACATATATTTTCATAATAAAATTTGTCAAAATTTTATTTCTATAGAAAGTTTTGACAAACTTTTGTTTCTATAGAAAATTTTGCTAATTTTTTTTTTTCTGAAAATGTCAAAATTTTATTTCTATAGAAAATTTTGTCAAAATTTTATTTCTTTGGAATATTTTGCCAAAATTTTATTTCTATAGAAAATTTTGCCAACAGTTTATTTCTATGGAAAGTTTTTTCAAAATGTTATTTCTATAAAAAATTTTGTCAAAATTTTATTTCTATAGAAAATTTTCTCAAAGTTTTATTTCTATAGAAAATTTTCTCAAAGTTTTATTTCTATAGAAAATTTTGCCACCATTTTATTTCCATAAAACATTTTGTCAAAATTTTATTTCCATAAAAAATTATTTAAAAATTTTATTTCCATAAACAATATTGTCTAAATTTTATTTCTATAGAAAGTTTTCTCAAAATTTCAATTCTATAGAAAATTTTGCCATAATTTTATTTCTATACAAAATGTTGTCATAATTTTATTTCTATAGAAAATTTTCTTAAAATTTTATTTCTACAGAACATTTTGTCAAAATGCTATTTCTGTAAAAAAAAATTATCAAAATTTTATTTCTATAAAAAATTTTGTCATATTTTATTTCTATAGAAAATTTTCTCAAAATTTTATTATTATAGAAAATTTTCTCAAAATTCTATTTCTATAGAAAATTTTCTCAAAATTTTATTTCTATAGAAAATTTTGTCACCATTTTATTTCTATAAAAAATTTTGTCAACATTTTATTTCCATAAAAATTTTTGTCAAAATTTTATTTCTATGGAAAGTTTTTTCAAAATGTTGTTTCCATAAAAAATGTTGTCAAAATTTTATTTCTATAGAAAATTTTGTCAAAAATTTATTTCGTTATTGTTGTTTTTGATCTCAGCTTAAAGCCATGCATTGACTAAACTAAACTGAGATCAAAAACAACAATAACGATTGAAGAGAATCCAACAATAACAAACAAAATGAAAAATTTATATCTTTAGAAAATTTTCTCAAAGTTTTATTTCTATAGAAAATTTTGTCACCATTTTATTTCTATAAAAAATGTTGTCTAAATTATATTTCTATAGAAAGTTTTCTCAAAATTTTATTTCTATAGAAAATTTTGTTAAATTTTTTTTTTATAGAAAATTTTCTCAAAATTTTATTTCTATAGAAAATTTTGTCACCATTTTATTTCTATAGAAAATTTTGTCGACATTTTATTTCCATAATAAAATTTGTCAAAATTTTATTTCTATAGAAAGTTTTGACAAAATTTTATTTCTATAGAAAATTTTGTCAAAGTTTTATTTTTATAGGAAATTTTTTCAAAATTGTATTTCTATAGAAAATTTTTCCAAAATTTATTTCTATAGAAATTTTTTTCAAAATTTTATTTCTATAGAAAATTTTGTCAAAATTTTATTTCTATAATAAATTTTGTCAAAATTTATTTTTATAATAAATTTTGTCACAATTTTAGTTCTATAGAAAATTTTTTCAAAATTTTATTTTTATAGAAAATTTTGTCAAAAGTTTATTTCTGTAGAAAATTTTGTCAAAGTTGTAGTTCTTTGGAAAATTTTGCCAAAATTTTATTTGTATAGAAAATTTTGTTAAAATTGTATTTCTATAGAAAATTTTGTCAAAATTTTATTTCTATTGAAAATTTTGTCCCAATTTTAGTTCTATAGAAAAAAAATTTACTTTCATAGAAAAATTTGTCAAAATTGTATATCTATAGAAAATTTTGTCAAAAATTTATTTCTATAGAAAATGTTCTCAAAGTTTTATTTTTATATAAAATGTTGTCACCATTTTATTTCTATCGAAAATCTATGGAAAATTTTGTCAAAATTTTATTTCTATTGAAAGTTTTGACAAAGTTTTGTTTCTATAGAAAATTTTCTTAAATTTTTTTTCTACAGAAAATGTTGTCAAAATGTTATGTCTATGGAAAATTTTGCCAAAATTTTACTTCTATAGAAAATTATTGTCAAAATTTTATTTCTATAGAAAATTTTGTCAAAGTTTTATTTCTATAGAAAATTTTTTCAAAAATTTATTTCTATAGACAATTTTGTCAAAACTTTATTTCTATAGAAATTTTTGTCAAAATTTTATTTCTATAATAAATTTTGTTAATATTTTATTTTTATAATAAATTTTGTCACAATTTTAGTTCTATAGAAAATTTTGTCAAAATTTTATTTCTGTAGAAAATTTTGCCAAGATTTTACTTCTATAGAAAATTTTGTCAATGTTTTATTTCTATAGAAAATTTTGTCAAAATTTTATTTCTATAGAAAATTTTGTCAAAATTTTATTTCTATAGAAAATTTTGTCAAAATTTTATTTCTATAGAAAATTTTGTCAAAATTTTATTTCTATAGAAAATTTTGTCAAAATTTTATTACTATAATAAATTTGGTCAATATTTTGTTTTTATAATAAATTTTGTCACGATTCTAGTTCTATAGAAATTTTTTTTCAAAATTTTATTTCTATAGAAAATTTTGTCAAAATTTTATTTCTATAGAAAATTTTTTCAAATTTTTATTTTTATAGAAAATTTTGTCAAAATGTTATATCTATAGAAGATTTTGTCACCATTTTATTTCCATAAAAAATGTTGTCTAAATTATATTTCTATAGAAAGTTTTCCCAAAATTTTATTTCAATAGAAAGTTTTGACAAAATTTTGTTTCAATAGAAAATTTTGTAATTTTTTTTCTATAGAAAATCTTTTCAAATTTTTTTTTCTATAGAAAATTTTGTCACCATTTTATTTCTATAAAAAAATTTGTCAACATTTTATTTCCATAAAAAAATTGTCAAAATTTTATTTCCATAAAAGTTTTTGTCAAAATTTTATTTCTATGGAAAGTTTTTTTCAAAATTTTATTTCCATAAAAAAATTTTGTCAAAATTTTATTTCTATAGAAAATTTTGTCAAAAATTTATTTCTAGAGAAAATTTTCTCAAAGTTTTATTTCTATAGAAAATTTTGTCACCCCTTTTTTCTATAGAAAATTTTGTCGACATTTATTTTCATAATAAAATTTGTCAAAATTTTATTTCTATAGAAAGTTTTGACAAACTTTTGTTTCTATAGAAAATTTTGCTAAATTTTTTTTTTCTGAAAATGTCAAAATTTTATTTCTATAGAAAATTTTGTCAAAATTTTATTTCTTTGGAATATTTTGCCAAAATTTTATTTCTATAGAAAATTTTGCCAACAGTTTATTTCTATGGAAAGTTTTTTCAAAATGTTATTTCTATAAAAAATTTTGTCAAAATTTTATTTCTATAGAAAATTTTCTCAAAGTTTTATTTCTATAGAAAATTTTCTCAAAGTTTTATTTCTATAGAAAATTTTGCCACCATTTTATTTCCATAAAACATTTTGTCAAAATTTTATTTCCATAAAAAATTATTTAAAAATTTTATTTCCATAAACAATATTGTCTAAATTTTATTTCTATAGAAAGTTTTCTCAAAATTTCAATTCTATAGAAAATTTTGCCATAATTTTATTTCTATACAAAATGTTGTCATAATTTTATTTCTATAGAAAATTTTCTTAAAATTTTATTTCTACAGAACATTTTGTCAAAATGCTATTTCTGTAAAAAAAAATTATCAAAATTTTATTTCTATAAAAAATTTTGTCATATTTTATTTCTATAGAAAATTTTCTCAAAATTTTATTATTATAGAAAATTTTCTCAAAATTCTATTTCTATAGAAAATTTTCTCAAAATTTTATTTCTATAGAAAATTTTGTCACCATTTTATTTCTATAAAAAATTTTGTCAACATTTTATTTCCATAAAAATTTTTGTCAAAATTTTATTTCTATGGAAAGTTTTTTCAAAATGTTGTTTCCATAAAAAATGTTGTCAAAATTTTATTTCTATAGAAAATTTTGTCAAAAATTTATTTCGTTATTGTTGTTTTTGATCTCAGCTTAAAGCCATGCATTGACTAAACTAAACTGAGATCAAAAACAACAATAACGATTGAAGAGAATCCAACAATAACAAACAAAATGAAAAATTTATATCTTTAGAAAATTTTCTCAAAGTTTTATTTCTATAGAAAATTTTGTCACCATTTTATTTCTATAAAAAATGTTGTCTAAATTATATTTCTATAGAAAGTTTTCTCAAAATTTTATTTCTATAGAAAATTTTGTTAAATTTTTTTTTTATAGAAAATTTTCTCAAAATTTTATTTCTATAGAAAATTTTGTCACCATTTTATTTCTATAGAAAATTTTGTCGACATTTTATTTCCATAATAAAATTTGTCAAAATTTTATTTCTATAGAAAGTTTTGACAAAATTTTATTTCTATAGAAAATTTTGTCAAAGTTTTATTTTTATAGGAAATTTTTTCAAAATTGTATTTCTATAGAAAATTTTTCCAAAATTTATTTCTATAGAAATTTTTTTCAAAATTTTATTTCTATAGAAAATTTTGTCAAAATTTTATTTCTATAATAAATTTTGTCAAAATTTATTTTTATAATAAATTTTGTCACAATTTTAGTTCTATAGAAAATTTTTTCAAAATTTTATTTTTATAGAAAATTTTGTCAAAAGTTTATTTCTGTAGAAAATTTTGTCAAAGTTGTAGTTCTTTGGAAAATTTTGCCAAAATTTTATTTGTATAGAAAATTTTGTTAAAATTGTATTTCTATAGAAAATTTTGTCAAAATTTTATTTCTATTGAAAATTTTGTCCCAATTTTAGTTCTATAGAAAAAAAATTTACTTTCATAGAAAAATTTGTCAAAATTGTATATCTATAGAAAATTTTGTCAAAAATTTATTTCTATAGAAAATGTTCTCAAAGTTTTATTTTTATATAAAATGTTGTCACCATTTTATTTCTATCGAAAATCTATGGAAAATTTTGTCAAAATTTTATTTCTATTGAAAGTTTTGACAAAGTTTTGTTTCTATAGAAAATTTTCTTAAATTTTTTTTCTACAGAAAATGTTGTCAAAATGTTATGTCTATGGAAAATTTTGCCAAAATTTTACTTCTATAGAAAATTATTGTCAAAATTTTATTTCTATAGAAAATTTTGTCAAAGTTTTATTTCTATAGAAAATTTTTTCAAAAATTTATTTCTATAGACAATTTTGTCAAAACTTTATTTCTATAGAAATTTTTGTCAAAATTTTATTTCTATAATAAATTTTGTTAATATTTTATTTTTATAATAAATTTTGTCACAATTTTAGTTCTATAGAAAATTTTGTCAAAATTTTATTTCTGTAGAAAATTTTGCCAAGATTTTACTTCTATAGAAAATTTTGTCAATGTTTTATTTCTATAGAAAATTTTGTCAAAATTTTATTTCTATAGAAAATTTTGTCAAAATTTTATTTCTATAGAAAATTTTGTCAAAATTTTATTTCTATAGAAAATTTTGTCAAAATTTTATTTCTATAGAAAATTTTGTCAAAATTTTATTACTATAATAAATTTTGTCAATATTTTGTTTTTATAATAAATTTTGTCACGATTCTAGTTCTATAGAAATTTTTTTTCAAAATTTTATTTCTATAGAAAATTTTGTCAAAATTTTATTTCTATAGAAAATTTTTTCAAATTTTTATTTTTATAGAAAATTTTGTCAAAATGTTATATCTATAGAAAAATTTGTTAAAATGTTAGTTCTATAAAAAATTGAAGTAGCAAGTAATTCGATTATGAGTGGCAGTCTTTAGTAGAATTTTCTAGGCATTCCTTGGTGCAGGGTACATTCGTATACTTTTCGTATACATATGTTTACAATCCCATTTCAAATGATACCAATATCAATGAACTGCATTTGACTCATCAAATGGAACGACCCAAAGTGCCAATCACTGATTCGCACCAAGAACAGAACAGAAATATTATCCACCCATAATTGGCATTTGAGAAGAAGTCATTAAGCCAGATCTTGCGAGATATTATGAATGAAATCAACAACGTCAATGGATATGCGTACGTTTCCGAGGAATTACAACGAATCCAGACTATGAAATTTTATTACATGCAAATGTGAAATTCTTTTTCAGCTGAGGCTGAATCATGTCACACTCAAAGACCTTAACTGAACAAGAGGTTAAGTGTAACATTTGCAATTTTGTGCCAGTACAAGAATATTGTAAAATTTTTCCTAAAAGTTAGATTTTTGAATTGGAAAATGCCGATAGATTTCTGAAGAAACAATACAACAAAATGGTTTCACATTTGTCCTGTCCATGAACATCGGTCCATTTCAGGACTCTGTTCGCAATAGGCACAGATACTGTGCACATTTCCACCAAATCCGCTATTCAAGAAGAGAGAAAGAGTATATCATAAATCGACTTAATTCACATTGAAAGTAACATATTAAAATTGTTCCTTAACAGGGGAATCAGTAATGATTTCATTAAATATTCACATTAATTCGAGAGTAAATATACAAGCACTTAGTTAGTGGTGGGTGAGGGACGCATTTATTTGCCTTACTGACTGATACTTTTGTTCTCTGCTTTTTTTTCAGCAATATTTTCTTAAGTGAGAAATAAAACAATTCTTTTAAATAAAAAAAAAAACAACAACAAAAAAATATATATAAATAACAGTGTGACAATGGTTGTGGGTTGTAGTATGCTGCAATCGATCCATCCAAATAATAAAATAAATATTTACAATGTTATTATCAAAGAACTTTATAAATTTCTCATTTCTCGGAAAGATACTGGTACTGTTTACTTTTTTTAACAACAGCGGGTGATGATTTTTTGGACTTTGTATTGTGAAACACTTAATTCTTTTGTTAATAATTTTCTTGCCAGACTTAACGGAAACAAAAGTAAATTTATGTTCAATCGATGAATATCCTCACAGAAAGATTAATGAAATTTTCCATAGCCGATTTAACTTTATTTTATTTTATCAAAACTAGAAGATTTTAGTTAAATTTTGCCAATGGCCATTTTGCCTTCACTCACTTTGTCATTCCCTTTGTAACATATAGAACCTCATAAATTATATTTATTTTGAGTTGTGGTGAAATTCTTATTTAGCGATGCCCGCTCGTCTGTCCGTCCGTCTGTGGAAAATACGCTATCTTCCGAACGAAACAAGCTATAGACTTAAAACTTTGCACAATTAGTTGATATTGATGTAGGTCGGGCAAATGGGGCATAGCGCGACACTTATAAACCGAAGCCTAGATGTGGCTTGCGGACATGGTCGCCACTCGTACGAAATATTATCTATCAAAATTTGAAGAAAATTTTACCACAATCTACCAAATTAAAAAAATCTTTTTTTCTGATATTTTTGATCAAATTTTTGTGGTTATTATGAAAAATTGCTTTTCTCTTCGAATGAATGAATGATTCCTCCTATTAGCGAAAAATTTTTGGGCTTATAAATACCCTTGAATTGTAAATGTGTCGAATTTTATATATTTTAACGATTTTAGCTTGCATCAACAAGGGAAGATTGCTACTTCTACACAAAGAGAGAACTTACAATGGACTTTGATAGTATGATATAACATGAAAATTTAAATTTTTTAAAGATATTGAATTATAAAAAAAATTTCTCAAACATTTATTCCTAAGAACATTTTTTGAAAATTTTATTTCTATAGAAAATTCTCTCAAATTTTTATTTCTATAGAAAATGTTCTCAATTTTTTTTCTATACCATTTTTTTTCAAAATTTTATTGAGAATAAAAAATATTCTCAAAATTTTATTAATAAAGAAAATTTTCTCAAAATTTTATTTTTATAGAAAATGTTCTCAATTTCTTTTTTCTCAACCAAATTTTCTAAAGATTGTATTTCTATACAAAATATTTGCATTTTTTTATTTTTTTGCAAAAGAGAATTATATACATTATGAACTAAACCATCAGCGCCGCTAGGGCATTATAGAGGCAATATTTTCTAAAGGTTTTTTTTACAGCAAAGCACGGGAGTCACCGTGGTGCAATGGTTAGCATGCCCGCCTTGCATACACAAGGTCGTGGGTTCGATTCATGCTTCGACCGAACACCAAAAAGTTTTTCAGCGGTGGATTATCCCACCTCAGTAATGTTGGTGACATTTCTAAGGGTTTCAAAGCTTCTCTAAGTGGTTTCACTGCAATGTGGAACGCCGTTCGGACTCGGCTATAAAAAGGAGGTCCCTTGTCATTGAGCTTAACATGGAATCAGGCAGCACTCAGTGATAAGAGAGTAGTTCAACAATGTGATATCACAATAGACTGAATAGTCTAAGTAAGCCAGATGCATCGGGCTGCCACCTAACCTAACCTTCTACAGCAAATATTTTCAAAAGTTTTTTCTTTTTATAGAAAATTATCTCAAACTTTTATTCGTATTGAAAATTTTTTCACAATTTTATTCCACTAGAAAATTTTTTCAAAGTTTTATTGCTTTAGAAAAATTTCTCAAAATTTTATTTTAATAGAAAATGTTATTTATAACGAAAATTTTCTGAAAATTTTATTTCTATAGAAAATTCCCTCAAAATTTTTCTCAAAATTTTATTTCTACAGAAAATGTTCTCAATATGTCTATTTTCTCAAAATTTTATTTATATTAAAAATATTCGCAAATTATATTTCAATCGACAATTTTCTAAAACATTTTTCCTACAGCAAATATTCTCGAAAGTTTATTTCTATAGAAAATTTTCTCAAATATATCTTCGTTTAAAACATTTTGTTAAAATTTTATTCTTCTACAAAATTTTCTCAAAATTTTATTGAGAAAAAACATTTTCTCAAATAATGATAAATTTTGAAAAAAAAAAATTTTGTCAAAATTTTATATCTATAGAAATTTTTCTCAAAATGTTATTTCAATAGAAATTTTTCTCAAAATTTAATTTCTATAGCAAGTTTTTTTCAAAAGTTTCTTAAAATTTTATTCTTCTAGGAAATTTTCTCAAAATTGCACTGAAAAAAATTCTCGAAATATTATTGAGAATAAAACATTTGCTAATAAAATTTTTGAAAATAAAAATTTTCTCAAAATTTTATTTCTATTGCAAATTTGCTCAAAATTTAATTCGTATAAAACAGTTTATCAAAGTTTTATTTTTCCATTGAAAATTATCTTAAAACTATATTCGTATTGAACATTTTTTCAAAATTTTATTTCTCTAGAAAATTTTCTGAAAGTTTTTTGTCTACAACGGGCTGCCTCCTAACCTAACCTAGCCTAACCTTCCTAAATATTTTCAAAAGTTTTTTTTTTATAGAAAATTATTTCAAACTTTTATTCGTATTGAACATTTTTTCACAATTTTATTCCACTAGAAAATTTTTTCAAAGTTTTAATGCTTTAGAAAAATTTCTCAAAATTTTATTTTACTAGAAAATGTTATTTATGTTATTTAAATTTTCTGAAAATTTTATTTCTATAGAAAATTCCCTCAAATTTTTTCTCAAAATTTTATTGAGATTAAACATTTTCTCAAAATTTTATTTCTACAGAAAATGTTCTCAATATTTCTATAGCAAATTTTCTCAAAATTTTATTTATATTAAAAATATTCGCTAATTATATTTCTATAGACAATTTTCTTAAACATTTTTCCTACAGCAAATATTCTCGAAAGTTTATTTCTATAGAAAATTTTCTCACAAATTTCTTCGTTTAAAACATTTTGTTAAAATTTTGTTCTTCTACAAAATTTTCTCAAAATTTTATTGAGAAAAAACGTTTTCTCAAATAATGATAATTTTTGGCCAAAAAAATTTTGTCAAAATTTTATTTCAATAGAAAATAGAAAATTTTCTCAAAATTTTATTTCAATAGAAAATTTTCTCAAAATTTTATTTCAATAGAAATTTTTCACAAAATTTAATTTCTATAGCAAGTTTTTTTCAAAAGTTTCTTAAAATTTTATTCTTCTAGGAAATTTTCTCAAAATTGCATTTAAATAAATTATCGAAATTTTATTGAGAATAAAACATTTGCTAAACATTTTATTGAAAATAAAAATTTTCTCAAAAAAACAGTTTATCAAAGATTTATTTTTTCCATTGGAAATTATCTCAAACCTATATTCGTATTGAACATTTTTTCAAAATTTTATTTGTTGGTTAAGCTACACTTGTAGTTTTGTTAGTTTAGTTAATGCATCGCTTTAAGCTGAGATCAAAAACAACAAAATTTTATTTCTCTAGCAAATTTTCTGAAAGTTTTTTTGTCTAAATGTTTTTTTTTTCAAAATTTTATTTTAATAGAAAATTGTATTCCTAAAGAAAATTTTCTTAAAATTTTATTTCTATAGAAAACTTCCTCAAAATTTTATTGAGAATAAAAATTGTTCTCAAAATTTTATTGAGATTACAATTTTTTTGCAAAATTTTATTTCTATAGAAAATGTTCTTAATTTTTTTTTCTATCGCAAATTTTCTCAAAATTTTATTTCTATAGAAAATTTTCGCAAATTTTTTCTACAGCAAATATTCTCAAAAGTTTATTTCTATACTAATTTTCTTCGTATAGAACATTTTGTCTTCTAGAAAATTTTCTCAAAATATTATTGAGTGTAAAAAATCTATAACAAATTTTATAGTACATTTTCTCAAAATTTTATTCGTATAGAACATTTTTTCAAAATTTTATTGTTTTAGAAGATTTTCTCAAAATTTTATTAAAAATAAATAGTTTTCTCAAAATTATATTGAGAATAGAAATTTTTTTTAATTTTATTGAGATTACAAAATTTCCTCAAATTTTTTTATAGAAAATTTTCTCAAAATTTTATTCGTAAAAAACATTTTATCAAAGTTTTATTCTACTAGAAAATTTTCTCAAAATTTTTTTGAGAATAAAAAATTTTCTCAACATTTTATTGAGAATAGAAAATTTTTACAATATTTTATTTCTATAGCAAATATCACAAAATTTTATTTTTATATTAAATTTTTTCAAAATTTTAACTTTATAGCAAAATTTTTCAAAATTTTATATTTATAGAAAATTTTCTCAACATTTTATTAAAAATAAAAAATGTTCTCTATATTTTATTGAGAATAGAAAATTTTTCTCAAAATTTTATTTCTATAGAAAATATTCTCAAAATTTTATTTTTCCATAAAAATTAAACAAATTAAACAATCATTAAATCGCTTGCCCTTAAATCAAGTAAATTTATTGGTAAAGAAAATACTTTGTATGAAAGGGAAATTTCATTTGTCTAAAATTTTGTTCCGGAGGAAAGAATTTTTCTATGTGTGTAGTTAATGAAAATTAAACTATTAATTAAAAAAATGTTATGGGTGAAGCTTGTGATTCTTTATACCAAAAAAATATTTTTAAGAAATTCCATCTATATATCTTAAACTTATTAATGAAATATGAAATCTTCATGCCATAAATATCGAACAACTCTATAAAAAAAACTAAAGCTGATGACCCCGCATATTTTTCCCACTACCAAAAAAGAAAACAAAATATGTAGAAAAAAGTTTCTAATATTAAAATAAAATCAAACTCGAATTAATCAATGGTCCCCTTCATAATTATCACACCATATTTGAGGAATTCTCTGGTATATTGTATAGAAGCGAAGATATTTAGTAGGCAAGTAGAGTAATATATCAATTCAGCTAATGAAATAATTTATGCTCAAAATTGCAAATTAGTCGGCAAGCAATTTTTGTTTTTATTTTATTTTCAAAACTAGCATACAGCTGGTTTGCTTTGATGTTTGATGGAGAACCAAAAAACAAACAAAAGAACTCCAATGAATACCATCCTAACATAGAAAATCATCCAATGATCAACCAATTAGGAAATGTATTTGGACCAATTTGCTCGATTTTCGAACCGGTACATGTCAAAATCTGGCAGATATATTTCTGAGGTGAATTCATTAATTAAAGTTACCATCATTATAATTCGCAGTGCGTGTGTGTGTATGTATGTCTATGGTGTGGTGTAGTGTGGTAGTATGGTGAAAAATGCATAAATCAATCGTGCGACTAATGTCAAGTGTAGATATTTCTGCGTATCTGCATATCGGTGTATATCGGTATGCAAAATTAATAATTATTAATAGCAACTCATTGGTAAACATCATCCAACATTGAGGGTCAATAAACTCGAAACGTTAATTCAGTATTATGCTAAATCGACTTCGCAAAATTTCACGAAACAAAGATTTGTACAAAACTATTGAGACCCGGCAAAACAAAATCATCTTCTAAGTTCTTCCTACAATGACAACATATTGACCTAATATATATGGAAGCTATATCTAAATCTGAACCCATTTTAAGTAAAATTGGCATGTATATCCAGAATGTTAATTTTACTCCCTGTGAAAAATTCCATGTAAATCGGGATAAAATGTTGGCCCCTGTGGTTCTATGAATGTAAATCGTACGAAAGATATATATGAGAGCTATATCTAAATCTGAGGCGATTTCAACGAAATTTGGCACACTTTACGACACCATTAGTTGTATTCTTTTTGCAAAATTTAGTTGTACTCTTTTTGCATATTTTAAAGCAAATCAGGGGAAAACTCTGGCTTCTGGTGCCATATAGTTACATATCGGCCGAAACACATATATATGTAAGCTATATATGTAAAACTGAACAGATTTCTTTCAATATCAATTGGATTCTATTCTGACTCAAAATAGATATTTGCGCTAAATTGATTGGACCAAAAGTGCGACCTAGACTTGGATTACAAAAATGTTTCCACAGACAAACGAACATGGCTAGATCGACTCCGGGGGAACGGTCCACCAAAATGTGAAGAAAAAGTTACCAAAAATCTATCAAATACTTGCTCCATCACATTCTTGTCAACATTTTATTTCTATAGAAAATTTTATCAAAATTTTTATTTTTTTCCGAAAATTTTATCAAAATTTTATTTCTTTCGAAAACTTTGTCAAAATTTTATTTCTATGAAAATTTTTTCAAAAATTTTTTTCTAAAGACAATTTTGTCAAAATTAATTTCTATAGAAAATTTTGTCAACAGTTTATTTCTACAGAAAATTTTGACAACATTTTATTTCTTCAGAAAATTTTGTCAAAATTTTTATTTCTATAGAAAATTTTGTCAAAATGTTATTTCTATAGAAAATTTTGTCACAAATGTATTTCTAAAGAAAAGTTTGTCAAAATGTTATTTCTATAGAAAATTTTGTCAAAATTTTATTTCTTTAGAAAATTTTGTCAAAATTTTATTTCTTTAGAAAATTTTTTCAAAATTTTATTTCTATGAAAATGTTTTCAAATTTTTTTTTTCTATAGAAAATAATCCACCAAAATGGGAAGAAAAAGTTACCAAAAATCTATCAAATATTTGCTTCATCGCATTTTTGTCAAAATGTTATTTCTATAGAAAATTTTATCAAAATGTTTATTTTTTTCGAAAATTTTATCAAAATTTTATTTCTATCGAAAATGTTGTCAAAATTTTATTTCTATACCAAATTTTGTCCAAATTTTATTTCTATAGAAAATTTTGTCAAAAATTTATTTCTATAGGAAAGTTTGTCAACATTTTATTTCTTCAGAAAATATTGTCAAAATTTGTATTTCTATAGAAAATTTTGTCAAAATTTTATTTCTATAGAAAATTTTGTCAAAATGTTATTTCTATAGAAAATTTTGTCACAAATGTATTTCTAAAGAAAAGTTTGTCAAAATGTTATTTCTATAGAAAATTTTATCAAAATTTTATTTCTTTAGAAAATTTTGTCAAAATTTTATTTCTTTAGAAAATTTTGTCAAAATTGTATATCTATAGAAAATTTTGTCAAAATTTTATTTCTATAGAAAATTTTGTCAAAATTATTTTCTATAGAAAATTTTTCCAACATTTTATTTCTATCGAAAATGTTGTCAAAATTTTATTTCTATAGAAAATTTTCTCAAAATGTTATTTCTATAGAAAATTTTGTCAAAATTTTATTTCTTTAGAAAATTTTGTCAAAATTTTATTTCTATGAAAATTTTGTCAAAATTTTATTTCTATAGAATATTTTGTCAAAATTTTATTTCTATAGAAAATTTTGTCAAAATTTTATTTCTATAGAAAATTTTGTCAAAATTTTATTTCTCTAGAAAAGTTTGTCAACATTTTATTTCTACAGAAAATTTTTAATTTATTCGTTTATTCTTAATCTTCGGAACTGTCAAACATACTTTGACACCCATGGCTCATCTATGTATGTATTATAATGTCCATGTTAGTAATTGGCGAGAGTATTAAATTTTTCCATACGGTTACACTGTTTATTTGTTTTGTTTCTTATTTTTGTTTTGATTTATTTATTCGCTTTAACACACGAACGCAAACAATCTCAATATTTCACGGTTGGCTGTATGTCTGTCCCTTTAATGGACCCTGATCACAAGCCCTAGTTGCCCCACTCACAAACACACACACACACGCGGGCACATTCATACCAAATATTTTTTTCTTGGCTTTCCTTGTTTTCTTCCCCACCAATGTAAACAATCTAGATGTTGTTGTGACTTTTATAGCGGTAACATACTCCTCCCCACCATCCATCACTTTACCCGTTCATGTAAACCCCCTCTCCCACAAATAGCATCATAATGGGTGTAAATATTGTTGATGTTGCGTTTGCGTTTGTGGGTTTTTTATTTTTGTTTTGTATTTTGTTCGTGAAATGGATTTCGTTTTATTTTTCCTACCGACAAAGTTTTTCTCAATGCTTTATTGTTGTTGGTTGCTTTTGATTATTTCATACAATGTCGTTGTTGTTGTTGTTGTTTTTATTGCATTGTAACTGACTGGGTTAGTATGTGTTTGTGTTCGTGTTTGATGTGTTTACATCGTTAATTTAACGTTTACGCATTAAAAGCGTTCTCATTACAATTTTATTCATTCATTCATTGAAAATTACATACGGATAAGCCTCGGCAAATGTAGAAGCTTTTTGTTTTTTGTTGGCGTTGACAATTGGCAACTTAGACATGAGAGGAAAACGAACAAGTATATTCGGCCGTAAGTTCGGCCATGCCGAATCTTATGTACCCTCCACCATGGATTGCGTAGAAACTTCTACGAAAGACTGTCATCCACAATCGAATTACTTGGGTTGTGGTATCATAAAACTTCTTAACATCGTTTTCTAAATTGTGAGTTCGTCCATACGTGGTATATATTAGACAAAAAAGGTATGTATAGGTAAGTCTACAAATAATTACGAATCGATATGGACTTTTTGCACGGTACGTAGAGAGCCAGAATTGAAATAAAGGGTGATACGGTCAAAATTTGGTCAAGGGAAAACGCGTGTAAATCGGTGAAATCGTTTATTTAAAAAATTAAATTAAATTTCTTTTTCAAGTTCAATTAGTATAAAATTCAGGAAAGATATTCAGTTAGACTTTCGCTTTTCCAAATCCGAATTGCCGGGCCTCACGCTTGACACCTGCCGTCAGCGCCACAGCCACCTTGTCCACCTTCTTCGCCGCAGAAAGCCAGTTTGCCTTGAACTGCTGCTCGTCCTTAGCAGTTTTTTGGTCTTCTTTAGGTTCCGCTTGACAATAGCCCAGTATTTCTCAATTGGGCGGAGCTCTGGCGTGTTGGGAGGGTTCTTGTCCTTGGGAACCACCTGCACGTTGTTGGCGGCGTACCACTCCATGGCCTTTTTAACGTAATGGCAAGATGCCAAATCCAGCCAAAACAGTACGGAACAACCGTGTTTCTTCAGGAAAGGCAGCAGACGTTTATTCAAACACTCTTTCACGTAAATTTCTTGGTTGACAGTCCCGGAGGCTATGAAAAAGCTGCTTTTCAAGCCACAGGTACAGATGGCTTGCCAAACCAAATATTTCTTTGCGAACTTTAACAGTTTTATGTGCTTGAAAATATCTGCTACCTTTCCCCTTCCTTTTGCCATATAAAACTCCTGTCCCGGAAGCTGCTTGTAGTCGGCTTTGACGTAGGTTTCGTCGTCCATTACCACGCAGTCAAACTTCGTCAGCATCGTCGTGTACAGCCTCCGGGATCGCGCTTTGGCCGTCGTATTTTGTTTATCATCGCGATTTGGAGTCACTACACCCAGAGAAATGATTGGTTGGAATTCGAGTACGACAACAAATAGATAGTGGAGACCTACAATTTTTAGTTGTTTGGAATAAATGTTAGTTACTTCCCTTGTTTAATGGTTTCTATAACCAATATAATAGCTGTGTGACTAAATGTTCGTACACCCGACCAAATATTGGTCGTTATTTATATATTGAAGTAAGCAACCATTTCAATATATTCCATATTGTTGCGATAACTAATTTGTTTTGCCAATGTGTCACCAAACCCAACAGAAAGTCTGTCTGGCCAATAAGTTGGTTGTGTTAACAGATTTGATAGTTATAAAGGGAACTTGTTGCTATGGACTACATATGTGTTATGACAACAAATAATCTTTTGTTTCATTAATTACATAAAATTTTAAAAATCAAGTTAGATTTTTTTCAAGGTAAGTAAGATAAACATCAAATTACAACTCACTCTTCACCATTTCTCTTAATTTCCATAAAATATGTAGATATATCTTAGCAAATGTGACCATTACCGAGGTTGGGAAAGGTATATATAGGGTTTGTCTGCCTCATCATCGGTCTCAAAATCTCAACATTCCCCTGCTGCCGATATATAAGAAAAATTTCATGAGCCTGATTGAATCCCAAGTCACACTGAAAATTGATCACGTAATTGTGAGTGGTCGAACTAACAAAGTTAATGTATGGGCGTGAGTATTGGCGGAAGTTGGGAAAATCCATGTTATTAATTTGCTATGGGACGCTTCCAATGATGATAATATGCTACTACAACAGCAATTGTGCTTTTGAAGATTTTGCAAATCTCCACCTTAGCTATTTCATGGGGTTATCCTTTTTGGTCAATAACTACAATATACATTAATATATGTTATAATAAAATAAAAACTAAAATGAATTCAACGGATTTTTTCTTTAAATTCGCAAGCATTGGTTATCGGGCAAATAGTTAGTTGCTTTAACAAACGAATTCAATTTTATTGGTTGTGATTGCCAATTAGACTGTTAATGTGCCCAAAATGTAGTTCTTCAAACTATTTTATATACTGTTGTGTCAGACAACAATTGGTTGCTTCAACAAATTTTGTTGGTTATATTCTGATAGTAGATGGGACCAAATAATTTGGTTGGCAAAAAAATTGGTTGGCACAACAAATTTGTTTTCTGTGTGTACCTTCTTGTAAGTCGATAGTCCGGCTCGTTTTTTGGCTCGATGCACGGTTGTAGACGATACACCCAGCTTATTTGCGGCATCTCGGAGAGAGAGGTTAGGGTTTCGCTTGAAACTACCGGCAACTCTCTTTGTCGTCTCAGCGGCTTCCGGTTTTCGATTTCCCCCCGATCCAGACTTCCTGGCTGTCGACAAACGTTCCCCAAACACTTTAATTACATTTGTAACGGTTGATTTTTAGCTATTTTGCCAGCTTTGCGTGCGAGTAGCTCGGATTTTCGCGATGCGCCAGCAAAATTTTGATACGCTGCTCTTCTTGCTTGGGCGGCATTTTGACAAATGAAGAGTGAATTCCAAAATCAAAATAGGAGTAACATTCTACACACACACCTTCAAAATGAGGGGTGTTCAGGTTTTTTAAATGCAAAATTGAAAGAAATACGTCAAGTTTATATTGACCAAATTTTGACCGTATCACCCTTTACAGGGGTCGCTCATATGGGGGCTATCTACAATTATAAACTTGATATGGATCAATTTTTGTGTGATTGGGGATCGATTTATCTGAGGGCTATATATAACTATAGACCGATATGGACCTAGTTAGGCATGGTTTTTAATGGCCATATACTAGCACAATGTACCAAATTTCTACTAACTCGGATGAAATTTGCTCCTCCAAGAGGCTTCAAAACCAAATCTCGAGATCGGCTTATATGGGGGCTATATATGATTATTGACTGATATGGACCACTTTTGGCATGATTGTTAAATATTATATACTACCACCACGTACCAAATTTCAACCCGATTGGATGAATTTTGCTTTTCCAAAAGGCACCGGAGGTCAAATCTGGGGATCGCTTTATATAGGGGCTATATATAATTATGGACTGATATGAACCAATTCCTGCATGGTTGTTGGATACCATATACTAACATCACGTACCAAATTTCAACCGAATCGGATGGATTTTGCTTCTCTTAGAGGCTCCGGAGGTAAAATCTGGGAATTGGTTTATATGGGGGCTATATATAATTATGGACCGATTTCGACCAATTTTTGCATGGGTGTTTAAGGCCATATATTAACACCACGTTCCAAATTTCAACTGAATCAGATGAATTTTGTTCTTCCAAGAGGCTCCGGAGGTCAAACCTGGTGATCGGTTTATAGGGGGGCTATATATAATTATGGACCGATGTGGATCAATTTTTGCATGGTCATTAGAGACCATATACTAACACCATGTACCAAATTTCAGCCGGATCGGATGAAATTTGCTTCTCTTAGAGGCTCCGCAAGCCACATCGGGGGATCGGTTTATATATGGGGCTACATATAATTATGAACCGATGTGGACCAATTTTTGCATGGTTGTTAGAGACCATATACCAACAACATGCACCAAATTTCAGCCGGATCGGATGAAATTTGCTTCTCTTAGAGGATTCGCAAGCCAAATTTGGGGGTCAGTTTATATGGGGGCTATACGTAAAAGTGGACCGATATGGCCCATTTGCAATACCATCCGACCTACATCAATAACAACTACTTGTGCCAAGTTGCAAGTCGATAGCTTGTTTCGATCGGAGGTTAGCGTGATTTCAACAGACGGACGGACGGACATGCTCAAATCGACTCAGAATTTCACCACGACCCAGAATATATATACTTTATGGGGTCTTAGAGCAATACTTCGATGTGTTACAAACGGAATGACAAAGTTAATATACCCCCATCCTATGGTGGAGGGTATAAAAATGTGACTATATTAGTTCACACAGCAAAATCTCGGTAAGTAGGTCAGATGAAAAACTCATTACAAATACATCTTTCGCCATTAGCCCCCGCAATACCTTCTGCATGGAAATTTGTATATTTTACCAATAATGCGCACATCTTGAACTTCGTATGAAACTAAAGACATTTTTGCAATTTTGAATTCCAATTTTTTTCTTTAGCAAGTGACCCTGATCACTGTGAACAGCCAACATCTGCTTCGCATTCTAACAGGTGCAACGGTTCAAAGCATTTTCACAAGATTATATACCAGTGTTTATATTAAAACAATCTTCATTTTATATTTGTTTAACATATCTATACTATGTATGTATGTAAGTCTATGTATATTTTATAAACATGGTCTTACAAACAATCATAGACAATCTATAGTCGCCAGCCATCATAATCGCCGGTCTACCGCAATGTTTAGATTTACGTCTAAGTATGCCAAACACTAAATAGGCAAGAATTATGGAAAAAACCTTAGATAGTTTCAGACATTAGAGTATCGGGTCATTGACAAAGTCAACAACTACTACACTAAATGAGCTTTAATTAACGCACATTAAATATGCTAGTTCAACCATAACTAAACGTTTCAGGTCTATATTACATGTCGACAATTGTAACAAATTAAGGAAAAACCAAAGAAACCAATCCCAGTTTCTTTAGACGATTATGATGAAATGCAATCCAATTATGAGCTGAAATGAAAATTAATGTCAAAGGAACTATTTGATTTATTAAGATTTCCTAAATATAAGGAGATGGTTCCATAACTTTTAATTTACAGGCCTGTTCTGGCAAACGCATTCGCAAAAATTTTACGAATTGGCTTTTTTAGGGTGTTCCGGCCATCCGAATAAGCAAAATATTGCCAAATTTAAATCGCTCGTGTTTGAACTTGCGAATACAATTTTCTATGGTTTTTTACAACAAAATATGTCCAAAACTAAAAGTGATATAATAGACAATATGCAGTTTATTTCTTGGTAAAATCAATCATTTTCTAATACTCTGTATGTCAAGATTGATTCTACCCACTAAAGAAATGAAGCGTTGCAATACTGTGAACATAAATTGCATTTGAAATCAGGGATGATAAATGATGTTGACGAAAAAGCACTAAGAATGTATTAAAAATGTACTTTTCGTAGCCAAAATGTGCTAAAGTCACATAATATCATATTTCAAAGACTATTGTAAAAGTATACGTATATTTAAATCTAGACCATTCTGCATTTTTTATTAGTTTTCTAAAAAAATCTTATTTTGCAAAATTTCATTTCTATAGAAAAATTGTTATTTTTGCAAAAAAAAAAAAATTCAAAATTTTATTTTTTAAAAATTTTATTTCTGCAAAGATTTTGTAAAAAATTTATTTCTATAGTATATTTTGCCAAAATATTCACCCTTATTCCTGAAGTCGCCCTCGCTCTCGCCATCGCTTTTTGTCGTCTGTCGCTTTTAAGTTGTCTCGTCATTCATTTGGTATTTCTGTGAAGTGGCGACGGCGAGACGACGATTACTTTTTGTACCAATTACAATACTCGGTAATAAAAGGCCGATATCACTAGAAAACAATCAGCTGATGAGCAAAAAAAGAATTTTAATTTTTTCGATTTAAAATATTTTTATTTCTGACGCAATTCTATGTCGGCAAATCAAGAAAAAATATTTAATTTGACGCGGGAAAATATCTGAGTATATATTCAAGGACAATTAAAGCTTCCAAAACTATAAAAATGGCGACGACGCTGAGATCAATGGCACAAGAATCATCGTGAAAGAAAACAATCAGCTGATGTGCAAAACTGAATTTTAATTATTTGCTTTTAAAAATAATAAATGATAAATTTGACTCGGGAAATGATTTACATTATCTAAGTTTGGTGCTAAATAAAATTCATTGGCCTTGAAGGGTTTCTATTAAAAATAAATGGAAAAATCAACACGCTTACTTTAGTTGTGCAGTTTTCTTTTCTATGATGTGAATGTGATGACCATAACTAATATATATACAGATAAATTTGGTATAAATAGCGCATTTTTATATCAATAGATTTGTGATCGTGGTCAGCTCAGAACATGAGTTCCTCAAAGAGTGGAAGCTGGAATAAATACTTGAACAATATAGATTTTTTTTTTAAATAATAGTTACAGCTTTTCTACCATTTCTTACAATTTATCTCTAAAGTTCAAAGGCATTAAACTACAAACCATTTCTTCCAACCGGTTTTAAATCGTTGGAGTGAGTCTAGCTTATCTAATGGCTGAACTCTAGTTCCTTTTTGTCCCATTTTTTTTTTGTAATTATTGAAGATTAGTCACTTTACCTCTTAGCAATTTCCATTTATTAAATTTATTTATATTTATTCTTCAAAAATTAATCACAAAACTCGACGATATTGGCGACAAAAAGCCACCCCAGGAATACCGATTTTCCTCGATAGCAGAATATATCGACGAACGGAATACCAATTAGTGGCGAGTAACGAAAAGCGACGGCGAGGGCGACTTCAGGAATAAGGGTGATTATTTCTATAGAAAATTTTGTCAAAACTTTAGTTCTATAGTAAATTTTTCAAAATTTTATTTCCATCGGAAATTTTATCAAAATTTTATTTCTATAGATATTTTTTTCAAAATATTATTTCTATAGAAAATGTCGATATTTTATTTCTAAAGAAAATTTTGTCAAAATTTTATTTCTATAAAAAAGTTGTCAGAACTTTATTTCCATAGGAAATTTTGTCAAAATTTTTTTCTATTGAAAATATTGTCAAACTATTATTTCTATAGAAAATTTTACAATTTTGTCAAAATTTTATTTCTATAGAAAAGATGTCACAATTTTGTTTCTATAGAAAATTTTGTCAAAATTTTATTTCTATAGAAAAGTTGTCAAAATTGTATTTCCATGGGAAATTTTGTCAAAATTTTATTTCCAAAGGAAATGTTGTAAAAATTTTTTTCCATTATAAATTTTGTCAAGCTATTATTTCTATAGAAAATTTTGTCAAAATTATATTTCGTTTTGTTTGTTAATGTTGGCTTCTCTTCAATCGTTATTGTTGTTTTTGATCTCAGCTTAAAGCCATGCATTGACTAAACTACAAGTGTAGCTTAACCAACAGAGGAAAAGTATGCTTGTCAAATTTCTTTGGGCAAAGCCCTATAGATTGCAAGATGGTTGGATGTACAGCTGTTTCGGAATTACCACATTCCTCATCAGCATCCTCTACTTGCAGCAAAACTATCAACCAATTATCAGAATAAATTCGGGTAATTCACTCAACCCAAAGTGAAATACACTTGAACCTTCCGAAAAAGCGTTTAATAGTCGGCTACTGCCTAAACAAATTTGCAAGCATATCCTTTGCCAAACTCAAATCATCGATTTGTATTTAGTTGGCTGGGTTTGTTTTTGAGCGTACTTCCTCTATCTTCATTCGTTTTGTTTGTTATTGTTGGCTTCTCTTCAATCGTTATTGTTGTTTTTGATCTCAGCTTAAAGCCATGCATTGACTAAACTACAAGTGTAGCTTAACCAACAGAGGAAAAGTATGCTTGTCAAATTTCTTTGGGCAAAGCCCTATAGACTGCAAGATGGTTGGATGTACAGCTGTTTCGGAATTACCACATTCCTCATCAGCATCCTCTACTTGCAGCAAAACCAATTATCAGAATAAATTCGGGTAATTCACTCAACCCAAAGTGAAATACACTTGAACCCAGGGCTGTGGAGTCGAGCCAATTTTGCTCGACTCCGACTCCGACTCCAGCATTTTTCATCAGCTCGACTCCGACTCCGACTCCGGAGTCGACTCCGGGTAATATAACTAAATCTCATTTTAATACCACTAATTTGTAGTTCTATTGTGGGGGTACCGTAAGTGGATCGATATAAAGTATCGTATTTATTTATGTGTGCAAAAAAGGTCTTAATTTCACATTAGATGCCAATTGAACTCTATATTTCAAATTTAGGGCAATGTTTAATAAATAAAATAATGATATAAATACCCATTATAACATGAGAAGATACCAACAGTATATGTATTTGTGGACCAAAATTATCCTTTAAATTTGTTGCGAGCTATATAAAGGTTTATATTCCCATATGCATGCATTTGAATGTGAATCGATTTAGACAAAATTGTATATACTTCTACAAAATCTATGTACTTAAAATTTAAATCTAACGTTATGGGACGTAAAACAATTTTAACAAAAAATAAAAATGCAAGGAAAGTCTAAAGTCGGGCGGGCCGATTATAATATACTCTGCACAACTTTGTATTTAGATCTACATTTTGATAAAATCTCAAATCTTCTACAGAATCTCGGGCAATATTTGGGAAATATTTATAATTGTTTAGACAATTTCGCAAAAATGCATTTATGATTCATTCATTGAAAAATTTGAAAATTTGAGTCATTTCTACAAATTTTCGACTAAGCAGTGAGTATCATTGAGCATACAATTTTGCACAAATTTTTGTCTAGTAAAAAAAATGCAAAATTTTATATAGAAATAAAATTTTGCAAAATTTTCTACAGAAACAAAAATCTGTCTAAATTTTCTATAGAAATAAAATTTTGGCAAAATTTTCTATAGAAATCAAATTTTGACCAAATATATAGAAATAAAATTTTGAATAAAATTTTTATAGAAATAAAATTTGGCAAAATTGTTTATAGAAATAAAAGTTTGAAAAAATTATCAAAAGAAATACAATTTAAAAAAAAATTGTGTAGCAAACAAAATTTTGCAAAATTTTCTATAGAAATAAAATTTTGCAAAATATCCTATAGCAACAAAATTTTGACTAAATTTTCTATAGAAATAAAATGTTGACTAAATTTTATATAGAAAAAAATATTTCTATAGTAATAAAATTTTGAATACATTTTTTATAGCAGTAAGAAAAAAATTTTGAGAAAATTTGCTATAGAAATAAAATTTGACAATTTTTTCTTATAGAAATACAATTTTGAAAAAATTATCAATAAAAATACAATTTTAGAAAAATGTTTGTGTAGTAAATAAAATTCTGCAAAATATTCTACAGAAACAAAATTTCGACTAAATTTTCTATAGAAATAAAATTTTGACTAAATATTCTATAGAAACAAAATTTTGACCAAATTTTCTAATAAAAAAATCTATTACTATAAAATTTTGGCAAAATTTTCTATAGGAATAAAATTTTGACTTAAATTTTTATAGAAATAAAGTTATCAATAGAAACAAAATTTTGAAAAACTTTTTGTGTAACAAACCAAATTTTGCAAAATATTCTATAGAAACAAAATTTTGACTCAATTTTCTATAGAAATAAAATTTTGACTCAATTTTCTATAGAAATAAAATTTTGACTAAATTTTCTATAGAAAAAAAATTCTATAGTAATAACAATTTTGAATACATTTTTTATAGAAATAAAATTTTGACAAAATTTGCTATAGAAATAAAATTTTGACAAAACTTTTTATAGAAATAACATTTTGACAAAATTTTCTATAAAAACCAACTTTGAAAAAATTTTCTGTCAATATTCCACATATGTATATGGCCTTACAATAAAATTAAAAAAAAAATAATTTCGATTGTTCGAAATATTTCAAATAAATTGATATGTGCATTAAAATGGATCGATCCAGCCCATCTGTAGTCTAACATTCTAGGAAACATAAAAAGATAGCCGTAATTGGAAGTTGATTTTCATTTACAATCATTCTGTACATTAATCGAATGAATAACGCAATGGAAACTAATTTGCGTAAAAACTTGCTTAGTTACAAAAATGTGAAGTGTTTTAAAAAATTTGGTTTAGCCGGAGTCGAGCAAAATTTTTACGACTCCGACTCCACCAAAATCTTCAGACTCCGACTCCGACTCCGGCTCCACAACCCTGTTTATTTCTATAGAAAAGTTGTAAAAATTTTATTTCCATGGGAAAATTTTTCCATAGAAATAAAATTTTGACAAAATGTTATTCCTATAGAAAATTATGTCAATATTTTATTTCCATAGGAAATGTTGTCAAAATTTTTTTCCATTCTAAATTTTGTCAAACTATTATTTCTATAGAAAATTTTGGTAAAATTGTATTTCTATAGTAAATTTTGCCAAAATATTATTTCTATAGAAAATTTTGTCAAAACTTTAGTTCTATAGTAAATTTTTCAAAATTTTATTTCCATCGGAAATTTTGGCAGAATTTTATTTCAATAGAAAGTTTTGTCAAAATATTATTTCTGTAGAAAATGTCGAAATTTTATTTCGATAGAATATTTTGTCACATTTTTATTTCTCTAGTAAATTTGTCAACATTTTATTTCCATAGGAAATTTTGTAAAATTTGTTTCTATAGAAAATTTTGTCAAAATTTTTTTCTATAGAAAATTTTGTCAAACTATTATTTCTATAGAAAATGTCGAAATTTTATTTCTATAGAAAATTTTGTCAAAATTTTATTCCTGTAGAAAGTTATTTCAATATTTTATTTCCATAGGAAATGTCAAAATTTTTTTTATACAAATTTTTGTCAAGTTATTATTTCTGTAGAAAATTTTATTTCTATAGAAAATTTTGTCAAAATTGTATTTCTACAAAAAATTTTGTCAAAGTTTTATTTCCATAAAAAATTTTTCAAAACTTTATTTTTATATAAAATTAGTCAAAATTTTATTTCTAGAGAAAATTATGTAAAAATTTTATTTCTAGGGAAAATTATGTAAAAATTTTATTTCTATAGAAAATTTTGTCAAAATTTTATTTCTATTGAAAATTTTGTCAAAATTTTATTTCTAAGAAAATTTTGTCAAAATTTTATTTCTATGGAAAATTTTGTCAAAATTTTTTTTCTATAGAAAATTTTGTCATAATTTTATTTCTATTGAAAATGTTGTCAAAATCTTATTTCTATAGAAAATTTTGTCAAAATCCTATTTCTATAGAAAATATTGTCAAAATTTTATTTCTATAGAAAATTTTGTCAAAATTTTATTTATATAGAAAAATTTGTCAAAATTTTATTTCCATAGAAAATTCGGTCAACATTTTATTTCTATCGAAAATTTATGAAGTACCTCTTAGGCGGAGAGCAATGTTTTGCAAAATCTACCAAAACAACGAGAATACTGCCAATCTATCAAACAGTAAAAATCTACCATATTTGGCAGAATTCTACCCAACTGTGGTAACTGTGGTTATAAAACATTAAATTAAAAAAACTTCCTGTGTACTTAAAATAAAGAACATCTTTGGAAGTGCTTTTAAAGTTGTGCCTTTAGAACAACTTATAAATATTTTTGCTGTGTGTGGTTGTGTTTTCAGGAATTTGTTAGCATTTTTTTTTTGTTATAATATAATAATTTTCAGACAATAAATGCCACCAAATATTTTTGCCCACTTAAAGAAGAATTGATTACAGTGCAACAATTGATTTCACTCCAAATGCCCTATACCAATATTTCATACGAAATTATTCCATACATAGTACATAGCTCATAGTTCTAGGAGTATTTAATCTTTAACTAATGTCATCTTATCAACTACAATGTCCACAATCTTTGTGATAATTTCTAAAACATTGCGTTGCAAATAAACGATGTGAAATCTAGGAAGAATAAATAAATAAATAAAAAAATATTAAACTTTTATTTTGCCAAGGTCAGTGATAATAGTTTCGATTCATATATTTCACACTTTTGTTGTTGGCTTTGGCATGATACCGTATGCGATTGTGATAATCGCTCAAGGTGATGCTACTCTACGAGAAGTGCCAAATGCCGCTTATCGAATGATAAGAATGAACGATAGCATTTAGAATTTTACACTTCATAAAAACCCAGAGAGAGATGATTTAGTACCTAAATTAGTTCAACGTTTCAGCTTAAATAACCATCATTTTTTATTCGAATAGTATTGGCATAATTCAATTTTTTTAGTTTAAACTTTAGTTGTGCCTAATTTGAAATTGAATTGAAGTCAAATATTGTAAATTACAAATTCTTTAAAGGTTATTTTAAAAGTTCCCAGATTGGCATACAGAAATATTAGCATTTAATCCATATACGTTTTAGGTAGACCTAATCTTCAAAAGGTGTCTCAATAAATTTGACAGCTCTCGGATCATTATTTTTGGAATGATAACATTTTGGATGATGCAATTTTTCGTCGCTGTCATGGTATTTTGCAATACATAAGCAGTATTGCCAGATTCCCCTGATGAAAACTCGTCAAAATTGGGGTAGCCAAATCACAACACCGCCAAAGTTTTATTTCTATAGAACATTTTGTCAAAATTTTGTTTCCATTGAAAATTTTGTCAAAATTTTACTTCTATGGAAAATTTTCTAAAAAACGTATTTCTATAGAAAATTTTGTCAAAATTTTAGTTCTTTAGAAAATTTTGGTAAAATTGTATTTCTATAGAAAATTTTGTCACAATTTTTTTCTATAGAAATTTTTTCAAAATTTTATTTCTATAGAAAATTTTATACACACTTTATTTCTATAGAAAAATATGTCCAAATTCTAATTTTGTCACAATTCTATTTCTATAGAAAATTTTGTCAAAATTTTATTTCCATAGAAAATGTTGTTAAAATTTTATTTGTATAGAAAAATTTGTCAAAATTTTATTTGTATAGAAAAAGTTTTCAAAATTTTAATTTCAAAGAAAATTTTATTTCTATAGAAAATTGTGTAAACATTTTATTTCAATAGAAGTTATTGTCAAAATTTTATTTCTATAGAAAATTGTTGTCAAAATTTTATTTCTATAGAAAATTTTGTAAAAATGTTATTTCTAGAAAAATTTTGTCAAAATTTTATTTCTATAGAAAATTTTGTTAAAATTTTATTTCTGTAGAAAATTATGTCACACTTTTATTTCTATAGAATTTTTTTTTCACAATTTTATTTCTATAGAAAATTTTGTCAAACTTCAATTTCTATGTCAAAATTTTGTCACAATTCTATTTCTATAGAAAATTTTGTCAAAATTTTATTTCTATAGAAAATTTTGACAAATTTTACTTCTATTTCTATGTCATAATTTTGCCACAAATCTATTGCTATAGAAAATTTTGTCAAAATTTTATTTTTATAGTAAATTTTGTCAAAATTTTATTTCTATAGAAAATTTTGTCAAAATTTTATTTCTATAGAAAATTTTGTCAAAATTTTATTTCTATAGAAAAACTTGTCAAATTTCTATTTCTATGTCACAATTTTGTCACAATTCTATTTCTATAGAATATTTTGTCAAAATTTTATTTCTATAGAAAATTTTGTCAAAATTTTATTTCTATAGAAAATTTTGTTAAAATTTTATTTGTAAATTTTGACAAATTTTACTTGTATAGAAAAGTTTATCAAACTTCTATTTCACAATTTTGACAAAATTTTATTTCTATAGAAAAAATTTTCAAAATTTTATTTCTATAGAAAAATTTTATAGAAAATTTTGTCAAAATTTTATTTCTATAGAAAAATTTGTCAAACTTCTATTTCTATGTCACAATTTTGTCACAATTCTATTTCTATAGAAAATTTTGTCAAAATTTTATTTCTATAGAAAATTTTGACAAAATTTTATTTCTATAGAAAATTTTGTCAAAATTTTATTTCTATAGAAAATTTTGTCAAAATTGTATTTCTATAGAAAATTTTGTTAAAATTTTATTTGTATAGAAAAATTTTTCAAAATTTTAATTTCAAAGAAAATTTTATTTCTATAGAAAATTTTGTAAACATTTTATTTCAAAATTTTATTTCTATAGAAAATTTTTGTCAAAATTTTATTTCTGTATAAAATTTTGTTAAAGTTCTATTTCTATCGAAAATTATGTCAAATTTCATTTCTATAGAAAAATTAATGAAGCCTTTATTTCTATAGAAAATTTTGTCAAAATTATATTTCTATAGGAAATTTTGTCAAAATTATATTTCTATAGAAAATTTTCATAAACAAATTTTGTCAACATTTTATTTCTATAGAAAACTTTATTTCTAAAGAAAATTTTGTTCAAAATCTTATTTCTAAAGAAAATTGTTTTCAAAGTTTTATTTATGTAGAAAATTTTATCAAAATCTTATTCCTATAGAAAATTGTGTCAAAATTTTATTTCTATGGGAAATTTTGTCGGAATTTTATTTCTATAGAAAAATTTGCTAAAATTTGATTCCTATAGAAAATTTTGTCAAAATTTTATTTTTTTTTAGCAAATTTTGTCAAAATATTATGTTTATAGAAAATTTGTTAACATTTTACTTCCATATAGAAAATTGTGTTACAATTTTTTGACGAATATTTTATTTTTATAGAAAATGTTGTCAAAATTTTATTTCTATAGACAATTTTCTCAATTTTGTTTTTTTTGTTTCTATAGAAAATTTTGTCAAAGTTGTATTTTTATAGAAATTTTCTGGGGAAAATTATGTCTAAGTTTTATTCCTAGAAAAGTTTCTTTTTTGTGAAAATTTTATTTCCATAGAAAAATTTGTTAAGCCTGTATTTCTACAGAAAATATAGTCAAAATTTTCTTTCTATAGAAAATGTTGTCAAAGTTGTATTTTTATAAAAATTGTCTCGAAATTTCCTGGGGAAAATTGTATCTAAGTTTTATTGCTAGAAAAGTTTTTATTAAAATTTTTCCCTAGAGAAAAGTTTGTCAAAATTTTAGTTCCATAACAAATTTTGTTAAAATTTTATTTCTTTAGAACATTTTTTCTAAATATTATTTCGATAGAAAATTTTCTCAAAATTTTATTTCTATAAAAAATTTTCTCAAAATTTTATTTCTATAAAAATTTTTGTCTAAATTTTATTTCTATAACAAATGTTGTTAAAATATTATTTCTTTAGAATTTTTTATTTTCAAAATAATGTTTCCATAGAAAATTTTCTCAAAATTTTATTTCTATAAAAAATTTTGTCAAAATTTTATTTCTATAGAAAATTTTTATCAAAATTTTATTTCTATTGAAAATTTGGCAAAATATTTTATATTCAATATTTATTAATTAGTAAATAAGATTTTTTAATTTTAATTAAATCTTTTGCAGCGAAAGTCTCTTCTTAATCCAACCAAGTAGTTATACACGAACATAAACTTTCAACATGGCGAAGAAATTTTTTCCCGCCTAAAATATAAACAAATTTGTTTTATTTACGCACGAAGCATTCATTATCTAAAAGGCCTTGAAGAAAATCGCAAGCAATGTACAAAAAAACCAAACAGAAAATCCCTCTAAATAATTTAAATGAAATGGATGATAACAAACAGGAACAGTGCAACAAATTATAACAAATGAAAGAAATAAAAATTATATACATATAAAAATAAATTTTATTGTTTTTTTTTTTTTGGCAAGGTCAGTGATTTCGTTTCGCAATGAAATTATCGAAAAATTCGAATGTTGCTATATTAGATGACTAAATCCCAAGGGAATATAAGAGCACAAGGGAGCGTGAAATTATCTTGACAATTTCCGGGATATTGGACATTGTTGTTTTTTTATCAATTTAATAATACATAAAAAAATCCATGAATATTGATAATTTTAATTCATATATTTTAAGTAAGGTAGCGAAAAAAAATTAAAAGTGGCGCCAATATTGGAAATGAAATTATTGTGGATGTCTTGGATATTTTAATCTTTTTACGAAAATATGAACAAATTATATCAATTAATAATAACTAATGATTTTAATAAATTGATTTGTTTCTTGGTATTTTTCACCGACTTTATTTTTAGTGTGTAAATATCTCATATCGGGTTGGAATGTTATGAGAAGTATACCCAAATGCTTTCACACTCAAAAAAAAAACGAGAATACTCAGGGGAAATAGAGCCAATTTAAGTCTATTTTAGATCATGGAAATTATTTTGTTTTAGTAAAAATTCCAATCTGAAGTATGAAAGAGTGTGTTTGTCTTTAATATTTTTATGAGTATGTTAGTTAAATGAACTAAAAATAGTGAAAATTTATACAAAAACAAGTAAATACGGCCTTTATTTCGACCGAGCCGAACCTTATCTACCCCCACCATAAATCACAAATAATAGTTTTCATTGAAAATTTTGGGTGTACAAAGAAAATTCCATTAAAATATTATAGGAATATTTTGATTCACTAATGAACATTTTCCCTAGAGACCATGAAAATCTTCATAAATATTGTGAAATGTTTCATTATAAAATAGAAAATTTATTAGCGCATAATTTCATTGCATTTAGGAAATTATTTCGTTTGCTTTTAATTTTAATCACAAAATTTGATAACATTAAAAATTTTTCTTTCAGCGCAGTGTATCTTATTTTTTAACAAAAAACTACGTCTTCAAATTGCCAACACAAAAAAAAAAAAACAAATAATACCTTGTTGACTATTATTTCTGTGGTAGTGCGCAATATAAAATTTGCAACTAATACGCAATTTGGCTTGTTTTTTACCAATTTACTTTTGTTTATTTCGTACGATTGCATTCTGAGACTGAGAGACCATTTGTTAAAAAATATGACATTTGCTTCGAATTTCTAATGTACATTTTGCCTTCACTTAGTACCGTTTCCTTATAAAAATTTTATTTCTATAAAAAATTTTATCTCCATATCAAATTTTGTCAAATTTTTTCTCTATAGAAAATGTTGTCACAATTTTATCTCTATAGAATTTTATTTTTATATAAATTTTTGTCAACATTTTATTTCCATAATTTTTTTCCAAATTTTAGTTTTTTATTTTATTTCTATAGAAAATTTTTGTCAAAATTGTATTTCCATGGAAAAGTCTTATAGATATTTAAACAAAATTTTGTCAAAATTTTATTTCTATAGACAATTTTGTCAAAATTTTTTTCTATCGAAAATTTTGCCTTAAATTTTATTTCTATAGAAAATTTAAACAAAATTGTATTGCAATACAAAATTTTGTCAAGATTATATTCTAACACAAAGTTTTGTCCAAATCTTATCTCTATAGAAATTGTTGTCACAATTTTATCTCTATAGAAATTTTTGTCACAATTTTATCTCTATAGAAAATTTTGACAAAATTTTATTTCAATAGAAAATTTTACAAAATTTTATTTCTATAGAAAATTTTGTCAAAATTTTATCTCTATAGAAAATTTTATCAAAATTTTAGTTCTATAGATTTTTTTTAAATTTTATCTTTATAGAAAATTTTGTCAAATGTTATTTCTATAAAAAGATTAAACAAAATCGTATTGCATAACAAAATTTTTATTTCAATACAAAATTTTGTCAAAATTTTATCTCTATCGAAAATATTGTCACAATTTTATTTCTATGGAAAATATTGTCAAAATTTGATCTCTATAGAAAATTTGGTCAAAACTTTAATGCAATAGAACATTTTCTCAAAACTTTATTTCTATAGAAAATTTTGTAAAAATTGTATTTCTATATAAAATTTAGTCAAATTTTTTTTTCTATACAAAATTTTGTCAAAATTTTATTTCTATAGAAAATTTTTCCAAAATTTTGTTTCTATAGAAACTTTTGTCAAAATTTTACTTCTATAGAAAATTTTGCAAAATTTTATTTCTATAGTAAATGTTGTCAAAATTTGATCTCTATAGAAAATTTGGTCAAAATTTTATTGCAATAGAAATTTTTCTCAAAACTTTATTGCTATAGAAACTTTTGTCATAATTTGATATTTATAGTAAATTTTGTCAAAAATTTATTTCTATAGAAAATTTTGCAAAAATTTATTTCTATAGTAAATTATATAAAAATTTTATCTCTATAGAAAATATTGTCAAAATTTTATTTCTATAGCAAATGTTGTCAAAATTTTGTCAACATTTTATTTCTATAGAAAATTTTACAAAATTTTATTTCTATAGAAAATTTTCTCAAAATTTTAGTTCTATAGAAAATTTTGTCAAAATTTTATTTCAATGGAAAATTTTGTAAAAAAAAATTATTTCTTTACAAAATTTTGTCAAATTTTTATTTCTGTAGAAAATTTTGTCAAAATTTTATTTCTATAGAAAATTTTTCCAAAATTTTGTTTCTATAGAAACTTTTGTCAAAATTTTACTTCTATATAAAATTTTGTCAAAATTTTATTTCTATAGAAAATGTTGTCAAAATTTGATCTCTATAGAAAATTTGGTCAAAATTTTATTGCAATAGAAAATTTTCTCAAAACTTTATTGCTATAGAAACTTTTGTCATAATTTGATATTTATAGTAAATTTTGTCAAAAATTTATTTCTATAGAAAATTTTGCAAAAATTTATTTCTATAGTAAATTATATAAAAATTTTATCTCTATAGAAAATATTGTCAAAATTTTATTTCTATAGCAAATGTTGTCAAAATTTTGCCAACATTTTATTTCTATAGAAAATTTTACAAAATTTTATTTCTATAGAAAATTTTCTCAAAATTTTATTTCTATAGAAAATTTTGTCAAAATTTTATTTCAATGGAAAATTTTGTAAAAAAAAAATTATTTCTTTACAAAATTTTGTCAAATTTTTATTTCTGTAGAAAATTTTGTCAAATTTTTATTTCTGTAGACAATTTTGTCAAAATTTTATTTCAATAGTCAAAAACGTAATTTCAACAGACCGACTCAGAATTTCAGCACGAATCAGAATATATTTACTTTCTGGCCAATAGAGCAACATTTTATTGTGTTATAAATTTATAGTCTGCTTCTGTCGGAAAAGGGGCTCCTTGCCCCCCTTGGCTACGCCCATGTTTCAGAGTGAAACACTTTGTAACTTCATTAGGACAATCATCACTATTTTACTAAAAGGATTTTCCATCCCTGACTTCATTCTTAAAACTTTTTTCGAAAGAATGCTACCTAAGATACGAGTAAAGTCTATGGACAATATTTCGATGTATTTAAGAAGAGGATATAAATCATCATAGCTGAAACGAATCAAAGCTAAAACATTGCTACTAAAAATCCCTTTAAGAGGCTGATAAACATATTGAACATTTTCTTAAATATAGGAAGTATATAGGAAAACATATTTATGGCAAAATACGCAAATTATCACAGATGATAGTAAATGCCTCAAGGCCTGTTAACTTTTACTTTTGGCCATGGATTGAAAATTGGTTGGCGGAGTGGACTCAATTAATAGAATCGTATATTCGAACGGACCCACTGAGATAATAAAATTGCGATTTTTATGCGCAGTTGGTATATTTCTTTTTAGTTTTTTTTTTATTATTTTGTTTGAAAATCAAAACAAAAAAAGTATTTTGCAAGTTTATTTCTCTGTTTTTGTTATGCGACCATTAACATTTTTCGAAATGAACATCCCAGATCTAGGGATACTTTGCAAAAAGATTTTTTTTTATAAAAGTCATTTATATATACCTTTGTTTTAATAATTTATAACTAGAATTTAGCTCGCATGTGTATCGTCTAACGCCACTCATTCTAATTTCTTGGCCATAATTTTTACAGCTTTCTTTGATCATTCGAAATACATCGACACTAATGAAACATCTTTGTGAAGAAATGTGTGTTTGTTTTTTTTTTTAGTTTGTCAAACACACACACGCACGTACCTAAAAGTTTCAAATGTTTGATGCTAATTTATAGTTTAAATAACTAAAAAGATTAGCAATTTAGTCATTTGAATAATGCCAATATAAAAAAATATTAAAATTGGACAAATTCTAAACAAACAAAATCTGTTTATATTTGACACACTGAAAAACAATTTAACAACACTGAAAAAAACATGTCAAGTTTCAAAGATTTCATCTTTATACTAATGATTGTGCTATTGACTCCAAGTCAAAAAAGCGGGGAATTGAAGAAGAAAGGGATAACAGGTTGGCTGATAAGTCCCCGGTCTGACACATAGATGGCGTCGCTAGTATTAAATGCATATTATTTTTATATAGTACCAACTTTCAAATGATTCGTATCACAATTTGACGTCTGTAAGTCAATTAGTTTGTGAGATAGAGCGTCTTTTGTGAAGCAACTTTTGTTATTGTGAACAAAATGGAAAAAAGGAATTTCGTGTTTTGATAAAATACTGCTTTCTGAACGGAAAAAATACGGTGGAAGCAAAAACTTGGCTTGATAATGAGTTTCCGCACTCTGCCCCAGGGAAATTAACAATAATTGATTGGTATGCAAAATTCAAGCGTGGTGAAATGAGCACGGAGGACGCACAAAAAAACAAAATTCTGATTCAATCACGAAATTAATTGATCCAATTAATTTTTAATTGAAATGTCTTCAATCACAGAAATGATAGTATCAATTAAAAAATTAATTGAAGGTCAATTAAAAAGTTAATTGATTCAATTAAAAAATTAATTGATACTATTATTTTTGTGATTGATTTTTTTTTTTTCAATTAAAAAAATTGTTGAATCAATTAAATTTTTAATTGAATATTTTTTAAAACTCAATTAAAATTTTAATTGGAAAAATTTTCGTGAAATTTTTTTGTGTGCGGTGAACGCAGTGGCGGCCCGAAAGAGGTGGTTACCGACGAAAACATCAATAAAATCCGCAAAATGATTTTGAATGACCGTAAAATGAAGTTGATCGAGATAGCAGAGGCCTTAAAGATATCAAAGGAACGTGTTGGTCATATCATTCATCAATATTTGGATATGCGGAAGCTCTGTGCAAAATGGGTGCCGCGCGAGCTCACATTTGACCAAAAACAACAACGTGTTGATGATTCTGAGCGGTGTTTGCGGCTGATAACTCGTAATACACCCGAGTTTTTCCGTCGATATGTGACAATGGATGAAACATGGCTCCATCACTACACTCCTGAGTCCAATCGACAGTCGGCTGAGTGGACAGCGACCGGTGAACCGCCTCCGAAGCGTGGAAAGACTCAAAAGACCGCTGGCAAAGTAAATGCTTGTTTTTTGGGATGCGAATGGAATAATTTTTATCGATTATCTTGAGAAGTGAAAAACCATCAACAGTGACTATTATATGGCGTTATTGGAGCATTTTAAGGTCGAAATCGCGGCAAAACGTCATTGAGAACGATGGCAAAAATTCATGAATTGGGCTTCGAATTGCTTCCCCACCCACCGTATTCTCCAGATCTGGCCCCCAGCGACTTTTTCTTGTTCTCAGACCTCAAAAGGATGCTCGCAGGGAAAAATGTGGCTGCAAGAGGTGATCCCCGAAACTGAGGCCTATTTTGAGGCAAAACCGAAGGAGTACTACCAAAATGGTATCAAAAAATTTGATGGTCGTTATAATCGTTGTATCGCTCTTGAAGGGAACTATGTTGAGTAATAAAAACAAATTTTGACAAAACAAGTAAGTAAAGTCTAAAGTCGGGCGGAGCCGACTATATTATACCCTTCGCCACTATGTAGACAAACATTTGTGTTACCATCTCACCTACTTAAAATTTGCTGGGAGCTATATAAAAGTTTGCATTTCCAGATACAAATACTTTTAATGGAAACAATTTTTTGTACTTCTACAAAAACTCTAGAATTAAAATTCAAATCGGCTAACGCCCTGGGATGAAACACAATGTTAGTAAAAAATATGGGAAATATGAAGCGAGAGAAATTTTAATTCAATTGTACAAAAGAGATTTATGATTTTTCAGGCGATACATATGTATTCGAGATATAGGACAATTAGAGTAATATTTACAATTTTTGCTACTCAGCAGTGGCGATTTTACAAGGATATTGGTTAGATCTCGCCAAGATATGTGGTCAAGTGTGGGTTGTGATATATTATTTGGACTAGTTGGGCGACTTGGAGCTTTATTTAAAACTCATCCGTTCTGTGGAAATTTTGGCATTGCAGTGTGTAGGATATGGATAAGCTATGGGGAAATAATCACAGAATTTTGTGTAAAGTGTGAGAATTTTGGCCAGATTTGTATTCTCTGAGGAAACTATCCAGTCAATTGGAGGAAAATCCCATTGAAAATGGGTCTAAACTATGAAACAGTATACCATATTTCCCCAACTCTGGTGTACGTATATATGGGAGCTATATACAATCTGAACCAATTTTGACTAAATTGGACATGCATAGTTAGAATAATAATTCTGCTATCTATGCGAAATTTCACGTAAATGGGAGTATAACTTTGGCCCCCCTGGTCATATGAGTGCAAATCGGACGGGAGATTTATATGGGAGCCATATCTAAATCTGAACCGATTTCAACCAAATTTGCCACAATTACCTATACTACTAAACGTACTCCTTTTGAGAAATTTGAACCAAATCACGGCAAAACCCTGGATTTCGAGGCCATATAAGTTCAATTCGGACGAAATATATATATGGGAGCTATATCTAAATCTGAATCGATTTTGACCATATTTGGCACATACAATTGTACCGTTAAAAGTACCGCTTGTGCAAAATTTGAAGTAAGTCAGGGCAAAACTCTGGCTTTTGAGATCATATAAGTCCAAATCGGGCGAAAGATATATATGTGGGCTATATCTAAATCTGAACCGATTTTAACAAAATTTGACACACTTAACGATACTATTAAACGTACCCCTTGTGGAAAATTTGAAGCAAATCACGGCAAAACTCTGGCTTTTGTGGCCATATAAGTTCAAATCGGACGAAAGATATATATGGGAGCTATATCTAAATCTGAACCGATTTGGCTGATATTTTGCAAGATTTTCGAGATTCATAAAATATTTGGATGTACGGTATTTCAAAAAAATCGGTTGATAAACAAGGGGTACGTTTAATAGTATCGTTAAGTGTGTCAAATTTTGTTAAAATCGGTTCAGATTTAGATATAGCTCACATATATATCTTTCGCCCAATTTGGACTTATATGGTCTCAAAAGCCAGAGTTTTGCCCTGCCTTACTTCAAATTTTGCATAAGCGGTAGTTTTAACGATACTATTGTATGTGCCAAATATGGTTAAAATCGATTCAGATTTAGACATAGCTCCCATATATATCTTTCGTCCGATTTGAACTTATATGGCCTCAAAATCCAGGGTTTTGCCGTGATTTGCTTCAAATTTCGCATAAGGAGTACGTTTAGTAGTATCGGTAATTGTGCCAAATTTGGTTGAAATCGGTTCAGATTTAGATATGACTCCCATATATATCTTCCGTCCGATTTGCACTCATATGACAAGGCGGGCCAAAGTTATACTCCCATTTAACACATGTGAAATTTCGCATAGCTAGCAGAATTATTATTCTAACTATACATGTCAAATTTAGTCAAAATCGGTTCAGATTATATATAGCTCCCATATATACGTACACCAGAGTTGGGGAAATATGGTAGACTGTTACACATTTTAGACCCATTTTCAATGGAAGTTTCCTCTAATTAACTGGATAGCGTTAGCCGATTTAAATTTTAATTCTAGAGATTTTGTAGAAGTTAAAATTTGTTTCCTGCACGCAAAAAAATAATTCTTTCCTCCCAAACGAAATTTTAGACAAACAAAGTTCGTTTCTCATTTGCTTTTCGCTGTAAGGAAGTGTATTTGGGAGAAAAGTATATACTTTTTGTGATAAACGTTTATTCTTTTCCAGGATGTAAAAACAATTTCATAAGGACAAACTCAAAAAAAAAAACATTGTTTTCTTACTAATTGCATTTTCCCTCACATCTTTCTCACATCCACGAGTTTTTTTAGTTCTCAACACCTTTTCCTGTAATGGCAACAATGTGGAAGAAATTATACGATTTTATAACTTTTTAAAATATTTTTTACCTTTCGCCTGGACGGAGAATCGAACCGCGGACCATGCACTTTGTATGCCACCACACTAACCACTGAGCTATGTACCTGTTATGGTCATCAATAGATAAATATCCATACAAGTTATATTTATATAGCATAGCTTGCGGCGCCCACGAAACGAATAAACAAAGTTTATTTAACAGAAACAAACATTTAGTTTGGCACCTTGGAGCAGTGGTTGCTACTTCCGACTTGCATGCCAAGGGTCGTGGGTTCGATCCCTGCTTCGACCAAAGTTTTTTTTTTTTTACATATATTCCAGATATGTTCGTAAGATTCCGAAAAAATGTTCAACATTACATTGTAGTATATTAAATTTTGAACTGTAAAATGTGTCTTACTAAAGACCTAAAGTCAGAAAAGAACAGTGTTTGATATAAATGAAATGGACTGTTTTGTTGTTTCAAAAATAACCTTTTTTATTGCAAAAATAAAAATTTTGTAACAAGCGATTTTTTTGGTGATAAAAGTTTAAAATTTTCGAAGCAATTCAAAAAACTCTAACAAAAGAAAAACATTTTCGATACACGTTTTCCAAACGTTTTTTTTCTTTGCGTGTGTATATAGCTTCCAGCAAATGTGAAGTAGTTGAGATGGTAACACAAATGTTGGCCTACATAGGGGTGAAGGGTATAATATAGTCGGCCTCGCCGGCTTTAGACTTTACTTACTTGTTTTTCTATCAATTTGATCCTAGTTATGAAACTAGTTTACTTTAATTACTTGAGTTTACGTCTTCAGTATTTAAAAGTTGCAATATGAAAAAATTTACATTTTACGTTATTTTATATCCAAGGTATAAAAGGTAGAAATTTATATCCGATTTAATTTCATCGTCCCCTTTATAAGTTCACATTGTGGAATTATAGAACTGATATGCACTTTTAAATTATTATTATGTTTTTGTTTTTTTCATTTTATATGTCATACTAACATACTTAGTGTGTGGGAATTTTATATGTTGCTTCGCCATAGCATTAGACCAACCAGAAACAATGACCATATTTTTGATATCCTCAAGTTTGCATGCTTTGTTTTTTTTTCTTACATTTCCAATACAATGTTGGAAATTTGAATATAAAGATATTCCCACAATATGCTAGCAAGTTTTGAGTACCAACAAAATAAACCACATCCGTTTCTAATATGAAAATTTGAAAATGATAAAAGTGATATTTAAAGAAGTAAAGTGAAACAATATGTCAATTTATATATTAACTATAAGTTAATTTATACGAAGGTTGCTTCTTATATTTCGATATTAGCGAACAAAAATAAAAATTAATAATCAAATATCGTTTTATTGTTTTTCCAAATGAACGAATCAACAGTTTCTTCATGTGTTCGAAAACGATGATCTCTCATTTTATTATTGACGTAGGGGAATAAAAAAAAGTCTTTGGGTGCTAAATCAGAACTTACGGCGGATAGCCCCGCAAAACGATGTTGTGAGTACTCAAAAATGCATTTGTTTGAGCCGATGTGTGAGACTATGCGAGTGCTGAAGAGTGATCCGTCTTCGGCGGTTGGTTTTCCTGATTCTTGGAAGACAACTGGCTATTAAACGGTTGCGTACAACTCGGAATTGACTGTTCTGCGATATTCTAGTGGTACGATTGCGACATGAAACAGACGATCATTTGCTTGGAAGTGCAACTTAGTTGGACAACAGTCTACTGTTGTTTAATTTCGTGCTCATACGCGTAAATCTACGATTCATAACCTGTGACGATATCATAGACTTGTCGCGAAGCTCCATGTAATTTTGCACTAATTTACGTTCCAAAATCGTGAACGGACGCTAACAAAATTCATTTTTCTTCGGCCATGAAAAGTCTTAAAATATTCGTTAGATGTTGTTATGGCAACTCCGTTGGTGGTGCAATGTGCAAAGGCGACTGTTAACGCATGTGGAACAGACAATCCAGGTCGGAGTTACTTTAGCGGATTTTGGTTTTTATAAATTCGTAGCCATTACGTTTTCAGATCATGAAGGCTGGTTTAAGCAATTGAAAATTTTGTAGGAATCGAACACAATCAAATCTCTGTATCAGTAAAATTTGCATGCAATATTGAGTGAAATGAAAAATAAATGAAAATAATAGTATGGCCTAAAACAAAAAGTAGAATTTTTAAAGTAATTTATGGGAAATCTATATTTTTATTTCTATATATTTTTCAAAATTTATTTCTATAGAAAATTTTGTCAAAATTTTAATTCTATAGAAAATTTTTGTCAAAATTTAATTTCTATAGACTGTAAAATTTAATTTCTGTAGGATGTCAAAATGTAATTTCTATAGAAAATTTTGTCAAAATTTCATTTCTATAGAAAATTTTGTCAAAATTTTATTTTTATAGAAAATTTTGTCAAAATTTTATTTCTATAGAAAATTTTGTCAAAATTTCATTTCTATAGAAATTTTTGTCAAAATTTCATTTCTATAGAAAATTATGTCAACATTTTATTTATATAGAAAATTTTGTCAAAATTTTATTTCTATCGAAAAATTTTTTCAAAATTTTATTTCTATAGAAAATTTTGTCAAAATTTATTGCTATAGAAAATTTTGTCAAAATTAATTTTTATAAAAAATTTTGTCAAAATTTTATTCCTATAGAAAATTTTGTCGAAATTTTATTTCCATATAAAACTTTGCCAATTTTTTTCTTTAGATTTTTTTTTTTTAATTTCATTTCCCTAAAAAATGTTGTCAACATTTTATTTCTATAGAAAATTTTGTGAAAATTTTATTTCTATAGAAAATTTTGTCAAAATTTTATTGCTATAGAAAGTTTTGTCAAAATTTTATTTCTATAGAAAATTTTATCAAAATTTTATTTCTATAGAAAATTTTGTCAAAATTTTATTTCTATTTCTATCGAATTATTTTATTTCTTATTTCTATCGAAAATTTTGTCACAATTTTATTTCTATAGAAAATTTTGTCAAAAATTAATTTTTATAGAAAATTTTGTCAAAATGTTATTCCTATAGAAAATTTTGTCGAAATTTTATTTCTATATAAAACTTTGCCGTTTTTTTCTTTAGATTTGTTTTTTAATTTCATTTCCTTAGAAAATTTTATCAAAATTTAATTTTTATAGAAAATTTTGTCAAAAATTTATTTCTATGGAAAATATTGTCAAAATTTTATTTCTTTAGAAAATTTTGTCAAAAGTTTATTTCTATAGTAAACTTTGTCAAAATTTTATTTCTATTGAAAAATTTGTCAAAATTTTATTTCTATTGAAAAATTTGACAAAATTTTATTTACATAGAAAATTTTGTCAAAATTTTATTGCTATAGAAAATTTTGTCAAAAATTAATTTTTATAGAAAATTTTGTCGAAATTTTATTTCTATATAAAACTTTGCCATTTTTTTCTTTAGATTTGTTTTTTAATTTCATTTCCTTAGAAAATTTTGTCAAATTTTAATTTTTATAGAAAATTTTGTCAAAATTTTTATTTCTATGGAAAATATTGTCAAAATTTTATTTCTTTAGAAAATTTTGTCAAAATTTTATTGCAATAGAAAATTTTGTCAAAAATTAATTTTTATAGAAAATTTTGTCAAAATTTATTCTATAGAAAATTTTGTCGAAATTTTATTTCTATATAAAACTTTGCCAAATTTGTATTTCTGTAGAACATTTTTTTAAATTTTATTTCTATATAAAATTTTGTCAAAATTTTATTTCTATAGAAAATCTTGTCAAAATTTTATTTCTATATAAAATTTTGTCAAAATTTTATTTCTATATAAAACTTTGCCAATTTTTTTTCTTTAGATTTTTTTTTAATTTCATTTCCCTAGAAAATTTTGTCAAAATTTAATTTTTATACAAAATTTTGTCAAAATTTTATTTCCATGGAAAATTTTATCAAAATTTTATTTCTATAGAAAATTTTGTCAAAATTTTATTTCTATAGTAAATTTTGTCAAAATTTTATTTCTATAGTAAATTTTGTCAAAATTTTATTTCTATTGAAAAATTTGTCAAAATTTTATTTTTATAGAAAATTTTGTCAAGATTTTATTTCGATAAATTTTGACAAAATTTACTATAGAAATAAAATTTTGACAAAATTTTCCATAGAAATAAAATTTTGACAAAATTTTCTATAAAAATTCAATTTTGACAAAATTTTCTATAGAAACGAAATTTAAAAAAAATTGGCAAAGTTTTATATAGAAATAAAATTCCGACAAAATTTTGTATAGGAATAAAATTTTGACAAAATTTTCTATAGAAATAAAATGTTGACAAAAATAAAATTTTGGCAAAATGTTCTATAGAAATAAAATTTTGACAAAATTTTCTATAGAAATAAAATTTTTACAAAAATTTGTATAGAAATAAAATTTTGACAAAATTTTTTATAAAAATAAAATTTTGACAAATTTTTCAATAGAAATAAAATTTTCTAAAGAAAAAAAAATCTTGACAACAATTTTTATAGAAATAAAATTTTGACAAAATTTTCTATAAAAATAAAATTTTGACAAACGAAATTTTAAAAAATTTTCTAAAGAAAAAAAATTGGCAAAGTTTTACATAGAAATAAAATTCCGACAAAATTTTGTATAGAAATAAAATTTTGACAAAATTTTCTATAAAAATAAAATTTTGAAAAATTTTTCAATAGAAATAAAATTTTGACAAAATTTACTATAGAAATAAAATTTTGACAAAATTTTCTATAGAAATAAAATTTTCTAAAGAAAAAAATCTTGACAAAAATTTTTATAGAAATAAAATTTTGACAAAATTTTCTATAAAAATAAAATTTTGACAAAATTTTCTATAGAAATAAAATTTTGACAATATTTGCCATAGAAATAAAATTTTGACAAAATTTTCTATAAAAATTAAATTTTGACAAAATTTTCTAGGGAAGGTTGGGTTAGGTTAGGTGGCAGCCCGATGTATCAGGCTCACTTAGACTATTCAGTCCATTGTGATACCACATTGGTGAACTTTCTAGGGAAATGAAATTAAAAAAAAATCTAAAGAAAAAAAATTGGCAAAGTTTTATATAGAAATAAAATTTCGACAAAATTTTCTATAGGAATAAAATTTTGACAAAATTTTCTATAAAAATTAATTTTTGACAAAAAAATTTTTTTTTTGCAATAAAATTTTGACAAAATGTTCTATAGAAATAACATTTTGACAAAATTTTCTATAGAAATAACATTTTGACAAAATTTTCTATATAAATAAAATGTTGACATAATTTTCTATAGAAATAAAATTTTGAAAAAATTTTCTATAGAAATGAAATTTTGACAAAAATTTCTATAGAAATGAAATTTTGACAAAATTTTCTATAAAAATAAAATTTTGACAAAATTTTCTATAGAAATTACATTTTGACATTCTACAGAAATTAAATTTTACAGTCTATAGAAATAAAATTTTGACAAAATTTTCTATAGAAATAAAATTTTGAAAAAAATATATAGAAATAAAACTATGATTAGATTTCCTATAAATTACTTTAAAAATTCTACTTTTTGTTTTAGGCCATACTATTAAAGTCTAACTAAAATAAATTGTCGCTATTAGGAGTGATAAAAAAAAATAAAAATCAACTTGTAAAATAAAATAATAAAACACATCTTTTGAAGAAACATTTTTTCCATAACAACCACCAAAATTTGATCAAACTCTGCAAAGCAAGTTTGCTTTTTATTTGGTAGTGTTTTGGTAAAATTTTCTTCAAATTTTGGTAGATTATTGTTGGCTCGAGTGGCAACCGTGCAATGTGACCTATCGAGAGATTGGGACAACCTTAGGCATTAGTAGGTCTGAACATATACTCAATATTGCATGCAAATTTTCCGGTACGAAGATTTGTTCGTGTTCGATCCCTACAAAATTTTCAATTGCTTAAAACAGCGTTTATGATCTGAAAACATAATGGTAACGAATTTATAAAAAACAAAATCCACTAAAGTGACTCCGGCATGGATTGTCTGTTCCACATGCGTTAACAGTCGCCTTAGCACATTGCACCACCAACGGAGTTGCCATAACAACGTCTAACGAATATTTTAAGACTTTCATGTCAAATTTTTATTTCTATAGAAAATTTTGTCAAAATTTTATTTCCATAAAAAAAATTGTCAAAATTTTATTTCTATTGAAATTGAAGTATCGCTTAGTTGGAGAGGAATAATTTGTAATCTGGAGGAATCTATCAAAACATCAAGAATTTTACCGATCTACCAAACAGTACAAAATCTACCATTTTTGGTAGAATTTTACCAACTGTGACAACCGTGGTCACATGGCGATCTTGCAATATCGGTTGGCTAACAGCTTCAATAGTTTCCGGAATAACAATTGATTTGACGAAACAAGCTGATGAAACGAAAATCTTCTTGGAATGAAATACGACCTCCGTTGAAGTTTACTACACGGTTGGTACTCGACCCAAAAAATAACCTACCAAATTTAAAAAAAAAAAAAATTACCAACAACTAAGAAAAATTTTATATCTATAGAAAATGCTGACAAAATATTATTTCTATAAGAAATTTGTCCAAATTGTATATCTATAGGAAATGCTGACAAAATATTATTTCTACACGCAGAGAAGGAATATTATCACCCCAAACATCTTTCAAGAGCAAAATGTTATGGAACATATTTACCACAAAAATGTTATATTCTCGCCAAAAATATAAATGGTTGCCGAAATCAGATACATAATAACATGATTACCACAAACATGTTATAAATTCCACGTCGAAAAATAACACTTTGCCCTTGAAACATGTTTGAGGTGATCATATTCCTTCTCCGTGTGTATCGGAAATGTTGCCAAATTTTATTTATATATGGGAAATCTTGCCAAATATTTCTATAGAAAATATTGCCACATTTTATTTCTAAAGGAAATTTTGCCAGATTTTATTTTTATAGAAAATTTTGGCAAATATTTCCAAAGGAAATATTGCCAAATTTTATTTCTAAAGAAAATTTTGCCAAATTTTATTTCTATAGAAATTTTTTTCAAAATTTAATTTTTATAGAAAATTTTGTCAACAAATTGTTTTTATATCAAAATTGGCTGAAAATTGTATTCCCATAGAAAAATTCCTCAAAATTTTATTTCTATAGGAAATTTGGTCAACATTTTATGAATTACGTTTTAGTTGGAGTTGAATATTTTGCAAAATCTATCAAATCATCAAGAATTCTACCAATGTACCAAACCGTAAAAAATCTACAATTTTTGATAGAATTCTGCCAACTGTGGCAACCGTGTGTCCAATACCGAAATATAAAATTAAATCTTCGTATGACTATGAGGCCAAAGTTTACAAATAGACATGTGAGCTGACGTGGTGAAGAAGCGGAGAAATAACCTTTGTTATGAAAAAACTACCAGAGAAATGTCCGCCGTCCTAAGCGAAAATAATTCCACATTCAATTCACTAAACATGGCGGTGATTTGGCAATATTTCTCATTTTCTCTAGGAAAAAAATGTAATAAAAACTTTTCTAGGAATAAAACTTAGTTAAAAATTTGTCTAGGAAATTTCGACAACATTTTCTACAATTTTGACAAAATTTTCTATAGGAATTAAATCTCGCATCACCATTCTATGGATATAAAAATAAGAAATGTATATAGTTTTTTTTTTTGCATTATATTATGGCATTTAAATATATTTTATTTTTAATAAATAAATCTTTACTGTACCTATTATTTTGATCATGAGTGTATGTCCGTTAATATATGTCTGTCCATACATTTCATATAAGTCAAAATTTTTTTTTTGAGAATTTTTCTGATACAATACAAATCGGATAAAGCGGATCCATATCTCAGATCACACTCATATAGGTAGTTAATCGGCCATCTTATAGTTACGATCCCAATCCCATTAAGAACCTATGGAAAATTCTAAGAATAAATCGTTGACGATTAAAAACCAAAAATTCGCTGGGAATCAATTTCCTTTGACTATGTTTCCCGTACTTCTTAACGATAGATTTACTTACTTGTCCAACTACCATCATATCACCATTATTGTAAAATTTCATTGGAAGCTAATATTTGTCACATTTTTGTTATTTATTGTTTGAGGGTATTTGAATTTTTATTCTGATATTGACAGCTATACACATCCATCCATCTTTGTGAGAAATTCCATAAACCATAGTTGGTGTTTGAAACTCCCCTATGGTCGTTCGCATGCTATTCATGGTGGTGGTCATTGGTCATAGAGATTTTTTTTTGGTTTTTCGGGGGCTACACTGTTCGTCGAGGTTTCAAGTGGTTCAAGTTGTTTTTCTATGGAAAGGGGAATGCGGTTTTGTTGTGTAAGGCTATTGAGTGTATGGTACAATATTTAATTTATTAGTGCGGCTCTTTGTTTTGTTCCAATTTTTTTTCGACTTAATTTCGTTTGATTTAATTTCATTTAATTTGCAGTTCATTTACCTTTCGATCAATTGTTAAGAAGAAAAAAAACAAATAGAAATAGAAATATCTACCTACACTCACACAAAAATGGCAATGGTTTGTTTGGCTATCCGCTGGCTGAGTTCAGAACGTGTGATAACAGTGGGAGAAATTAAAGAAATACAATAATAAACTAGAAGAATGTAATGCACATATCTCTATACTGAAAAATATATTGATCTAATAGGAATATGTAACTTAAATGTTAAGGCAAAAACAAAAAAATACGATTACAATCAAAAATTAAAATTAAAATCAAAATGAAAATTATAATTAAAATTAAAATTAAAATCAAAATCAAAATCAAAATCAAAATTAAAATTGAAATTAAAATTAAAATTAAAATTAAAATTAAAATTAAAATTAAAATTAAAATTAAAATTAAAATTAAAATTAAAATTAAAATTAAAATTAAAATTAAAATTAAAATTAAAATTAAAATTAAAATTAAAATTAAAATTAAAATTAAAATTAAAATTAAAATTAAAATTAAAATTAAAATTAAAATTAAAATTAAAATTAAAATTAAAATCAAAATCAAAATTAAAATTAAAATTAAAATTAAAATTAAAATTAAAATTAAAATTAAAATTAAAATTAAAATTAAAATTAAAATTAAAATTAAAATTAAAATTAAAATTAAAATTAAAATTAAAATTAAAATTAAAATTAAAATTAAAATTAAAAATAAAATTAAAAATTATTAAATTAAATTAAAATTAAAATTAAAATTAAAATTAAAATTAAAATTAAAATTAAAATTAAAATTAAAATTAAAATTAAAATTAAAATTAAAATTAAAATTAAAATTAAAATTAAAATTAAAATTAAAATTAAAATTAAAATTAAAATTAAAATTAAAATTAAAATTAAAATTAAAATTAAAATTAAAATTAAAATTAAAATTAAAATTAAAATTAAAATTGAAATTAAAATTAAAATTAAAATTAAAATTAAATTTAAAATTCATATTCAAATTCAAATTCAAATTCAAATTAAAATTAAAATTAAAATTAAAATTAAAATTAAAATTAAAATTAAAATTAAAATTAAAATTAAAATTAAAATTAAAATTAAAATTAAAATTAAAATTAAAATTAAAATTAAAATTAAAATTAAAATTAAAATTAAAATTAAAATTAAAATTAAAATTAAAATTAAAATTAAAATTAAAATTAAAATTAAAATTAAAATTAAAATTAAAATTAAAATTAAAATTAAAATTAAAATTAAAATTAAAATTAAAATTAAAATTAAAATTAAAATTAAAATTAAAATTAAAATTAAAATTAAAATTAAAATTAAAATTAAAATTAAAATTAAAATTAAAATTAAAATTAAAATTAAAATTAAAATTAAAATTAAAATTAAAATTAAAATTAAAATTAAAATTAAAATTAAAATTAAAATTAAAATTAAAATTAAAATTAAAATTAAAATTAAAATTAAAATTAAAATTAAAATTAAAATTAAAATTAAAATTAAAATTAAAATTAAAATTAAAATTAAAATTAAAATTAAAATTAAAATTAAAATTAAAATTAAAATTAAAATTAAAATTAAAATTAAAATTAAAATTAAAATTAAAATTAAAATTAAAATTAAAATTAAAATTAAAATTAAAATTAAAATTAAAATTAAAATTAAAATTAAAATTAAAATTAAAATTAAAATTAAAATTAAAATTAAAATTAAAATTAAAATTAAAATTAAAATTAAAATTAAAATTAAAATTAAAATTAAAATTAATATTAAAATTAAAATTAAAATTAAAATTAAAATTAAAATTAAAATTATAATTAAAATTAAAATTAAAATTAAAATTAAAATTAAAATTAAAATTAAAATTAAAATTAAAATTAAAATTAAAATTAAAATTAAAATTAAAATTAAATATTAATTTTAATTTTCAGTTAATTTTCAAACTATAATCTAGCATCACCCATTGTGGCGGCGATTGACTGTCTGAGCGTTAATTTCTCTCTTTTTTGGTCTTTGTGTTTTCTAAGTTTTTTTACGACCTTTTGCTGTAAGCTATTATATGTCTGTATGAGTGTTAATCATTCATTTTGAATACAAGTGATTTCGAAATTCGATTCTTCAGAAAGTATTTGTTTTGATTTAAGAATGAAGAATGAAATACGAAAATACGCATTTTACCTTTTTTTCTGTAAGAATTGATGGAGCCGCGAACAAGTCTTGAATGGGAAATAAATTGGAATTTTTGGTCAAGTTGGATGGTGGTTCTTTTGATGGTGTTTTGGTTTGCTTTTTTTTGTTATTATTTTCTTCATTCTTTCTTTTCGTTTTCATTGCTTTTGTTCTATTTCAAATATTTTTTGCGGTTCTCTCTGTTTCTGTTTTTGTTGTTATTTTTTTTGGCTAGGTGAATTATTTGACATGTTCGAGTTGCTTTTCCATTTCAAATAAAACTCGTTGGTAGAAAAAAAATGTTTTTTGGTATTTTGTGAAAGGAATCTATATGTTAAAATTCTCCAAAAATTGCGTTTTAAAATATTACAAACTTTCACATATAAAGTGAGTAGAAAACAATATAGTCTCATAAAAAATAAACTAAAAAAAATACAAAGTGTTAAGTCCAAACGGTCGAGTTCGTACATTAGATTCTGGAGGCCTGATAACAGAACAAAGTCTATCTCTCTCACGAGAAGATAGGTTAGGTTAGGTTACGACGTTGTACTGAACTGTAACTGTCACAGTTTTGCTATCAACAGTTCAGAATAAATGAAGGCTATTATTGTTGTAATAGCCATCAATCCGAAGGTTCAAGGGTAATTCACTTTGGGTTTAGTGAATTATCCGAATTTATTCCGATAATTGCCCAGCAAAAAAAATTCGAAGTTCTTCTACTGGCACAACTTTAAAAGCACTTCCAAAAATGTCCTATCAAAGATGTTCTTTTCATTTGAGTCAATTTTTTATAACTCGCTTTTTTCATATTTTTAATGGTAAATTTAAAATTTTATTGTTTCAAATCGGTTTAAAAGATACTATGAATTAATAAAATAGTGCAAATTATTTAAATTTTCCAGAAAAAAATGCTAAATCCCTTCTAGAAAGATTGCGAATTTTTGAAAATATTTGATGTCAAACGTTCCAGATAAGCGTTGTAATGCATTAAAAATCATAAAAAAAATTTTAAATTATTTATTCGTCAAAATATTACAAAATTTCTTAATTCACATCCAAAACACTGGATTCACAGCACACCTTAAAAAGTGATGCAAATTCAGTGCAACGGCTGTTGAAATGGTTTACATCCGTCCTATGACAAGCACATGTTAAAGTCATCGCTTCTGCGTCAATTTTGCACCACTTCCGGATCCAAAAAGAACATTTTCAGTACTTTTTTGGCGACGCTGTTTTGCTGGGTGGTTGCTAGTTTTACTGCAAGTAGAGGATGCTGATGAAGAATGTGGCCTTCCATCCAACCATCTTGCAGTCTATGGGGCTTTGCCCAAATAAATTTGACAAACACACTTTTCCTCTGTTTTTTAAGCTACTCTTGTAGTTTAGTCAACGCAATGGTATTAAGCTGAAATCAAAACAACAAATATGATTGAAGAACAAACCAACAATAAAAAACGAAACAAAATTTTATTTCTATAGAATATTTTATCAAAATTTTATTTCTATAGAAAATTTTGTCAAATTTTTTTTTGCAAAAAAAAAATTGTCAAAATTTTAATTCTATAGAAAATTTTGCCAAAATTCTAATTCTCTAGAAAATGTTGTCAAAATTGTATTTCTATAGAAATTTTTATCAAAATTGTATTTCTATAGAAAATTTTGTCTATATTGTATTTCTATAGAAAGTTTTTTTCAAAATTTTATTTCTATAGAAAATTTTGTCAAAATTTTATTTCTATAGGAGATTTTGTCAAGATATTATTTCAAACCCAGCCAACTACATTCAAATCGATGATTTGAGTTTGGCAAAGGAAAAGAGATATGCTTGCAAATTTGTTTAGGCAGTAGCCGACTATCAAACCTTTTTTCGGAAGGTTCAAGTGTAGTTCACTTTGGGTTGAGTGAATTACCCGAATTTATTCTGATAATTGGGTGATAGTTTTGCTGCAAGTAGAGGATGCTGATGAGGAATGTGGTAATTCCGAAACAGCTGTACATCCAACCTTCTTGCAGTCTATGAGGCTTTACCCAAATAAATTTGACAAACATACTTTTACTCTGTTGGTTAAGCTCTTGTAGATTAGTCAACGCAATGTTTTTAAGCTGAAATCAAAACAACAAATATGATTGAAGAACAAGCCAACAATAAAAAACGAAACAAAATTTTATTTCTAGAGAATATTTTGTCAAATTTTTATTTCAATAGACAATTTTTTCAAAGTTGTATTTCTATAGAACATTTTGTCAAAATTGTATTTCTATAGAAAATTTTGTCAAAATTTTAATTCTATAAAAAATTTTGTCAAAAATTTATTTCTATAGAAAATTTTGTTTATATAGAAAATTTGATTTATATAGAAAATTTTGTAAAAATTTTATTTCCATAGAAAATTTTGTCAATATTGTATTTCTATTGAAAATTTTGTCAAAATTTTACTTCTATAGAATTTTGTTGTCTAAATTTTATTTCTATAGAAAATTTTGTCAAAATTTTATTTCTATAGAGAATTTTGTCAACATTTTTTTGTCAAAATTTTATTTCCATGGAAAATTTTGTCGAAATTTTATTTCTTTAGAAAATTTTGTCAAAATTTTATTTCTATATAAAATTTTGTCAAAATTGTATTTTAGGAAATTTTGTCAAAATTGTATTTCTATAGAAAATTTTGTCAAAATTTTAATTCTCTAGAAAATTTTGCTAAAATTGTATTTCTATAAAAAATTTTTGTCAACATTTTATTTCTATAGAAAATTTTGTCAAAACTTTATTTCTATAGAAATTTTTTGTCAAAATTTTATTTCTATAGAAAATTTTGTCAAAATTTTATTTCTATAAAAAATTTTGTCAAAAATATATTTCAATCGAAAAGTTTGTCAAAATTTTATTTGTCAAAAAAAATTGTCAAAATTTTAATTCTATAGAAAATTTTGTCAAAATTTTAAGTCTCTAGAAAATATTGTCAAAATTTTATTTCTATAGAAAATTTTGTCAAAGCTTTATTTCTATAGCAAATTTTGTCAAAAAAAATTGTCAAAATTTTAATTCTATAGAAAATTTTGTCAAAATTTTAAGTCTCTAGAAAATATTGTCAAAATTTTATTTCTATAGAAAATTTTGTCAAAACTTTATTTCTATAGCAAATTTTGTCAAAATTTTAATTCTATAGAAAATTTTGTCAAAATTTAAATTCTCTAGAAAATGTTGTCAAAATTGTATTTCTATAGAAATTTTTTCAAAATTGTATTTCTATAGAAATTTTTTGTAAAAATTTTATTTTTAAAAAAATTTTGTCAAAATGTTGTCAAAATTAGTTTTCCAAAAAAATTTTTGTTGTTTTTTGATTTCAGCTTAAAACCATGCATTGACTAAACCAAAGACAATAAACTTGAGGAAGATAGGAAATTGGCTTGCGTCATACCAAATGTTGCATTTACCATGTTAGTTCCATACATGTTCGTATTTTTTTTATTTGTTTTTCGTTTTTATTTTTTAAATGAAAAACTTAATTTTCCTAATGAAATAATGTTAAATTTTAGGCAACAACAAAAAAACTATATTTTCCCGTTTAAGGAAATTTATTTCGTGCACTTAATTTCTTTTTATTTGCATTTTAATGCTATGACAATACTTGTCGTATACGCGTTTGGTTCGAGTATGAAATTAACACGGTAAATGGTTTGATCTCCTCAGTAGCCAATTTCCTATCTTCCTCAAGTTTATTGTTTTTGGACTAAACTACAAGTGTAGCTTAACCAAAAGGGAAAAGAATGTTTGTCAAATTTATTTGGGCAAAGCCCTATAGACTGCAAGATGGTTGGATGGACGCACGTTTCGGAATTACCACATTCCTCATCAGCATCCTCTACTTGCAGCAAAACTGTCAACCAATTATGAGAATAAATTCAGGCAGTTCATTAAACCCAACAATTTCTATAGAAAATTTTGTCATTTTTCATTTTTCAAATTCTTCTTTATTAATTTTATTTTTTAATACAAATCATTTAATGAGATTTTATCACGGTAGATATTACAACAAATGAGACTCTGGCTGGCAATATAAGCTATGTCCTTTAAGATACATATTATTAAAGGCAAAAACAGGCTAAAGACCTTTATATGAAATTAAACAAAAGTCAAATATTGTTGAAAATTAACATGCATGCAGAAGATTATCTAATTCAATAACCTAAAACAAACATATATTTTCAATTTGATAATTTAATAGTAAAAAAAGAAATATTTTAATATACTTGCTCTACACAAGACCTTATCAAACAATAAGGGCAAGTTTCAATTTTGGAAAAATAATTTAAATTTAGCCTTTTGATGAAATCACAAATTTTCTCATATCCAGTTTCATTATGAACTAATGAAGTAGAGTATCTCCAATTCTTTCCATTGATAATTTTTAAACATTTATTTTGTACAATCTGTAACTTCTCCAAATGGGTCTTTGCAGCTTTGTACCAAACTGGACATGCATATGTTAAAATAGGTCTTATGATACCTTTGAACAGAAGATTCTTATTTTTATGATTCAGCAGAGACTTTCTATACAAAAGCGGCCACAACGCCCTTAACCATTTTAACGATTTGTTACGGATCTCTTCTAAGTGTTTCCCATAAGTTAATTTTTTATCTAACGTGACCCCCAGATACTTGACACTATCAGCAACCGCAATCGTTTCATCTCCAAACTTAAGCCTTCGATTCGGCTTCCTTTTAGGGGATTTATTATAAGGAAAAATAATCGCCTGCGTTTTACTGGGATTTATTTTAATCTTCCATTTCGAAAAATACCTATTGCAAGACGCCAGTCCTTTTTCCATTTTCTTCAAAAGCGCTTTAGTTACCTTACTAGTAGTAATAAGCGGAGTATCATCTGCATAATAAGCAACTTGCATGTACGATGGAGGAGAGAAATCCGCAGGGATGGAAAATGCAGTACTATAGTACTTTTTTCAATACTTACTCACCCCGGTCAGTACCGTAGTACCCCCGCGAATAATTTAGTACCTTTTGTGTAGACATTTTCGAGTCGATATCAGATTTATGGTACAATAGCTTTGACAAAATATTTTAATATTGTGAGAAAGTCTTTATCAACCTTATTTGCTAATAGTCTTTTACAAATATGGCAAAACAGACAAGTTCATCCGGGAAGAAAATCTCGATTTTTTAAAAGCCATAGTCAAAAACACAATTTCATTGAATTTCAAGAATGTTTTAGTCGAAAAAAGCATGCGAATCTATATTATCGATTTTTTATTTCGGTAGAAAATTTTGTCAATATTTTATTTCTAAATAAAATTTTTGCAAAATTTTATTTCTAAAGGAAATTTTTGCAAAATTTTATTTCAATTGAAAAGAAAATTTTGTCAATATTCATTTCTAAATAAAATTTTTGCAAAATTTTATTTCTAAAGGAAATTTTTGCAAAATTTTATTTCAATTGAAAATTTTGTAAATATTTTATTTCTATAGGAAATTTTTGCAAGAAAAAAAAATTGCAAAATTTTATTTCTATAGAATATTTTGTCAAAATCTTATTTATATAAAAAATTTTGTCAAAATTTTATTTTTATAGAATTTTTTTTCAAAATTTTATTTCTATAGAAAAATTTGTCAAAATTTTATTTCTATAGAAAATTTTGTTAAAATTTTATTTTCTTTAAAATTTAGTCTAAAGGAGCTCTTGGCAATAATCTTCCAGTGTTGAAATTTAGTAAAAAGTACCTTTTCGCCCAAAAAAATACCTTTTTTGTACTTTCTTAAAAATTGTATTTTCCATCCCTGGAAATCCGATGTGTATATTGTGTAAAGCAAAGGCGAGAGAACGGAACCTTGTGGCAAACCAGTAGAAAGAACTTTTTCGTCCGAGTTGATGCTGTTGACAGAGACGATAAAAGATCTGCCATCAAGAAAATCAGAGATAGTTCTGCTGAGATAATTTGGCACGTTTCCTCGAATTAATTTATAAATAAGACCCTTATGCCATACAGTGTCAAAAGCTTTTTCTATATCAAGGAGGACAAGTCCTGTAGATTGTCTATTGCGTCTGTTGTTATCAATAATATTTCCAATTCTAGTGATTTGATGCACACAACTATGACCGCTTCTGAACCCAAACTGCTCATTACATAATATCGAATTGTCCTCCGTGAAACTGAAAAGCCGTGAATGGATAGTTTTTTCGTATACTTTGGAAAGATTACTCAGTAAGCTGATGGGCCTATAATTTCTCGGGTCAGTTTTCGATTTATTTGGCTTATGAAAGGCAATAACCTTAGCTTTTTTAAAACACTCAGGAAAATAATTTAGCGAAAGACAACTGTTGAAGAGCAATACCAAAAGTTTTAGTGCTTTTTCAGGCAACTGCTTTATCAATACATTTGATATGCCATCAAATCCAGGAGATTTAGACGCTTTAAGGCCAGAAATTATGCTCACAAATTATGCTCAGAAATTATGTCAAAATTTTCTATAGAATTAAAATTTTGGCAATTTTTCTTTTATTTCTGTAAGAAATTTCGTCAAAAATTCATTTCTGTAAAAAATGTCACAATTTTATTTCTATGGAAAATTTTGTGAAAATTTTATTTCTATAGAAAATTTCCTAATTTAAAAAAAAATATTTCACACTTTCTAACATTCATTCGATTATTATTCGGGAAGAGTTTTACGACGACGAATGCTATGTGAATGGCTTTCAGTTGATGTTTTGAAATTTGCAAAAACAAAAAAATAAACTATCAAAAATTATTTATAAAGTACCTACTCTACTTTAATTTCCGCTTCAGTGATACACCAAAAACAAAAAGTCGTAAAGTTTTTTTTAATATTATTTTGAGAACATTGGCCCGAGAGGCCCTTCACTCAAACTCGTAAGTGAATGTAGCGTCACCGTCACTTTTCTTGGTGTTGCTGCTATTAATGTTGTTGTTGTTGTTGTTGTTGTTGTTCTTGTTGATACGATCATAAACCCTCTAATCTCATTATCGAATACTGTAGAATACCAACAACTAATCGAATCAATTCAAAACACGATCGTAAAGTGGAGTTATGCGTCTAAATGAAAGCGACGACGATGGCGATGACAACAACAGAGTCAGCGACACTAGAGCTTAGTAAATTCAAGTCAAGTTTTTCACAGGGTTTATTTGAACAATTTGCATAGCCATAAAAACCCCTGAGGATAATAAAATAAGAAAATAAGTCAACGAAGAAGAAGAAGAAGAAAACACTAAAACTGAAAAAAAAATGAAACAAAACCCCAAACATTTAGAAAACAAGCACACGTACACACACACACACATACCCATATGCTCATACGCTTCTAACTTAAAAGATTCGATTTAAAGATCACGCATTCACATCATCAAAATCAGCTAAACGATGACTTGAGAAAATTTCCTAAATTACCCCCCAAAAAGTGTATAAAAGTTTGCATAAACTTCAGACGCACGACGAAAAACACAAAAAATCCACACAAAATAGACTCCAAATAAAATCTAATTCAATGAAAACCTGAAATTGTCTTTCAAAAAAAAAATTAACAGGTAATCGTTAAAAGACAATGACATAAACATCAATAACAACGAAACGGAATTATTTTTTTTTGTTTTGTTATTAAAAATCTCAAAACTACATTGCCATGTTTAACGACGACTATTAACCGAAATTGTACTGAAATCATTTTTGTTTTTTTATTTTGTTGTGATTTTTTTTGGTAGGCCTCTTCAAGCTTCGCCATATCATGGATTTCACAAAACCGTCTCTCATGAGAAAATTCCTCAAGTGGGCAATCAAAACTCATTCACGGAATGTTTATCTACATACATAACCGCCCCTCCCCCCGCCATGCTCTTCCATGACCTTCCAAATGTGATGAATGAAACTTTTATGATGGATCACATGAATGTGATGATCACAGTGGATTGGAAATTCGTTTATTGCAAATTAACAAACTCGAGACACACTGTCTACATTTTAAACACAGAGCCGTAAAAGTGATCAGGTTACGATATAGCCAATAATTAAAGTACAGTGAAACCTCTGAAACATGTTGGACACTCTGAAAACGGAACACTTCATAAAAGTGAGATGCTTGCTATACGAAAACATTAAAAGTTGATTAATATAATATTATATTTGATTGAAAAAGTGATAACAACCATGTAAATAAATAAATAAAGATCGTTCTCAGCAATTAGAAGAACGCTTTAACAATATACAGTGAAACCTCTAAAGCTTGGACACTATGAAAACCGGGCATCTCACAAAAGTGGAAACGCTGACTATATTAATACATTCATCTTAAACTCTCATAACATTTATGAGGCATCTCAAATGTGGGCAAAATTTAGGCGACCGGGGTGTCCACGAGAGAGGAGGTTTTACTGCATATTCTTTATCACAGAAAAATTCTAAAACGATATAGCCATGTCCGTCCGTATGCTATAACAGGTTGGCTGATAAGTCCCCGGTCTAACAAAGAAAAACATATTTTTTGTCAAAATTCGTTTTTATTATTCAACATAGTTCCCTTCAAGAGCGATACAATATACGATTATAACGACCTTCCAATTTTTTGAGACCATTTTGAGAACAAAAAAAAGTCGCTGGAGAATACGGTGGCCAGATCTGGAGAATACGGTGGGTGGGCAAGCAATTTGAAGCCCAATTCATGAAGATTTGTCATCGTTCTCAATGACTTGTGGCACGGTGCGTTGTCTTGGTGGAACAACACTTTTTTCTTCTTCATATGGGGCCGTTTTGCCGCGATTTAGACCTTCAAACGCTCCAATAACGCCATATAATAGTCACTGTTGATGGTTTTCCCCTTCTCAAGATAAAGGGTGATACGGTCAAAATTTGGTCAATATAAACTTGACGTAAAGGGTGATACGGTCAAAATTTGGTCAAGGGAAAACGCGTGTAAATCGGTGAAATCGTTTATTTAAAAAATCTAATTAAATTTCTTTTTCAAGTCCAATTAGTATAAAATTCAAGAAAAATATTCAGTTAGGCTTTCGCTTTTCCAAATCCGGATTGCCGGGCCTCACGCTTGACACCTGCCATCAGATTTTGTACACCCACTTTGTCCACCTTCTTCGCCGCAGAAAGCCAGATTGCCTTGAACTCGTCCCTAGCAGTTTTTTTGGTCTTCTTTAGGTTCCGTTTGACAATAGCCCAGTATTTCTCAATTGGGCGGAGCTCTGGCGTGTTGGGAGGGTTCTTGTACTTGGGAACCACCTGCACATTGTTGGCGGCGTACCACTCCATGGCCTTTTTACCGTAATGGCAAGATGCCAAATCCGATCAAAACAGTACGGAACAACCGTGTTTCTTAAGGAAAGGCAGCAGACGTTTATTCAAACACTCTTTCACGTCAATTTCTTGGTTGACAGTCCCGGAAGCTATGAAAATGCTGCTTTTCAAGCCACAGGTACAGATGGCTTGCCAAACCAGATATTTCTTTGCGAACTTTGACAGTTTTATGTGCTTGAAAATATCTGCTACCTTTCCCCTTCCTTTTGCCGTATAAAACTCCTGTCCCGGAAGCTGCTTGTAGTGGGCTTTGACGTTGGTTTCGTCGTCCATTACGCAGTCAAACTTCGTCAGCATTGTCGTGTACAGCCTCCGGGATCGCGCTTTGGCCGTCGTATTTTGTTTATCATCGCGATTTGGAGTCTCTACCTTCTTGTAAGTCGATAGTCCGGCTCGTTTTTTGGCTCGATGCACGGTTGTAGACGATACACCCAGCTTATTTGCGGCATCTCGGAGAGAGAGGTTAGGGTTTCGCTTGAAACTACCGGCAATTCTCTTTGTCGTCTCAGCGGCTTCCGGTTTTCGATTTCCCCCCGATCCAGACTTCCGGCTGTCGACAAACGTTCCCCAAACACTTTAATTACATTTGTAACGGTTGATTTGGCAACTTTTAGCGATTTTGCCAGCTTTGCGTGCGAGTAGCTCGGATTTTCGCGATCCGCGAGAAAATTTTGATACGCTGCTCTTCTTGCTTGGACGGCATTTTCACAACTGAAGAGTGAGTTCCAAAATCAAAATAGGAGCAACATTCTACACACACACACCTTCAAAATGAGGGGTGTTCAGGTTTTTTAAATGCAAAATTGAAAGAAATACGTCAAGTTTATATTGAACAAATTTTTACCGTATCACCCTTTATTTCTTTCAATTTTGCATTTAAAAAACCTGAACACCCCTCATTTTGAAGGTGATGGGTGTTCAGTAGCCCAGTATTTCTCCGCCCAATTGAGAAATACTGGGCTATTGTCAAGCGGAACCTAAAGAAGACCAAAAAACTGCTAAGGACGAGCAGCAGTTCAAGGCAAACTGACTTTCTGCGGCGAAGAAAGTGGACAAGGTGGCTGTACAAAATCTGATGGCAGGTGTCAAGCGTGAGGCCCGGCAATTCGGATTTGGAAAAGCGAAAGCCTAACTGAATATTTTTCCTGAATGTTATACTAATTGAACTTGAAAAAGAAATTTAATATGGTTTTTTAAATAAACGATTTCACCGATTTACACGCGTTTTCACTTGACCAAATTTTGACCGTATCACCCTTTAATCGATAAAAATTATTCCATGCGTATCCCAAAAAAAGAGGCAATTACTTTGCCAGCGGACTTTTGAGTCTTTCCACGCTTCGGAGACGGTTCAGCGGTCGCTGTCCACTCAGGCGACTGTCGATTGGACTCAGGAGTGTAGTGATGGAGCCATGTTTCATCCATTGTCACATATCGACGGAAAAACTCGGGTGTATTACGAGTTAACGGCTGCAAACACCGCTCAGAATCATCAACACGTTGTTGTTTTTGGTCAAATGTCAGTTCGCGCGGCACCCATTTTGCACAGAGCTTACGCATATCCAAATATTGATGAATGATATGACCAACACGTTCCTTTGATATCTTTAAGGCCTCTGCTATCTCGATCAACTTCATTTTACGGTCATTCAAAATCATTTTGTGGATTTTTTTGATGTTTTCGTCGGTAACCACCTCTTTCGGGCGTCCACTGCGTTCACCGTCCTCCGTGCTCATTTCACCACGCTTGAATTTTGCATACCAATCAATTATTGTTGATTTCCCTGGGGCAGAGTCCGGAATCTCATTATTAAGCCAAGTTTTTGCTTCCACCGTATTTTTCCCCTACAGAAAACAGTATTTTATCAAAACACGAAATTCCTTTTTTTTCACAATAACAAAAGTTGCTTCACAAAAGACGCTCTATCTCACAAACTAATTGACTTACAGACGGCATTTAATACCAGCGACGCCATCTATGTGTCAGACCGGGGACTTATCATCCAACCAGTTAGTTTTTATTAATGGCACGATCTACCTGAAATTTGGCACAGAGTGGTAAGTGGTCTACCTGGACCGAAACTCATATACTGTCTATTATTTAAAATTTTCACAAAAAACATACCAGTTTTCGCTATTAGCAATATGGACCCACCTTCATAATACCTATCATGGGATAATAGTCCAAATTAGGGATGTACGCAGAGGATATGAACAACATCCCAGCAAAAAAATTGGAAATTCTTCCAAAGGCACAACTTTAAAAGCACTTCCAGAAGATGCACTCCCAATGATGTTCTTTATTTTAACTAGTTCTTTTAATTCAATGTTTTATAACTTGGTTTTTTCATACTTTTACGCTCATTTTCATAAAGCTCCGTTAAGGTTTAACTGTCAGTTAACAGAAAATAAAATGGAAATATCTTCTCTCCTGCTAATTATAACTGAAAAATTTTCAGCAGTTAAGCTCCTAACTGCAATATGGAATGTATAGGCAAGATGACAGATATATCCATAGCACGGTTTAAAAGTTCGTTAGCTAACGGAACACTAACGGAGCTTCATGAAAATGGAGGTTAATGTGTAATTTTAACCTTTTATGTTTCAAATAGGTTAAAAACAGAGAAAGAATTCATAAAATGGTACAAATCATTTAAATTTTTTCGAAAAAATATGCTAAATCCAATCTGAAAAAAATTGTGAATTTTTGAAAATATTTGAGGTCAAACGTTTCCGGCAAGCGCTAGAGAATCCATTAAAAATTATAAATTATTTGACAAAATATCACAGAATTTTTTAATTTACATCCAAAACATTGTATTCGGATCACACCTAAAGAATTGTTGCAACGGCTGTTGAAATGGAGGACTTCCGTCCTATGACAAGCCCATATTAAATTCATCGCTTCTGCGACAATTCTTGCACCACTGCCGGATCCAAAAAGAAAATTTTCATTACTTTTTGGCGACGCTTTTTTGCTGGGACAAACATCCCAGCAAAAAAAAGTGAAACTACAATTGTTTTATAATTATTTTCTGTATATAAAACAAAAGACATTTCATTTTGGCTACAATTTTATAAATATTTTTAGAATATCTGGCCTACGATACTCAATAAAAATCTTATCATATTAGATTACATATGTCGAAACAATTTTAACACAGGATCCTGACTGCCCGCCTTTGTAATATGTACTGCATTTCAATTTAATAGGACTCTAAGTTCATAATGATTATTTGCTTCCAGACTCTATCAATCAGAATAATACTTACATGCGCCAATATCAGGTTAGAGTTCAGTTGTTTTTCTTCTTTTCTTTTTAATTTATTTCTTTTATTATCGTCTTTCGAATGAACCTAACCTCTCCTCATCGACTTAAGCGTGTGTGTGTGTGCACTGGACATTAATTCTGCATTATCCTCTTTGCCTCTCAAACACATAATGCCTTCACTTGCCATCCTGATGCTCGATCGTTTAACACCAATATGCCTCCAAAGCTCCAAATAAAACGCAAAAATATTTAAAGATGTATGTGAGAGTGTGTTTATGTAAGTGCTTGCCTAACAGCAACAACAATAACAACAACAAATCTCGTATTATATTGGCCTTCAAAATTTTTGGCGGTTATTGAACCAACAACAACACAATATTAATGTGTACACTCCCTCTCTCTTGCACATACTCTTTTTCTTTTCTTCTCACTCATTTACTCAAACAATTACAACTCATATAGTCAGGGAGCAAAAAGGAATACTCATGCACTCGCAAAAAATTTAACAAATTCGCTATCATTACATTGAAAAATTAAATAGAAAATATACTGAGAAAAATGTTTTTGACCTTTATTAAAGAATTTCGGAGTTTATTCTGAAACAAAGATGCTGTTTTTTTCGACTTCTGATGAAGGCTTTTTGGAACAGTCTATTTGGCTATTTGGCCATTGTTACAGAAAAGTGCACTAATATGAACGAAAAATGTCATTAACAGTAAAATCAATGAAACAAATTCGTTAATACAACGCAATTTATAAAGAATTTTCTGTTAATCAACGTAAAATTTCGTACTATTAACGAATGTTTTCATTGCAAATATTAGTACTGAATATGTTTCGTTATATCAATGAAAAAGTTTCGTTGCCTCAATATTCTTTGTGTTTATAGTAAATCAATAAAAAACAAGTAAGGAAAGTCTAAAGTCGGGCGGGGCCGACTATATTATACCCTGCACCACTTTGTAGATCTAAATGTTCGATACCATATCCCATCCGTTAAATGTGTTGGGGGCTCTATATAAAGGTTTGTCCCAAATACATACATTTAAATATCATTCGATCTGGACAGAATTTGATAGACTTCTACAAAATCTATAGACTCAAGATTTAAGTCGGCTAATGCACTAGGGTGGAACACAATGTTAGTAAAAAATATGGGAAACGTTTAAATCTGAAGCAATTTTAAGGAAATTTCGAAAAAGTTTATTTATTATTTATCGCTCGATATATATGTATTAGAAGTTTAGGAAAATTAGAGTCATTTTTACAACTTTTCGACTAAGCAGTGGCGATTTTACAAGGAAAATTTTGGTATTTTGACCATTTTTGTCGAAATCAGAAAAACATATATATGGGAGCTATATCTAAATCTGAAGCGATTTCAACCAAATTTGGCACACATAGCAACAATGCTAATTCAACTCCCTGTGCAAAATTTCAACTAAATCGGAGTTAAAATTGGCCTCTGTGGTCATATGAGTGTAAATCGGGCGAAAGCTATATATGGGAGATATATCTAAATCTGAACCGATTTCAACCAAATTTGGCACGCATAGCTACAATGCTAATTCTACTCCCTGTGCAAAATTTCAACTAAATCGGAGCAAAAAATTGGCCTCTGTGCTCATATGAGTGTAAATCGGGCGAAAGCTATATATGGGAGCTATATCTAAATCTGAACCGATTTCAACCAAATTTGGCACGCATAGCAACAATGCTAATTCTACTCCCTGTGCAAAATTTCAACCAAATTGGGGTAAAACTCTGGCTTCTGGGGCCGTATTAGTCCATATCGGGCGAAAGATATATATGGGAGCTATATCTAAATCTGAACCGATTTCAATAAAATTTGGCACACTTGACTATAGTATTAATTTTTCTTCTTGTGCAAAATTTTAAGCAAATTAGGGTAAAACTCTGGCTTCTGGGGCCATATAAGCACATATCGGGCGAAATATATATATGGGAGCTATATCTAAATCTGAACCGATTTCTTCCAAAATCAATAGGGATCTATTCTGAGCCAAAACACATACTTGTGCCAAATTTGAAGTCGATTGGACTAAAACTGCGACCTAGACTTTGATTACAAAAATGTGTTCACGGACAGACGGACATGGCTATATCGACTCAGGAGCCCACCCTGAGCATTTTTGCCAAAGTCTCCTTCTGGGTGTTGCAAACATATGCACTAACTTATAATACCTTGTTCCACAGTGTGGAGCAGGGTATAAAAAGTAATAAAAAAAAACAACGAAAATAAAAATTTAAATTTTACCCCCATTGGATTTTGAACCTAGACCAACCGGACTTTTTCACTTTCATAGCAATGGAAGGTTTTCGCAAATTACGAGAATGTTCAAGTTTATGTTGAGTTTGAACACACAATCTGATCGGGTCTACTTTCCAAAGCGGTCAGCTAAACATGTACACCTGCGATTGACCCGAAGGACTTAAGCGCCGCCGATAGTAATTATGCGGGCCGCCGTAATGACCGATGGTCATATTCATCGCCCGTTGCCTATAGAAATAAAATTTTCTTTACAAATAACAATTTTACAAAATTGTCTATAGAAATAAAATTTTGACAAAATAGCAATTAAATGTTCATAAAATTTTCTGTAGCAATAAAATATATAAAAAAATCTATAGAAATAACATTTTGACCAAATTTTCTATAGAAATGAAATCATAACAAAATTTTCTATAGAAATAACATTTTGACAAAATTTTCTATAGAAATAAAATTTTGACAAAATTTTCTATGGAAATAAAATTTTGAAAAAAATATCTATTGAAATAAAATTTTGACAAAATTTTCTATAGAAATAAAATTTTGACAAAGATTTCTATAGAAATGAAATTATGACAAAATTTTCTATAGAAATAAAATTTTGACATAATTTTCTGTAGAAAAAAAATTATGACAAAATTTTCTATAGAAATGAATTTTTAATTATATTTGTTTAGTTTGGCTTGAGTTGTAATTTTTATTTGAAAATATCCAATATTTCGAGACATCTCCGATGCTCGTCTTCAGGGAAATTAATTTAAATTAAAAAAACAGTGAACAGAAGAGACTATATGTATCAGTTGTAATATACTTTCTTCTGAACAAGTTCACTGTTTAATTTAAATTAATTTCCCTGAAGACGAGCATCGGAGATGTCTCGAGAGAAATGAATTTTCGCACAATTGTCTATATAAATAAAATTTTTACAAAATTTTCTAAAGAAATAATATTTTTTGTTTTGTTATTTTTGGTTTGTACTTCAATCATATTTGTTGTTTTGATCTCAGCTTAAAAACCATTATGTTGACTAAACAATACAAGGGTAGCTTAAACAACTGAGGAAGGAAAAGAGAAATAGTTGTACAAAGATTTATTTCGGCAAAGGCCGACTATCATAAACCTCTTTTCGGAAGGTTCAAGTGAAGTTTCAACAAAATTTTCTATAGAAATAAAAATTTTGACAAAATTTTCTATAGAAATAAAATGTTGACAAAATTTTCTATAGAAATAAAATGTTGACAAAATTTTCTATAGAAATAAGGTTTTATAAAACCCTCTGTAGAAATAACATTTTTATAAAACTTTCTATAGGAATAAAATTTTAACAAAATTTTCTATAGAAACAAAATTTTTGATTAAATTTTCTATAGAAATAAAATTATTATAAAACTTCCTATAGAAAGAATAATTTTGACAAAATTTTCTATAGAAAGCAAATTTTGACAAAATTTTCTATAGAAATAAAATTTTGAAAAAAATTTTCTATAGAAATAAAATTTTGACAAAATTTTCTATAGAAATATTTTTTTTTTGTACAAATTTATTTCGGCAAAGGTCGGCTATCATAAACCTTTTTTCTGAAGGTTCAAGTGCGGTTCTCTTTGGGTTTGGTGAAATACCAGAATTTGTTCTGATAATTGGTTGATAGTTTTGCTGCAAGTAGAGGATGCTGATGAGGAATGTGGTAATTCCGAAACGTGCGTCCATCCAACCATCTTGCAGTGTATTTTTGGGCTTTGCCCAAATAAATTTGACAAACATTCGTTTCCTCTGTTGGTTAAGCTATACTTGTAGTTTAGTATGGTTTTAAGCTGAAATCAAAGAAATAAAATTTTGTAAAAATTTTCTGTAGAAATAAAATTTTGACAAAATCTTCTATAGAAATAAAATTGTGCAAAAATTTTCTATAAAAATAAAATTTTGACATAATTTTCTATAAAAATAGCATTTTAACAAAATTTTCTATAGAAATAAAATTTTGACAAAATTTTCTATGGAAATAAAATTTTGACAAAATTTTCTATAGAAATAAAATTTTGACAAAATTTTCTATAGAAATAAAATTTTGACAAAATTTTCTATAGAAATAAAATTTTGATAAAATGTTCTATAGAAATAAAATTTTCATTTTTCTTTGGCCATGCAAAGTCTTCAAATATTCGTTAGACGTTCTTATGGCGGTACAATGTATTAAGACGACTGTTAATACCTATGAAACAAACACAGTCACGGTTGCCGCAGTTGGTAGAATTCTACGAAAAATGGTAGACTTTTAACTGTTTGGTAAATTTTTAACTGTTTGATGTTTTGGTAGATTTTGCAAAATATTCCCTTCCAACTAAGAGGTACTTTAGAGGTATATAAAATTTTGACATAATTTTCTATAGAAATAAAATTATCACAAAATTTTCTATAGAAATAAAATTTTGACAAAATTTTCTATAGAAATAAAATTTTGACAAAATTTTCTATAGAAATAAAATTTTGACAAAATTTTCTATAGAAATAAATTTTTAACAAAATTGTTTATATAAATAAAATTTAAACAAAATTTTCTGAAGAAATAAAATTTTTTTGTTTTGTTATTGTTGGTTTGTACTTCAATTATATTTATTGTTTTTAAGATGAAACAACAAATAGAAATTAAATTTTGACAAAATTGTCTATAGCAATAAAATTTTGATAAAACTGTCTATAGGAATAAAATTTTGACAAAATTTTCTATATCAAAAAAATTTTGACAAAATTTTCTTTAGAAATAAAATGTTGACAATATTTTTTAGAAATATAAAATTTTGACAAAATTTTGTATAAATATAAAATTTTGACAAATTTTGTATGGCTTGTGGCTTCAAAAGCAGCATTTTCATAGCTTCCGGGACTGTCAACCAAGAAATTTACGTGAAAGAGTGTTTGAATAAACGTCTGCTGCCTTTCCTGAAGAAACACGGTTGTTCCGTACTGTTTAGGCCGGATTTGGCATCTTGCCATTACGGTAAAAAGGCCATGGAGTGGTACGCGCCAACAACGTGCAGGTGGTTCCCAAGGACAAGAACCCTCCCAACACGCCAGAGCTCCGCCCAATTAAGAAATACTGGGCTATTGTCAAGCGGAACCTAAAGAAGACCAAAAAAACTGCTAAGGACGAGCAGCAGTTCAAGGCAAACTGGCTTTCTGCGGCGAAGAAGGTGGACAAGGTGGCTGTACAAAATCTGATGGCAGGTGTCAAGCGTGAGGCCCGGCAATTCGGATTTGGAAAAGCGAAAGCCTAACTGAATATTTTTCCTGAATTTTATACTAATTGAACTTGAAAAAGAAATTTAATTTGATTTTTTAAATAAACGATTTCACCGATTTACACGCGTTTTCCCTTGACCAAATTTTGACCGTATCACCCTTTATTCAATATCTTTTGAATTTTCGTGTAGGTCCATTTGTGAGTAAGTTTTTAACGAAGAAGTAACTTTCCCTGGCTGATCAGCATTTTCGTTCTTATGAGGAAGCCAAAAATTCGCATGAGTCAAAAGACGAGTGTGAGATTTTATTAATCGCGTAAAATCCTGCGGAAATGTGTGAAAATATTTTCAATTCATTTTCAATTGAATTCACTCTTCCATTCTCTCTAAGTTCACACTGTTCACGAAGAGAAGGAATATGATCAACCCAAACATTTTCAAGAGCAAAATATTATATTTGGACGGGGAACAGTAACATATTTGTTCTCCCGCTTTGGCTATGGCTTCTCGGAAGGAATTTCTTTCCTCAAAGTATTTTCGCCAAACAAAAGAAAATTATGAAATTCAATTCCTTTTCTCCCTTAACTTATGCAAATCTATCAATATACCAAAAGACAGCACCAAGCCGTATTTTTTGGCTCTACTCATGGGTTAATGACACAAGCCAAGACGAAGCTGTTGGTATCCAGAAACAAGTGCGTGTTACGAATATTGAAGTTTAATGGATTTACTACCAAAACCCATCTGCTGCTACATAAGAAGTACCATACACACAAACACACACTCACATCAAATCAAATATATTTCTAATATTATTAAATATTTGAGCTGAATTGTATGTTAAGTAAAGCACACATATCTCCTATTGTCTCTTTGCAGAGCTATGAAAACCTGGAGATGGTTTTGACACTACGCATATTCATTCCGGGAATAGCTTTATGGCAATAGCGCGTGTTCTACCTTAAATAAGCCATAAAAACATATCTATGCATAGATTTGCATAAACAAAATAAAAACAAAACAAAAAATAATAAACATGAAAATCACTAGAAACGAATAACATAAAAATAAAAATTATGTTTTGCAATAAACAAAATATTGTTACTGAGTTAATCGATTCATTGACATACACGCAATAAAAATCTTCCATTTCGCTAAACTAGCGCTAGTGGTATGAATACAGACTAAAGTGAGAGGCATACTATGATTTCTATTGAGCGAATCTTATGGCTTTGAAATTATAGCATAGTATTCAATGAAAAATACAAAAAGTTTTCAATATTTCCCCATATACACTGAAAAAACGAATAACCAAATTTGAAAGATTTGACATACGTTGCCAAATTGTGAACGGATGGTAACAAACTGAAACGGAAACGTTTACGAATAGTAAAAATGGAATGTTTACGGTTTCCTTCATGATTTCATGAACGGCTTTCATTTTTCAAATATTCGTTAGACGTTCTTATGGCGGTACAATGTACTAAGGCGACTGTTAATACATATGAAACAAATACGGTCACTGTTGCCACAGTTGGTAGAATTCTACGACAAATGGTAGATTTTTAACTGTTTGGTAAATTTTTAACTGTTTGATGTTTTAGTAGATTTTGCAAAATATTCCCTTCCAACTAACAGGTACTTAGAGGTATATAAAATTTTGACAAAATTTTCTATAGAAATAAAATTTTGACAAAATTTTCTATAGAAACAAAATTTTGACAAAATTCTCTATAGAAATAAAATTTTGACAAAATTTTCTATAGAAATAAAATTTTGACAAAATTTTCTACAGAAATAAAATTTTGACAAATTTTTCTATAGAAATAAAATTTTGCAAAAATTTTCTGTAGAAATAAAATTTTGTGAAAATGTTGATGTTTTAGTAGATTTTGCAAAATATTCCCTTCCAACTAACAGGTACTTAGAGGTATATAAAATTTTGACAAAATTTTCTATAGAAATAAAATTTTGACAAAATTTTCTATAGAAACAAAATTTTGACAAAATTCTCTATAGAAATAAAATTTTGACAAATTTTTCTATAGAAATAAAATTTTGACAAAATTTTCTACAGAAATAAAATTTTGACAAATTTTTCTATAGAAATAAAATTTTGCAAAAATTTTCTGTAGAAATAAAATTTTGTGAAAATTTTCTATAGAAATAAAATTTTGACTATATTTTCTATAGAAATAAGATTTTGCAAAAATTTTCTGTAGAAATAAAATTTTGAGAAAATTTTCTATAGAAATACAATTTTGACAATATTTTCTATAGAAATAAAATTTTGGCAAAATTTTCTATACTAAACTACAAGTGTAGCTTAACCAACAGAGGAAAAGAATGTTTGTCAAATATATTTGGGCAAAGCCCTATAGATGCAAGATGGTTGGATGGACGCACGTTTCGGAATTACCACATTCCTCATCAGCATCCTCTACTTGCAGCAAAACTATCAACCAATTATCAGAATAAATTCAGGCAGTTCATTAAACCCAACAATGAACCACACTTGAACCTCCCGAAAAAAGGTTTTGTATGATAGCCGGCTTATGCCGAAATAAATTCAAAACAAACATATCTCTTTTCCTATGATTTGACAAAATTTTCTATAAAAATAAAATGTTGAGATAATTTTGTATAAAAATAAATTTTTGACAAAATTTTCTGTAGAAATAAAGTTTTGATAAAATGTTTTATAGAAATAAAATTTTGAAAAAAAAAATGACAAATTATTCTATGAAAATACATTTTTTACAAAATTGTCTATAGAAATAAAATTTTGACAAAATTTTCTATAGAAATAAAATTTTCTATAGAAATAAAATTTTGACAAAATTTTCTATAGAAATAAAATTTTTACAAAATTTTCTATAGAAAGAAAATTTTGCAAAAATTTTCTGTAGAAATAAAATTTTGATAAAATTTTCTATAGAAATAAAATTTTTACAAAACTTTCTATAGAAATAAAATTTTGACAAAATTTTCTAAAGAAATAAAACTTTGACAAAATTTTCTATAGAAATAAAATTTTGCAAAAATTTTCTATAAAAATAAAATGTTTACAAAAATTTCTATAGAAGGTTAGGTTAGGTGGCAGCCCGATGTATCAGGCCCACATAGACTATTCAGTCCATTGTGATTCCACATTGGTGAACTTCTCTCTTATCACAGAGTACTGCCCGATTCCATGTTCATCTCAATGACAAGGGACCTCCTTTTTATAGCCGCGTCCGAACGGCGTTCCAAATTGCACTGAAACTACTTAGAGAAGCTTTCAAACCCTCAGAAATGTCAACAGTATTACTGAGGTGGGATAATCCACCGTTGAAAAACTTTTTGGTGTTCGGTCGAAGCAGGAATCGAAACCACGACCTTGTGTATGCACGGCATGCATGCTAACCATTGCACCACGGTGGCTCCCTTTCTATAGAAATAAAATTTTGATAAAAATTTCTATAGAAATAAAATTTTGTAAAAATTTTCTATAGAAATAAAATTTTGTAAAAATTTTCTATAGAAATACAATTTTGTTAAAAACTTCTATAGAAATAAAATTTTTACAAAACTTTCTATAGAAATGATTTTCACAAGGAAATAAAATTTTGATAAAAAGTTCTATAGAAATAAAATTTTCTATAGAAATAAAATGTTGACAAAATTTTCTATAGAAATAAAATTTTTGAAAAATTTTTTATGGAAATAAAATTTTGACAAAATTTTCTATAGAAATAAAATTTTGCAAAAATTTTCTGTAGAATTAAAATTTTGCAAAAATTTTCTGTAGAATTAAAATTTTGAGAAAATTTTCGATAGAAATAAAATTTTGCAAAAATTTCTGTAGAAATAAAATTTTGATAAAATATTCTATAGAAATAAAATTTTGACAACATTTTCTGTAGAAATAAAATTTTGACAAAATTTTCTAGAGAAATAAAATTTTGCAAAATTTTTCTGTAGAAATAAAATTTTGACAAAATTTTCTATAGAAATAAAAATTTGACAAAATTTTCTATAGAAATAAAATTTTGACAAAATTTTCTATAGAAATAAAATTTTGCAAAAATTTCTGTACAAATAAAATTTTGAGAAAATTTTCTATAGAAATAAAATTTTGCAAAAATTTTCTATAAAAATAAAATGTTTACAAAAATTTCTATAGAAATAAAATTTTGACAAAATTTTCTATAGAAATAAAATTTTGACAAAATTTTCTATAAAAATAAAATGCTGACAAAATTTTCTACAGAAATAAAATTTTGACCAAATTTTCTATAGAAATAAAATTTTGACAATATTTTCTATAGAAATAAGATTTTGCAAAAATTTTCTGTAGAAATAAAATTTTGACAAATTTTTCTATAGAAATAAAATTGTGCAAAAATTTTCTATAAACATTTTGACATAATTTTCTATAAAAAAATTTTAACAAAATTTTATATAAAAATAAAATTTTGCAAAAATTTTCTATAGAAATAAAATTTTGCAAAAATTTTCTATAAAAATAAAATTTTGAGAAATAAAATGTTGACAAAATTTTCTGTAGAAATAAAATTTTGACAAAATTTTCTATAGAAATAAAATTTTGACAAAATTTTCTATAGAAATAAAATTTTGACAAAATTTTCTATAAAAATAAAATTTTGACAAAATTTCCTATAGAAATAAAATTTTGACAAAATTTTCTATAGAAATAAAATTTTGACAAAATTTTCTATAGAAATAAAATTTTGACAAATTTTTCTATGGAATTAAAATTGTGCAAAAATTTTCTATAAAAATTTTGACATAATTTTCTATAAAAATAAAATTTTAACAAAATTTACTATATATTAAAAAATTTAACAACATTTTCTATAGAAATAAAATTTTGAATAAAATTTTTGAAAAAATTTTCTATGGAAATAAAATTTTGACAGTTGTATGTGCCAGCTATTCCGTTCATCAAGTCATGGAAAGCATCTCGTTTAAACACAAAGTGCTTTATAGGACACAAAATGTGAACATGGCAACCCTAAACCATACTTACCCTTTATGTTACATTTCCATTCTATATGACAATTTGACTATACACCCCCCCCTCCAAGTATACCGAGAAATAAGAACATTTATTTGTTTTTTTTTGGTTTTTTAAATTTCAAAATTCACTTTTATTATCATATATAACTGTATGTATTTTTCTTTCAAAAGAAATTAATCATCAAAATAAAAATAGTTGTATTTATTATCTTTGTTAAAGTTGCATTTTAACTTAAAATTATATGTAAATATAATTCAAAAAAAATTGCAGTGTTTTTTTTGTTTAAGATAATTAATGTATATATATAGTTTAGGTATATATTGAATATATAGTTTTTTTTATATATATAAAAAATAAATGCTAATTATATATTATTTACAGTTTTTTTATAAGAAGAAAAAGTAGTAAAACATATTCAAATCAAATTTTTTTATAAAAAAAAACGAATAATTCAATTTTCTTCAGTGTAATTCCAGTTCAACAATATAGAGGTGTTTTTACGTACTTCTTTTAAATTTCTTGGGGGTACTTCTGTGTTTTGTATAATAGAAAATTAGTTATACAACTTAATTTTGTTTTTTTTTTTTTTATAAGAAGGAAGGATCGAGGATATTATAAAACGGTTAGGAAAAAAAGTGGGGATGGGGATGGGAGGATTTTCTCATAACATTCTTTTACATTTTTACTCTCTGTATTTATATATGTTCACATATATGAATGGTGAGTTCAAGCTGGGTTTATATTAAAAACTAGTGTATTTTTTGTTTATCCTTTCAATAGTAGTTTTGTGTTTTGTTGTTTATTTAAAACTAATTAAATTATTTTTTTATCTCTTACAAAGGTATATATTTATAAACTGTATTAATAAGCTTTGACAAAAAAAAATCAAAAAAAAAAAATTATAATAAAAATAGTTTTGTTTAAACATAACCTTAATAGCAAAAAACATCGACAGTTAATCAGTTGAGAGTTCATTGGGGTTTAAGCATTCCCACATTTAAGCCACCTTTAGAAATCTGTCCGCAAATGACAGGGAGGAGACCCTTAAGAACTTCTTCAACCTCGTTTTTGTTTTCCTTAATGGTTAATTTTTTCCTTCTTTTTTTACATTTTCATTTCGTTAATTATTATTGTAAATATTTTTATATATATATGTATATAGTTGTATATCATTATGTAATATAATATATAATGTATATATATCAAGAGTTAAAAACAATTATGTGGTAAAAAAAAATATGTTATAATATAGCTAAGAAATTTGATACATTTCATAGAATAAATCTTAGGGCGAGGAAACTTTACCAATGTAACAAAGCTTAAAATGAACAAAAAAAAAGTTAGAAATTATTTGTACAAAAAAGTAGGTTTGCATTTTGTTGCTGTAGTATTTATGTAGTAAATTGTAAAAAAAATTCAGGTATTTTGGCGTTAGGAAAAGTAAAAATAACTTCCATTTCGTTCTATGTTTATGTTTCTGTTTTTTTTTCTTTTTGTGTTTTTTTGGGGGGTTTTTCATTCTTTTTCTTTATCGTGTTTCATGTATGTATTTGAGACTTAAATATTTGTAATATTTCTTGTTTATGGTTTATTTCAAATTATGTATGTATGTATGTATCGGAAAGCTTTGTTCTTTTCCATTGTTGTTTGGGTTTTTTGGTAAAGTAGAGTTCTTGGTTTTGTTTTGTTTTCAAGAAAAAAAAATAATATTTTTTTACTAGATTGATTATAATTCACAGAGAAAAAACTTTATATATTTTCTTGTTAAAACAAATATGTTTATATATAGCATTAAATATACATTTATTAAATATCGTGTAATGAATAAAAAATAATATATTTTTAATATTTAAAAAAAAAGAAAATATTACAGGAAAACTCAAAATTCAGATAATTGCTTTTTCTTCTAAAAGCTTGTTGTTATTGTTTTGTTTTTTTTTTTTTTTAATAAAATCGTTTTTCTATAAATTTTTCCTTTGTAAATTTTTAAAATCTCTTTTATGGAAAAATTTATATGAAACATATTTTTCTCACATTCATTTTTTGGTTTTATGAAAAAATTAATATTTACCTGAGGAAAACCCCTCAAGTGAGTTTGTATTTGTTGTTTTTTTTATGTATATGTTAGGATGATTTCTCTTTTTCTAAGGGTTTTAATGCTAGGCAAATGTTCTCTTTCTATAGCAGAAAATATAAAGCTTTTTTTTGTAAAAACAAAACACAATCAAGGATTATTTCTTTAGAAAACTAATTAAATTTTTTGTAAATTAGAAAAAAAATCACTGTGCTTTTTTTCTAAATAAAAAGAATAATTTCGAAAATTTTTTTCTTTTGTATATATAAATAAAATTAAAACGTAACGTTTCTTTTTTTTTTAACAATAAACACTTTTCATTAAAATAAACATATTTTAATTTATAATTATAGGAAGCTTTAAGGTTAGTTTTCGATTTCCAAGATGAACAAAATAATTTATATAAAATTAGGTGTTTTTTTATATTTTTATTTGAAATCAATAAATTTCATTATAAACTTTTTAGAGTAAATTTTAGAAAAACTATAAACTGACCAATGATCTTTTTTTTTCAACGCTCTTTGTTTACTCAAAGACCAAAAGTTTCACATATTAGGCAGACAGTGTAATAGATCGTTATATATTTTTGAATTTTTAGCAGAACCCTCCTTCTTTAAAAGGTATATAACGATTTTTTTTTTTCAAAAATATAAAATTTCGATAATTTGAATAGGGAAATCTTTTATGAAAGCTTAGTATTTATATTTAAATTTGTTTAGAGTTATCAATTTTAAATTTATCTATATTATTTTTTTATTTTAATTTTATTATAGATTATTTTATTTTAATTTAATTATAGATTATTTTAATTTATTTTTATTATTTTTTATTGCTAAATTTATTTGTTATTATGAAAGCTTGTCATATTAAATTTTACCGATTTTAAAATATAATTTTTGTAATTGTTGGTACATGTTTATTTTTTTAATTATGCTTTTGTATTAATTTAATTACAATTTATTTTGTTCTATTTTATTTTATTTTTATTTAATTTAATTTTGTTGTATTTTTTACTTTATTTTATTTAAATTGATTTTATTGTTGGTACATGTTTATTTTTTTATCGATAGTATTTTATGCTTTTGTTTTAATTTAATTACAATTCTATTTTTATTTAATTTAATTTAATTTAATTTAATTTAATTTAATTTAATTTAATTTAATTTAATTTAATTTAATTTAATTTAATTTAATTTAATTTAATTTAATTTAATTTAATTTAATTTAATTTAATTTAATTTAATTTAATTTAATTTAATTTAATTTAATTTAATTTAATTTAATTTAATTTAATTTAATTTAATTTAATTTAATTTAATTTAATTTAATTTAATTTAATTTAATTTAATTTAATTTAATTTAATTTAATTTAATTTAATTTAATTTTATTTTTTTCTTTATTTTATTTTATTTTAAGCCGCGTTATGTTTGGTTTATTTTAATTGTAACTGTTATGTTGTATTTTTTCATTCAAACTTATTTTACTTTAGCTTATATGTTTTTTATTTATTTTTTATTAGTAAATTACCAAAGCTTTCTTTTTGGACCATGATTGAATTTCATAAAAGGTTTCTCATCAATGCATTTATTGTTGAATTTTTACTTCAAAAGCTGGTGAAGATAGTGTTCTTTATAGTTTGTTTTATTATTGAATTAAACCTTTTATAAAGCTTCCCTGTTAAATATTTTTCGAATTCCATTCCATTTGCTTTAATCCAATTTTTAATATGCCAAAAGCTTTTTTCTAAAAGATAGTTGAAATTATTGGCCAAAAATTTAAAACAAAAACCTTATTTAAGCTTATGGTTCAATTGTTCCTCTAAAAAAAATGTTTTTTTTTTTTGTTAAAATCTTTTACTGCCTGCTCCAGTAGTAATGGAGAATTTAATATTTTTTCTTTAACAAATCCATTTCACAGCTGATTTCTTCAATGCAACTAACTTCTCATTTTTTATCGAGAGATAGATTCATGCTGCATTCCAGTTTTAATATTAAATAATAATATGCTTTATTTCAAGTATTTTCTGGGGGTTTCTCTTTACCTTTTCCTTCTTCTAAATGTGATTAGGTGATTTTTCCTTTATCGATGCAAAGGGTACATTTAGTTAGCCTATGGTTTTCTTTATCACAAAATAAAAATTTTATAGAAAAAACAGTATAATATAAAACTAAGGTTTATCAAAAAAATAGGAAAAAGGGTAGTGTGTATTAAACGTTAATTTTTTGTTTTTAATATACAGTTTATAAATTTACAAAACAATTTGTATTTTTTTTTTTTTTGTTTTTAATAAAGAAGAAAAATGTCAATGTTGGTTAAAGAATTTTCATTTAAAAAAAAAATCTGATTTCGTTTTTAGGCGAAAATAAACGAAAACTCTAAAAAATCTAACAAATTACGTTCGTATAAAAAGTTTTTGTTTTTTGTTTTTCGTTCAATCAAATTGTCTTAAAAACTAAGCAGAAAAATATTTTTATGTATATAATAAAATTATAGAAAAAACTCAATAAATTTTTAATTCAAAACTTTTGGTTTTAAGATTAAAAAAAATATCAAACTTAAAACATAACAAAACGTATGATTTTCCAATGAATAAAAAAAAAACTCAAAAGCTTAAAAAAACTAGCTTATAGAAAGCTGGCTTAGTTTTCGCATACTCAAACACAACTCAAAGAAATGTCAATATTCTCTTCTCTCGCAAGAGATTTTTTTCCGATATTCTTCATTTAAGTGAAAAATAGAAGACAAGAAAAAACATTTAAAAACGTTCGTATCGTACCTGACGATATTTAATAGCGTTCGCGTTGTTTTTTTTTTTTACATAGCTCACTCGTTTTCTAGGTTTTTGTAAACTCTTTCTATAACAGCTTCTATGCTATCGACGTTCTTTTACTTTGTAGTAAATGAGCTCTTCTTCGTACAATTTCAACAACGATACCTTTTATCAATCTCTTTGTCTTAATTGATTTAAAAGTTCTTGTTTTCTTCTCAATTCCTCTTTAAGCTTAGCCTTTTGCTCACACAACTGTGCATCCTCTCGCGTTAGAGCCTCACACAATTTAGCTGCCTCTCTCAAGATATTCACCTTCGGTGCTCTCTCCTTATCTTTAATGCTGGGTATTTGCTTTTTCAAAGCTTCAAAGAGATTTTTCAAGCCAATGCGACGTTGACGTTCCATATCATTGTGCAAATTACGTTTCTCAATCGTGTCAGCAGTTTCGTCAAGGCTAACACTACGATTTATTGTACCGGCCGGTTGTAATTGTATGGCTGTGACAATATGTTTGGTTTTCTTACCACGATGCTTCTTATTCGGTGGCAGAACAGCGCCCGCAGCATTTGTGATAAGTTCACCATTGATGATAGTTGTACCACCCGGGGTTAGGGCAGCATTCGCAAGCAAACGTTTGCGCGATTTATCTGACGCCGATGTTGTTAGAATATTCAGAGGTGTACCTGTGTTACCATCTGTCACAACAACAGACATCATTTGTTGCTGTTGTTGTTGCACATATTTGCTGGTATATTGATTTTGATAGGGTGTACCGGCTGGCGATGGAAATCTTGAATTGTTGACCGATTTTACAGGACTATTGCTGGCCGGTGTATAGGGCAGTTCATAGGAGCCGCGACGACGTGGTGGTATAGTGCGTATACCATTCGGTGTTTTAACAATGCGAGCATTGAATTTATGGGCAACTTTTGTTTGCAGAACACGACGATCCTTGTCTGAGGGATTTGTAGGAAGCTTTTTGTCATTGATGGATACCACATCGATTTCTTCTTCTGCAATTAGAGAAAACAAAAAGAGGGAATTTAGTGAATATGCTTGAAAATGGTAATAAATAATAATAATACAAATTTAAATACGTTTCCCCCCTTAAAACAATGCCATCGCAAATTCTCTTTAGTATTCCCACAATTGCCTTCAACGATTTTTATTAGCCCTTAAGCTTGAACTCATTTTTTGCCCCCACTTTTTAGGGTATTTATGATTTAATAACTCTTATTTACCTATTACTTCATTAAAACTGTTAGTGTTTTTATCATTTACCATAATTTTCCTTACATTGTTACTAAATTCCATAAAATTTTGCTTTCAGGGCTTAATTGCAAACATGCCATCATAGGGCCACCATTTACTCCTAAGCTTTTTTTTGAGCCATAAAACCGGAAAAAAACTATTTTTATTGCCTTATTTTGCTTATTTAGCCCAGGATTTATGACCTCAAAATGATTTTATTGTATGCCCTAAAATAAATGGCTAAATGGCGCCAAAAATCTAGCAGCAATTTTCAGAGTTCGTTTTTCTCTTCTTACTTCTTTACGGTACTTTTAGTCACAGACATGATTTGTCATATCTATTCGTTTGACTATGGTGGAGAAGAGTGAACGAGGGAGAGAGAGAGATAGAGAGCGAGAGAGGTTATTTGGTGATTGTTACCAGAAAAGGTCAATGACTTGGTTTTTGAGTTAAGTACTCTGCTGGGTGTTGTCGTCACAAAGCCTTCTTTATTTTTTAATGTGGGAGGACGAAAGAGGGTTAGCGATTTTTGGCAAGGGGAGAAAACAGTTTATTAACCAAACAATAGTTTTATTTTTTATTGTATACTAGTTAGCTATGCTCTTAAGGGTTAGAATAGCTGCTCTATGACATTATATTGTCATAAATGAAGCTATCATTGTTAGAGACAACACCTATTCGATTGCCAGAGAAAATATTGTTTTCTCATCTAAAAGTTGTTTCGATGTTTAGGTTCCCTACTTGCTCAGGCCTATTATAATCGGCTTTAAAAGTCATTGCATTTTTCCCCATGAGGTATAACATATTTTCCGGCCACATTTTTTTTTTTTTTTGCCATATCGCAATACTCAAGAGTTTTGCAAAAAAAAAAATAAATAAATAAAAATGCAGTCCATGTCAGTAGTAACAATACGCCCTCATATGAGGGTGTATCCTCTTTATGAATGAATAATTGGTTAACGAGAGAGCCTATTCTCAATGAAATTTTACCATGCCTTGTAGTTGTACTACAGTATCGGGGATTAGAATATGTGCTGCATATTGCAAACGATACCTATTCCTAAGCCCTTAATAATATAAGGAAATTCTATTCTTTACCATTATGGTTTGCCACCTGGAAGAGTCAGGCGGTGTTGCCGTTGTACTGATTTTTCAGATCATGAAGAAGGAAACTAACGAACAACCACATTCATCCACAGTATTACTATTACTTCTATTGTCTTTGGGTGGCTTGAAACAATTGTATTGTAGGCAATGGAAAGTACTATGACATAATATGCTTTATACTTCTTCACCACTTGGCATAGTTCATTCTTTCTTTTTGTATTTGTTCTACTGATAAGGCTTACTATAAAAGTTTCCTCCGTATAGTTTTTACATACATTTATGTATAGGAAATATGTGGTTTGGCATATTTCATCTGCTTTTATATATTGTGCCATACTATATCACGAAGAATTGAGGCATTGACTTTTGGTTATTAGTTTTTAGTTTACGGTAAGAAATTTGTCATTTAATAGGAGGCTATATTTTACTTTGCTATATTAACAATTTATATTAACGGTTTAACTAATGTTATAATTTGAATGTTTATATTGTATTATCATTAATTTTAGTTTTATATACAAATTTAATTTAGGGTATTATTATTTCTTTTTAAATTATTTTTCAATATTATCGTATTGTATTTTATTAATAATAAAAAAATAATTTTGTATAAAACATTTCGATATTAAACAATATCAATAATCATATTTACTGTTTTTCATTGTATTTATTTTTTTTTATTAAAATTAATTATTTAATAATTTTAATATATATTTTTTATTAAATTTGTATTTCATTAAAAATTTTGGTTTATAAAAATGGAAGTTTTTTTACCTTTATCTCTTGATAACATATTTGATGTTAGTTAAATTTTTGCTTAATTAAAATTAAAATTTAATAATTTATTAAAAGTATATATTTAGTTTTACTTGTATTTGAAAGTTTTAAGTATATTATTTGTTTTTATATTTATGTATTATATTATTTGAATTTGTTTTGTTTTACTTTTATTATCCTTATCATAATATCATATTTCATTGTGTTGTGGTTTATTTAATAATTTTAATATGTTATTTTATTTATTTTTTAATTGTATATTATTAAAATGAATATTTTGTTTTACTTTTATGCAAAAATTTTAATATTTAAAAAAATTTTAATTATTTTCTTTTAATTATATGTTTAATTGTGAATATAACAAACACCATGGAAACTCAAATCATACATTTAATATCATATTTGCATAGAATTTCATTTAAATTCTTGGTTTATTCAAATTAATGTTTTGCTTTACATTTTTTTACTTAATTTTATTGAATTTTTTACTGTTTACAATTTTTGTGTTATTTTATTATATTTTTTAATTTTATTATCCCTTCCTCATACCCAATACCGCTCACTAATAAATACCCCCTTTATATTTGCCCATCTAACTTCCTATGTTAGCAAATATATGTTAATACTTTGTTATAGGAGCAAACATTTAGCATTTTCTATCTAGAAAAACATTTTGATGTTAGTCTACATTTAGTTTGGTGGCTATGTTATGTTACTATGTTTATTTGTTAACATACAAAATTTAATGGCATATAAGCAAATATAGTCCTGAATTCTAATTAGGGAAATTATTTGGATTGCTTTTACACTGAATGTCCTAAATAAAATATCCAACACAATGGCAATATAAAATCCATAATTTTGATTGATTATGCTATAAACATTTTATGTCCTCTCACTCTCTCTGTCTCTCTTACTCTCATCATCTTCATACTATGAATAACATACTACTCTCCTAAAGTAAACAGAACTCTTTTTTTTTCTCTCCATACAAAGTAATAATTACAAGTTTTATTGCCTCTATAGCCTGATTTAATTCTCCACTTTATTGTTGTTAGAATAAAAATTGCATTATGAAGAACTATTAAGCTATCGACGTGTTCAACTAAACTAAAGGTAACACAAAAAACCACAAAAACAAAAATCAGGCTTAAGGGTCATCATAATAGAGAAAGATGGGAATGAGTGAGTCAGTGAGTGAGTGAATACCACCCACTTAGCATTTATCTTCCCCCCGTTTCCTCCACCTAGCCAAAAACCTTTTACACTGGCAAAGTTCAAGAAAGTTAAGAAGGAAAAGTCCACGATGACATAGTAAAGTTATACATATACATGTAAATATATACCGATAGCTATGTATGTATATATGTGTATGTAGCAAATATCAAGTGTTTATATTTATGCTAACGGCTTTCGATGCCGAGGACGACGGCGACAACAATGCGGCGTCAGCGTTAAAAGCTCGCGACATACTTAAAACTTCCGCATAGCAACAAAAACAACAAGAGTGCTAAAAGAGCAAAATAAACAACAAAAATCACGTAAAACCAACAACAAAAACAACAACTGAATACACAAATACAACTAAGAAAACTAAAACATATTTCACTACAACAACAATCGCCAGCAAAAATATCAAAGTCTAAAGAAAGCTAGCTAAACTAAATAATCGCAAGCATAAGCAGCTGATAGGCTGCAAAGATCTTCTGCACACAAAAAAAAAAAAAAACAATAACAAATTCACTCTAAGGTAGAAGAGAAGACAAGTGGTGGTGGTGGTAGGTCGATTGGCCAGCCAATAGGACGGACATAATAGGCAAACGTATGTGTTTAAATAGAGCCTATAAATTTTTTGACGCAAATTGTTACACACACACACACGTGTATGTATATATGTTACGTTAATAAAAATAGCCGAAAAATCCCCCAAGAAAAAAATCGAAATAGCAACAACAACAACAACATTAGCAGTTATTTAATAAAGAAAGCCTATGAATTTAAACCAAATCAAATAGACGATAGGCGTCTAGCAAAGTGACCGTGCGCCAGCACCTCTAAAACACAGAGAGAGGGAGAGGTATTATTGGATGAATGGACTGGATGTATAGGCGACAACTGAAATCATATGTCGAAGTAAAGAAAGATCACATATAAACATATATGTGTGCATATATAGGTACAGTGAACGTCGAAATAAAGTGTACAAAGGGTTTGTTTTAATAAAGAGTTTTGTAATGTTGAGTTTTCTTGATTTTTTGAAGTTTAAGTAGACACTTAAAATGCACTATAGGTTAAATAAATAAAATGGTAGATATAAGAACTATTTTCTGTGTTTACTTTATTCTAACGCTCACTGTAAGTAGACAGGTCTATATAACCACCTCAGAAAGACAAAAAGCGGGAGCCTACAATGAAAGTGATATGATACACACTAAAAAAACATTAGAAGTTGCAAAACACTATGTCCACAACAGTAGACACCACATAGAAAGCCCAAAGATAAATGAATGCGTAACGAATCAACAAAATCTCTTAATAGACAAAAAGAATAATGGTAAACATGATCTATGGGCATTGCTATAATAGAAAAAAATAATTTAAGAGATCTAATTAATATTATTAATGTTTATAACTGTAAACAACAACAACAGTTTTGCCTGTAACAACAATTTTTATAACATCTGTATTAATATGTAAGCTAGCACTGTATTTTGTCTTTACATCTATGTTAGCAAATAATTTATTGTGTAACTGAACATTTTGCTGTCAGTATTTTTTTTTGTTTTTAAGGAAAACTCTTTTGTAAGGTTGGTAGAATAATGTGAGATGTAAGCAAAGTATTCTAAATGCCGGAAATGTTTGTGTAACATAAGCAAACAAAAAATTAATAGATCGAATTAAAAAAATTACCTATTAATTTTTAATTAAAAATCCAAACCAAATTAATTAAATCAATTAAAAGATTAAATGATCCAATTGAACAATTATTTGATCCAATTAAAAAAAATAATTGCTTCAATTAAAAAAATTAATAGATCAAATTAGAAAAATGATCTATTAATTTTTAATCAAAAAAAACCAAATTAAATTAATTAAAAGATTAATTGATCCAATTACAAAAATTAATTGATTCAATAAAAAAAATTAATAGGTCAAATTAAAAAAATGATCTATTAATTGTTAATTAAAAATCCAAATTAAATTAATTAAATCAATTAAAACATTAATTGATCCAATTAAAAAATGCATTGATCCAATTGATCAATTATTTGATCCAATTAAAAAAAATTAAATGAATCAATTAAAAACAAAATGATGGAAATAAGTTTTGTTATAGATTTATGTTTTAATTAAAAAATTAAAATTTTTAATTAAAAAATGTAATTTTGTTTTAATTTAAAAAAAATTAAATTTTGAATAGTTTTTTTTATACTTTTTACATACTTTTCGCACTATGTGAAAACAGATAATCACCTATGAAAAAGGTTGCCTCTAAAACCTAGTTAACATGCAACTCTTTTTATAAATGAAATGAAATAAAATCAGTACTACATAATTTAGTAAAAAAAAAAGAAATTAATTTAAATTTGCTACCATAAACTTAGCTAATTTCCTGTTTTAAATTTAATTTAATTTTCAATACCAAAATACTGTTCCCCTATTAGAAATGCTATCATCATTTTACAATACGCACATATTTAAGACTATTGCAAAAAAAAAAATTATATATAATATATGTTTATATAATAATCTGCCAAAAGATAACATACGCATTTATTACGAGTGCCTTAGATCCGACAAAAAAAAAACGCACATATACGCAATTGATAACGCTACAGTGCCCGCCCGTACGTCAATTTGTGAGCCCCGCAGGAATAGCCAACAGAAACCTTTATCGTTGGGCCTAAAATTCTACTCCCTTCACCCGCTGATTTGAAAACCTTCTCTTTGGCAACATAAAGACCACCTACCAAACGATTTATTCGCGTTTTTTTTGTGTTAAGAATAAATATAAATACAAGTCTACACATACCACAACGATAAGCATACTAGATGGCGCAGCAGCATATGTATAGTTACGAAAGTGTTATCATCAGAGACTGGCGATAATTTGGGGCGTTTTTTGCGTTGTGCGTATTTTGAGTATGAAATTGGCTCTATAGCAACCTGTCGTCCTCTATTTTCTTCCTCTACCCTCCCCTCCCACACGGGGCTAAAACTAATATATCTCAGGTCTTTTCTCCCACAGCACCTTTTTATGGTAGTAGTTAGTGGTGGTGGTGCTGTTGGATTTTTGGTGGCCTGATGTTGGCAGGCAAATCAAACATTTTAATTTTAAACTAATGAAAAAAAAAACAAAAATCTATTCTTTAGTAGTATATTATTTTTTGTTGGTGTTGTTGTTGTTGCGATGGTGTTGGGATAAAAACAATAGAAATTTTATATACCTATGTATATATACATAAATTTTTAATGCGTTTTAATTAAATACCAAACGCCGCCAATCACCTACTATTTCATCAGATATACTACTGTGGGGAGGATGAAGCCATCAGAGGGAGTGAGAGGTAAAATTGAAAGCTAAATAAATTCTCTAATCATATAAATTATAATTTTATTAAAAGTTTCATTCCACATTAACTTTCACACCTATCAACAATCAAAGTCACAGTTTGAATTAATTGTATAGAACAAAAACAAAAAAAAAACTAAAAATGTAGTTGGGGCTGACTACTTTGCCATTTGATATATTGGCCAATTAGTTTTAGACCTTTGTGTGTTAGAATAAACTATCAGAACTAAAACGTTCTTATATGGCTAGAAGATTTTGTAAGAATTTGTATATAATATCATTATGATAAATATTGTTTTTTTTGTTTAGCTACAGAAATATACAATAAACAAAACAATAAATAAATGAATAGAAAATTTTGAAAGATATTCAATAAAACAAAAATTTCAAAAACTATAAAACTCAGAAGCTAACATTACCACTAGATGTATTTTTATTGGCAAAACTATATGTTTATAGTGAAAATATAAAATTTTCGAGAACGTTACATATTTTTATAGAATTTTTATTTTATATTTTTATAGAATTTTTATTTTATATTTTTTTAGTGAAAATAAATTTTTTCGTTAACGTTACATATTTTTGCCAAGAAAAAAAGCAAGTCTAAGAAAATATATTTCCCGACAAAGATTGAAAAATTATACATCGGTAAATAGCCTTCCTTTAATTGCATGGCACATTTCTTTTTAGTTTTATTTGTTTATTTTTATTTATTTATTTATTTTTGTTTTGTTTTTTTTTTTTTTTGCTAATTTTTTTTTTGTAAAAAATAATAGTTTATGAAACTATATTTCACGACAAAGATTGCAAAATAAATGAAAAAATATAAAATAGTAATAGTAGTAAGCATCCTTCCTTTCATGCATGGTACATATCTTTGTAGTTTTATTTAATTTTTTTTTTTTAATATTTTATGAAATTATATTTCAAGACAAAATTATAAAATAGTAATAGTACACAAAAAAAAATTTCTTATTCAATCACGAAATTAATTGATCCAATTAATTTTTTAATTGAAATGTCTTCAATCACAGAAATGATAGTACAGTAATCCCTCGATTTACGTCGTGATTGGTTCCGGAATTTGACGACGTTAATCGAAACGACGTAAACCGAATTAAAAATTGCTCATACTTACTCCTAAGTCCATTTATGTATGTATGTGCGTGTACATAATAAAAAACTTCAAAAATAAAAGTAATTTAGTAATTTCGGTAAGAATTTCAGAAAAAAAAATGTTTCGATGTCATCATCGTTGATACTTATTTTACTTATGGAAGGCGTTTCTGATAAAGTGGGAAAAAAATCGAAGACGTAAATTGAAGTTTGATGGAACAAAAAATTTGACGACGTAAATCGAAACAACGTAAACCGAGACGACGTAAATCGAGGGATTACTGTATCAATTACAAAATTAATTGATCCAATTAAAAAATTAATTGATACTATTAATTTTGGTGATTGATTTTTGTATTAATTAAAAAATTTGTTGAATCAATAAAATTTTTAATTGAATATTTTTTAAAACTCAATTAAAATTTTAATTGGAAAAGTTTTGGTGAAATTTTTTTCTGTATAGTATATATCCTTCCTTTGATTACATGATACATTTATTTCTCTATTTGTTTAGTATTGTTTGTAATTATTTTATGAAAATATATTTCACGACAAAGATTGAAAAATTAAAAAATTGGTAGTAAATAGCCTTCATTGCATTCTACATTTCCTTTTAGTTTTATTTAATTTATTTTCTTAAATTATTTTATGAAAATATATTTCACCACAAATATTGAAATATTATAAAATCTGTAGTAAATATCCTTGCTTTCATTTTATTTTATTGTACATTTGTTTTTAGATTTTTTTTCAATTAAAAAAAATCTTTTTTCCCATCATAATCTCTCCATTAAAATTGCAAAAGATTAGACCAAGATTATTTTTAATTAAAATTCATATACTGGAAATTACAAAAATATTTGTTAAAAAGAGTTAAAATTCTTCTCATAAGAAATGATTTTTTTTAACGGCATGGCATTTTCATATGTTTTTTTTTTTTTATTTAAGTAAATAATTTTTTTGAGAGTTTGTACTATGGCCATAATTACATTTAATAACATGTGCAAATTTGTGCACATGTCCGCTATTATGTTATCAAGCAAACACACAAAAAAAAATAACTATGGCCAAAACTACAGAAGCTGTCTTTTGTTTCACTCCTATCTCTAGCAGCTTCTATTATGGCTTAAAAGGCTATACCATAAATTCAGCAGATAAATGCAAGCCAAAAACCAGTTGGGAGAAGTTAATTACATAAAACAACCCTAGACACTCTCTCATTGGGGAATTAAAATTTTTACCATATCTAACCAACCATATTTGCTTGTTTTATTTTTATTATTTTTTTTTTTTTTTTGTGGCAAATCTGCCTATGGAAGAGAAGAAGGCATTTTAAACCAAAAAGAGGGATAAAAACATAATTAATTTAATTACACATAATGTCAGCTACGAATGCAATAGAAAAAAAAAACACTATACCATATAAGCCTTAGAGTGATTGCATGGACCCCTCCTATTTTATAACCTGATGGTGTCAAGGAACATGACAGAATTATATTAAATTAAAAAAATAAAATAAGAAAAATTTATCAGAGAACATTAAGAACTTGAATATCAAGCCAAATTAGAATTTATTTTTTTTTTAATTATAAAAAAAAAATAATTATTAATAAAATATCAAAAATCTATCTAGCTCCAAACATTCATAGCAAAATTTTGATATATCCATATCCATTACCTAGTCGAATGTATATTTAAATAAAATAGCAAAAAAAAAAACAGTAATAATAATAATAATAAAAATTAAACATATGAACAGGTTCTCTTCATTTCAAATTATTTGAATGCATTTTTTTTTATTTTTGTTTTGAGTGTCCATATGTTGCCAAGCAAAAATTCTCATAAGAAAATAATGAGGAGTGGCAAATGTTTTGGCACGTGCGTAAAACTGCTTCAATTCACTCTAGTTTAGGTACATTAAAAAAAAAAAAACAAACAAATTTTATTTGTGGTTGCCTGTCACTAAGATCTCTTTGACAAGATCTAGATAAAATAATAAAAAAAAAGATTTAACAACTGAGCGATATATAAAATGTGCTTTTAACTATCCACGTTAGAAAGGCTTGGTAATACAGTTTTCAAAGGCAAATTTTGTTACCTATTAAAATGTTATACTAACTGTTATTAACAAATGCATACACGAAGTTTTAATTTCCAACTCATTTCACTAATTAATTATAGGTCAACCAACCATCTTTCTTCTAGATTTTTTTGGGTGTTGGCACCCCTCCCTCTTACCACCCTCACCCTTGAAGAAATAAAAGTGATTTCATACAGACTCGACATCGAGAAACAATCTAATTATAACTGACAGCCTGTAACAATTACATATGACACGCTACACTCAGCATGTGGTGTAGTTTATAGGCGTTGGTGATAGCCCGCCCAGCCCACTTTTTTTGTTTTATTTGTTTTGGAAGTTGCTAACTTTGCTGCTACTACTCTAGCCAACTACATGCACATACAAGTCATCGTGAGAAGTTAAGTAAATATTATCCAAGTGTGTTGAAATGTGTTCTATAGCCAACAGCGTTGCCAATTTAGCTTTTTTCCCGCTAGATTTGGCTTTTTTTGAAGACGTTTAGCGGGAAAAAAATGCATTTAGCTTTTAGCTTTTTTTCTGGCTTTTTTTCATGACACTTTTAGCTATTTTTGGCTTTTTTTATTTTCGACATGTTCCTATTGAAATATGGATAAAACTTCGTTTTTATCTAAGCCTTGCTGCCAGAATAAGGTTTTCCACATATTTCAATTCCTTATTAAACTGTCAGTAAATTATTAGGAATATTAGCATTTGACTCGTTTATCCTTTTTATGTTATTATAATATTCTACACTTATTATGATATTACTAAATTAAAATAGTAGCTGTGAATTGCTGTGTACACGGTTGAAAAAGACTGTTTTTCATATGTTTGGCTATAAACATTATATGTTTGGAACACAAATTTTTAAACATATATTAATTTAGAAATAGCCTATTAACATATATGTGTTTAGTAGCTTGGAGCGCTATTTAACAGGGAGCGATATTGAATTAAGTTGGTGGTTGTTGCTTGTTATTACAAAATTAACATTTTATTTTTCCTTGGGCAATTGATCAGCTACTTCTTTGATCCTTACAAACTGTGTGGTCCGCTGTTCGAGTCCCCGTCCGGCAAAAGGTAAAATTAAAATAAAAAAATCATAAAATTGAATAATTTCTTCTACAATGTTTGTATTACAGAAAAAGGTGCTAAGAACTAAAAAATCTCGTGGAAGTGAGAAAGATGTCGGGGAATATACAATTGGGCAGAAACAAAATTTTGAGCATTCAGGTCGAAAACCTGTGTTGTTAGCACCTATATGTTTATTTTCATAATTCATTATGATTGTAAATATATAAATAAATAAATAAAATTTTGAGCACAATATTGTTTTGGAGAATTTTTTTAAGCATATAATATTTTTGGGTGTAAAATGCTTCCAAACATATTATATGTTCACATAATAACATATTGTTTTTTGGAAGACAACATTATTGAATTTGGATGCAAAAATACAAAATGTTTGGAACTTAGACTACCCAAACATATATTGTTTAGACCAATATGCTTTCAAACATATTATATATTGGAAGAGATCAAACATATAAATGTTTGGGCAATACCCAAAAATGTATATGCTTGAAGCAAAATATGTTTAGGAGTATATGTTACAGAAGCGATTTTTTGTGAGCGTGTACATTGAAAAAATATTGTGGTGAGGCCAAAGATTTCATTTCCTTAAAATACGAACGCGAATTTTGGTTATAATAGCATTTGTGAATTTCTCTTATATAAACTGTTTTCCTTGTCCAATAGCCGATAAATTCTTTTTGTCCTTATAGTTAAGTGATTCAACTTAAAAATGGGTATCTTTTCATGAAAGAAGGCTAGGGTCAATTCTAAAAAATTCTTAAAATTAATGAAATAGTCTTTAAATTTGTGGAATTTTTGTATCTTGACCACAAACCAAAATAGCGTTCAAAAATAGAAGAGGTTTTTCAACATTTTATTTTAAAAACGTATACATAGAATAATTTCTACTTAAAGTCGAGTCTGAATTTGGAAATTTAAGTTGTCGTTAGCACGTTTTTAAAGCACTGTGATAGCTCATGAAGAAAAAGCTGAAAAAACGAATATTTAAATTCAAATTTGACTCGGAATCAATACCAAAATCATTAGTGTACAAAATCTTTGGAACCGAACATAGAAATAATTAAGGAAATAAAGTTTTGAATGTGGTATTATTTTTTTTAACATCAAAAAATGCAATGAAAAAATTCGTAGTGATAGGATCAAAACAAATCTGCTATATATTAATGGAATGGATTTACATTTACGAAAATTGGACAACAATAGGTTTGTATGGGAATTTTTCGAATAAAAGTTATTCAATATAAACTTGCAAGACAGTTAGAATGGGTTTTATTCTCTTGGGTAAAATTAGGAGAAGTGTACACGTTCACGAATTTATCATTAATTCAGTTAAAACGAAATATATTGATATTTTCTAATGCAGTTCTATGTGACATTATGCAATATATCGCACATTGGACTTGTTGATGATTAACCAGCTGGCAATTGCAAGTTTACTGGGAAAAATGTTTTTACTAGGAAATATAAACGAAGGACTTCCAGTAAAAACTTGTGATAGTAATCAAAATGTATCGAGTACGCAAACAGAGCTAATATGACTTAAATTTTCTTACAGTCTCACAGAAATTGAATTAAAATGAATACAATTAAAATAATATGCATTTTAAGTGAAATAAAGCCTTTAAGTTTGTTAAATTTCAACCAAAAATGTGACTTTTGATACAAAAAATTTTAGCTTTTTTTCTAGCTATTTTTTAAAATTTTTTAGCTTTTTTTGGCTAGTTTTTTGGACAAATCTAGCGGTTTTTTGTGAAACAATTCTGGCAACGCTGATAGCCAAAGAAAAACTTAAGTTAAGTTGGTGGGTTAAGTAAATATAAATAAATGGCAAAAACACCCACCTAGGAGGAAACCGCCGTTGTCATACAGGAAGTATTTGACTGGAATAGAATTTTGTTTTTTTGCAAAGAGTAGGTGAGCAGTCAAAGCGGAAGTTGACTTTTGTTTATAAACGTTGTGAACGGCGACACGATACAAAAAAAAAAACATTGTTGGTAACAAATTTGAATGCAAATGCAAAATTGTAACGACTTTATTACAACTACCCAGAGCCCATTAGGGATTATCCAAAAAGACTCGAAGGCATTGTAAGGTTGTTGATGACTAAGCAATGACAATATGATGCCAATTTTTATTTTATAAAAAAAACAACAAACCTAAGAATACGAGCTAAAACAAACTAAATTAATCGATTTTTTTTAATATATTATAAAAGATAAATAAATAAAAATTTAAACTAATTTTAATTGAAATTAAATGAATTTAAAATAAATTAATTTAATATAAATTAAATATAATATTTTTCTATATTAATTGGAATGAATTCAAATATGGCCAATCAAGTCACTGCAAATCAATTCAATTTTTGTTAATTTAATATAACTTAAAATTAATATAATTTAATTTAACATAATTACATTTAATGAATTAAAACAAATAAATAATAAAATTAAATTACTTTGGATTATTTTATTGTTTAGTGTTTAAATTACGTGTAATTTATATTTAATTTTATAAAACATGAATAACAGGTAAATTAAGTTAGTATAAATTAAATGTAATTAAGTAAATTTGATATTTTTGTATGAATTGTAATGATACGTAAATTAATTTAAACACATTTTCATTTGAATTAAATTAATTTAATATAAAATAAGTTAGCATAAATTAACTATAATTAATTTCTATTTCATTTTTATTAAATATAGATATAAGGTAAAAATAAAATTAAATCTAATTGAAAATAATTTAATATAAGCAAATTTAATAAATATTATTTCCTTATTTCAAAGACTAAATTATTTTAAATTGCTTTATAAAAATTACATTAATATAAATGAACTGTAATTAAAACTACTTTAATTTAATTCAATGTATTTTACATTAAAATAATTTAATTTAATGCATATAATATAAATTAATACATTTTATTTGAATAAATTATATACGTTGATTTAATATTTATTTATTAGTTTTATTTTACTTTAATTTATCCTAGTTTAATTTTCAGTTGTAGTTTGATTGAACTTTACCTATATTTATTTAATATAATTTAAATTAATTTTGTTTAATTTGTTTTTCGTTAATTTTTTTTAAATTATTTATTATTTGGTTTGGTTTAATTTAAATGAGTATTCATTCAATGCTGGATCTATAACTAATATATATGTTTATATTATAAAAAATATCGATTCTATTAATAACCACAAATAAAATACAATTATTTTTTATATTTTTTAATGAATGAAATGCTTGAAAGAAAAATTCCAATATAAATATATACATTGGAATCCCATTTATAGAACAAAAAAAAATTCACATAATCTTCGGATGTATAAACTCAGGCATAAGAATTCAAATAAAAACTGTTGTCTTGTGTAGTAGTCAGGCAAGCAAGATAGAGAGAAAACAAAGAAATATCTACTATTCAAAAAATGAAATTGTATGAATTGGAAATTAAAAGCATAAAAGCGAATAAATCGTCTCAGAAAGGTCAAACACTGATTACTGTGATCTTTGGAGATTTGTTTACACTTGCTTTCTAAAGATAGCTGAGAATTGAAGCTGAAACTTGTCTTGGCAACCATTTTAATTGACCAAGTGTTGAAATAATGTAGAACAAATGCAATATAAAATGCATATAAATACAAAATAATAAAAAGTCACAACAAAGCGAATGATGGGAGATCAGGTTAATAATAAAACCTGATCTCTCATATTTCTTTAAATACAAGTGATTCTTTTTCTAACAGAAATATAGTGGGAAAGAAAATGACAGTTTTTATCCCAACAATGTAGAGACAAACAACTATCCGGTAGGGAATGTCAACAATGGCAACAAAGGCAATCATAAAAATTTTAAATATCAAAATAAAATCTGAATAACCAATTCCGATGAAAAAACGAAAAATGTTTGTCACTAACCATTCATGCAAATGATAACCGACTTAAAATGTTTTTCTATGCATCCCCCCACCCCTCCCTCTTCATTGGTTTTGGCCCACTTGGGAAAACTTCATTATTCACCATGAATATTTGAATTTCCATTTTCCATTTTCAAATGACCTCTAAAGGTATGCGGTGAGGATGGATGAATGGACTTGTTTTGTGTTGGTAAGTTTTTTTTCTTGTACTAACTAAAGTGCTTGAATGACGCTGAGAGATGCTGTATGGCAACACCTGGGTGAGGGGGGAGGAGGAATAAGACTATACAAAATCCATTTATCCTCAATCCAAAACTGCATTATAGCCAGTTAGACAAGCCATTCACTTTAAAGTTTCACGTGTTTGGACTGCATTTTTTTGTGTTGCTTCGGGGTGCCAGGGGCCTGGATAGAAGCATTGTAGGTTTGTGGCATAAAGAGTGAACGTTCGAAGTTGCACATTTGTTTTTTTTTTTTTGTCTTTGTATGGTTTTCATAGAGTACTGGGAAACCGGAATTTGATAGGAGCTTAGACGGACATGTAGGAAAAAAAACGCGACAGTTAGACAAAAGGAGGGACACTCTTGACAAGCTCTGACAGTTTGATTTTTATTTCAAGGCAGACATCTAGAGCGTAAGGGAAAGAAATAAAGTAATCCCAAGTAGAAATAGCTGCACACATAACAAAAATGCATTAAAATATAGAAAATTAAATTGAAAAAAGTTTATGAAAATGAATTGAAATTGTTTATTATTTAGAATTTATTTTAGTTTAGTCTATTTTGTTTATTTCGATTTAATTTAATTTAATTTAATTTAATGTAATTTAATTTAATTTAATTTAATTTAATTTAATTTAATTTAATTTAATTTAATTTAATTTAATTTAATTTAATTTAATTTAATTTAATTTAATTTAATTTAATTTAATTTAATTTAATTTAATTTAATTTAATTTAATTTAATTTAATTTAATTTAATTTAATTTAATTTAATTTAATTTAATTTAATTTAATTTAATTTAATTTAATTTAATTTAATTTAATTTAATTTAATTTAATTTAATTTAATTTAATTTAATTTAATTTAATTTAATTTAATTTAATTTAATTTAATTTAATTTAATTTAATTTAATTTAATTTAATTTAATTTAATTTAATTTAATTTAATTTAATTTAATTTAATTTAATTTAATTTAATTTAATTTAATTTAATTTAATTTAATTTAATTTAATTTAATTTAATTTAATTTAATTTAATTTAATTTAATTTAATTTAATTTAATTTAATTTAATTTAATTTAATTTAATTTAATTTAATTTAATTTAATTTAATTTAATTTAATTTAATTTAATTTAATTTAATTTAATTTAATTTAATTTAATTTAATTTAATTTAATTTAATTTAATTTAATTTAATTTAATTTAATTTAATTTAATTTAATTTAATTTAATTTAATTTAATTTAATTTAATTTAATTTAATTTAATTTAATTTAATTTAATTTAATTTAATTTAATTTAATTTAATTTAATTTAATTTAATTTAATTTAATTTAATTTAATTTAATTTAATTTAATTTAATTTAATTTAATTTAATTTAATTTAATTTAATTTAATTTAATTTAATTTAATTTAATTTAATTTAATTTAATTTAATTTAATTTAATTTAATTTAATTTAATTTAATTTAATTTAATTTAATTTAATTTAATTTAATTTAATTTAATTTAATTTAATTTAATTTAATTTAATTTAATTTAATTTAATTTAATTTAATTTAATTTAATTTAATTTAATTTAATTTAATTTAATTTAATTTAATTTAATTTAATTTAATTTAATTTAATTTAATTTAATTTAATTTAATTTAATTTAATTTAATTTAATTTAATTTAATTTAATTTAATTTAATTTAATTTAATTTAATTTAATTTAATTTAATTTAATTTAATTTAATTTAATTTAATTTAATTTAATTTAATTTAATTTAATTTAATTTAATTTAATTTAATTTAATTTAATTTAATTTAATTTAATTTAATTTAATTTAATTTAATTTAATTTAATTTAATTTAATTTAATTTAATTTAATTTAATTTAATTTAATTTAATTTAATTTAATTTAATTTAATTTAATTTAATTTAATTTAATTTAATTTAATTTAATTTAATTTAATTTAATTTAATTTAATTTAATTTAATTTAATTTAATTTAATTTAATTTAATTTAATTTAATTTAATTTAATTTAATTTAATTTAATTTAATTTAATTTAATTTAATTTAATTTAATTTAATTTAATTTAATTTAATTTAATTTAATTTAATTTAATTTAATTTAATTTAATTTAATTTAATTTAATTTAATTTAATTTAATTTAATTTAATTTAATTTAATTTAATTTAATTTAATTTAATTTAATTTAATTTAATTTAATTTAATTTAATTTAATTTAATTTAATTTAATTTAATTTAATTTAATTTAATTTAATTTAATTTAATTTAATTTAATTTAATTTAATTTAATTTAATTTAATTTAATTTAATTTAATTTAATTTAATTTAATTTAATTTAATTTAATTTAATTTAATTTAATTTAATTTAATTTAATTTAATTTAATTTAATTTAATTTAATTTAATTTAATTTAATTTAATTTAATTTAATTTAATTTAATTTAATTTAATTTAATTTAATTTAATTTAATTTAATTTAATTTAATTTAATTTAATTTAATTTAATTTAATTTAATTTAATTTAATTTAATTTAATTTAATTTAATTTAATTTAATTGAATTGAATTTAATTTAATTTAATTTAATTTAATTTAATTTAATTTAATTTAATTTAATTTAATTTAATTTAATTTAATTTAATTTAATTTAATTTAATTTAATTTAATTTAATTTAATTTAATTTAATTTAATTTAATTTAATTTAATTTAATTTAATTTAATTTAATTTAATTTAATTTAATTTAATTTAATTTCAATTAATTTAATTTCAATTAATTTAATTTCAATTAATTTAATTTCAATTAATTTAATTTCAATTAATTTAATCTAATTTAATTTCAATTAATTTAATCTAATTTAATTTCAATTAATTTAATCTAATTTAATTTAATTTAATTTAATTTAATTTAATTTAATTTAATTTAATTTAATTTAATTTAATTTAATTTAATTTAATTTAATTTAATTTAATTTAATTTAATTTAATTTAATTTAATTTAATTTAATTTAATTTAATTTAATTTAATTTAATTTAATTTAATTTAATTTAATTTAATTTAATTTAATTTAATTTAATTTAATTTAATTTAATTTAATTTAATTTAATTTAATTTAATTTAATTTAATTTAATTTAATTTAATTTAATTTAATTTAATTTAATTTAATTTAATTTAATTTAATTTAATTTAATTTAATTTAATTTAATTTAATTTAATTTAATTTAATTTAATTTAATTTAATTTAATTTAATTTAATTTAATTTAATTTAATTTAATTTAATTTAATTTAATTTAATTTAATTTAATTTAATTTAATTTAATTTAATTTAATTTAATTTAATTTAATTTAATTTAATTTAATTTAATTTAATTTAATTTAATTTAATTTAATTTAATTTAATTTAATTTAATTTAATTTAATTTAATTTAATTTAATTTAATTTAATTTAATTTAATTTAATTTAATTTAATTTAATTTAATTTAATTTAATTTAATTTAATTTAATTTAATTTAATTTAATTAAAAAAAATAATAGGAATTTTTGCCACCTACCAACAGCTGCATTTCTGGGTCTATATACCCACCAGATGACAAATATTTAAACCCAATATGGTCACCTCCTTAGAAGTTAGAAACAGGCGTAGCAATGACAAAAATTTAATAGTATCATAAAAATGCCATAAAATCCATATAGACATTATGACGAGACTAGACAGCCGGTCTGGTTAGTCGTTTGAGAATGCTATTTGGCCTGACTGACACGGCTGTGGCGTGCAATGCAAACACCAAAATACGCTGTAACCAAACCAACAGAAAAGGAGCAACCGTAGCAGATTCAAATAAAACGTGGTCTTCTATGAGAACGGTCAAAATAATTTCAAAGAAGAAAAAAAAAACGATGCCAACACGAGCTTATGGTAACCACAGCAAAAAAATTGGAAAACAATACACAGACTGGGAACTGAGAAGTTCCAACTTCAACCAACAAGGAGTTTGTCATTTCATGTTGCATTCTTGATGGGGCTGAATGTGTATATGGACTGCATTAGTGAATGCCTTTGTAACTTCAAACTCGATTCAAGTGTAGAACAAGTTTTATTTTACAAATGCATTTTTGTGCATTTCTTTTTTTGTTTGTTTTTTGCTCTCCGACGTCAGAAGCAACATGAGAAGGAAGCGACAACTTGACTAGCACACACCATCACATCCCCGGCAATGGAATTTCGATGACTGCCACCAATGATAGTCGTGGCTCATCATCATCATCATCATTATCTCCCCAACCAGTCATCATCATGCTAGTGATAAAGGTGTTGTGTGGTATTATACCGAGAAGGAGGACGAGGAGGATGCGGTCGAGGAGGAGTAGAGAGCAACCAATGAACGTACCAGAAGTAGCAATACATTATGATTGACTGGCAACTGGTGTTGTACATGCTGATGCTACCATGAAGATGAGGAGATCAACATCGGGGCGAAAACAGTAGATAAACACATCTAGCTGAAAGCCATGGGTTAAAATATTTGAAAAATTTCCGAAGAGAAAGGATTTTTGAATCTTTGTATCAGCTTTGTCATAAAAACCAACGAGACATAAAGTAATTGCAGCTTGTTTTTTTTCTAGATGAGAAATGTATTTAGAAAAACAACAGCCACAAAACGGCATCCATAACTCGAAAGCATTTCATTTCAGTTTTGTGTAAATAATGGTTGGAAAAGTGATTAATTGCAAGCGACGACATGTTTTTTTCTTTTTTTTGTTTTTGTTGACGTTTGTTAGTATTTTTCCACAATTTTCTAGCTCCTCAATCTTTTCGAAATGCTTTGTAGTATTTTCCAATAATGCAAAGTAATTACAATGTAATAAGTTATAGGCACCTATGGTCACGGCGGCTTTGTTTCAAGGGGGAATTTTCTTGATGAGTTATTTAAAGACTTGCACTATTTGAGTATTTAGCATTTAAAATACTAGGTTAAGTTAATATTGTAATCACAAAAAAATACTAAAAAGAATCGATTGATAAAAATAAATCATTACTTAGGTAATGACTTTCATGGATTACGTAAGGACTTTGGTAATAGGTAAAAGTAATGAAAGTTAGCAGAAATAAATAAGAACATATTACAAACCAAATGGAATTTTTATAGAAAGAGATTAAATATCAATGTCAAAAAAATAATAACAAGAATCCATTGATAGAAATTAATCATTACATAGATAATAACTTTCATGAGTAACGTAAGGACTTTCGTAATAGGTAAAAGTAATGATAGTTTGCCATTTATTTAGAAGGAATTATATTGCAAAGAGATTAAATACCAATATTAAATAAATAAAATACTAAAAAGAATCGATTGATAGAAATAAATCATTACTTAGGTAATGACTTTCATGGGTTACGTAAGGACTTTGGTAATAGGTAAAAGTAATGAAAGTTAGCAGAAATAAATAAGGAAAAGGAATTGCAATAGAAAGAGATTAAATACCAATACCTATTAAATTATTTAAAAAAAAAATATTTTCATAGATATTAGTTAGGTAATGACTTTCATGGGTGACGTAAGGACTTTGGTAATAGGTAAAAGTAATGAAAGTTGGATATTTTTAAGGGAAAATTGCATTTGAATTTTAAAAAAAAAATAAATATAGGTATCAGTTTGGTAATGCCTATCACAAATTAAGTACACTGATAGAAAAAGCTTCGTAATATTAACGAAATTTATCATACAAATAAGGCCATCTAAGAAATATCAAAAATACTATGATCTTTTTTTTCGTATTGTAATGATTTTTTTGATTTTATAGCGAAATACTTCTTAATATTAAGGGGTAATTTCATTAAGCCAATGAAAAATTTTCTTGGCTCAGTTATATGAAAAAAAATTTGGGTAAGTAGTTGAGTAAGTGCACATAGCAATACCGTAGGCTTGGGAATAATGCCTTACCATCACTGCTTACCACAAGTCAGATTTTCATGAATATTTGTGTTTTTTTTTGACAGCCGACATTATTTGGTAATATCTCGTCAACGCTTACAATTTAGTTCTTGGTAAAGCTGCAGAAAAATAATTTCCTCAGAGGACATAGCCTTGCAAACGTAAACAAAATTTCCACTGAACACAATAGTAATTGCTTATCAATTTTGAAATAAATTACCTCCTCCTAAACGCCTCATTACCTACGCAATACATATCAACAATTAAGTAATGCTTAAGGTAACCCATGGTAATCAATTAATTTTCTCTAAATTATTCATTATTGAAATATGCATAATATAGTAACTAAACTTATGTCATCATGGATATTTTCGTCGAAAACATTGTATATCATATTTGTCAGCAAAAATTTTACTCTTTTTTTCTTTTGGAGCATATGTCATCATATAGAATATCAGATTTTTCGCATTACGTTTGCTCCTACGTATAACGACGTAAAAATTTCCATACAACGGTATATAGCAAAGGAATAATGTTTATTATATTAAAGCATTTTATTACATTATCAAGAGAGAATGTGGAATAAGAATGTCATATGATGAATAAATTCGCGTTAACAAAAAAAAAACCAATGACGTAAAATGTGTAGGTGTATATTGCTTGCGCTTTCTTGATTGTGGAATATTAGTCAATTATGGACCTACCCCCTACTACTAAGTGTTGGTTATGTAAAAAGCAAAATCATATAACATTACAAATAAATGAAATAGAAATTCTTTAAATATTTCAAAAACGAAACATAAAATTATTAAAAAAAATATAAAAAAATATATATAAATATTAAAAAAAATATATAAATGTGTATAAACAATATTATGATCATTTGGATTTCTATATATTTTATAATTTCGTTAGAAAGAAAAATTATTAAATGTTATACAGGAAATTTTTTGATTATTTCATAATTTATTTTGGTCGAAATTCCCTAATGTTCCTAGTAAATTTTGTATTTGCAGATACTTTAAGACCATACACATGTAAAGAAACATATGCCCAAGTATCAAATACAATTATTTGGTTACAATCGACACCAGAGGAACCTCCCACTTTCACACTTTGGTATTCATCCTAACTTGCTTATAGAGGATTTACATTTCATTCATTGGAAAAAGCACAAAAAAAATATATATATAACCTCCATACACCCACACGTCGGGGAAAACCTAAACTTGTTTAGATTAACTTGGTTGATGATGTTTTCTGCGTCATTCATAGCCAAGTAAATGGAACCATGTACTGCAGAGCAGTAGAAGGCCAGAGGATTATAAGGTCTGGTCTTATTATTATGTGGAACAAGTTGGAGGATAAAATACAGGAGTTTCTACGAAATTAAATGAGATGCATGGAATACATCTATGTGCGTCACAAAAAAAAACTGAAAACAAAAATAAGGACAGAGCCCAGAAGCAACTTGTTGCTATTTAGCCTTTGAAAACAGAAGGTTACGATTACCAATATAACAAAACAAAAAATTAAATCATGTAAAGAATTCACATATTTAAAATTACTATTGAAAAATATTATATAAAAAGGTAATAATTTTTGTGTCGTAAAAATTATATTAGATGTATTTAAACTTAAGTCATAATAAAAAAAAACACTAAAAAGGATTTTAAAAAATAATTTAAAAAAAAAAACATGAAATAAAATAAAAAACAAATTAAATAAAAAAACAAAAATAATAAACAAAAAAAATAAAATTGTTTTTTTTTTACTAATTACCTTTTATGTTTTCAAAATTATTGGTTTTATTTAGTTTTTATTCTATTTTTAATTTTTTTATTTGTTTTACTTTTCTTTTTGTTTTAATTAATTACTTTAATTTTTTAAATTTATTATTATAAATTTATTATCATAAACTTATTATTTTAAAATATTTTAAAAATATTATTGAAAAATTTTATAAAAGAAGGTAATAATTTTTGTTTCGTAAAAATTATATTAGATGTATTTAAACTTAGTAAGTTATAATAAAAAAACACTAAACAGGATTAAAAAAAATATTTTAAAAAACATGAAATAAAATAAAAACCAAATTAAATAAAAAAAGACAAAAAAAAATAAAATTGTTTTTTTTACTAATTACGTTTTTTTGTTTCAAATTATTGGTTTTATTTAGTTTGTATTCTATTTTTTTATTTGTTTTACTTTTCTTTTTGTTTTAATGAATTACTTTAATTATTTTTTAAATTATTGATTTCATTTATTTTTTATTATATATAATTTTTTTTAGTTGTTTTTAAAAAAATAAAAATAAAAAATTGTTTTTTTAACTAATTACGTTTTTTGTTTTCAAATTATTGGTTTTATTTAGTTTTAATTCTATTTTTTTTTATTTGTTTTACTTTTCTTTTTGTTTTAATTAATTACTTCAATTATTTTTTAAATTATTGATTTTATTTATTTTTTATTATATATAATTTTTTTATTTGTTTTTATATATTTATTTATTTGTTTTATTGTTTTAATATGATTTTTTTATTCTTTTCTTACATAAAATATTCTAAAAGTAATAATTTTTGTTTCGTAAAAATTATATTAGATGTATTTAAACTTAAGAAGTCTTAGTAAGTTATAATAAAAAAGCACTAAAAAGGATTAAAAAATAATTTAAAAAAACATGAAATAAAATAAAAACAAATTAAATAAAAAAAAACAAACTAAAACAAAAAAAATACAAAAAAAAAAATAAAAATAAAAATAAAAAAATTGTGTTTTTTTAACTAATTACGTTTTTTGTTTTCATATTATTGGTTTTATTTAGTTTTTATTCTATTTTTATTTTTTTTTATTTGTTTTACTTTTCTTTTTGTTTTAATTAATTACTTTAATTATTTTTTAAATTATTGATTTTATTTATTTTTTATTATATAACATTTTTTCATTTGTTTTTATACATTTATTTATTTGTTTTATTGTTTTCATTTGATTTTTTAATTCTTTTTTACATAAAATATTATTAAAAAATATTATATAAGAAGGTAATAATTTTGTTTCCTAAAAATTAAATTAAATGTATTTAAACTTAAGAGGTCTTGGTAAGTTATAATAAAAAAAAATAAAAAAGCATAAAAAAATAATTTAAAAAACATGAAATAAAATAAACAACAAATTAAATTAAAAAAAAAAAAAACAATAAACAATAAACAAAAAATATTTTTTTTAAAATTAATTACTGTATTATTATTTTTTTATTTATTTATTTTTTTTTTTTGTTTTAATTTGATTTCTTTTTTATTCTTTTTTTGTCGTAGAAATTAAATGTATTTAAACTTAAGATTACAATAGAAAATACTATACAGGATTAAAAAATTAATATAAAATAACGTAAAATAAAAGAGAAATTAAAAAAACAACAACAAACAAAATCTTTTTTTAATTAATTACTCTTTTTATGTTTTAAATTATTGTTTATATATTTCATTCTAATATTAATTATTATTTTTTTTTTTTGAGTTTTTAAATTATGGGTTTTATTTATTTTTTATTACATTTGAATTTTTTTATTTGTTTTCAATTTCTTTTTTTTTGGTTTTAACTAATTTTTTGATTTTTTAAATTATTGCTTTTATTTATTTTTATTCTATTTATAATTATTTTTTTATTTGTTTTTATTTATTTATTTATTTTTTTAATTTGATTACTTTTTTATTCTTTTGTTTTCGTAGATTAAATGTATTTATACTTAAGATTACAATAGAAAATACTATACAGGATTGAAAAATTAATATAAAATAACGTAAAATAAAATAAAAGAGAAATTAAAAAAAAAAAAACAAATAAACAACACATAAAATTTGTTTTTTTTTAATTAATTACTTTTTTATGTTTTAAATTATTGTTTATATATTTTATTCTAATATTAATTGTTTTTGTTTATTGTTTTTTTTTTTTTGGGTTTGATCCCATATTATTTCTAATTGCAAATATATTTTTTATTTAATTAAAATCTTAAGTGAAATAATTAATATTTTAATTAAAAACGTTGAAATTTTCAATCCTCTTCTTAACTGACTTTAGTTTTCATTTTAATCAAAATGTTAATGACATCAGTTTATTTTTTAATATAAAATTTTATATAATTTTTTTTATATTATTTTGATGATATTTTTTTCTGTGTACCTTCAACTTGGTGAAAAAATTAATAGAAAATAATGACTAGAAAGGCACAAGACAAGTCACCCGATACGTTTTTTGATACAGCCGCCTGATATCGACACTCATGTTAGAGTTGCCTCTCTCCATCCCTGCAGCCATAAAAAAATTATATATTTAAGATGACGCATATTACTATGCACCTCCTCAAAATGTTACATCTTATTCTTGAATGATGTATCTTCGGTTGTGTTTTTTTTTCGTACGCCTTCGCGTATCCTTATTATCAAAATCTTGGAATGTAATGTCATGATAAACAAAACCTGTTGCTTAAGATATTGTTTTTTTGTTTTGTTTTTTTTTTTTTTTGAGATTTTTTTTTCTTCCCTTCCATTCAAAAAAAAAATATATATTTTTTTTTTTAATGTAATGATCTTTTTTGATCGTTGGAATGTATTCTGTCGTATTGAAAAATTCAATTAAAATTAAATTTTAATTTATTACCAATGCCGGGGACACATTCTTAAGGCAAACAAAAGTTAAAGTTTGGCTGAGATTTAACCGGTTTATCAATGTCAATGTGTTTGTTGTTTTTTATGTATTTTTTTTTTGTCCTGTATTTTGCTTTCAACATTTAACAATGTGAATCTAAAGTGCATGCTTTTCATACTTTCTCACCATAAACAAACCAATGTGCTGCTATGCATGCGTTCGATGTTGATCTTGGTCGTCTTCGTATACAACCAAATCAGCGTGCGCACCAGTAGACTGGCAGACGTATCGCAAAATACCGGCAAACCAAAAGCAAAAAAACACAAAACAAGATAAAAACAAAATACACCGGCTCGATTCACAAATTTACAATCGCATGGACAATAAACAAAAAAAAAATGAATCGCATAATAATAAAACTAAATATATACAGTCGAGGGCAAAAAATTAGCACAAATTATTTTCACTATTTTGAGGGATATATTTATATGTGTTTTTTATATATAGATATATTTTAACCATTACTTTATTCAAAGTAATGACTTGTGTAGTTTATTGTTTTATAAAAAATAAGAAATCGAATAAAAAAAATAAAAAATCACATCTTTGACAAATGAAATTAAAAAAAAAAAAAAACTGGTTTAAAAAAGATAACATATAAAAAACGAAATTTTTATTTTATTTTATTTCATGTACTTATTTTTTATATTATTTTATTTTACTAATTTTTTTATTATGTTATTTTATTTTTTATATTTATTTATATTATTATATTTGTGTTTAATTGATTTCAACTTTTTGACATTAATTTTTTCCAACAAAAGAAAACATAAAAAACTATATTTTTATATATCTTTTTTTTAATTTATTACTTTTTATATATTTTTTATTTTATGTGCTTATTTTTTATATTATTTTATTTTACTCGTATTTTATATTATATTATATTATTTTTTATATTTATTTATAATATTTTTTATATTTATTTATATTATTTTATTTGTGTTTAATTGATTTCAACTTTTTGCTATTAATTTTTTCCAACAAAAGAAAAAAATATAACATATTTCTTATTTTATTTTATGTACTTATTTCTTATACTATTTTATTTTACTCTTTTTTTATATTATATTATATTATTTTTTATATTTATTTATATTATTTTATTTGTGTTTAATTGATTTCAACTTTTTGACATTTACTTTTTCCAACAAAAGAAAAAACAATAACATAAAAAATTATATTTTTATATATCTTTTTTTAATTTATTATTTTTTTTTATATAGATATATACTTTTTTTACACTAATTTTTTCCCACAAAATTATTTTTTTTTTTTGTAACCATGCCCCCTACCACTGCCTCTTTTGTCATCACATAATTCACTCTTATTTCAACATTATTTAGATAGTAAGTATATTGCCTACGCAGAGCTCTGTAACAGGCCTGTAGAGCGGGGGTAAGGAACAATATCGCGCATGCGCATATTTTCGAGCTGACTCCTTTTATTTGCCAAACATTATCCAACACCAGCAACAATGTTACACATATAATTCAAGCCCAGTTGGCGGTGGTTTAGTGTTGCTATTGATCTTGGCTTAATTTTTTTTTTTATTTTTTGTTGCATCGTTCGTATGTCTAAAAACAAAAAAATCTTGGACTTGGCAACAAAATGTGACTGAGCGAAAAAAATAAAATAATTTTAACATCAGCAAGACCAAAGCTCATTCAGATGATATACGTTCGTCGTCGCCTTCGTTTCAATACAATAAAAGAAACTAGTTTTATATCTCCTTCTTGCAAGGCAATGTTGTTCCATTGTATACAAGTTTATTTACTTTTAGTTTTTTGTTTTGTTTTACAATAAATCTTAAAAAAATTATTGTGCCTATAGCCAACAATACCATGTATTTCCACCAAGTCATCGCGTCATCATGACCACAGCAAAATTCTCCACCATCGTCATTCACCAGACAACAACGCCCCCCCCCCCCCCCCCCCCCCTCTCCCTACAACTAGAGCAAGAGGAAGAAGGCAAAGTCATCGTCGTCAACACCTAGAACGGATCATGGCAATAATAACAAACTGATGATATGTACTTCTACACCCATCTGCCATACCAGTACTTACTGGTAATGAGATATTGTTGGAGGTAATAAGACATTATCATGATTCACATATCAACAAAAAAAAATATGTCAACGCTATATGATGCAATGAACTATCAAAGGCCAATGAATGAATAGAAACTGAGTTGTGATTTTGGAAAATATTATATCTGCCAATTGTTATTTGAGACAACCAAATGTATGTTTATCCCAAACACATATATGGTAGGTTGGACCACATTTTTTTTTGTTGGCAATGGTTGACATTCATTTGTCTACCATAAAAAATATTTTAACAAACTAAACCTTATAAGCAAAAATATTTCAATATTTACCACAACTGAATTTCAGTTGTGGCAAAGCAGTATTATTAATATTCCACTTGAAATTCGGTTTTATCCGTATTCAGTATCAATTTTCCCATATGAGATTTTGCAAAATATTCTTGCATAAATATCTGACATACATATATGTGAGAATTGGTATTTGAAACAACCAATTGTATGGTTATCCCAAACAAATATATGTTAGGTTGAACCACATTTTTGTTTGTTGGCAATATCTGTGTGTGCAATTAAAACTATTTAATGGAAACCTTATAAGAAAATAAAATTTCAATATTTACCACAATTGAATTTCAGTTGTCGCAAACCTCTTTTATTAAGAAAAAATTTATTCCGTTTGCAAATATTCCACTTGGAATTTGGATTTATCGGTATTCAGTATCAATTTTCCTATATGAGATTTATCACAAAATTATTGTTATTTGAGACAAACAATTCTATAGTTATCCCAAACAAATATATGTGGTAGTTAAATCACATTTATTATTAACAATAGTTGACATTAAGCTAAGTGCAATTAAAAATATTTTAACGGACTTAAGCGTATAAACAAATATATTTCAATATTTACCACAACTGAATTTCAGTTGCCGCAACCAATCACTATTATTAATATTACGTTTTTATTGTAATATATTCGACTTGGAATTCGGTATTTAATCGGTATCTGGTGATAATTTTCCTTATATAGATATTTAAATTCCCCATACAATCTCAATTTCTCTGAGGATGTCTTATGCTACTCTTTCGGTTTCGGTTCATTTTCTTGTCGTCTCTCGTCTTTCATGAAATTCTTGGTCGTATTTTTGCGTGTACTGCATATTTATGTTGCTTCAACAAATCATGAAAAATTCTTCTCACATACTCCTGACTTACATACATTCTGTGCCTTTTTTTTGTCTTCATAGGAATTATGCAAATTTTCTGAAGGGGGAATAGCGACATTTTTTTGGTTTGAGAGTCTCATGTACACAATTTTAACAAAGAGGGGATTTTTTTGTTTGTTTATCTGCTGGCAAAAAGAAATGGTGTTTGGCAGCTTTCATGGGTAAATAATTGGCAATATACTGTATTATAAAATTCCATAGAAATAGTTTTATAACCAATAGATCAGCACATACATACATATGGAAAGGTTCATAGATAAACTAGAGGACAAAGATATTAGCAAGTAATTATTTCGTTTAGAGGAAACAAAAATTTGAGAGGTATATAAATAACTTTATTATTTTGGGAATTATTTTTTTTAGGAATAGTAAACAAGTCAAAGACCTTTTAAAGCATGTGGTTTGCTAATTTCCAAAAAAAAAAAAACTTAATTTTAAGAAAAAAAGTCCTTACCACATAAGTTGAAATTTATTTGGCGAAATTTTTCAAAATTCATGTTTTTCTTTTTTCATTCTGAATATTTTTTGCTAAAGGTGGGTATTAAGTACGAGTTTAGCCGCTAAAATCGTCATTTCTTCATGATTACTTTTCTTTAATAATCCATTTTACGGAATAAAAACTTTGTGAAAATTTGCTTTGGGCTTTTCCCCATCAAGTTATAAAAAAATTTGCAACAAATATGTCTAATTTTATGCCTTTTTCTTACTGATTTAGTTTTCACTTTAGCGATTTTAGCGGCTAAACTCGAACTTAGTACCCACCTTAACATAGAAAATAAAAGTCCTTACTAGACCATATACATGTAAGTACAAGTCCTTACTAGACCACATACATGTAAATACAAGTCCTTACACACAAGTAATGTTATGTGTTTATTAATAAAAAAACACATCTTTTTGAATATGGCAAATTAGAATTTTTAAATATAGTATTTTCACATCATAGAAAAAAAAACACCTTACCTCAAGCCTATTTGTAATGATATGACATTACAAACTAACAACAACGAAATATTAAGATTCATTTCATTTACAGTTAATTTGTAGATAATAGTAAAAACCATATCATCCTATGTATTCGTTGCCTTCAAAGTTATAATTTCACAAAAATTGTTCATACAAAGCAAATATATTCAAGATTATGCCAATTATTTTGAAATTTCCAAAAAAAAAAATTGTTTATTATATGTATTTTTGAAAATTCTTATCATCAATTCGTTTCTCGTTTCTTTCTCATGTGGTCATGAACATATGGTGAAATTGAATCGCTGTTTTTCCTATTTTGCGTATGGTGGAAAAATTCCAAGAAACCAGGCAAAGGAAATATTAAATATTTACACATGTTGTGAATATTGTAAAATTTCAATTCACACGACAAGAAGAAAAAAAACGGGAAAAAATTGTTTTGAAAACGAGAAATATAATAACAGGAAAAAAGTGATTTGAAAGGAAAGGAAATTAAATATTTTCCAATGGATGAAGGTAAAAATGAAGGAAAATGAAAGTGAAATGTGGGGGGGATGTATGACTCCAAAAATCATAAGCAACCACAAAGACCACACCAAACAAATTTAATGAAATTCTATGAAAACTAAAAAAGGGAAAAAGTTCAAATGGAGCTTAGGTTGTGCCCCTAGAGAAAAAGGACTATTGTGGTTTTTTCCTACACATCTTTGCCCATATCATCATTTAACCACAGTAAGGTTATTATTTCAGTAATTGTTACCTTATTCAAAGGGGCCATGAGTTTAAAGTTCATTTCATTCATCATGCGTAAGAGGAAGGTTTTTTTTATTGCAAATAGAGAGCCAAGAGATCACATTGCTTGCAGACTTCAATGACAGAATTTTCGCATGTGTAAAACAGAATTAACCTTTTAAACCATCATGTGTAAAACTGTTGGAACGAAAGAAGATCCAGCCCCTTAAGATGATGGCGATGATGACGATGATGATATCGCTGATAATGCAACGCCACATAATCTCAGGAAAAAAGGCGACATCGAGACCATCATGATGGAGATGAAAATGAATCAGAAGCTGCTGTGGGAGAATTTCTTGAAAGCGAAATTCTGGTCATTACAAGAATATGACTGGGGGACTGGGGCTGGCGAATATACGCACACAAAAAAAAACAAGTGGCATAAAATTCACATTTTCCAACACTTAACATGTTCTGTGGTTTTGGGAACGCTTCATCAACCAACCAACAAGCGGCGGCAGTATATACAGACACCACACGCACCACCATACACTTCATGAGTGTGGGAAAATAATTTTTGCGATTTATTTCAAAGATTCATTTACTTTTTTTTCGCTTCTTGTTGTTCTTTTCTTGTCGAACATACTACTACACAACACTTTATCCGCTGGTTAACCAAGCGTCTGGCTATCAAGTCTGAGTAATTCATATTGTATTGAGTATTACATCATTTTCTTCTCGGATGTTTTTGTTGTTTTTTTTCTCTTAGTTCAGACAATGCAAAAAAAAAAACAAAAAGACATAAGCAAAATAATTCTTTCTATTTGAGATGATTTCATATGAATATTGTTGTTGGTGATGTTTTAAATTGATATAAACTATAAAACAAAAAAAATATATATATTAATGAATGAATGCCCCCACTCGAATGATGAGTAATAATACTAGGAATTCCAAATAAAGAGAAAGGTTAGAAGAATGAAATTTGAATGTTTTGGAAATCGATGGATGAGAAATGATTACTCATAGCAATTTACCAGAAGCTCCTAATGATTGATTGATTAGAATAACGTTTAAATATATCGCGAAAACAAAGATCGAAGGACCCTTGTTTTTAACAAGCACATAATCATAGAAATTTTGTTATTTAGATGACTCCATTTATGTTTTTTTTTCCATAATCTAGAAAGTACTTCTAATAAAGGTCGAAGGACCATTTTTTTTTTGAAAACTGTAAGGTCAGCTTGAAGGACCATTTTTTTTTTGAGAAATTTCTCTGTAGTTCCAAATAAGTTAAAATTTTAATTTGCACATTTGCAATAACACAGAACAAATATTACTAAACAATTTCAAATGAAATTTTAATTGTATATTCAATTGAAACATGAAATATTTCCTTATTTATTGATTAGAATAACGTTTAAATATATCGCGAAAACAAAGATCGAAGGACCCTTGTTTTTAACAAGCACATAATCATAGAAATTTGGTTATTTAGATGACTCCATTTATGTTTTTTTACCATAATCTAGAAAGTACTTCTAATCGAAGGACCATTTTTTTCAAAACTGTAAGGTCAGCTTGAAGGACCATTTTTTTTTTTGAGAAATTTCACTGTAGTTCCAAATAAGTTAAAATTTTAATATGTGTGTGAAGATAAATTTTAAAATTTAACTTTAACAGAGCAATTTTAACAGGTTAACAGAGCTATGTTAACGGTTAACAGAGCTCTTTTATGTAAAAAAATTGGAAATTTGAATTTAATTTTAGATTAAAACTTAAAAAATGGCGTTGTATGTGCATTAAAATTAAAAAACCAACTCAATAATAATAGAAAACACAATGAGTACTAACTAACTTAAAGGAATATTAGGAGTATATATCTCAGAACTGTTAAAGAATGGCTGGTTGCAAAAATAAGTGGTAATAAATTGATTTGTTTAAAGTATGAAATTGGAGATAGATAGGTTGATAAAACTGGTACCACATATAGCTCTCGTCGAGTGCTATCAGAAAGTACAAGAGTTATATTCCAAATTCATTTCAGATGCGAGAAATTTTGAAATTTTAGAAATCTGGAATGACCCACTGTGCTGGAATGGAAAAAGATAGGTTAATGAAACTGGTACCACATATAGCCCTCGTCGAGAGCTATCAGAATATATACGTGTTGTATTCCGAATCCATTTCAGATTCGAGCAATTTTGAATGTAAAGTTAAATGATAAAAATCTAAAGTGGCCCACTGTGCTGGATTACAAATAGATAGGTAAATGAAACTGGTACCACATATAGGCCTTTTTGGGCGCTATTAGAATCTACAAGAGTTATATTCCGAATCCATTTCAGATTCGAGAAATTTTGACTCTAAAATTAAATTTTAAAAATCTAAAATGGCCCACTGTACTGGAATGGAAAAAGATAGGTCAATGAAACTGGTACCACATATAGCCCTCGTCGAGAGCTATCAGAATATATAAGCATTATAATTCAAGTCCATTTCAGATTCGAGAAATTTTGATTCAAAAGAAAAATTTTATAAATATGAATTGGCCCACTGTGCTGGAATGGAGAATGATAGGCCACTGAAACTGGTTTCACATATAGCCCTCGTCGAGAGCTATTAGAATGTATAATCACTACATTCCAAATTCATTTCAAATTCAAGAAATTTTGAAATTAAAGTTAAATTTAAATTTGAAAAATATAAACTGGCCCACTGTGCTGGACACGAAAAAGATAGGTCAACCAAACTTCTACCACAAATAGCCCTTGTCGAGTGCTATAAGAATCTATAGGCATTATATTCCGAATCCATTTCAGATTCGAGAAATTTTGAAATTAAAGTTAAATTTTAAAAGTCTGAAATGACCCACTGTGCTGTGGAATGGGGGAAAGATAGGTCAATGAAACTGGTACCACATATAGCCTTCGTCGAGAGGTATCAGAATATATAATTGCTATATTCTAAATTTATTTCGAAATATTGTCAAAATTAGAAATAAATTACGACATATTTTCCTTTTGAAATTTACCTCTGTACCTGTGTAGCAAAATGTGTTAAACCTCGCTGTTATTAATATGACATAACATACTTTACTCTGAGAGTCGCTCTCTTCATTCGACTCTCAACAGATGTTGTGAAAATAACATAGCAGTGTCTCACCATTACCTCATGTATTTTTGAAGTTAAATTTTAAAATAGAAAAATTCAATTTTTTCAAAATCGTTAAAAGATAAGCAAATGAAATTAACGTCAATAATAGCTCTTATCTAGATCTATCAGAATATGTGAGCAGTATATTCCGAATCCATTTCAGATTCGAGAAATTTTGAATGTAAAGTAAAATTGTAAAAATCTCAAATGACCCACTGTGGTGGACACGAAAAAGATAGGTTAATGAAACTAGTACCATATATAACCCTCGTCGAGAGCTATTAAAATATATAAGCATTATATTCCAAATCCATTTCAGATTCGAGAAATTTTGAAATTAAAGTTAAATTTTAAAAATCTCAAATGGCCCACTGTGCTGGAATGGGGAAATATAGGTTAATGAAACTGGTACCACATATACCCCTCGTCAAGAGCTATTGGAATATATAAGCATTATATTCCAAATCCATTTCAGATTCGAGAAAATTTGACTCTAAAATTAAATTTTAAAAAACTCAAATGGCCCACTGTGCTGGAATGGGGAAAGATAGGTTAATGGAACTGGTACCACATATAGCCCTCGTCGAGAGCTATTAGAGTATATAAGCGTTATATTCCAAATCCATTTCAGATTCGAGAAAATTTGAAATTAAAGTTAAATTTTAAAAGTCTCAAAGGGCCCACTGTGCTGGAATGGGGAAAGATAGGTTACTGAAACTGGTAGTACATATAGCCCTCGTCGAGAGCTATCAGAATTTATAAGAATTATATTCCAAATCCATTTGAGATTCGAAAAATTTTGAAACTAAAGTTAAATTTTAAAAATATGGTATGGCCCATTGTGCTGAAATGGAGAAAGATAGGACAATAAAACTGCTTCCACATATAGCCCTCGTCGAGAGCTATCAGAATATATAAGCGTTATATTCCGAATCCATTTCGGATTCGAGAAATTGTGACTCTAAAATTAAATTTTAAAAATAAAAAATGGCCCACTGTGCTGGAATGGGAAAAGATAGGTTAATGAAACTGGTAGTACATATAGCCCTCGCCGAGAGCTATCAGAATTTATAAGCACTATATTCCAAATCAATTTCAGATTCGAGAAATTTTGAAATTAAAGTTAAATTTTAAAAATCAAAAATGGCACACTGTGCTGGAATGGGGAAAGATAGGTCAATGAAACTGGTACCACATATAGTCCTCATCGAGAGCTATTAGAGTATATAAGCGTTATATTCCAAATCCATTTCAGATTCGAGAAATTTTGAAATTAAAGTTCAATTTTAAAAATATGAAATGGCCCACTGTGCTGGAATGGAGAAAGATAGGTCAATGAAACTGGTACCACATATAGCCCTCGTTGAGAGCTATCAGAATATATATTTGCTATATTCTAAATTTATTTCGAAATATTGTCAAAATTAGAAATAAAGTACGACATATTTTCCTTTTGAAATTTACCTCTGTAACTGTGTAGCAAAATGTGTTAAACCTCGCTGTTATTAATATAACATAACATACTTTACTCTGAGAGTCGCTCTCTTGATTCGACTCTCAACAGATGTTGTGAAAATAACATAGCAGTGTCTCACCATTACCTCATGTATTTTTGAAGTTAAATTTTAAAATAGAAAAATTCAATTTTTTCAAAATCGTAAAAAGATAGGCGAATGAAATTAACGTCAATAATAGCTCTTATCTAGATCTATCAGAATATGTGAGCAGTATATTCCGAATCCATTTCAGATTCGAGAAATTTTGAATGTAAAGTAAAATTGTAAAAATCTCAAATGACCCACTGTGGTGGACACGAAAAAGATAGGTTAATGAAACTAGTACCATATATAACCCTCGTCGAGAGCTATTAAAATATATAAGCATTATATTCCAAATCCATTTCAGATTCGAGAAATTTTGAAATTAAAGTTAAATTTTAAAAATCTCAAATGGCCCACTGTGCTGGAATGGGGAAAGATAGGTTAATGAAACTGGTACCACATATAGCCCTCGTCAAGAGCTATTGGAATATATAAGCATTATATTCCAAATCCATTTCAGATTCGAGAAAATTTGACTCTAAAATTAAATTTTAAAAAACTCAAATGGCCCACTGTGCTGGAATGGGGAAAGATAGGTTAATGGAACTGGTACCACATATAGCCCTCGTCGAGAGCTATTAGAGTATATAAGCGTTATATTCCAAATCCATTTCAGATTCGAGAAAATTTGAAATTAAAGTTAAATTTTAAAAGTCTCAAAGGGCCCACTGTGCTGGAATGGGGAAAGATAGGTTAATGGAACTGGTACCACATATAGCCCTCGTCGAGAGCTATTAGAGTATATAGGCGTTATATTCCAAATCAATTTCAGATTCGAGAAAATTTGAAATTAAAGTTAAATTTTAAAAATATGAAATGGCCCACTGTGCTGGAATGGAGAAAGATAGGTCAATGAAACTGGTACCACATATAGCCCTCGTCGAGAGCTATCAGAATATATAATTGCTATATTCTAAATTTATTTCGAAATATTGTCAAAATTAGAAATAAATTACGAAATATTTTCCTTTTGAAATTTAACTCTGTAACTGTGTAGCAAAATGTGTTAAACCTCGCTGTTATTAATATAACATAACATACTTTACTCTGAGAGTCGCTCTCTTGATTCGACTCTCAACAGATGTTGTGAAAATAACATAGCAGTGTCTCACCATTACCTCATGTATTTTTGAAGTTAAATTTTAAAATAGAAAAATTCAATTTTTTCAAAATCGTAAAAAGATAGGCGAATGAAATTAACGTCAATAATAGCTCTTATCTAGATCTATCAGAATATGTGAGCAGTATATTCCGAATCCATTTCAGATTCGAGAAATTTTGAATGTAAAGTAAAATTGTAAAAATCTCAAATGACCCACTGTGGTGGACACGAAAAAGATAGGTTAATGAAACTAGTACCATATATAACCCTCGTCGAGAGCTATTAAAATATATAAGCATTATATTCCAAATCCATTTCAGATTCGAGAAATTTTGAAATTAAAGTTAAATTTTAAAAATCTCAAATGGCCCACTGTGCTGGAATGGGGAAAGATAGGTTAATGAAACTGGTACCACATATACCCCTCGTCAAGAGCTATTGGAATATATAAGCATTATATTCCAAATCCATTTCAGATTCGAGAAAATTTGACTCTAAAATTAAATTTTAAAAAACTCAAATGGCCCACTGTGCTGGAATGGGGAAAGATAGGTTAATGGAACTGGTACCACATATAGCCCTCGTCGAGAGCTATTAGAGTATATAAGCGTTATATTCCAAATCCATTTCAGATTCGAGAAAATTTGAAATTAAAGTTAAATTTTAAAAGTCTCAAAGGGCCCACTGTGCTGGAATGGGGAAAGATAGGTTACTGAAACTGGTAGTACATATAGCCCTCGTCGAGAGCTATCAGAATTTATAAGAATTATATTCCAAATCCATTTGAGATTCGAAAAATTTTGAAACTAAAGTTAAATTTTAAAAATATGGTATGGCCCATTGTGCTGAAATGGAGAAAGATAGGACAATAAAACTGCTTCCACATATAGCCCTCGTCGAGAGCTATCAGAATATATATTTGCTATATTCTAAATTTATTTCGAAATATTGTCAAAATTAGAAATAAAGTACGACATATTTTCCTTTTGAAATTTACCTCTGTAACTGTGTAGCAAAATGTGTTAAACCTCGCTGTTATTAATATAACATAACATACTTTACTCTGAGAGTCGCTCTCTTGATTCGACTCTCAACAGATGTTGTGAAAATAACATAGCAGTGTCTCACCATTACCTCATGTATTTTTGAAGTTAAATTTTAAAATAGAAAAATTCAATTTTTTCAAAATCGTAAAAAGATAGGCGAATGAAATTAACGTCAATAATAGCTCTTATCTAGATCTATCAGAATATGTGAGCAGTATATTCCGAATCCATTTCAGATTCGAGAAATTTTGAATGTAAAGTAAAATTGTAAAAATCTCAAATGACCCACTGTGGTGGACACGAAAAAGATAGGTTAATGAAACTAGTACCATATATAACCCTCGTCGAGAGCTATTAAAATATATAAGCATTATATTCCAAATCCATTTCAGATTCGAGAAATTTTGAAATTAAAGTTAAATTTTAAAAATCTCAAATGGCCCACTGTGCTGGAATGGGGAAAGATAGGTTAATGAAACTGGTAGCACATATAGCCCTCGTCGAGAGCTATCAGAATTTAAAAGCATTATATTCCAAATCAATTTCAGATTCGAGAAATTAAAGTTAAATTTTAAAAATATGGTATGGCCCATTGTGCTGAAATGGAGAAAGATAGGTCAATAAGACTGGTCCCACATATAGCCCTCGTCGAGAGCTATTAGAATATATAAGCATTATATTCCGAATAAATTTCAGATTGGAGAAAGCGTGAAATTAAAGTTAAATTTTAAAAATTTAAATGGCCCACTGTGCTGGACACGAAAAAGATAGGTTCATAAAACTGGTACCACTTATAGCCCTCGTCGGGAGCTATCATAATATGTAAGCATTATATTCCGAATCCATTTCAGATTTGAGAAATTTTGAATGTAAAATTATATGATAACAATTTAAAGTGGCCCACTGGCCGGACTGCAAATAGATAGGTCAATGAAACTGGTACCACATATAGTCCTCGTTGAGTACTATCAAAATGTATAATTGTAATATTCTAAATTTATTTCGAAATATTGCGAAAATTAATAAAAAAAAAATAGACATATTTTCCTTTTAAAATAAACCTCTGTGACTGTTTAGCAAAATATGTTAACCGTCGCTATTATTAAAATAACATAACATACTTTACTATGAGACTCGCTCTCTTGTTTTGTTTACAGATTCGACTCTCAACAGATGTTGTGAAAATAACATAGCAGTGTCTCACCATTACCTCATGTATTTTTGAAGTTAAATTTTAAAATAGAAAAATTCAATTTTTTCAAAATCGTAAAAAGATAGGCGAATGAAATTAACGTCAATAATAGTTCTTATCTAGATCTATCAGAATATGTAAGCAGTATATTCCGAATCCATTTCAGATTGGAGAAATTTTGAATATAAAGTTAAATTTTAAAAATCTCAAATGACCCACTGTGGTGGACACGAAAAAGATAGGTTAATGAAACTAGTACCATATATAACCCTCGTCGAGAGCTATTAGAATATATAAGCATTATATTCCAAATCCATTTCAGATTCGAGAAATTTTGAAATTAAAGTTAAATTTTAAAAATCCAAAATGGCCCACTGTGCTGGAATGGGGAAAGATAGGTTAATGAAACTGGTACCACATATAGCACTCGTTGAGTGCTATCAGAATTTATAAGCATTATATTCCGAATCCATTTCAGATTCGAGAAATTTTGACTCTAAAATTAAATTTTAAAAATCTCAAATGGCCCACTGTGGTGGACACGAAAAAGATAGGTTAATGAAACTAGTACCATATATAACCCTCGTCGAGAGCTATCTGAATATGTAAGCATTATATATATATATAATATATTATATATATATAATATATTCATATACAATATATCTCAATCTCATTAATTTTTTATATGATATTTTTTTACATTAAAAAACTTATTGCCAATGATATTGTCTATATATAACATCAAAAATTGAATACTTAATAAACAATACTATGCAATGCCAATTTTTATATATAAGTCAGTTTAATTAAATTAGCATAAATACAAAGTAAGTACTTAAAGTATTAATATAACTTTAATTTCAAAATTTGTTGAATCTGAAATTGATTTGGAATATAATGCTTATAGATTCTGATAGCTCTCGATGAGGGCTATATGTGCTACAAGTTTCATTAACCTATCTTTCCCCATTCCAGCACAGTGGGCCATTTTGGATTTTTAAAATTTAACTTTAATTTCAAAATTTCTCGAATCTCAAATGGATTTGGAATATAATTCTTATAAATTCTGATAGCTCTCGACGAGGGCTATTTGTACTACCAGTTTCATTAACCTATCGTTTCCCATTCCAGCACAGTGGGCCATTTTAGATTTTTAAAATTTAACTTTATATTCACAATTTCTCCAATCTCAAATGGATTCGGAATATAATGCTTACATATTCCGATAGCTCTCGACGAGGGTTATATGTGGTACTAGTTTCATTAACCTATCTTTCCCCATTCCAGCACCGTGGGCCATTTTTTATTTTTAAAATTTAACTTTAATTTCAAAATTTCTCGAATCTGAAATTGATTTGGAATATAATGCTTATAAATTAAGATAGCTCTCGGCGAGGGCTATATGTACTACCAGTTTAATTGACCTATCTTTCTCCATTCCAGCACAGTGGGCCATTTGAGATTTTTAAAATTTAAATTTAATTTCAAAATTTCTCGAATCTGAAATGGATTTGGAATATAATGCTTATAAATTCTGATAGCTCTCGACAAGGGCTATTTGTACTACCAGTTTCATTAACCTATCTTTTCCCATTCCAGCACGGTGGGCCATTTTAGATTTTTAAAATTTAATTTTAGAGTCAAAATTTCTCAAATCTGAAATGGATTCGGAATATACTGCTTACATATTCTGATAGATCTAGATAAGAACTATTATTGACGTTAATTTCATTCGCCTATCTTTTTACGATTTTGAAAAAATTGAATTTTTCTATTTTAAAATTTAACTTCAAAAATACATGAGGTAATGGTGAGACACTGCTATGTTATTTTCACAACATCTGTTGAGAGTCGAATCAAGAGAGCGACTCTCAGAGTAAAGTATGTTATGTTATATTAATAACAGCGAGGTTTAACACATTTTGCTACACAGTTACAGAGGTAAATTTCAAAAGGAAAATATGTCGTACTTTATTTCTAATTTTGACAATATTTCGAAATAAATTTAGAATATAGCAAATATATATTCTGATAGCTCTCAACGAGGGCTATATGTGGTACCAGTTTCATTGACCTATCTTTCTCCATTCCAGCACAGTGGGCCATTTCATATTTTTAAAATTTAACTTTAATTTCAAAATTTCTCGAATCTGAAATTGATTTGGAATATAACGCCTATATACTCTAATAGCTCTCGACGAGGGCTATATGTGGTACCAGTTTCATTAATCTATCTTTCCCCATTCCAGCACAGTGGGCCCTTTGAGACTTTTAAAATTTAACTTTAATTTCAAATTTTCTCGAATCTGAAATGGATTTGGAATATAACGCTTATATACTCTAATAGCTCTCGACGAGGGCTATATGTGGTACCAGTTCCATTAACCTATCTTTCCCCATTCCAGCACAGTGGGCCCTTTGAGACTTTTAAAATTTAACTTTAATTTCAAATTTTCTCGAATCTGAAATGGATTTGGAATATAACGCTTATATACTCTAATAGCTCTCGACGAGGGCTATATGTGGTACCAGTTCCATTAACCTATCTTTCCCCATTCCAGCACAGTGGGCCATTTGAGTTTTTTAAAATTTAATTTTAGAGTCAAATTTTCTCGAATCTGAAATGGATTTGGAATATAATGCTTATATATTCCAATAGCTCTTGACGAGGGGTATATGTGGTACCAGTTTCATTAACCTATCTTTCCCCATTCCAGCACAGTGGGCCATTTGAGATTTTTAAAATTTAACTTTAATTTCAAAATTTCTCGAATCTGAAATGGATTTGGAATATAATGCTTATATATTTTAATAGCTCTCGACGAGAGTTATATATGGTACTAGTTTCATTAACCTATCTTTTTCGTGTCCACCACAGTGGGTCATTTGAGATTTTTACAATTTTACTTTACATTCAAAATTTCTCGAATCTGAAATGGATTCGGAATATACTGCTCACATATTCTGATAGATCTAGATAAGAGCTATTATTGACGTTAATTTCATTCGCCTATCTTTTTACGATTTTGAAAAAATTGAATTTTTCTATTTTAAAATTTAACTTCAAAAATACATGAGGTAATGGTGAGACACTGCTATGTTATTTTCACAACATCTGTTGAGAGTCGAATCAAGAGAGCGACTCTCAGAGTAAAGTATGTTATGTTATATTAATAACAGCGAGGTTTAACACATTTTGCTACACAGTTACAGAGTTAAATTTCAAAAGGAAAATATTTCGTAATTTATTTCTAATTTTGACAATATTTCGAAATAAATTTAGAATATAGCAATTATATATTCTGATAGCTCTCGACGAGGGCTATATGTGGTACCAGTTTCATTGACCTATCTTTCTCCATTCCAGCACAGTGGGCCATTTCATATTTTTAAAATTTAACTTTAATTTCAAATTTTCTCGAATCTGAAATTGATTTGGAATATAACGCCTATATACTCTAATAGCTCTCGACGAGGGCTATATGTACTACCAGTTTCATTAACCTATCTTTCCCCATTCCAGCACAGTGGGCCATTTTTGATTTTTAAAATTTAACTTTAATTTCAAAATTTCTCGAATCTGAAATTGATTTGGAATATAGTGCTTATAAATTCTGATAGCTCTCGGCGAGGGCTATATGTACTACCAGTTTCATTAACCTATCTTTTCCCATTCCAGCACAGTGGGCCATTTTTTATTTTTAAAATTTAATTTTAGAGTCACAATTTCTCGAATCCGAAATGGATTCGGAATATAACGCTTATATATTCTGATAGCTCTCGACGAGGGCTATATGTGGAAGCAGTTTTATTGTCCTATCTTTCTCCATTTCAGCACAATGGGCCATACCATATTTTTAAAATTTAACTTTAGTTTCAAAATTTTTCGAATCTCAAATGGATTTGGAATATAATTCTTATAAATTCTGATAGCTCTCGACGAGGGCTATATGTACTACCAGTTTCAGTAACCTATCTTTCCCCATTCCAGCACAGTGGGCCCTTTGAGACTTTTAAAATTTAACTTTAATTTCAAATTTTCTCGAATCTGAAATGGATTTGGAATATAACGCTTATATACTCTAATAGCTCTCGATGAGGACTATATGTGGTACCAGTTTCATTGACCTATCTTTCCCCATTCCAGCACAGTGTGCCATTTTTGATTTTTAAAATTTAACTTTAATTTCAAAATTTCTCGAATCTGAAATTGATTTGGAATATAGTGCTTATAAATTCTGATAGCTCTCGGCGAGGGCTATATGTACTACCAGTTCCATTAACCTATCTTTCCCCATTCCAGCACAGTGGGCCATTTGAGTTTTTTAAAATTTAATTTTAGAGTCAAATTTTCTCGAATCTGAAATGGATTTGGAATATAATGCTTATATATTCCAATAGCTCTTGACGAGGGGTATATGTGGTACCAGTTTCATTAACCTATATTTCCCCATTCCAGCACAGTGGGCCATTTGAGATTTTTAAAATTTAACTTTAATTTCAAAATTTCTCGAATCTGAAATGGATTTGGAATATAATGCTTATATATTTTAATAGCTCTCGACGAGGGTTATATATGGTACTAGTTTCATTAACCTATCTTTTTCGTGTCCACCACAGTGGGTCATTTGAGATTTTTACAATTTTACTTTACATTCAAAATTTCTCGAATCTGAAATGGATTCGGAATATACTGCTCACATATTCTGATAGATCTAGATAAGAGCTATTATTGACGTTAATTTCATTTGCTTATCTTTTAACGATTTTGAAAAAATTGAATTTTTCTATTTTAAAATTTAACTTCAAAAATACATGAGGTAATGGTGAGACACTGCTATGTTATTTTCACAACATCTGTTGAGAGTCGAATGAAGAGAGCGACTCTCAGAGTAAAGTATGTTATGTCATATTAATAACAGCGAGGTTTAACACATTTTGCTACACAGGTACAGAGGTAAATTTCAAAAGGAAAATATGTCGTAATTTATTTCTAATTTTGACAATATTTCGAAATAAATTTAGAATATAGCAATTATATATTCTGATACCTCTCGACGAAGGCTATATGTGGTACCAGTTTCATTGACCTATCTTTCCCCCATTCCACAGCACAGTGGGTCATTTCAGACTTTTAAAATTTAACTTTAATTTCAAAATTTCTCGAATCTGAAATGGATTCGGAATATAATGCCTATAGATTCTTATAGCACTCGACAAGGGCTATTTGTGGTAGAAGTTTGGTTGACCTATCTTTTTCGTGTCCAGCACAGTGGGCCAGTTTATATTTTTCAAATTTAAATTTAACTTTAATTTCAAAATTTCTTGAATTTGAAATGAATTTGGAATGTAGTGATTATACATTCTAATAGCTCTCGACGAGGGCTATATGTGAAACCAGTTTCAGTGGCCTATCATTCTCCATTCCAGCACAGTGGGCCAATTCATATTTATAAAATTTTTCTTTTGAATCAAAATTTCTCGAATCTGAAATGGACTTGAATTATAATGCTTATATATTCTGATAGCTCTCGACGAGGGCTATATGTGGTACCAGTTTCATTGACCTATCTTTTTCCATTCCAGTACAGTGGGCCATTTTAGATTTTTAAAATTTAATTTTAGAGTCAAAATTTCTCGAATCTGAAATGGATTCGGAATATAACTCTTGTAGATTCTAATAGCGCCCAAAAAGGCCTATATGTGGTACCAGTTTCATTTACCTATCTATTTGTAATCCAGCACAGTGGGCCACTTTAGATTTTTATCATTTAACTTTACATTCAAAATTGCTCGAATCTGAAATGGATTCGGAATACAACACGTATATATTCTGATAGCTCTCGACGAGGGCTATATGTGGTACCAGTTTCATTAACCTATCTTTTTCCATTCCAGCACAGTGGGTCATTCCAGATTTCTAAAATTTCAAAATTTCTCGCATCTGAAATGAATTTGGAATATAACTCTTGTACTTTCTGATAGCACTCGACGAGAGCTATATGTGGTACCAGTTTTATCAACCTATCTATCTCCAATTTCATACTTTAAACAAATCAATTTATTACCACTTATTTTTGCAACCAGCCATTCTTTAACAGTTCTGAGATATATACTCCTAATATTCCTTTAAGTTAGTTAGTACTCATTGTGTTTTCTATTATTATTGAGTTGTTTTTTTAATTTTAATGCACATACAACGCCATTTTTTAAGTTTTAATCTAAAATTAAATTCAAATTTCCAATTTTTTTACATAAAAGAGCTCTGTTAACCGTTAACATAGCTCTGTTAACCTGTTAAAATTGCTCTGTTAAAGTTAAATTTTAAAATTTATCTTCACACACATAATTTTAATTTGCATTTGCAATAACACAGAACAAATATTACTAAACAATTTCAAATGAAATTTTAATTGTATATTCAATTGAAATATGAAATATTTCTTTATTTATAAATATATTTGGGTATGAAAGCCCACATCGAAAGACCAACATTTTTAGTTATATTTTAATCCAATAATCTAATTGTATATTCAATTGAAATATGAAATATTTCTTTATTTATAAATATATTTGGGTATGAAAGCCCACATCGAAGGACCAAAAATTTGAGTTATATTTTAATTCAATAATCTATGATACTGGTGGACATAATTTAAAATTATAATAATATAGGATCAAATTTTTAATAAGCACGTAAACAAAGAAGTTTGCTTAAACTTTTAGATCACTCCATTTTTGTTTTTTTCCATAATTTATATACACACAAAAAAAAAAATTCACGAAAATTTTTCCAATTTTAATAGAGTTTTAAAAAATATTCAATTAAAATTTTAATTGATTCAACAAATTTTTTAATTGAAACAAAAATCAATCATAAAAATAATAGTATCAATTAATTTTTTAATTGGATCAATTAACTTTTTAATTGACCTTCAATTAATTTTTTAATTGATACTATCATTTCTGTGATTGAAGACATTTCAATTAAAAATTAATTGGATCAATTAATTTCGTGATTGAATCAGAAAATTTTTTTTGTGTGTAGTACTTCTAATGTAAGTCTAAGGACTATTTTTTTATATAGCATGCCCATGTCCAGATAATATATCCAATATTTGAAAACTTTTTTTTCTTATAAAAAACCTTGTAAATTCAGTTCGAAGGGCTATTTTATAACAAACTAAAAATGATTAGATAGTTTGGTTCATAAATAATATTCGTAGTCTTTCATGTCACATGGTATCGAAGGACCAATAAAATCGAATAGTTCCATATAATAATTTAAAATTTTAATATGTATTTGCAATTCTTCATAGAACAAATATTACTAAATAATTTTAAATTAAATTTTAATTGTATATTCATAAATTAAATTACTCCTTATTTATAAATATCTTTCGGTATGGAAGCCTAGCTCGAAGGACCAAAAATTTGAGTTATATTTTAATCCAATAATCCATAATTTAAAATTATAAAAATATAAGAAAATACTTAACAAATCATAAAACTTAAAAAAAATTTACTCACATCCCAAAGGACTAATATAAAAATTAATATTTAATAGATATAGTACCCAAAGGCAATATCACAAAAGTCAAATCTAAACAATGTAAATTTATATCAAAAATACACGCACGCACACGAATGTTTTCACATTATTTTCTTGTAAGAGAAGAAAGAAAGGTCCTTTCAATGCCTTTGCGATGACCAGCCAAAGGAGTAGGGGTTTAAACAATTTATGTTAGAATCTTCAAAAAGCAATCACTATCCTACTTAAAATGGGGTAAACGAGGACCCACCAGCATCAAAGCGAATTAATATTTAATGGCTTGGCAACCCAAAAAAAAAGCAACAAAAAGGAACAACCCAAGGACCATTATCAGTAGAAACGTAAGAAATCAACACACACAGGCACGATGTACTATTGCCCTCATACTTCCAATTGAAAAACAGTCAATAAATCCTAGAGCAAATATACCGTGAACATTGGCGCATCATCTAATGTCTCTCTGCAACAATGTTGCGCTTACTTCTACGATTTTTATGTAGGGGGGGAAAAGAAAAACTTACAGCAAATTTACATTTTTTATGAGGCATAAAGCCATTAGCAATGAAGAAGAAAAGGCTCCTGACGATTGCAGCCCTACGAATAACTTTGTGTTGTATATGGTCAAAAGAAATGGAAATTGACATTATATTACTGGTGGTATAACTGTCGTAAAACATACGTTGTTGACGCAGTAATTATATGGATGTGTCGTCCTCAAAATATCATTTTGCCTGGAGACCCTAAAGAAACCAAAAGGCAAATAAACAATAATAATGATAAATGTCAGTTATACGTGTGCACCGGGAATCTAAAGAGGTTTGAGAGAAGGAAGCTGAGTAAGAATTTTAAAGAAAAAAAATAAACTCCTGCCCTAGCATCTTTGTCATAATCGAGTTTCGAAACTTCTGAATGAGTTTGGCGGCATAACACTCCCCCCACAAAAGGACTATAATAAAATGAGCAACAATATTGTCTACATATTTTCTTTCAAATTTAAGGGAAACAAGACTAATGTCTGCATAAGAAATAAAGAAAAAAATCGCAATATGAATGCAGAGTATAAGCAAATATATAAAGCAAAAAGGAAGGAAAAAAATACCATTACAGCTTAAGGCCTTAAGCCGACCGGAGCCAGAACAAACAAAATTCAAGTGTCATCTTTGGAGTGAGTGGATAAAACGGCAGTTAAATCGTTAAGCAGTTGTACCAGAGAATAGGCGTTGTCTTGCAGCCTTAACAGAAGCATACAATAGAAACCGCATTAAAAAAAAAAGTATGAAACTGTTGCTTTGGCTAGGGCAAGGATATATGATTGAATGTGATAAGGACAACAATGATGAGTATATTAAAATGTATAATACCTCCAGTTTCTGGTTTTTTTTTTAGGAGGAGACTTTAGTAAATAACAAAGCCCTACTACAACCAAAAAAACACATCAAGCCTTTACGCATACAATGAACATTTGCCATTGTCTTCTTTTAAATGTTCTGCAAGAAAATATTTTATTACAAAGAAATGAAAAAAACAAACTGGAGTGTTTGTTTTTGGCAACCATAAAGCAAAATGAACAAGCTAATGTCAACATCATGTTTTTGTAGTGTAAATATCTCACATCCTTAAGGTATGTCAATGTTTCAATGAAGAACATGGGCAAACAGTGAAGAAACGTGGTCTGAAATGCATATAAAATTTAATTATATATGAAAAAAATAATATTAAAATATTAGCCTGAAAATAGGCAATTTTTTGTAATTCAAAACTCCGCAAAATTAGGCAATGATTTTTTAATGTTATTTAACCTAAAAGTATGCAATGGATTTTTATTTGATTTTTTTCTTTTCTTTGTAATAAAATATTTTCTATAAAATTTTATTTACAATTTACACAATACATTAAAAAAAATCTTCCTACAAGTAATTTTCAGTTTGGTTTACATTTTTCCCTATGACGCCTACAAATATGCAACAATTTTCTACTTTGTTTATTTCCCATCACCCTAGAGAAGGCTAAAATTGTTTGAATCCCTTGAGAATACACCCACCAGCCGACATCGAAATTTCTCCTCCCCCCACAAGAAATTACAACGACAAAAACAAACTCCAAGGGAACTATCCTATACCCACATACGGGCTGGCTTGTAGTAAAGAGTAAAGTATGTATAGTTGAAAAAAAAAACACAAACGAATAAGCATACATTGCAAAATGCAATATGTACAGACAATGTAAAACGGAATTATGGTAATGGAAATGAAAGGCGGAAGTGTAGATTTGATTCAAGAGACCATCATACACACCATGATGACAATCAGTAGAGCGCAGCAGAGATGTTTTGTGGCATCCAAGCATTGGCAGCGGCGACGCCGTCACTCTACCAACCACCAGCGCCTTCGTACTATTATTGTAGAACATTTAACGGAAATTTGAGCGGAAATATCACAGAACGTTGGGTACAACAAAAGGCAGGCCGTAGAATGAATGACTACTGACTGACGCAGCAACTGAAGAAAGAAAATAATAATAAAATCTGTGTGTGTGTGTTTTTTTACTGTTGCATACAATTGCAAATAATAATAATAATAGCAATGGCAAAGACCGCAGTAACAAATCTACTCTATGCAATTGTTTGGGTGTGTCTCGGAAGAATTCATATGGCCGTCCTTTCTCTTCTCATGACTCTTCTAAAAGACGCTAAAGTGGTATGGACCCAAATATTTTACAAAAAAAAAAAAAAACAAATGTATGTAATGTAAGGCAGACATTCGCATAGCAATGTATAAAAGAAAAATTACAGGAAATTTTAATTAATTTCATTAAAACCAACAAATTTGCCAAAGAGTGAATTCATACAAATAACAAAAAGAGAATTAATAATGACAAAGAGAGAGAAAAGCTTTCTCTTTAACATTAAGAAAAGCTCTCTCAAAACAAGTAGTTACTCTTCTCATCTCAGAGTATACAATTCATCACTGCCTATGTAGTAAACTAAACAGGACACGCGCTCAATGCTCTGAAATCCCTTCTGACCCGGCTTGACATCCTCTTTTTAAATGTCCAAAGCTTTGCACGCTACGACCTTGAGTATTTTTCATTAAGCTTTATAGCTTACACGTGCAAATGGTAACATAGATTAAGCGTAGATTTTATATCGATGTACTATGTATTGCAAGCTAGACATATGGTTGGAGACTAGAGCGCTAGAGTCAATAACACCAACAAAGAAGGGAACAATGCCCTGAAATCCTTCAGACATTGATGGTTTGGGAAGAGCGTAAAGAGAATGCCGGTCGCTGCTGCCAAGTTTTAAAACCATAGACGCTAATATAAAATTTAACGTGATAGGCAAGGGGGGGGGGGGGGGGGGGGGGTGATGCGAAAGGAATGCAGGAATATAAGTGGGATATTCTGTTGTGGAATGGTCTTTTTCGGGTACTTGTAAGTATGTTTGTATTTCGTACTCGAAGAGCTCAATAAAAATATCCAATTTGGGGAAGGTTGTGAGATGCTGGCTATTTCCATGTATATATTATTGAGGGAGAACAGAAATTGGAGTACCAAGAACTAAGAGCAAAATATGTGTGTATGCGTGTGTGTGTGTTGTGTTCCAACGCAGATATGTAGACACATAAATTTTTGGCGCCAATTGGGAGTTTGAGTAAAGGTAGCCATAAAGACTATTCTCGATTAATGGAGACTAGAGGTGATTGAAATAATTTCGATACATGAGCTCCTAAATGTAGGCAATATATTTAATATGGTGTCGTAAATGAGTTAAAAAAATATTAAATTAAAATATATCATAATGATCAAACTAATAATAAAAATCCATTGATTATTGAAAAAACTCAAACAAAAAAAATTGTTTTTTTTTTATATGTGCATTTTGTAAATGACAATCCCCCCATTTTCTTTCATTATTAAAACGAATTTTCTGTTAATCAACGTACCGTTTCATACTATTAACGAATATTTTCAATGAAAATTTTTCGTTGGCCGAATTTGAATGAAAGTTTCTTTGTGTAGATATTGGCGATATTTTCTCAATCATAAAATATATAAACTTAAAATTTTAATTTCTAATTAAAGAGAATCGTATTCTTTAATTAGAAATTAAAATTAAGCATAAATTTAAGTCAATTTTTTGGTTAAAAGTAAACTAAATTCTTGCGATTTGCAATATCGAATATCGGAAGATGGGAGTATACAATTTTATATACTTGTTAACTACTCCAAATATTTTGCTTTGTAAAAAAAAAATAATTAAAAAAAAAATCGATCATTAAACTAATTCCCAAAATGTATTTATCAATTTACTGTATATTCCACATTACTTCTTGAAGTAATTTGCGTTTTGGTTTTTTCTGTAGCCACAAATAGTAAATACCATTAAGAAATATACGATTTGAATATATTCAGTTTTTTGCGTAGCAAAAAAATAAAGGCAATTATTATAGCCATATTTTTTTAAAGAACAAGTTCATTTTTTCCACACATTTTACGATGAGAGCGCTTGCGAGTGAAGTGAGAAGGTATGACTATGATAAGTGTTGAAAAAAAAACTAAACAACTTAAACTACATATTTTCGCACATTAAAACGCAAAAAAATGCCGTAAAAAAATTAACGCTTTTATTTGTTTATACAAAACAACTACATATATGCCATGATGTCTATAAGAAACTTGTGAATTTATGACATAATCTAAAGAATATCTAGGTAGCCAAGACGAAAATGTAATATTCATCAAAGTTTAAAACTTAATGAAGAAAATTATTTGTTTATTTAAAATCGTTTAAATTTGCAGTGACCACTTACCCAAAAAAATCGTGGGAAATATTTATGGAAGAGATTCTCAAAAAAAATTTTCTTTAAAGCTGAGTACTATGTTCAGTTTTCTAGCTGAAAACCAGCTTGTTTTCACGGTTACTTTTTTTAATTAATTAATATATAAATATAAAACTATGTGAAATCAATTCCTTGGGTTTTTTTCCTTCCATTTTTTGGTAAGACTTGATCAAAATATAATCGTCTTCATACATATTTTTGTACTTTTAGTTTAGTGTTTTGGTGAAAAACCCGAACAAAGTACTCACCTTAAAAGAATAATTCAAGAAAAATAGGAAAAAATATTCAATATAATTTACAAACAACTGTATTTTCATTTTTATAATACATTTTTATATCAATAATAATAAAAAACATTATTATTTAAATGAAAAATTTCTTAAAATTTTCCTGAAATTTCGAAAGATTTATGAAATTTGAAAAATCCAATTTAACTATTATGTAAGCAAACATTTTGTTATATAGTTTTTTAATTTTTGTATTTTTATATCTTTTCCCCTTTGAAATATTAAGTTTTGTGAATATTAAGTTGTGTGAAAAATGTAAGTTTTGTTTTAACCTAAAATTTTCCTAAATTTTGAAAAATTCATGAGATTTTAACTATTTACACAAATTTTTTTATTATTTTTAATGCCTTGAAATATTTTTTCTTGAAATTTAAAAATTATAAATTTAATTATTAAAATGTAAGTTTTGTTTTAACCTAAAATTTTCCTAAATTTTGAAAAATTCATGAGATTTAACACAAATTTTGTTAAAATTTTTAATCTTTATGCCTTGAAATATTTTTTCCTGATATTTAAAAAAAAATTAATGAAATTTGCGAACTATGCTTTATAAATAGACGTTTTATTATAAGTCGTTTTTTTTCAAATTTTATATCATGAAATTGTTATATACAAAAAATAACGATTATTTCTTTCCTTGAAATTTAAGAGAATATTATTAAAACAAGCTCTAATAAAAATCATAACTTTTTCCCCCACAAAAAAAAACAACACATTTGCATAGAATTGAGAGCGCCTAGCAACAAAAACAACTTGAATAAATGACCGGCCGGCACAAACCAATTAGATCAAAAGTGTTTAGAATAAAATCTTTGTAAAACCAACACCCAAAATACAAAAGCTAAATTAAAAACCACAGCAATTCTAAAGAAACCAAAAAAAAACAAACCAGAGGAACGCAAAAAATAATCAATTTAAAATTAAATAAAAATAAAACCACTTCTCTCGGCATTACTCAGACCCCTGTTATGCACCCAAGTCCAACACAATATGCATAGTTTCAATTCACAAAAAGAAACGTTAAAAAAAATTAGCAAAATAAAATCAACTTAGAATAAGAAAATACAACGTGGCTTCAAAAAAAAAACGATACAAAATATTCATAGATAAGAGATTTGAACGGCCTCCACCATCTAGCAGCTGCAGCAACAACAAAAAATAGACAAATACTACGGTAACAACTACTACGGCCAAAGCTAAAGTGGATGGGGCTATGTGTACCCGAAAAACCCCCTCGCCAAAAACTGTATGATCGGTAGATACTAGAAGACATACACAGGCACACGCCGTATATCGTAGCACGACATAGTAATCAAGAAGAATGCGCAAAAAAAATCAAAACAATGAATGACGTTGCACTGTGGTGTGAGTGCAATACGATGTAGCCGGTATTGTATCTCAGAGCTTTGTATCTTGTACCTCATATGTTAACATGCACACACACACGCTTGAGCAATAGTGTTATCGTAGACTGAGAGATGTGAGTACGTTGGTATATCAGAATTTGCAATGATATTTATACAATTCGATGGATATAGTGCAATTGTACTTTTCGCGCCAAAAACTTCAGAATAGCACTCTCTCACAATACTCATCATCATCGTCATCATGACATACTCAATTCATGGTGGGGAAATGTTACGATTTTTTTTGCCACTGGCTATGCTATGCGATTGCAAATCGTAGTAGTAGTATTAGGTGTTGTTGCTGTTGTACATACAATGTACAGACAGTGGGTGTACTATGGCAAAGAAAATAGAGTCTACACTATAAACAATGCTCTTCATATTCTTCCTATTGCATACTCCCCCACATGGAAAAGTATATTGAAGAGAAGAGGGCCAGTGGGGGTGGTGAGGGGCTTGACTGAGTTATAACCCACGCCTTAGTGAATAGCAAAAAAGCGCATGTCTGGCTAGACGAAGATGATGATAAAGACTATTTTGTGTGTGAGTGCATCCCCAGACGTAGGCAGCAGCAGCAGAAGCAAAACCAACGATTACGACGATAAAACGACGTAGTTATTAAAAAACTACTATAAACCGTTAGTTAGATGTGATGAGTAAAGCTTCTTTACCACCTAGTGAGGATGAGAGAAGAATCTGAAGAGAGATTTGATTCGACCGGCAAGTGACACGTGTAATCCCAAGCATTTGATACTTTGGGGAAATGTTGTGTTGTAAAATTATAAAAATTTCCATCAAAAGTATGCTACTTACTATGAATAAAAATAATAAACGTAAAATATGAAATTAAAAAAAAGTATTGAAAACAAAAAATAAAAACTCTTGTTTTTAAATGATATAAAATGATAAAAAAAATTAAATGACCATAAAATTAAAAAAAAAAAATAAAATTACCACAAAAAAAAATCAATAATTACTTTAATTGGTTAAAAATTTGTAATATTCCCCAAAACTTTTTTTTAAGAAAGAAGAGTCAAATTTGTATCGTTTCCACCAGATTTAAAAAAAATGGTTTGAGTAATATAAGAAAAAAAAAGATGGAATATTGCAAACACCATATAAAAACTTTTCAAATTAATTCCTTAATTTGTATTAAATTTTATCCCTAAAAAATTTACTAAATGACTTACTAAAACAATGATTTCGAATATATACGTAGATATACTTTTTTGGAAATTAAATTGAAAACACCCACACAGCACACACCCTGTTCTTAACTTTTTAAACTCCTTAAAGTAGACTTTATTTTCCCAAGGCAATGAAAATGCCATTGGGATATATTTTAAATTTCTTTCAAACATGAAAAACACATAGTTTTTTTGGCAATAAAAAATCTAAGATACACAAAGGATTGGGTGTAGCCGGCATCTGTCATCAAAGAAGGTGCATTGTTATAAGCATTCTCTCTGTATCACACACTCTCTCTCTCCGTCTCTCTTGACTTGACATTTCATTAAACAATAGCATACTTTAAGGCGTTGTAAACCAACATTGTAGTTTTTTTATGGACTTGCGCACAACTACTGAGAATACTTGCGAAATTGCCAGAAATCCAGTGCATGCAACGTAATACATTACTGTTGTTGTAGTTAGATACGAAGGCTTAAGCGAAAACGCCTAAAAATATGCTATACATTTCTTTGAACGCCTAATATCATCATGCATGATGAAGCCATTATGAGTGTGGCGTCAAGAAAAAGGCGCCAAAATCGATCAAATGTATACAAAGACATTTTACACAACCAGGGAAATATTGAATATAATCTTCAAGTAGTCATCTGTTTTGTACTCACGATTTTTCAATTTTCTTTAAACTTTTTGATTGCAATATACCATATATTCTCATCAAAGAGACCGACAATGTATTTTCATTTTGCATTATTTTTTTTTTTCTAGTTTTAAATGACGTTGTCCGACAACTACTACAATGCTATTGAGTTTAGATCTTTGTTAGTGGATAATATGGACTTTTGAACTTTTGTCATTTTCCTCATACTATACACACTATACGTATTAGAGGAACTTATTGGGTGTTTCTGTATGCCCACCCTTATATATGTACACGGGTCTGTGGTCTTTGGCATTAATGTGAGAAATGCTATTCTAGAAAAAAAAGCAAATGTGCTAAAATTACGTTGGCGCTAAAATGACTTTGATAATTTCACAATATTTTGAAATCGTTGAAGGTTTGCATGGGAGAGAAGATAATTACAATAGATATAACAAGCAAAAAGGAGATGGTTGCCACATAATTTTTCCAGTTATACGGAATATTATAAGGGAAAAATATTTACAAAACAGAAAACCCATTGAAAGGAACCTAATCCTTTCGTTCTTGAAAATTTCTCAATTATTAAAGCAAACAAATGAAAAGTTTCATTATATTTATAATGATATTTTTAATTATTTTCCATAAAGAAATTCATTAACCCACAAAAAATGTTCCTTTGTATATAGTAATAATAAACGTATACATATAAAAATTGACTTGACCAACTCACCGGAATCCGAGGGTGTATCAAAATTTGTGCTAATATCATCCATGCCATCCTTGCATCGTGTGTAACTATGATCACTGTGTTGCATATAATTATGGGTACTGCTGCTGATATTTGACGATTGACTCGATACCGGTGATACACCACCCGCCCCATAGGTGTGCTCATGATCCATAAACGATGAGGTACTTGAGCCTGCTGTTGATTCATCGTCGGAATCAAAGTCGGAGGAACGTAAGGAACCGGATGTATTGACTTTTAGGCAATGGCTGTAGTTACCACCACCCGGCGTCGTACTCGTTGTTACCGACATTTGTGACGTCGTTGTAGACTCTGAGACACCAGAATTGATAACATCCAAGACATCATTTAGGGTGCAACCACTATTTAGCCGTGTGCCGATTTCTTTCTTGGAGGTATCCTGTAGTTCTTGACTCACATGATTAATGAAATTTGTGGGATCGGCTGTCAGCGAGATGTTATTGCTGCCCATAACACATGCTCTCAAATCGACATTGTGTCTGAATTCCGGTGTAGAGCTGTCATCATCTAAACTATGTGGGGTATCCGGCCGCATGTATGCTGAAATATTACTACTGCAATTGCTGGTATTAAGGGACGATGACGATGTATCATTGAATGGGGCAGAAATAAGATAAGTGGGGCTAGGTAATAATTGATCCATGCGTTTGGGAATAGAATTGCTGCAACGGCTCTGTTGTAGTTTCTTTTGTTGTTGATTTGCGGATTTACGCAACAAAGAAGTACCAGCTGGTAAATTCTGCATTGTTGGTTGTATCGAGGACGATGTCTGCTGCTGTTGTTGTTGTTGTACCATTTTCAAGTTGGGTATACTATGTTGATTCAATTGCTCTTCTAAATCATGTTCCTTTTTGATAATAACATCACCTATTTGATTGAATTTACGAGCTGTAACCACAGTGGGCTGTGGCTTTTGCTGTTCTTGTTGTTGCTGCAGTTGTGACAAAGTCTTTTCGATTTTTATCGGTTGATTTCCCATGACCGCCGATAATGGGGCTGCCGTTGTGATATCACTGCTTATTGAAGAAGCAGATGTACTTAATGCAACTGGCTTTGACCACCACATCAAATCTGTGTTACGTAGTTCGGGTTTAATGTCAATATCATCAAATTGCATAAGTCCACAATCGCCATATGAATAGCAATCATTGTCCATATCTGATTCCATTTTTTGTATATCACCACATATGGTGGGCATGTCCCCAAGTAATTCAAAGGAGTCCGGGCTAATATAGAACTCATCGGCAAAGCAATCGCTAATTAGGGATGATGTATCGGGGGGTGAACACCCATAGGGAGCACATATTTTCGCCATTGTTTCAATTTTTAGATCCAATGATGATGTATCACAATTAAATAAAATGTTTGCGTTCTTGGGAAGAGGTTCAATTGTTGTGAGGTTTTGTTTTCGTTTTTATAACTATGCCTTTTGAGGGGGGTATGTAATGGTTTGTTTTGTAAATAAATTATATTTCGTTGTAATTGTTTTATGTTTTTCTTTTGTTTTGTTTTATTTCATAAGAAGATACCAGATCCTCTGTAGTTTAATCAATAAACTGAAAATAAAAAGAATATACAAAAATAACGGGTTAATATGGTGAAGATAAAAAATTAATATTTGTTGTAGGGTAGTAAGACAATATCAATAAACAGTATTAGTATTGAAAAGTAATTTCTAGGTCGTATAGGTCAAGTAAGGAATAACCAGATTACTAAGGACGGGTTCCTATACTAATTCTAAAGGATATTTTGAATTTCGGCAATGTGGTAAAATTTATAAAACATTTTTTTTTAAATATACTTTATATAATATTTCCCTTTAATTTAAGACATAGCAATGACTCCAAGTTACTGTCTTAAAAATTAAGCTAATGGGGAGTTTTTTACATTTTTCTTAATCAAATATTTTATTTTTAATGTTTTTGCCATTTCTAAATTTTGAAAGTTTCAATTAGCATTTGTTTTATTTGTATAATTATTTTGCTTTATTCCTGCATTCCCATATGGCAACACTTTTTCCGAATTAAGTATGCCTTATTATTTTTTTATTTAATTGTTCTAATTCTAATTAATTTTTGCAATAGTCCACACACGAAAAAACTCGTATGCTTGAGTTTGCGTAGCTGTATTAAAGCGTTAAATAAAAAAATTAGCATAGTCTACAGCACTTAAACCATAATTAAACAACATAAACCAGTACAATAGGTATCTACATAGCTTTGTAGTATAAGGTGGGTCGCTTTCTCAGAGGTAGAAAACTTATATTATTGAAATATAAAATTTATATTTGTGATTTAACAAATCTCTCTATGACAAGATTTAAAAATAAGTCTTTGAAGTTACATTAAACTTTTTCAGTATCTATACTTAAATACCAATATATGTAAATTTATTCTCAAATCATCCTGATATGTATTTATTAAAAAAAAATCGCTTGATTTTTTCTACATAAAAGTCCTATGCTGCACATTATTACCAATTTTACACGATAAATGATCCACTAACAACAAATGCATTATTAAAGAAAATATAAATTCTCTTCCTTTAAGATGAGTTCCCTCACAATATTCCCTCTCTCTCTCTTTCATTTCTTTATCATATGACAATTTCTAAACTAAAATGTGAGATAACATGTAAATGTAAAAGCCATCTATATGAGATGCATACACACACAGATAGCTGTTGTCAGCTATAAAAAAGGAGGTATCAATTGTCGTCGTTAGTTGTTGTTGCATTATGACGAGACAACTTTCATTCGTCATTATATCAAGCAATTGTTGTAATGAAGCTAGGAACAAGGGCTTCTCATATAAAGAACACTACTAAATATCATATGGATAACATTTGCTTTGGTGGGGAAAGGTGAATTAAATTGAGGTGATTGAAGTATGCAAAAGAACAAGTGTATTTTCACATATTCTTTGAAAATAATGAACAACAGAGAGGAGAGATGATGGCCTGCGAAGAGAGATGGGTTACTAAGAAACGCAAAAGTCTTATTATTGTGAATTATTTTTTGCATTGATGCATTTCCAATATATTTCATGGTGGCGTCAAAAGTATTTACAAAAAATCTAAGTAGTAGTGAGGCAGGCCATGAAAGAATGCCAAGAGAAAGCTTAAAAAAACGGTGTAAAAAATAAATATTGTGTGGGTGCACAGCATTAGTAGCAAAGCATACACACATTCTATTCTAAAAATGTGTATCATTGGCAAAAAAAAGCAAATAGAAGACAAAATGCCATATGTTAGAAATGTTGCTAACGCAGTTGGCGGAGATTTTGGCGAGACGTATTCCCCACGGAAGAGGAATGGAATATGAGTATATTACGTTGATTGCTATGCCTGTAAATCAAGTTGTTGTTGCGATGCTTTATGATACCATACAATCACTCTCATGGCTTCCTATAAATATATATGCATACATATGTATATAGTCTTGGCGATTGTTTTTCTTCGATTTTGTTTTTCATAATACCGGCACAGTGGTTGTGCATATCGAAAAGCAAATACCGATGAAGTCGATTGTTTATGTGTATATAATTGTTGTCATTATTTCACATTGTATAAGGCAAGAAAAATAAAACAAAAATATTATTGATAGATAAAACCACTTGGTAACTGTACAAATTCATAAAATGTTTTGTCCAATTTAAATTTTATAGAAATGAAAAGGGTAAACCTTTAAATTAAATTTAAGTTAATTAAAAATATTTTTTCGATTTATTTTAATTTTTTTAGGTTTGATTTTATTAAGGGTACTGTATTAAGCTTACTTCAATAAATTAGATTAAATCGTTATAAATTAAAATAAAATAAATAACTTGAAATATAATTTAGCATATATTAATATACTAAAATTAAACTGTATTAGATCGAAATAAAAACTTTATTAATAATACATAAAATCAATTGGTTTACTATATTTAAAAATATGAAGCAAATAAATATATTCGTTTGGAATTTGTAATTTTGTACAACTATTTTTCATGCTTATTTATTTTTTGGTTAATTTTTTAATTCATAATTTAATTTATAAATTTCAGAAATATGCCTAAGGCTTTATTAGCCTTTCTAGAAATTATAATGCCAAAAAAATTTAAGTACTTTTTGCATTCAAAATGCATACAGTTGAGAACCACTGTACTACCCGCAGCCTTCTTTAACAGACATATCTGTCACCCATTCTGTGTCCCTACCCACCCAATAGTATAAGTGCGATATTTTGTGGGAGTTTAGTGGTATTTTGCTTAAAATAACTGTAATTTCATTTTGTTTTTCTCAAACGATTTACGTTCCGTTTTAACACGAATGTTTTCTCTCTACAAAGAGTATTTGGCGCCTAGCTAAATAGACGATCGTATATATACACGGAACAATATTAGTTTACCTCTATATAGTAAGGGGGAAAATGGGTAGGAAACACATCATGACGCCTAATTACAAGAACAAATGTGATAATAATGACGGCAACTATGGCGACTAGTAGGAGAAAAACATTGCAAGGGATTTTGTGTGTTTTTTTTTTTTTTTTGTTGCAATTAGCAGGAAAACTATAAAATAAAATCAATATTGATAATTTTGTAAATATTTTTCAATAAAACCAATATTTTCTTAGCTCAGATTAGGCGAAAATATTTGCAGTTAGAATGATACAATGTTTTCGAGAAAATTTTTTAATATATACTTGGAATTGAAAATGTTATTAATTGTAAATAAACGTGATATGTTTATTTAAGATAGGAAAAAAATGTTATTTGGTGGAAAAACTAATGGTTTTTATTTGTTGTAATCTAAGATTTGTTTTTGTTAAGTAATTAACAAAGTCGTTAGATTTAAAAATATATATTAAATTTTATAAAAATTTTGCACACTGAAGGAAAATTTGGTCTTTTAGAAATTTCAGACAGTTTTCTTTAAATGCAAATAAGACAGATTAGAGACGAACAATACAATCGTTTGTCCTTAAGGCGAGTAAATTTTATCTTTTTCGTCAAAAATTCCGATGAGGAAGGAGGTTTGTGTGTACGAATGTTTTTTAGAAAATAATTAAAGTGATGAAAATCAATTGTAAAAAAAATTTTTAATATTTAAAAATACCATTGTGTTTGTATTCTATTTTTCTTTTATCGAAAATGTTTTTTTTATTTTGTCGCAATTATAGCAAGACCTCTTTTATACAATAATACATATTCAATACTAAGAATATTCTATAAAAAAAAACAAATACATTCGATCAATGCAGTTTACACCAACAAAAAAACAACACACCGCCTATTCAAAATGTTTATATCAATCAAAACAAATTGTAGCAAATAAACAAAAAATTCTACCCCCTAAGCATGCCAGCCACGCTGAGAAAATCAAACAACAACAAACATTTTTTTGCAAGTGTGCTCAGTCGGCAAACACGATGTGATAGTCAATGCAAGTATGCATTGTTGTAGCGTCATAACGACGATCCGTAGCAGCAGGTTCCTTCCAAGTATGACCGAATGTAATGTTGTGTGGTGACTTTTTTGTTTTCCTTTTGTTGTTGGTGGGTTTGGGGAATGAGGTTCGTTCGAACATTATTTTACCGGCCTACAAATATATGTGTTGGTTTTGTTTGATGTTGGCTACTTTTTTTGTTATTTGGATGTGCGTGGGGAACGAACAGAGAGAAAAGGAGATGCATCGATCATGGCACGACATTGCAGATTTGTCGTTGTAAAAGAATTTTAGAACCGTTAGAATTTTGCTATTTTTACATTTCTATTTGTTTGTGGCTTAGGAATTTTTGTTATTATGGAATGCACTGTGTTTTCAGTTGGAAATGTTACAAAAATTACTTTTAAAAAATATATCGTCTGATAATGCAATAGAACTATATATTTATTATGGAATAAAATTATGGTATAATTCTTTGTAATTTCCTATTGTAATGGATACATACGAAATAGGGCGCATTTATAATTTCGATTGGCTTAAAAATTCTCAATAATATTTTTCGTTTCTTGTGTAAAAATTATGAAAAAGTGTAGGTATTTTATTATTAAATAATATATTTATTATTAAATAAAAGTGAACTCTCTATTTTACTAAAGTCAATTTAACTTTATTTTAGTTCATGAAATTATTATGTTTGGAGAAAGTTTCCTTTACTCTAACAATTTTTTGTTTACGTTAGTTAAATTAACTAAAACCGAGGAAAAAAATATACTCAAATGAAGCATAAAGATGAACAAAATTCGTGTCTTCCACAAAATATTTCAGAATTTCTTTAAATTTGTAAATTTTACCAAAAATGCGTCCATCATGAACTTCGTATGTCACTAAAAACATTCTTGCAATTTTGAACTCCAAGTTTTTCCTTCAAACTACAAAATTTTCTTTAACGAGTGAAAAAACTTAGTTATGTCTAATAAATTTTCTTGAATTTGTCGAAAAATATTTACTTATTTTTATGACATCGGCGTGATGCCAACGTTTGTAATACTGCTTAGTTAAAATTTTCTACAAATATTCAAAATTTTCTAAAAATCAACCGAAAGTTTTCTTCCTGGTGGCTTCACTGTTTTTTCAGTGCAATTTATCCTTTTGAAATATATTTTTTTAGAAAAAAAGTTCACTATGATTTTTTCTACTGTGCACTATAAGACCAGCTAACACTTCACTGACATTATATTTAGCTTTATTTTTTAAGAAGATGTATTTTTTCACACTACATTTTAGTAATTCAGCTCCGAACTTTAATTTAAAAAAATATTTCCATTTAATCAAGAAGAAGAAAAATTGAAAGAAAAAATTTAAACCTAACACAATTTTAATTTAAAAAAATTTTGTTTCCGTTTTATTAAAACAATATAGTAAAAAACACTTGGTACGTTAATTTAGCTCATTTATTTTATTAGATTATAAACGCTTTTATATTTTCTCAATATATATATTTTTTTTAATTTCCAATTAATCAATAACTAAAAAAACGAAAGAAAAAATGTACACCAAATGCAATTTAAATTAAAAAAAAGGATAATTTTTTTTTGAATTGTTTCACTTTATTTAAAAAATCTAATTTCAAAAACAATATACAAACCCTAAATTGTTTATAATTTGTTTTTTTTTTATATAGTAATTCACTAAATCTAAACGCCTTTTTTAATTGTTTCACTTTATTAAAAAAAATATATAATTTCAAAAACAATATACAAACCCTAAATTGTTTGTAAATTTTGTTTTCGTTTTATATAGTAATTCACAACATATAAACGCCTTTTTTTAATTTTCCCAATATAGTTTTTTATAAAATTTGTCTTCGTTTTATTAAATAAAATAAAATAAAATAAAATAAAAAATATATCCAATACATCAATAACTAAAAAACGAATGGAAAAAATGTACACCTAACGCAATTTGAATTTTAAAAAAAGTAAGCAATTTTTTTTCGTTTTATATAATATAATACAATTAAAAAAACATATATCAAAGCTAATTTATTTATAAATGTTGTTTTCATTTTAAATAGTAATTTACTAAGAACAAAATGTTTTTTTAATTTTCCCAATATATTTGTTTTATAAATTTTGTTCTCGTTTTATTAAAAAAAATTAATTAAAAAAAATATTGCTAATTAATCAATAACTACAAAAACGAGTTTAAAAAATTTATAAAACTTACTTTGTAATATGTTTTTCTTTTTATTTTTAAAAAAAATATACAAAAACTATTTTTTTTTTATAAATTTTGTTTTCGTATTAAATAGTAGTTCACTAAGAATTAAACGCTTTTTTATTCCCCTTTATACTTGCTTATAAAATATGGTGTCATTTTATTTTAAAAAATATAATTTAGAAAATAGACAATAGCTAATTTGTTTATTGTTTTCGTTTCCTTTAATTTTCCCAAAGTACTTCTTCAAACATAATTCAAAACTCACTAAATTTTTATATACAATAAAGGTTTTAAAAAAATATATAAAAAAAAATAATTACCTTTTGTTGTCTTATTGTTTAATTCAAAATAAATAGGTATCTAATATTTTTATATGTAATCCAAATTTTTGTTATTGATTTTTCCAAATGTCGAGCTTTAATTGGGATGATGCTATATTTAATTGGGTTGATTTGCTTATTGGCGAGGAAATACAAAAAATAATCCTTCGTTTTTATTTGGTTAAAGCAGATTTTTTAGTAATGGTAACTTTTTTGTTTTACTTAATTTTATACGAATAAATAAAGGTCAAAACTTTTCATTTAATATATTTTTGTTGGGAGTTGTCACTTTTTTGTTTATTATTTTAATTAGTTTCAAACACTTTTTCTCTGAATGCTTGTGGTTGTTTTCTATACGTAAACACTGTCCATTTATTTCTCTTTTACAGGCGCGCTCAATCCTTTTTTTTTTTGTTTGCTACTCTTCTTTTATTAAATTTTTGTTTGCTTTTTGTGCATAACAGAGATTTTATTTTTGCACTGCTTGATGGATTTATTTATTTTGGTTTGTGTTTACACTTTGTTGTTGTAGTTGTTGATTTTCAATTAACTGTAAACACTTTATATATGTGTTCAGGCTTTTGTTATTTTTTTTTTTTCTTATTGCTGTTATATTTGTCTGTAATTCACCAAACTAACTTTTGATGGTGATGCATGCACCTCTCTAAGAAGCGGCCTCTTTTTGCTCTGGTTTATTCTTCTTTTGTTTAACACTCAAACACATAAGTGTGTTCGTTTCTTGTTAAGGCTTGGCAAAAAAAAAGTTTTCCTTTTTTTTAATTAAATTCCCTTAATAATTTGGATTTATTTTAATAAAGAAATATTCCTTTTTTCCCGATGGGTGTTTCAATGCTTGGTGGGGAATTTTTTATTTTCACGAAATTACTACGGCGTCCGTAGTTGTTGTTAATTTTTGTTTGTAAACAATTAGTTGTTGTTAACAAATAAATTTGTAAATTATTTGTTTTTATTATACGAAATCCAAATAACGATGAGGTTGCTACAGCTGGTGTCAAATAAGTCATGACCACCTTTACTTTAATGCTGTGCAAAATTTCTGATTTTTTCCACTTTAAAAAAAGACGTTTTCTTCAAACGAAAGTTCTTTTGTTTTGTTAAAGTTTCTTCACATCACTTGAATTTCAAAAAAAAGTTACAAATATTTTTCGCGGCCGTTTAAAAAAATTGCGTTAATTTACAAATAGGTTTTGTTTTGCTATTCGAGTTATGTCCGCCGTTCTTTTACTGTGTTGTTGTGACTTTTGGGTTTGAAAAGGAAATGATTTCTTATTCGGTTTGTTGTTAAGTTTTGGTAGTCTTGTTGCTGTTCCACAAGCAATTCTCTTTTTTTTTTCTTCACTAAATGCCTGGTCACATATCGACGCTCACTTCGAAATATATGCTGTGTAGTGTTATTTTCACACACAGCTTTTTTTTATATCTTTATTATATTTTCCTTCTTGGCACACTCTCGTGATTCTACAATTTTACACCGAGAAAAGTTCTCACTGGTGCTTTGCTTTTTTTTTTTTTGGGGCGAAATGTTTTTATATTTTCTTAAAAAATTTGTTTTTGAGACACTCACGACGAGACATAGGCAATAGGTGTAAGTTTACTATCACACTTCGTTCTTTCTTTTTATTCCGTTGGTGATGACCACGTCTCCTTATTTCGTAGACTAAAAGTTCTTAAGCTCTGAGCGCGCGTATGAGAAATGTTGTTGTTCTTGTTATGCTAAAAGAAAGCAAAATTTCTTATTACTCCCGTTGAGTTCAGTGTGCCTAAAGGTTGTGAGCACAACACAAAACGTACACAACTATTTCAATTTGGGGGGAGGCGGGTAGGTGTGAGAAAAATACACGCAACACACACGACCGTTCGCATCAAAGTCCCAAAGTGAAATGTTCCAATCAACGCGCCAAAAATGTCTTGAACTCCTCGTAGACAACAGACATACGACATCGGTTCACGGTACGAGGGCAGCAACAAACAGCTCACACTCGCAGCGACCAGAGTATCGACTAGTCTCTGGGTTTTGTCATCATTCACCATTCGCAAAAGAGATAGATGAACAACAAATCTCATACACACAAAATCTAAAACATCTCTCGCTCAAAAAACCATCGACAGAAGAAAGAGAGCGAGAGAGAAGCAAATTGAATTAAGCATACAACAATAGCGTAATACTTTTCAACCCGGTGCCACAAAAATGTGAAATGTATATGAATTCATTAGTGTTTGTTAATGCCGGCTATTGCAAACTAGTCAAAGAGAGCGAGAAAGAGAGTACTCATGGTGGCAGCACTCATGTTTTGAGTGTTATTCGTGTGGTCTTTACTGTAACGGAATTTCAATTAGAGTGTTTTGTTTTATGTTTTGTTTCAAAAGATTTTGATTTTGTTTTTGAGGATCTTGGTAGCTTTAAGTAGTAGGCCGGCCGTCCAGACATCATCCACCTTGAGCTTGTACAGCACTCATAAACTATGTAAAAATAATGGCACAATATAAAAATTTGGGAATGAATTTACATTAAAAATCGTTAGAATTAGTAATGGCTATTCAATAGCCTTGAATAAATATTTTAAGAGAATTTGCTTCTTAATAACAATGAATTTTCGGTAGTCAATACAATTTATTTTTAATAGACGATTTAATTTGTTTTTACTTATTTATTGAAATTAAGTTCAGTTCAGTTTTCATACTGCTCTTTATTTATTTTAGTTAATAATCAATTTAATGAGATTTTATCACAGGAGATATTATAACAAATGAGGCTCTTATTGAAAATCTACATTATATTAGTTATATATACTAGTTTTAAAGGCAAAAATAGATAAAAACCTTTATATGAATTAAAATTTTTTTTCAAATATTGTTGAAAAGTTATATGAATGTAGAAGATTATTAAGCTTAATAACCTAATACAAACATATATTTTCTATTTGATAATTGTGCTGTATACATAGAGTAAGTTAGTGTGGTCGTTCCCCACAGGATCTTATTAGGTCTTAGGGGGAAGTTTCCATCTTGCATCTTGAATTTTCACAAACATCAAATTTTTTTCTTCAATTTCATTATTTCTATGACATTAATTAATAATTTCACTACAATTGTTTAGTTAATTTTCATGTTTGGGTAGCGATTACACACTGAGAAAAGAATTTTAGACAAACAATTTTATTTTTCACATTAACTATTTTTTTAAGCAAATAAAATATGTTACATTGTCTGTCATAATTTCGTATGTTTTTGCCCTAAAAAAACCAATGTGGAATTTCGTTAGATAAATGTATTTTTTCTTCGAAAGTAATGGGTAACATAATGTCCACTTTCCCTATTTTTCTGAAATGTGAATAAGCTGTAATTACAACGTTTCGACTTATCAAAAAATTTGAAAAAACTCAAGTTTTACAAAAGTGACCTTTCGACTTTTTCCAATTGCACAGAAAAGTTTTACAAAAGTGACTTTTCGACTTCTTCCAATTGCCCAGATAAAAAGTCTGTTGTAAAACTGATTCTAAAATGAACTAATATTTATTTCAAACATTTTATTTTGTTTTAGTTCATTTTTTAAAGTTTGTAAGAAATTTTCCCCAGTCCAACGATTTTTTCTTTATTCCAAGTATGTCTCAAAAATTTTATGAACTAAATGGCAGTAAAATTTTAATCGCATACAAATTAGTTCAATTCTAGGTTAGGTCAGCTGGCAGCCCGATGTATTAGGCTCAATTAGACTATTCAGTCCATTGTGATACCACAAGAGAGAAGTTCACCAATGTGGTATCACAATGGACTGAATAGTCTAAGTGAGCCTGATACATCTGGCTGCCACCTGACCTAACCTAACCTAGTTCAATTCTAACTAAAAACAGAAGAAGTCTTTCGTACACTTCTCAAAAATAGTAAGAATGAACTTACAGCGTGGTTAAAATGGGAATGATCACTTAAGATGTTTTCTTTATTTTTAGTTCATTTTTTTTTTCTTTTCGAGAAAGATGCACTTCGTAAATGGTAATTAAAAATCCAAAAATATCGAAAAATTTTCGTTAGTTTAATGAATCTCAAAATTTGGAATATAATTTTGTTCAATTTTCGCACGGGATAGTTCATTTTTCCGGTAATGTAGTTTACTTTATTTTCAGTGTGGGAAAAAGGTAATTTTTCAACTATTGCCGTTAAGGTGGGTATTAAGTTCGAGTTTAGCCGCTAAAATCATAACTAAATCAGTAAAAAAAAGTACAAAATTATACTTCTTTGATGCGAATTTTATTAAAACTTGATGGGAATATCCCAAAGCAACTTTTCACCAAGTTTATATTCTTTTTAATGAATTATTAGAGAAAAATAATCGTGAGAAAATGGAGATTTTAGCAGCTAAATTCGAACATAATACCCACATTTATTTAGGTTAGGTTAGGTGGCAGCTCGACGTATCAGGCTCACTTAGACTATTCAGTCCATTGTGATACCACATTGGTGAACTTCTCTCTTATCACTGAGTGCTGCCCCATTCCATGTTAAGCTCAATGACAAGGGACCTCCTTTTTATAGCCGAGTCCGAACGGCGTTCCACATTGCAGTGAAACCACTTAGAGAAGCTTTGAAAGCCTCAGAAATGTCACCAGCATTACTGAGGTGGTATAATCCACCGCTGAAAAACTTTTTGGTGTTCGGTCGAAGTAGGAATCGAACCCACGACCTTGTATATGCAAGGCGGACATGCTAACCATTGCACCATGGTGGCTCCCACCCACCTTTATTTGAAAGTCCAAGTCGACAAATCGATTTTTTCATTAATAGTCGATTTTATTTCAAAAGTCGAATTTTGTCTAACATAAAAATTCGATTAATCGATTTGACAGGATTTTCTAAAATAACAAAAACCTATTAGTAGAATTTGAAGATTACAAAAAGTCAACTGCAACACTCAATGCTACCGATACATAACCGGTATGAACTTTGACTACTGACCAAATTTGAATGATAATGTTATTGAATTATAACCAACTTTTTTCTTATAAATTAATATACACGGCAAATAATTATCCAACTGTGATTTTTTCATAGAAGAGACATCTGTTATAATTTTTTTCTTAACGTAACAAAAAATTTACATACCTAAACATTTTTTGATTACATTTGAATAAACCAGATGAAAAATATTGCTACCTGTATATTGATATTAAGAGTTGCCGGCGATTAACGTGAAATCCCCTAGCATTTGTACAACAACAAGTTTATGTGGTTTTTACATACCTAGTACGCAAACAAAAAACAAACATTTTCTTCAAAACGATTATTGTTGAAGGAAATTATCAGGTCTTTCTGGTTTTTACATTTAGTCCTATAAATGTGTGCATACATCATTATCGATAGTTTTATTTTCTAATGAATTATTAAGAAAATTAGGCTTAAAAATAATGATACACGGTAATACGAAGATACTAAGGGCCTTTATTTCAAACAACAATTGTCATGCTCATAATGTTGTCAGTGTAAATATCTTATAAATTTATAGAATTAAAATGTTTATAACAATGAACTTATTTGATGATTTTGTTGCAAACAAATTCAAATTTAAAAAGGTAGCATTTTCAAATTTTAAAAGGTACGAAATTTTACAACTCTGATATGCTCTCCAATTTTCACTCAAAACCAGTGAAGAAATGTTTTTTTCCATAGTACTTTTTTCAGTACTCGTTTCATTTCATTTTAACTAGATTTCAAATGCCATTTGCCTTAGAACAAGGCGATTTCAAATCTCGAAAAAAAGGTGGATTTTGAGTTTAATGTGTAGAGCATATTGCTCATGACATAATATCAATCATTTTGTGCTGAATATTTCTAGTAAATATTTAATAAATGTACATAACAAAAAATAACCAAAATATTTCGATTTAAAAGTTGATTGAAACTGAAAATTTTGTCAATTAAAAAATTAACTGCATAAATTTTAATTTAATCATATCAGTTAAAAAAATTATCGAAATTAACATTAAACAACAACAAAATATTTTTCTAAGAAAATATATAATTGAAAAATTTTGTTTCCGTAATAATTAGTCTATATATTTATAGTTTTACATTCATTGGTCCATAGTACATTTTTATTCAAATCCAAGGAAAAATACATCAGAACTTGTAGCCACCGTGGTGCAATTGTTAGCATGCCCGTCTTGCATACACAAGGTCGTGGGTTCGATTCCTGCTTCGACCGAACACCAAAAAGTTTTTCAGCGGTGGATTATCCCACCTCAGTAATGCTGGTGACATTTCTGAGGGTTTAAAAGCTTCTCTAACTGGTTTAACTGCAATTTGGACCGCCGTTCGGACTCGGCTATTGAGCTTAACATGGGATCGGGCAGCACTCAGTGATAAGAGAGAAGTTCACCAATGTGGTACCACAATGGACTGAATAGTCTCAGTGAGCCTGATACATCGGGCTGCCACCTAACCTAACCTAGGTTAGATTAGGTTAAAGTGGCAGCCCGATTAAGATTCAGGCTCACTTAGACTATTCAGTCCATTGTGATACCACATTAACTAAAAGTACCTATTACACATGGGCACTTCTTGTTTTAACCGCTGAACCTTCTCGATTATTTTCTTCTGTTGAACCAACCAGATTGTTCCAAAAAAATTAGCAGACTGCTTAAGTTAACGTTTTCCAGGTCCGCCAGTAATCTGAAGCTATATGCCCCTAAAATTTGCTTACGCCTTACACAAAATGCAGGACACTCACACAAGAGGTGTTTTATTGATTACTTTTCCTCCGCATCATGACAGCTCATACAATAGTCATTATACCCTAACCTAACATCAGAACTTACTAAATTATATGCAGTTTTTAATTGAATAAATCAAAAAAATTAAGAGTGGAGGTGAGGTCCAATTAAATAACTGATTGTCTAAATTAAAAAAGTAATTAAATTAGAAATTTTTAATTGAAATGTTCTCAATCACCAAAGTCAATTAACAAATTATTTGATACAGGTAATTTTTGTGACTGATTTTTGTTTCAATTCAAAATTTTGTTGAAACGACTAATTGAATATTTTTGTAAAAATCAATTAAATTTTTAATTAGAAAAAATTGAAAATATTTTATTCTATGTAGAATTGGAACTGCTTATCCACGTATTGTCCTAACCATCTAATGCCCCAATTTTTTTTTGTCATTTGATTAAATATTCAATGTTAACGACACAAAAGCAAGAAAACTAATAAAGAAAAATTTATACGGTAAAATTCAGTATATGCTGCAAAGTCTCTTGAACAAATTCAACACTTAGTTTATTTTACTCATTTTTGTTGTCTTAAGGTGTGTTGTACTAAAAGCTTCCTTATTTAATGAAGCACGCCTAAAGGCGGGATTGGGCATTAGAGGGTTAATATGGCGCCGTGCATTTTCCATATAAATGCCATATAAATAAAGTCGCTTGCTATAATAAGGAGTAGGGATTATAATCAAAGAGGCAAAATTTTTGACTTTTATTAAACTTGAAAAATCGACTTGATAATTTAAAAAAGTCGAGTTTCATCATAGAAACACATTCAAGTTTATAAAAGTAAACTTTTCTCTTTTCGACATTTTTTTCTTAAAGTGGGTACTATGTTTGATATTTCGACCAGAACTCTAAAATGTAAAAAAATATATAACGTTGAACATATTTTTAAAAATATTGATTAGTATTATTCCAAAAACAAATTTTTTTTGAAGTAAAGAAAAGATAAAATTTACTCTTTTAGAAAATATAAGAGGGAATTTCGTTTGTCTAAAATTTTGTCCCTGAGGAAAGTATTTTTTTCTTTGGGTGTAATAATACAATATGTCTATCAAATTAAAAAGCAGGCAAAAGTAAATAGTTCAATGTATAAAACTATTAAATCAAAATAATTAAAAAAAAACTGTTTATAAAGTAGAAATAATAGAAATAAAAAAGGAAACAAAAATTAAAGTTCAGTAAATATATACATTATTCGCCAAATTTCTAGGCTTGGAATTATGAGACCAATAATTTAATGAAAATTTAAAATGCTTTCAGCTGCTAAGTTAAAATATGATTTCTCAATTTTGTTTTAAATTGTGTCATATATTAAAAATGCTACTGCATACTTGCTTGTATTTGGGAACTTTGGTTGACTTTTTTCTCAAAATTCATGCCAGAATTGTTCCGAATTTGGTTAAGAATTGCTCCTCTTTATAAGGTCTACGATATTTTTTACCCCCAAATAAATGTTACCCCTAAAAATCCCCCTAAACGTGATAAAAACCCCTAAATTTGGGGGGAAACCCCCATCCAGGCAACACTGCCTACGTATGGCAATTAATGTTTACACGTAAAAAGTAAACATTGTTATATGCGTTTGTTTTTTTGCTTTTTTTATGAGAACTTCTCATATCCATCACATACTGTAGCTGGTTTGTTATCCTAACACCAATAAAAATCCTACACACATCGTCTGTAATAGTTTCTGTTGGTAATTTGCGTACAAAAAAGTACCAAAATTTACCATCACTGCCAAATACTAAAGTGATTTGAGAACGATAAGAAATGCACTCACTCAATATTCTCTGTTTATTTACATTTTTCAACTCACACAAACACACTCATATACACCACCCGTACCGTTAATAGCAGTGTTGCCAACTCCCCAAGGCCAAAAAGCACCAAAAATATATTATGAATTCTAACATACCACCTTCCACCACAAAATCGAAAATTAAATGCTCTACTAAAAAAAAAAAAAAAAAACTTCCAAAGATGTTTTATAGAACTTTTGTGAATTGAATTTTAAGAAGTTAAGGTGGGTATTGAGATCGAGTTTAGCTGCTAAAATAGTCATTTTTTCACAATTACAACTTCTTTAATAATTCATTTTAAGGAATACAAACTTTGTGAAAATTTGCTTTTGGCTATTCCCCATCAAGTTATAATAAAATTTGCAGCAAATATGCATAATTTTATGCCTTTTTTACTGATATAGTTTTCACTTTAGCGGCAAAACTCGAACTTAGTACTCACCATTATGAACCGCTATTCAAGTATACACTTTGATTGGTTTTAATGCTTTCGTCCAATTCATTTTGATCAGTGATGTTTTTCAACTTTCAAAATATTAATATATGGAAGGAGTCTATTGCTTATTTCAGTTGTGCGTGCTTTTGTGAATTTAATACAAACTTGTTTAATGACATCTTTACCAAATTCAAAAATTCGATACTCATCGCTGGACTTTCCTACAGAATACCCTAAATAACAATATTAATTAAAAAATAATCAATACCAACTTCATAACAATCAAATTCTATATTTGGCAATAAATTTGAGTTTCTTCGGCTCTTGAAAGTCTAATCAAAATTTTTGTATCAATTAAACTTAATACTGTTCAAAATAAAAAAAGCACCAAAAGCACTAAATGAAAATGCCAGAAAGCACCAAGTTGGTGCTTTTTTTGAAAAGGCACCAAAAAGGCAATTTGGTGCTTTTTAGAAATCAAAAAGCACTAAATTTGGTGCTAAAAGCACCAAATTGGCAACACTGGTTAATAGCTCGTATATCTCACAGAGTAAGCAAATTCTTTGCTTTGCTAACAAACGTACAGTGTGCGACGATATGTTGTAGAATCTCTCTCTTCCAAAGAGAATAAATACAGAGCATGAAGTAGACATTGAGTGTAAACCACAATATTAAATGAGTAACCTAACCGGCAATAGCAGCCAACAATTCTAATTGGAATTAGTAGCTAGCAAATCCATATACTACAGTATTATGGTAAAAAGCTTTTTCTGTGCTCTGATGAAATTAAAACGTAGGCCTAATATAAGTTTGATTGAAAAAAACCATCTAACGAAATTCTTTTGAAAAAATTGCAATATTTAATGAAATTTTTTAGTATTGTTGGAAATATTAAAGGAAAAAGCTTTTCTATAGTAATCGCAACTACTACTACTGCGGACAGAAATTTTGCAAACATGATTTTTGTTTCAATGTTTTGATTATTTGCGTTATCTGCCCCCAGATAGGGAAGAGGAATAAACATAGACAGCACACAAATATACAAACCTACCTCTTGCGCCTACGTAAATAGTATTGAGTGCATGTGAATTACGACTTACCCTAGGTCAATTGCGGAGGCTTTGCCATAAATGAGTGGTGGTTTAGTAGTACTCTTCTAAAGACAAATGCTGGCGCCGTTTGTAATTGTGACCACTGAGTATTAAGTGGGGGGAAATGTGCAAATTGCTTAATGATTTGTTTACAATTTGTTTTTGTTTTTTTGCATTTTTTCCGGTATTATTTGAATTTTGTAGCTTTGGTTTTTTTATATAAGAAAAAATCCCATGAATATTACAATCTGTTTTCTTGTAATGTCATTGTTTTGTTACGTTCAAGAAATTAGTATTTACCTTTGTACATATACAGCAGGGTTTCCCAATCACGGTTACCACTCGTGCCAAAAATAATCTACCAACATTTAAAGACAATTTTACCAAAATTGATCAAAATTTTATTTCTATGGAAAATATTCTCAAAATTTTATTTCTATAGAAAATTAAAAAAAAAAATCTATAGAAAATTTTATTTCTATAGAAAATTTTCTCAAAATTATATTTCTATAGAGAATTTTGTCAAAATTATATTTCTATAGAAAATTTTGTCAAATTTTATTTCTATAGAAAATTTCTATGAAAATTTTATTTCTATAGAAAATTTCTATGAAAATGTTATTTCTATAGAAAATTTTGTCAAAATGTTATTACTATAAATTTCGATGTTTTTTTTTTGGATTTTTTTTTGCCTGGTAATTATGGATATTAATTTATGGATACAAAATAAATAAAAATGGAAGTATTTAGAAACCAAAAAATTTAATTTATTTATTTATTCAAGAAATAAAATTATGCGATCTATTAATATGAAGGCATTTTTAAAAATAGTCCGATAATGGTAGATTATATAATCTTTGGAATGTTGGCAAAATTTTCTATAGAAGTAAAATTTTCTGTAAAAATAAATAAAATTTTGAGAAAATTTTTTATAGAAATAAAATTTGGACAAAATTTTCTATAGAAATAAAATGTTGACAACATTTTCCTTGGAAATAAAATTTTGACAAAATTTTCTATAGAAATAAAATTTTGAAAAAAATTGCTATAGAAATAAAATTTTGAGAAAAAAAACTATAGAAATGAAATTTTGATAACATTTTCTTTAGAAATAAAATTTTGATAAAATTTTCTATAGAAATAAAACTTTGAGAAAATTTTCTATAGAAATAAAATTTTGACAAAATTGTCTATAGAAATAAAATTATGACAAATTTTTCTATAGATACAAAATTTTGACTAAATTTTCTACAGAAATAAAATTTAGACCAAATTTTCTATAGACACAAAATTTTGGTAAAATTTTCTATAGAAGTAAAATTAAAAAAAAAATCTATAGAAATTAAATTTTGACAAAATTTTCTATAGAAATAAAATTTAAAAAAAAATGTCTATAGAAATAAAATTTTGAAAAAAATTTCTATAGAAATGAAATTTTGATAACATTTTCTTTAGAAATAAAATTTTGATAACATTTTCTATAGAAATAAAATTTTGAGAAAATTTTCTATAGAAATAAAGTTTTGACAAAATTTTCTATAGAAATAAAATTATGACAAATTTTCTATAGACACAAAAATTTGACAAAATTTTCTACAGAAATAAAATTTAGACCAAATTTTTCTATGGAAAAAAAATTCATAGAAATTTTATATAGAAATAACATTTTCCATGGAAATAAAAATTTCATAGAAATTTTATATAAAAATAACATTTTGATTTGATTTGATTTTCTATAGAAATAAAATTGTGACAAAATATTGTATAGAAATAAAATTTTGAAAAATTTTCTATAGAAATACAATTTTGACAAAATTTTCTACAGAAATAAAATTTAGATCAAATATTTCTGTGGAAATAAAATTTTCATAGAAATTTTATATAGAAATAACATTTTCCATGGAAATAAGATTTTCATAATCAATAAAACACCTCACACAAGAGGTGTTTTATTGATTACTTTTCCTCCGCATCATGACAGCTCATACAATAGTCATTATACCCTAACCTAACATCAGAACTTACTAAATTATATGCAGTTTTTAATTGAATAAATCAAAAAAATTAAGAGTGGAGGTGAGGTCCAATTAAATAACTGATTGTCTAAATTAAAAAAGTAATTAAATTAGAAATTTTTAATTGAAATGTTCTCAATCACCAAAGTCAATTAACAAATTATTTGATACAGGTAATTTTTGTGACTGATTTTTGTTTCAATTCAAAATTTTGTTGAAACGACTAATTGAATATTTTTGTAAAAATCAATTAAATTTTTAATTAGAAAAAATTGAAAATATTTTTTTCTATGTAGAATTGGAACTGCTTATCCACGTATTGTCCTAACCATCTAATGCCCCAATTTTTTTTTGTCATTTGATTAAATATTCAATGTTAACGACACAAAAGCAAGAAAACTAATAAAGAAAAATTTATACGGTAAAATTCAGTATATGCTGCAAAGTCTCTTGAACAAATTCAACACTTAGTTTATTTTACTCATTTTTGTTGTCTTAAGGTGTGTTGTACTAAAAGCTTCCTTATTTAATGAAGCACGCCTAAAGGCGGGATTGGGCATTAGAGGGTTAATATGGCGCCGTGCATTTTCCATATAAATGCCATATAAATAAAGTCGCTTGCTATAATAAGGAGTAGGGATTATAATCAAAGAGGCAAAATTTTTGACTTTTATTAAACTTGAAAAATCGACTTGATAATTTAAAAAAGTCGAGTTTCATCATAGAAACACATTCAAGTTTATAAAAGTAAACTTTTCTCTTTTCGACATTTTTTTCTTAAAGTGGGTACTATGTTTGATATTTCGACCAGAACTCTAAAATGTAAAAAAATATATAACGTTGAACATATTTTTAAAAATATTGATTAGTATTATTCCAAAAACAAATTTTTTTTGAAGTAAAGAAAAGATAAAATTTACTCTTTTAGAAAATATAAGAGGGAATTTCGTTTGTCTAAAATTTTGTCCCTGAGGAAAGTATTTTTTTCTTTGGGTGTAATAATACAATATGTCTATCAAATTAAAAAGCAGGCAAAAGTAAATAGTTCAATGTATAAAACTATTAAATCAAAATAATTAAAAAAAAACTGTTTATAAAGTAGAAATAATAGAAATAAAAAAGGAAACAAAAATTAAAGTTCAGTAAATATATACATTATTCGCCAAATTTCTAGGCTTGGAATTATGAGACCAATAATTTAATGAAAATTTAAAATGCTTTCAGCTGCTAAGTTAAAATATGATTTCTCAATTTTGTTTTAAATTGTGTCATATATTAAAAATGCTACTGCATACTTGCTTGTATTTGGGAACTTTGGTTGACTTTTTTCTCAAAATTCATGCCAGAATTGTTCCGAATTTGGTTAAGAATTGCTCCTCTTTATAAGGTCTACGATATTTTTTACCCCCAAATAAATGTTACCCCTAAAAATCCCCCTAAACGTGATAAAAACCCCTAAATTTGGGGGGAAACCCCCATCCAGGCAACACTGCCTACGTATGGCAATTAATGTTTACACGTAAAAAGTAAACATTGTTATATGCGTTTGTTTTTTTGCTTTTTTTATGAGAACTTCTCATATCCATCACATACTGTAGCTGGTTTGTTATCCTAACACCAATAAAAATCCTACACACATCGTCTGTAATAGTTTCTGTTGGTAATTTGCGTACAAAAAAGTACCAAAATTTACCATCACTGCCAAATACTAAAGTGATTTGAGAACGATAAGAAATGCACTCACTCAATATTCTCTGTTTATTTACATTTTTCAACTCACACAAACACACTCATATACACCACCCGTACCGTTAATAGCTCGTATATCTCACAGAGTAAGCAAATTCTTTGCTTTGCTAACAAACGTACAGTGTGCGACGATATGTTGTAGAATCTCTCTCTTCCAAAGAGAATAAATACAGAGCATGAAGTAGACATTGAGTGTAAACCACAATATTAAATGAGTAACCTAACCGGCAATAGCAGCCAACAATTCTAATTGGAATTAGTAGCTAGCAAATCCATATACTACAGTATTATGGTAAAAAGCTTTTTCTGTGCTCTGATGAAATTAAAACGTAGGCCTAATATAAGTTTGATTGAAAAAAACCATCTAACGAAATTCTTTTGAAAAAATTGCAATATTTAATGAAATTTTTTAGTATTGTTGGAAATATTAAAGGAAAAAGCTTTTCTATAGTAATCGCAACTACTACTACTGCGGACAGAAATTTTGCAAACATGATTTTTGTTTCAATGTTTTGATTATTTGCGTTATCTGCCCCCAGATAGGGAAGAGGAATAAACATAGACAGCACACAAATATACAAACCTACCTCTTGCGCCTACGTAAATAGTATTGAGTGCATGTGAATTACGACTTACCCTAGGTCAATTGCGGAGGCTTTGCCATAAATGAGTGGTGGTTTAGTAGTACTCTTCTAAAGACAAATGCTGGCGCCGTTTGTAATTGTGACCACTGAGTATTAAGTGGGGGGAAATGTGCAAATTGCTTAATGATTTGTTTACAATTTGTTTTTGTTTTTTTGCATTTTTTCCGGTATTATTTGAATTTTGTAGCTTTGGTTTTTTTATATAAGAAAAAATCCCATGAATATTACAATCTGTTTTCTTGTAATGTCATTGTTTTGTTACGTTCAAGAAATTAGTATTTACCTTTGTACATATACAGCAGGGTTTCCCAATCACGGTTACCACTCGTGCCAAAAATAATCTACCAACATTTAAAGACAATTTTACCAAAATTGATCAAAATTTTATTTCTATGGAAAATATTCTCAAAATTTTATTTCTATAGAAAATTAAAAAAAAAAATCTATAGAAAATTTTATTTCTATAGAAAATTTTCTCAAAATTATATTTCTATAGAGAATTTTGTCAAAATTATATTTCTATAGAAAATTTTGTCAAATTTTATTTCTATAGAAAATTTCTATGAAAATTTTATTTCTATAGAAAATTTCTATGAAAATGTTATTTCTATAGAAAATTTTGTCAAAATGTTATTACTATAAATTTCGATGTTTTTTTTTTGGATTTTTTTTTGCCTGGTAATTATGGATATTAATTTATGGATACAAAATAAATAAAAATGGAAGTATTTAGAAACCAAAAAATTTAATTTATTTATTTATTCAAGAAATAAAATTATGCGATCTATTAATATGAAGGCATTTTTAAAAATAGTCCGATAATGGTAGATTATATAATCTTTGGAATGTTGGCAAAATTTTCTATAGAAGTAAAATTTTCTGTAAAAATAAATAAAATTTTGAGAAAATTTTTTATAGAAATAAAATTTGGACAAAATTTTCTATAGAAATAAAATGTTGACAACATTTTCCTTGGAAATAAAATTTTGACAAAATTTTCTATAGAAATAAAATTTTGAAAAAAATTGCTATAGAAATAAAATTTTGAGAAAAAAAACTATAGAAATGAAATTTTGATAACATTTTCTTTAGAAATAAAATTTTGATAAAATTTTCTATAGAAATAAAACTTTGAGAAAATTTTCTATAGAAATAAAATTTTGACAAAATTGTCTATAGAAATAAAATTATGACAAATTTTTCTATAGATACAAAATTTTGACTAAATTTTCTACAGAAATAAAATTTAGACCAAATTTTCTATAGACACAAAATTTTGGTAAAATTTTCTATAGAAGTAAAATTAAAAAAAAAATCTATAGAAATTAAATTTTGACAAAATTTTCTATAGAAATAAAATTTAAAAAAAAATGTCTATAGAAATAAAATTTTGAAAAAAATTTCTATAGAAATGAAATTTTGATAACATTTTCTTTAGAAATAAAATTTTGATAACATTTTCTATAGAAATAAAATTTTGAGAAAATTTTCTATAGAAATAAAGTTTTGACAAAATTTTCTATAGAAATAAAATTATGACAAATTTTCTATAGACACAAAAATTTGACAAAATTTTCTACAGAAATAAAATTTAGACCAAATTTTTCTATGGAAAAAAAATTCATAGAAATTTTATATAGAAATAACATTTTCCATGGAAATAAAAATTTCGTAGAAATTTTATATAAAAATAACATTTTGATTTGATTTGATTTTCTATAGAAATAAAATTGTGACAAAATATTGTATAGAAATAAAATTTTGAAAAATTTTCTATTGAAATACAATTTTGACAAAATTTTCTACAGAAATAAAATTTAGATCAAATATTTCTGTGGAAATAAAATTTTCATAGAAATTTTATATAGAAATAACATTTTCCATGGAAATAAGATTTTCATAATCAATAAAACACCTCACACAAGAGGTGTTTTATTGATTACTTTTCCTCCGCATCATGACAGCTCATACAATAGTCATTATACCCTAACCTAACATCAGAACTTACTAAATTATATGCAGTTTTTAATTGAATAAATCAAAAAAATTAAGAGTGGAGGTGAGGTCCAATTAAATAACTGATTGTCTAAATTAAAAAAGTAATTAAATTAGAAATTTTTAATTGAAATGTTCTCAATCACCAAAGTCAATTAACAAATTATTTGATACAGGTAATTTTTGTGACTGATTTTTGTTTCAATTCAAAATTTTGTTGAAACGACTAATTGAATATTTTTGTAAAAATCAATTAAATTTTTAATTAGAAAAAATTGAAAATATTTTTTTCTATGTAGAATTGGAACTGCTTATCCACGTATTGTCCTAACCATCTAATGCCCCAATTTTTTTTTGTCATTTGATTAAATATTCAATGTTAACGACACAAAAGCAAGAAAACTAATAAAGAAAAATTTATACGGTAAAATTCAGTATATGCTGCAAAGTCTCTTGAACAAATTCAACACTTAGTTTATTTTACTCATTTTTGTTGTCTTAAGGTGTGTTGTACTAAAAGCTTCCTTATTTAATGAAGCACGCCTAAAGGCGGGATTGGGCATTAGAGGGTTAATATGGCGCCGTGCATTTTCCATATAAATGCCATATAAATAAAGTCGCTTGCTATAATAAGGAGTAGGGATTATAATCAAAGAGGCAAAATTTTTGACTTTTATTAAACTTGAAAAATCGACTTGATAATTTAAAAAAGTCGAGTTTCATCATAGAAACACATTCAAGTTTATAAAAGTAAACTTTTCTCTTTTCGACATTTTTTTCTTAAAGTGGGTACTATGTTTGATATTTCGACCAGAACTCTAAAATGTAAAAAAATATATAACGTTGAACATATTTTTAAAAATATTGATTAGTATTATTCCAAAAACAAATTTTTTTTGAAGTAAAGAAAAGATAAAATTTACTCTTTTAGAAAATATAAGAGGGAATTTCGTTTGTCTAAAATTTTGTCCCTGAGGAAAGTATTTTTTTCTTTGGGTGTAATAATACAATATGTCTATCAAATTAAAAAGCAGGCAAAAGTAAATAGTTTAATGTATAAAACTATTAAATCAAAATAATTAAAAAAAAACTGTTTATAAAGTAGAAATAATAGAAATAAAAAAGGAAACAAAAATTAAAGTTCAGTAAATATATACATTATTCGCCAAATTTCTAGGCTTGGAATTATGAGACCAATAATTTAATGAAAATTTAAAATGCTTTCAGCTGCTAAGTTAAAATATGATTTCTCAATTTTGTTTTAAATTGTGTCATATATTAAAAATGCTACTGCATACTTGCTTGTATTTGGGAACTTTGGTTGACTTTTTTCTCAAAATTCATGCCAGAATTGTTCCGAATTTGGTTAAGAATTGCTCCTCTTTATAAGGTCTACGATATTTTTTACCCCCAAATAAATGTTACCCCTAAAAATCCCCCTAAACGTGATAAAAACCCCTAAATTTGGGGGGAAACCCCCATCCAGGCAACACTGCCTACGTATGGCAATTAATGTTTACACGTAAAAAGTAAACATTGTTATATGCGTTTGTTTTTTTGCTTTTTTTATGAGAACTTCTCATATCCATCACATACTGTAGCTGGTTTGTTATCCTAACACCAATAAAAATCCTACACACATCGTCTGTAATAGTTTCTGTTGGTAATTTGCGTACAAAAAAGTACCAAAATTTACCATCACTGCCAAATACTAAAGTGATTTGAGAACGATAAGAAATGCACTCACTCAATATTCTCTGTTTATTTACATTTTTCAACTCACACAAACACACTCATATACACCACCCGTACCGTTAATAGCTCGTATATCTCACAGAGTAAGCAAATTCTTTGCTTTGCTAACAAACGTACAGTGTGCGACGATATGTTGTAGAATCTCTCTCTTCCAAAGAGAATAAATACAGAGCATGAAGTAGACATTGAGTGTAAACCACAATATTAAATGAGTAACCTAACCGGCAATAGCAGCCAACAATTCTAATTGGAATTAGTAGCTAGCAAATCCATATACTACAGTATTATGGTAAAAAGCTTTTTCTGTGCTCTGATGAAATTAAAACGTAGGCCTAATATAAGTTTGATTGAAAAAAACCATCTAACGAAATTCTTTTGAAAAAATTGCAATATTTAATGAAATTTTTTAGTATTGTTGGAAATATTAAAGGAAAAAGCTTTTCTATAGTAATCGCAACTACTACTACTGCGGACAGAAATTTTGCAAACATGATTTTTGTTTCAATGTTTTGATTATTTGCGTTATCTGCCCCCAGATAGGGAAGAGGAATAAACATAGACAGCACACAAATATACAAACCTACCTCTTGCGCCTACGTAAATAGTATTGAGTGCATGTGAATTACGACTTACCCTAGGTCAATTGCGGAGGCTTTGCCATAAATGAGTGGTGGTTTAGTAGTACTCTTCTAAAGACAAATGCTGGCGCCGTTTGTAATTGTGACCACTGAGTATTAAGTGGGGGGAAATGTGCAAATTGCTTAATGATTTGTTTACAATTTGTTTTTGTTTTTTTGCATTTTTTCCGGTATTATTTGAATTTTGTAGCTTTGGTTTTTTTATATAAGAAAAAATCCCATGAATATTACAATCTGTTTTCTTGTAATGTCATTGTTTTGTTACGTTCAAGAAATTAGTATTTACCTTTGTACATATACAGCAGGGTTTCCCAATCACGGTTACCACTCGTGCCAAAAATAATCTACCAACATTTAAAGACAATTTTACCAAAATTGATCAAAATTTTATTTCTATGGAAAATATTCTCAAAATTTTATTTCTATAGAAAATTAAAAAAAAAAATCTATAGAAAATTTTATTTCTATAGAAAATTTTCTCAAAATTATATTTCTATAGAGAATTTTGTCAAAATTATATTTCTATAGAAAATTTTGTCAAATTTTATTTCTATAGAAAATTTCTATGAAAATTTTATTTCTATAGAAAATTTCTATGAAAATGTTATTTCTATAGAAAATTTTGTCAAAATGTTATTACTATAAATTTCGATGTTTTTTTTTTGGATTTTTTTTTGCCTGGTAATTATGGATATTAATTTATGGATACAAAATAAATAAAAATGGAAGTATTTAGAAACCAAAAAATTTAATTTATTTATTTATTCAAGAAATAAAATTATGCGATCTATTAATATGAAGGCATTTTTAAAAATAGTCCGATAATGGTAGATTATATAATCTTTGGAATGTTGGCAAAATTTTCTATAGAAGTAAAATTTTCTGTAAAAATAAATAAAATTTTGAGAAAATTTTTTATAGAAATAAAATTTGGACAAAATTTTCTATAGAAATAAAATGTTGACAACATTTTCCTTGGAAATAAAATTTTGACAAAATTTTCTATAGAAATAAAATTTTGAAAAAAATTGCTATAGAAATAAAATTTTGAGAAAAAAAACTATAGAAATGAAATTTTGATAACATTTTCTTTAGAAATAAAATTTTGATAAAATTTTCTATAGAAATAAAACTTTGAGAAAATTTTCTATAGAAATAAAATTTTGACAAAATTGTCTATAGAAATAAAATTATGACAAATTTTTCTATAGATACAAAATTTTGACTAAATTTTCTACAGAAATAAAATTTAGACCAAATTTTCTATAGACACAAAATTTTGGTAAAATTTTCTATAGAAGTAAAATTAAAAAAAAAAATCTATAGAAATTAAATTTTGACAAAATTTTCTATAGAAATAAAATTTAAAAAAAAATGTCTATAGAAATAAAATTTTGAAAAAAATTTCTATAGAAATGAAATTTTGATAACATTTTCTTTAGAAATAAAATTTTGATAACATTTTCTATAGAAATAAAATTTTGAGAAAATTTTCTATAGAAATAAAGTTTTGACAAAATTTTCTATAGAAATAAAATTATGACAAATTTTCTATAGACACAAAAATTTGACAAAATTTTCTACAGAAATAAAATTTAGACCAAATTTTTCTATGGAAAAAAAATTCATAGAAATTTTATATAGAAATAACATTTTCCATGGAAATAAAAATTTCATAGAAATTTTATATAAAAATAACATTTTGATTTGATTTGATTTTCTATAGAAATAAAATTGTGACAAAATATTGTATAGAAATAAAATTTTGAAAAATTTTCTATAGAAATACAATTTTGACAAAATTTTCTACAGAAATAAAATTTAGATCAAATATTTCTGTGGAAATAAAATTTTCATAGAAATTTTATATAGAAATAACATTTTCCATGGAAATAAGATTTTCATAGAAATTTTCTATAGAAATAAAATATTCACAAAATTTCTATAGAAATGAAATGTTGACAAAATTTTGTATAGAAATAAAATTTTGAAAAAAATTTTATAGAAATAAAATTTTGACAAAATATTCTATAGAAATAAAATGTTGAAGTATTTTTTTTTTGGTTTCTAAATACTTCCATTTTTATTTCTCGAGCATATACATGATACATAAGATAAAAATTCGATGAATCTTTATACCCATAAATTAATATCCATAATTACCCAGAAATAAAATTTTGACAAAATTTTCTATAGAAATTAAATTTTGACAAAATTTTCTATAGAAATTAAATTTTGACAAAATTTTTCATAGAAAAAATGTTCAAAATTTTTTCTATAGAAATAAAATTTTATATGGTAAACTTTTTGGCACGAGCAGTGTTGCCAGTATTGGGGATTTTTCCCCAAATCGGGGATATTTTTTCATGGATGGGGACAAAATTTTTGAGTTGGGGACTAGGGGAGTCGGTTCAGTATAATAAATAAGATTACGAATTATGCTTTATATGAAACTCTGTACATCCACATGCTTAAAACAGGTTTAAAGAAGTACAGAGAATTTCCAAATATATATAAAAAAACTATCCTCCTTTTTTTACTACAGTGAAATTATTTCGAAAGGACTCATCTCCGCACATCACTGATTTGGAAAATATATCCCATACGTGTAGAATAGTTATTATCGGGACAACAACGCCTTTTGATCGATTTCTTGACTATAGAACTACGTTTTGATTCATAAATATACATGTTAACCGAACTCCCATTTTAATTTCTCGAAAATTTAGAAGATTATTTGCGTAAGAAAAAAATCGATGACTTTATACCAATACTTAACTCTGATGAGGGCTTGTATCGGATGATATTGTGAGCACCGCTTCCTGGTTTTGTGTTTTGAAATCTTCATCTTTTTGTAACTCGAAAACTGGCATAACAAAAATTGCATATTTTTCCAATTTTTTATGGATTTTCTCTTTCTTTACTTTTTTCAAAAAACTTGATAAACATTTATTGGGGATCTTTGTGGGGAATTTTAAATTAAATTGGGTATTTTTGGGGATGAAAGCGTTCCATTTTGGGGACAAGAGCCCGGAAAATACTGACAACACTGACCACGAGTGGCATCAATGCTCTGGGGCCGTCCTTAGGCATTGCTGCCAAAAAACCCCATGTGTCTCCTTCTGGGTTTTGCAACCCTAAACACCAACTTAAAATACGCTGGTCCATAGGGTATAAAAACTTAACAGAAATTCGCTCCTCCCAAAAAAAATCCCCATGAACAGCTTCATTGACATCCAACTCTGTTGATGGACATGTTTGACAGGCAATCTGGTTGAATAATGTGTTTTGTTATTACTTTTGTGTTTATCAAATTTGTTGATGTTTAGAAAGAGATAGTAAACAAACAACGCAAAAACACAACGGCAACAACAACAGAGCAACAACTATCCAACTCAAAGCAAGGGCATGACAGAGAAACAACGTAAAAACTCAGAACTTTGAAATGCAATGCAGCAAAGCTGCTACAGCAATTGCACCACATGAGCCCCAAGATAAAAAAGCTCGAAAGAAAAAAAAAAAAAAAACAAACAACACCAACAGCTAAATATTGTGAGTTGTGAAATTCACGCGGGCTTTTTGTTAAAATTTCACAAAAATGCAAATCAAAACAAAAAAGCAAAAATCACTGTGACATGCAAATTTGTATTTTTGGCATTTAAACGTTTTTTTATTTGTTACCTCAATTGCTAAAGTGTTGTGATGGTGCGGGAGATGGTAGTACTGGGGGCGGTTTTTTTTTGGGAGTTGACAATTCTTTGATGGTATTTTGCTCGAATTGCAGTTTTTTTCGAAATTCTGTTTACTAGGCCAAAATGCATTAATGCAGAGGAGGGGGAAATACAAAAAAAAAAAACTGCAACAAAGGTAGTGTCGGCACAATGACATTCATGTGTAACTATCACCATATCAAATGGCAACAATGCATTTTCATTGGATGAGCCCTATGGATGGATTTTTGACTAAGTGGAAAATTTAAAACATTTTTATAACAATAGAGAGATAAATAACTCGTTTAGAAAAAAACAGAATTTTTTAAATCCTGCTAAATTAGCGAACTAATAGATTAGAATAAAGAATGGACATAAGTACACACAAGAAAAGGGTGAATCATCCAGGGCACTAAAGCCAATTTGACTCCACTTTACTGTGTACGTTAGTTAAATGAAGAAAAACAAGTATATACAGCAGTAAGTTCGGCCGGGCCGAATCTTAAATACCCACCACCATGAACCAGATATTAGGGTTTCCTTTGAAATTTCAGGAGGGCTAGAGGACTTGAGGACACTTCCCGAAGATAAATTTAAAGATTTCACCTATGAGGACTATATCAGATTCTGGATTTATAAGAACCATTTTTGCTTGAGTTTTAGAGGAATCATTAACATCTCTTGTAAGTGTGCAAGAAAAATATAAAATAACGTCTTGATTTGAAATCTTAAATCTGTAGAAGTAAAATCTGGAAATTTTACATTGAGTTTCAAACAATTTTCATGATCAGTATTTACAATTTCTGGCAAATCAGATAAAACCTACGGTTTCTAGAAACCCAAGGAGTTTAATCGGGAGATCGTTCTGATGGGGGCTATACTAAAATATGGACCGATACTCACCGCTTTCGGCACACCTCTTTATGACCCGAAAATACCTATAGATTTCCAATTTCAGGCAAATAGGATAAAAACTTCGGATTCTAGAAGCCCAAGAAGTAAAATCGGGAAATCGGTCTATATGGGGGCTATACAAAAATATGGACCGATACTCACCATTTTCGGCACACCTCTTTATGGTCCCAAAATACCTCTAGATTTCCAATTTCAGACAAATTGGATAAAAACTACGGTTTCTATAAACCCAAGACCCCAAATCGGGAGGTCGTTTTATATAGGGACCATAAGCGTAGGAAGGCCTCTGGGGAGGGGGCTTAGACCCCCCCAGAAAAATTTTAGCCCCCCCCAGAATTTTAAAACCTATTTACGATTTTACATTTTTCTAAAAATTAAACAAGTATATACACAGCAGAAAGTTCCGCTAAAGATTTTCATGCACAATCGAATTACTTTGGTTGTGGTAGCAGTTGCCGATGGCAATGTTTTTAATCTGGTATTTATAAAATAAATCTGTGGTTGAACTTTTGATTTAGTTGAATAACTAAAGCTCCTTTATTATTTTGTTTAGTCTGGTTTAGTCAATTTAATTTAAAAAATAGTAATTGATACTATTTGGGGGCTACACCAAAATATGGACCGATACTCACCATTCTCGGCACACCTCTTTATGGTCCTAAAATACCTCTAGATTTCCAATTTCAGACAAATTGGATAAAAACTACGGTTTCTATAAGCCCAAGACCCCAAATCGGGAGATCGCTCTATATGGGGGCTATACCAAAATATGGACGGATACTCACAATTTTTGGCACACGTATTTGTGGTCCTACAATACCTCTAGATTTCCAATTTCAGGTAAATTGAATAAAAACTGCGGTTTCTATAAGCCCAAGAAGTAAAATCGGGAGATCGGTCTATATGGGGGCTATACCAAAACATGGACCGACACTCACCATTTTTGGCACACCTCTTTATGGTCATAAAATACCTCTAGATTTTCAATTTCGCGCAAATTGGATGAAAACTACGGTTTCTATAAGCGAAAGACCCCAAATCGGGAGGTCGGTTTATATGGGGGCTATACCAAACCATGGACCGACACTCGCCATTTTTGGCACACCTCTTCAAGGTCCCAAAATACCTCTAGATTTTCAATTTCGCGCAAATTGGATGAAAACTACGGTTTCTATAAGCGAAAGACCCCAAATCGGGAGGTCGGTTTATATGGGGGTTATACCAAAACATGGCCCGATATAGCCCATCTTCGAACTTGACCTGCGCGCAGACAAACGACGATTCTGTGCCAAATTTCAGGACGATAGCTCCATTATTGAATGCTGTAGCGTGATTACAACAGACAGCCAGACAGACAGACAGACAGACAGACAGACGGACAGACGGACATGCTTATATCGTCTTAGAATTTCTCCCTGATCAAGAATATATATACTTTATATAGTCGGAAATCGATATTTCGATGCGTTACAAACGGAATGACAAACTTATTATACCCCGTCACCATTCTATGGTGGTGGGTATAAAAACGGGAACATTTTGTCCAAATTTTATTTCTATAGAAAATTATGTCAAAATTTTATTTCTATAGAAAATTTTGTTAAAATTGTATTTCTATAGAAAATTTTGCCAAAATTTTATTTCTATAGAAAATTTTTTCAACATTTTATTTCTATAGAAAATTTTGTCAAAATGTATATTTCTATAGAAAATTTTGTCAAAATGTTATTTCTATAGAAAATTTTGTCAAAATATTATTCCTGTAGATTTTTTTTAATTTTATTTCCAAAGAAAATTTTGTCAAAATTGTATTTCTATAGAAAGCTTTTATAAAAATTTTATTTCTATAGAAACTTTTTATTAACAAATTTTGTCAAAAATTTTATTTCTATAGAAAATTTTAATTCTAAAGAAATTTTGTTCAAAATTTTATTTCTGTAGAAAATTTTTGCAAAAATTTTATTTTTATAGAAAATTTTGTCAAAATTTTATTTTTATAGAAAATTTTGTTAAATTTTTATTTCTATAGAAAATTTTGTTAAAATTTTATTTCTATAGAAAATTGTGTCAACATTTTATTTCTATAGAAAATTTTGTCAAAATGTTATTTTTATAGAAAATTTTGTCAAAATTTTATTTCTATAGAAAATTTTGTCAAAGTTTTATATCTATAGAAAATTTTGTCAAAATTTTATATCTATAGAAAATTTTATCAAAATGTTATTTCTGTAGAAAATTTTGTCAAAATCTTATTTCTATAGAAAATTTTGTCAAAATTTTATTTCTATAGATAATTTTGTCAAAATCTTATTTCTATAGAAAATTTTGTCAAAATTTTATTTCTATAGATAATTTTGTCAAAATTTTATTTCTATAGAAAATTTTGTCAAATTTTTATATCTATAGATAATTTTGTCAATATTTTATTTCTATAGAACATTTTGTTAAAATTTCATTTCTATAGGAAATTTTGTCAACATTTTATTTCTATAGGAAATTTTGTCAAAATTTTATTTCTATAGGAAATTTTCATTAACAAATTTTGTCAAAATTTTATTTCTATAGATAACTTTATTTCTAAAGAAAATTTTGTGCAAAATTTTATTTCTGTAGAAAATTTTGTCAAAATCTTATTTCTATAAAAAATTATTTCTTTAGAAAATTTTGTCAAAATTTTATTTCTATAGAAAATTTTTTCAAAATTTTATATCTATAGAAAATTTTGTCAAAATTTTATATGTATAGAAAATTTTGTCAAAATTTTATATCTATAAAAAATTTTGTCAACATTTTATTTCTATAGAAAATTTTGTTAAAATTTTATTTCTATAAAAAAGTCTCTAAAATTTTATTTCTATAGAAAATTGTGTCAACATTTTATTTCTATAGAAAATTTTATCAAAATGCTATTTTTATAGAAAATTTTGTCAAAATTTTATATCTATAGAAAATTTTGTCAAAATTTTATATCTATAGAAAATTTTGTTAAATTTTATTCCTATAGAAAATTTTATCAAAATGTTATTTCTATAGAAAATTTTGTCAAAATCTTATTTCTATAGAAAATGTTGTCAAAATTTTATTTCTATAGATAATTTTGTCAAAATTTTATTTCTATAGAAAATTTTGTCAAAAATTTATATCTATAGAAAACTTTGTCAACATTTTATTTCTATAGAAAATTTTGTCAACATTTTATTTCTATAGAACATTTTCATTAACAAATTTTGTCAAAATTTTATTTCTATAGATAACTTTATATCTAATGAAAATTTTGTACAAAATCTTATCTCTATAGAAAATTGTGTAAAAATTTTATTTCCATAGAAAATTTTGTCAAAATTTTATTTCTATAGAAAATTTTGTCAACATTTTATTTCTATAGAAAATTTTCATTAACAAATTTTGTCAAAATTTTATTTCTATAGATAACTTTATTTCTAAAGAAAATTTTGTGCAAAATCTTATTTCTATAGATAATTGTGTCAAAATTTTATTTCCATAGAAAATTTTGTCAAAATTTTATTTCTATTGAAAATTGTGTAAACATTTTATTTCTATAGAAAATTTTGTCAAAATTGTATATCTATAGAAAATTTTGTCAACATTTTATTTAAATAGAAAATTTTGTTAAAATTTTATTACTATAGAAAATTTTGTTAAAATTTTATTTCTATAGTAAATTTTGTCAAAATTGTATTCCTATAGAAAATTTTGTAAAAATTTATTTCTATAGAAAATTTTGTCAAAATTGTATATCTATAGAAAATTTTGTCAACATTTTATTTCTATAGAAAATTTTGTTAAAATTTTATTTCTATAGAAAATTTCGTAAAAATTTTATTTCTATAGAAAATTTTCATTAACAAATTTTGTCAAAATCTTATTTCTATAGAAAATTTTATTTCTAAAGAAAATTTTGTTCAACATTTTATTTCTAAAGAAAATTGTGTTCAAAATTTTATCTCTGTAGAAAATTTTGTCAAAATCTTATTTCGGTAGAAAATTTTGTCAAAATCTTATTACTATAGAGAATTGTGTCAAAATTTTATTTCCGTAGAAAATTTTGTCAAAATTGTATTTCTATAGAAAATTTTGTCAATATTTTATTTCTATAGACAATTTTGTCAAAATTTTATTTCTATAGAAAATGTTGTTAATATATTATGTCTATAGAAAATGTTGTCAATATTTTATTTCTTTCAGTCCAATTTTCATATATACTTATTTTTAGAATTATTCGTGAAAATTATATTTACGTACCAGGAGTAGAGAGGTTAACACAGTGGTCATTACCAACTTGGTAATCTCATATCTGTAAATAAATATAAATACTGAACATTAAAAAATGATTGAAATTTATAATTCAACGGTTTAGTTCTGGTAAATTTTGTACGAGTGTTGATTTAATCGTTTTTAAGATTTGGAAAGTGTGACTTAATCATTATGGTTTTTGACTGCCTTAGATTTTTAATAAATATTTTGTTGTCTTGCGTGAAATATAATATTCAAATTATAAATAAAAACAAACAAAAAAATATGTAAACAATGCAGAAATTTGTTATTAATGCCAAGTTATTAAACTTGCCTACCTGCCACCACCTATATTGTATTGACCAAAAAAGAAAATAATGCGTTCTTTTATTTACCACATAAGAGTTTATAGTAATGGAAAGTTATTTGTTTTCTTGTACAGTAGAACCAAAGAAGCGTTATTGAAAAGATTTTCGACTTTTGGACAAGGAAAAAACATTATATCGGACAGGGTTGTGGAGTCGGAGTCGTAAAAATTTTGCTCGACTCCGACCCCGGATAAACTAAAATTTTTAGAACACTTCATATTTTTGTAACTAAACAAGTTGTTTTTTTCTATTGATAATTTTTTCAAAAATTTATTTCCATAGAAAATGTTGGCAACATTTTTATTGCTATAGAAATTTTGTCAAAATTTTATTTATATAAAAAATTTTGTCCAAATTTTATTTATATAGATATTTTGGTCAAAATTTTATTTCTATATAAAAGTTTGTCAAAAATTTCTTTCTGTAGAAAATTTTGCCAAAATTTTATTGCTATAGAAAAATTTGTCAAAATTTTATTTCTATAAAAAAGTTTGTCCAAATTTTATTTCTATAGATATTCTGGTCAAAATTTTATTTCTATAAACAAATATCCCAAAATTATCCCAAAATTTTATTTCTATAAAATATTTTCTCAAAATTTTATTTCTATAGCAAAATTTCTCAAAATTTGAAGAATTTGAGATTTTATGGAAATATAAACCTTTATAAAGCTCGAAACAAATTTAAAGGATTTGGAATAATTTTGGTCCACAATGTGTTGAAGGGTATAATACAATGAACCCCGACGGACTTTTAACTTTCTTTACTTGTATATAAATACATATAATGAAGACTGTTGGTATCTGCTCATAAAGGGTGATTCTTTTGAGGTTAGGATTTTCATGCATTAGTATTTGACAGATCACGTGGGATTTCAGACATGGTGTCAAAGAGAAAGATGCTCAGTATGCTTTGACATTTCATCATGAATAGACTTACTAACGAGCAACGCTTGCAAATCATTGAATTTTATTACCAAAATCAGTGTTCGGTTCGAAATGTGTTTCGCGCTTTACGTCCGATTTATGGTCTACATAATCGACCAAGTGAGCAAACAATTAATGCGATTGTGACCAAGTTTCGCACTCAGTTTACTTTATTGGACATTAAACCAACCACACGAATGCGTACAGTGCGTACAGAAGAGAATATTGCGTCTGTTTCTGAGAGTGTTGCTGAAGACCGTGAAATGTCGATTCGTCGCCGTTCGCAGCAATTGGGTTTGTGTTATTCGACCACATGGAAGATTTTACGCAAAGATCTTGGTGTAAAACCGTATAAAATACAGCTCGTGCAAGAACTGAAGCCGAACGATCTGCCACAACGTCGAATTTTCAGTGAATGGGCCCTAGAAAAGTTGGCAGAAAATCCGCTTTTTTATCGACAAATTTTGTTCAGCAATGAGGCTCATTTCTGGTTGAATGGCTACGTAAATAAGCAAAATTGCCGCATTTGGAGTGAAGAGCAACCAGAAGCCGTTCAAGAACTGCCCATGCATCCCGAAAAATGCACAGTTTGGTGTGGTTTGTACGCTGGTGGAATCATTGGACCGTATTTTTTCAAAGATGCTGTTGGACGCAACGTTACGGTGAATGGCGATCGCTATCGTTCGATGCTAACAAACTTTTTGTTGCCAAAAATGGAAGAACTGAACTTGGTTGACATGTGGTTTCAACAAGATGGCGCTACATGCCACACAGCTCGCGATTCTATGGCCATTTTGAGGGAAAACTTCGGAGAACAATTCATCTCAAGAAATGGACCGGTAAGTTGGCCACCAAGATCATGCGATTTGACGCCTTTAGACTATTTTTTGTGGGGCTACGTCAAGTCTAAAGTCTACAGAAATAAGCCAGCAACTATTCCAGCTTTGGAAGACAACATTTCCGAAGAAATTCGGGCTATTCCGGCCGAAATGCTCGAAAAAGTTGCCCAAAATTGGACTTTCCGAATGGACCACCTAAGACGCAGCCGCGGTCAACATTTAAATGAAATTATCTTCAAAAAGTAAATGTCATGGACCAATCTAACGTTTCAAATAAAGAACCGATGAGATTTTGCAAATTTTATGCGTTTTTTTTTAAAAAAAGTTATCAAGCTCTTAACAAATCACCCTTTATTATGATGTGTATTTATATCATTATTTTATTTATTTATAGGACCGACATTGCTTTAAATTTGAAATATAGAGTTCAATTGGCATCAAAAGTGAAATTAAGATCTTTTTTGCACACATAAATAAATACGATAATTTATATCAATCCATTTACGGTGGAACTACAAATTAGTGGTATTAATATGAGATTTAGTTATAAAGGGTGATACGGTCAAAATTTGGTCAAGGGAAAACGCGTGTAAATCGGTGAAATCGTTTATTTAAAAAATCAAATTAAATTTCTTTTTCAAGTTCAATTAGTATAAAATTCAGGAAAACTATTCAGTTAGGCTTTCGCTTTTCCAAATCCGAATTGCCGGGCCTCACGCTTGACACCTGCCATCAGATTTTGTACACCTTCATCGCCGCAGAAAGACAGTTTGCCTTGAACTGCTGCTCGTCCTTAGCAGTTTTTTGGTCTTCTTTAGGTTCCGCTTGACAATAGCCCAGTATTTCTCAATTGGGCGGAGCTCTGGCGTGTAGGGAGGGTTCTTGTTCTTGTGAACCACCTGCACGTTGTTGGCGGCGTACCACTCCATGGCCTTTTTACCGTAATGGCAAGATGCCAAATCCGGCCAAAACAGTAGGAACAACCGTGTTTCTTCAGGAAAGGCAGCAGACGTTTATTCAGACACTCTTTCACGTAAATTTCTTGGTTGACAGTCCCGGAAGCTATGAAAGTGCTGCTTTTCAAGCCTCAGGTACAGATAGCTTGCCAAACCAGATATTTCTTTGCGAACTTTGACAGTTTTGTGTGCTTGAAAATATCTGCTACCTCTCCCCTTCCTTTTGCCGTATAAAACTCATGTCCCGGAAGCAGCTTGTAGTCGGCTTTGACGTAAGTTTCGTCGTCCATTACCACGCAGTCAAACTTCGGCAGCATCGTCGTGTACAGCCTCCGGGATCGCGCTTTGGCCGTCGTGTTTTGTTTATCATCGCGATTTGGAGTCACTACCTTCTTGTAAGTCGATAGTCCGGCTCGTTTTTTGGCTCGATGCACGGTTTTAGACGATACACCCAGCTTATTTGCGGCATCTCGGAGAGAGAGGTTAGGGTTTCGCTTGAAACTACCGGCAACTTTCTTTGTCGTCTCAGCGGCTTCCGGTTTTCGATTTCCCCCCGATCCAGACTTCCTGGCTGTCGACAAACGTTCCCCAAACGCTTTAATTACATTTGTAACGGTTGATTTGGCAACTTTTAGCGATTTTGCCAGCTTTGCGTGCGAGTAGCTCGGATTTTCGCGATGCGCGAGCAAAATTTTGATACGCTGCTCTTCTTGCTTGGACGGCATTTTGACAACTGAAGAGTGAATTCCAAAATCAAAATAGGAGCAACATTCTACACACACACACCTTCAAAATGAGGGGTGTTCAGGTTTTTTTAAATGCAAAATTGAAAGAAATACGTCAAGTTTATATTGACCAAATTTTGACCGTATCACCCTTTATTACCCGGAGTCGAGCAAAATAGGCTCGACTCCTCAGCCCTGATATCGGAGAAATGCGTCTTCTATGCTAAACAAAATTCAGATTCGTATTTTAAGGACATGAAATCTTTGGACAATATTTTTTCAGACAGTCGGACATAGTTAGGCCCTGAGAGTTATTGGCAAAGACACGATGTGTTTATCTCGTCACCTTCTGGGAATTGCAAACATTTGCACTACCTAATAGAGGTGTGCACGTGACACGAAATTGTCGTGACTCACGAATATTTTCGTGAATCGTGGCAACGGCGTGAGTGTGCGTGAGCGTGATTAACATACCCAAATGTCGTGCGTGAGCGTGAGTCACGAAAATATTATCTTCGTGAGTAAAGATTTACGCTCACGAAATTAATCCCGCTCACCAACATAAAACGCTTAAGACTTAAATTCATTTACAATTTTAGTGACACCTGGGATATTAAGAGTGTTATAACGCTCTCGATTAGAGGTGTGCGCGGGACTGAAATTTCACTCACACTCACGCACATTCACGAAGCAAAATGTTTATTCACGCACGCCCACGCACGCCCACGCACGATACTTGATGTAGCCAATCCCACTCACGCACATTCACGAAATGAAAACCAGTACTCACGCACGCTCGCGCACGAACTACTTTTAAGGACTCACGTTCACGCACGATTCACGACAATTCTCGTGATTCACGACAAATTCACGAGCCTCACGACATTTTCCAAACGGAAATCAGCAAAGGTAACAAACTTCAAAAATAGAATATAGTTCGAGAGCTAAATTAATTTAATTTAACATACGAGTATGAATTAAATCTTGATTTTTTTGTGAGCGTGACTACGCAGAAATTTTATTCACGCACATTCACGAACCGATTTTATTTCTCACGCACGCTCACGCACGACATATTTATTTTAGTCCCATTCACGCACATTCACGAGACTTGCTTTCGATTTTGTTCACGACTCACGTGATTCACGTGTGAATCACGCGTGTCACGAGAATTTCGTGTAACGCGCACACCTCTACTCTCGATTTTAATAATGCTCATGTTTTCAGACACGTCGCTAGGGTAAATTACTCAAAAAATTGTTCGTGAGTCACGACATTTTTCGTGAGTCACGATATTTGTCGTGAGTCACGGTATTTTTCGTGAGTCACGACATTTTCGTGCGTGAGTGTGCGTGAGTACACACTTTCTTTTCGTGAGTGTGCGTGAGCGTGAGTCCTACCAAACAATATCGTGCGTGAGTAAGATTTTTCCGTCGTGAGTGTGCGTGAACGTGAGTAAAATACTACTCACGTGCACACCTCTACTACCTAATATGTATACCTTGTTTCAAAGTGTAGTATAGGGGATAAAAATCAAGAAAAGGCAATTTTTTGTAGATTTTTATATTCAAGTTAACCCTTTCACTACGCTAACCGCATGTAGAACAAAAATTATAATTTTGGGGACCTACCTCTATACTAACTATATGAGTTTGTTCTGAAAACTTGATAATTTCATTGTGACCAAATGGCCCTACGAAAATTACGGTATTTGATCTATAATATCTTTCGAAGTGTGAGAAAAAATACAAAATTTAACCCGAAAAAGTATCAGCTATAGTTTTTGTATGAATGTCCATTTACTAAAGATGTACAGTAGACAAATGGTCTCAAAATTTCGTCTTTTTCATAAAAATGCATTTTAGTGCTCACCGATATAGAAAATATTTATAGGTTATTTAGATTAAAGCCCCTACTTTAAAATAACATCGAGCAATAAATCGAAACCAACTGGGGAAATAGAGTTTGGTGTCGTTTTCAAATGTCCTCCTAAGTGGACATCGGTAGTCAAAGGGTTAATCTAATAAAACATCCTTAAAAAGTCAGAAAGGATTTGCGACTATATCAAACCCTGAATTCATATAAGTCATCTTCGATCTTGACCTGTTTGCAGACAAAACACGAGTTTGTGCCAAATTACAATACGAGAGCATCACTATTGAAAGCTACAACAGCCAGACAGACTGACATCGTTAAACCGTCATAGAGTTGCAGCTCCTCAAAATTCCCCAAATTCCCATATATATTTGTGTGGTCGAACCCAAAAAAAAAAATACGTTTTTTCGTAGGCAAATAAATTGATTGCTTCTATCCTGATTTGAGTAATGTTTTTTTAGCATCATTACTGGAGAATCTATACAAAATATCCAAACATTTGCATAAATTAAGAACAAGAGCTCAGAAGCAAACACAGAGAACATTTAAAACAAATCCCACAAAATGTATGTATCCACTTTTTTTGGTTGCTTATAAAACGAGATAACAGATACACGAAGAGACTTCCCTTTATAGAGTAAAACGATGGGCAACTAACATCAGCAACAGTCTCAATCCAAAATCAAAAGCTACCCGCACAATGCCTTTGTTCTCTACGAAGAAATTATTAAATTGAAATCTAAAAAGCTTGGCATAGTCATAGCCACCACTTTGTCCTTCGTCCTTGGATGTATTAGGATGTATATGGGGTTGTCTACCACATACCAAAAATGTCCTCTTCCATATACCATAAACGTAACCAAAAAATTGCTTTGCTGTTGTGATTACTTTAACAAGTCATCATCATGGAGAGAGGAGAGTGAGTGAACAAACCTTCTCTTTAGTAACAATGCGTATAAATATGTGAGTATGTATGTGCGTGTGTGTGACTATGTGGGTCGGAGTTTTGCCCATGCCATTGTTTGTGTGTGTCTCTTTTGGTTGTCCAAATTATAAAAAGGGTTCTCTTGCAAATACTGAGGTCATTGACCACCCACAGTAAAATAAACCAGAACCAGACGACATCCGACATCTGACCACAACAACATTGCGTTGCTGCTGCACCCTTCCTACACTGAAAAAAAAGCATACTCGGTTCCAAAGATTTTGTATTTACTATAAAAAATGTGGTATTGATTCCGAGCCAAAGAAGCAGAGAATACAAGTAAGGATACTTTTAAGACACAATTCTCTTTTAAATTTAGGTTTTGTGTACTTGCTTCTAGGAAGCAAATTTTAATTTTTCGCTTTCTCAGCTTTTTTTCTTCATATGCTTTCAAAGTCCTTTAAAAACGAGTTAACGGCAACTTTATTTTCCAAATTAGGACTCGACTTCCAGTAGAAATTATGCTATGTTTGAAGTAAAAAACTTCTTTAAAATAAAGTTTTGAAAAACATGTCCTATATTTGAACGATGTTTTGCTTTGTAGTCAAGATGCAAAAAGACAACAAATTTAAAGACAATTTCATTAAATTTAAAGAGTTTTTCTGAATTATTAAAGTCAAGTTGACCTTAGCCTATAAATTTTTTCTTTCATGTTAAGATACCCATCTTTAAGACAAATCACTTAATTATAAGGACAATACGACTTCATTGAAAAGTTTATCGACTTTTGGACCAGGAAAATAACTTTATTTTAGAGAAATGCGTCTTCTATGCTAAGCAAAATTTGTATTCGTATTTTAAAGACATGAAATCTTTGACCTCACGACAATATTTTTTTCAGTGTACGGTAAGTAAAATAAACTTTGTGACAATCATATGTGCACGTGAGTTTGTGTGTGTGTACGTCACACATACGCAAAGCCCATAGAGACAGGGTAATGCCGAAAAAAAACACCAGGATATTTGTGGCGATGACGATGATGATGACGACCATGAGAAGGATAATAGTAGTGGCTTCATTTCTACATACCATGATGACGATATGTTTTGCTTTGTTTTGTTGTGTCGTGTCGTGTTGGGTAACTTGTTGTGGACAAGTATTGATTTAAAATTTCTCTTTTATTGGTACTTGGGGTAGGATTTCCGTAGCACGAATGAGACCTACCTCAACATGAAATCAATTAACACTTTCGTTTGGTATGAGGAGGTCAGACAGCGATATGGCAAAGCTATATTTGTAATTTAATTAAGAACTGTACATTAGAGAATTTAAAATGTTCAGAAGGGAGCATTCAATGACGGAAAAACGTCTCACGGACGGAGAGTAATGAACTAAAGATGAAAAGTTTACGATTATCGAGGTTGAGATATCAGAAATGGAATAAGTGGGGGTTTCGTCATCGAGTTGCCATCTTCAAAACAAGTTGCCATCTTCGTATAGTTAGTGCATTAATTTTATATCCTTAATCATTAAGATAAATAAACATGCACGCAGAGAAGGAATATGATCACCTCAAACATGTTTCAAGAGCAAAATGTTATTTTTGTATGGTGACCATGTAACATGTTTGTCACTAAAATGTTATTTTCTCGTCAAATATAACCTGCTTGCCGAAATCAGATACATGATTTTCGAGAAAATAACATGGTTGCGAAAACCATGTTACATGGTCACCACTCAAAAATAACATTTTGCTCTTAAAACATGTTTGAGGTGATCATATTCCTTCTCTGGGTGTGGAATCGGAGAGGTGTCATTAAGAAGTTTTGATGCCACATTATCTACACTCAAAGAAAAGTTTATTTGGTTCGAAATTGTTTAACCTTCCTTTAAGAATTTTGGTATTGGTTACGAGTCAAATATGCTGTTTTTTGAAAGGTATCAAGGCTTTATATGTAACATACGCTCTATACAGGCTACTATGTATCACGGTTGCCACTTGTACAAAAAAAATATTTGATCAAAATTTTATTGCTATAGGAAATTTTGTCAAAATTTTATTTCTATGGAAAATTTTATCAAATTTTTATTTCTACAGAAAATTTGATCAAAATTTTATTTCTATAGAAAATTTTGTTAAAATTTTATTTCTATGGAAAATTTGATCAAAATTTTATTTCTATAAAAAATTTTGTCAAAATTTTATTTCTCTAGAAAATTTTTTCAAAATTTTATTTCTATAGAAAATTTTGTAAAAATTTTATTTCTATAGACAATTTTGTCAAAATTTTATTTCTATAAAAAATTTTGTCAAAATTTTATTTCTCTAGAACATTTTTTCAAAATTTTATTTCTATAGAAAATTTTGTCAAAATTTTATTTCTATAGACAATTTTGTCAAAATTTTATTTCTATAGACAATTTTTTCAAAATTTTATTTCTATAGAAAATTTTGTCAAAATTTTATTTCTATAGAAAATTTTGTCAAAATTTTATCAAAATTGTATTTCTACAGAAAATTTGATCAAAATGTTATTTCTATAGAAAATTTTGTCAAAATTTTATTTCTATAGACAATTTTGTCAAAATTTTATTTCTCTAGAAAATTTTTTCAAAATTTTATTTCTACAGAAAATTTGTTCAAAATTTTATTTCTATAGAAAATTTTGTCAAAATGTCATTTCTATAGAAAATTTGATCAAAATTTTATTTCTATAGAAAATGTTGTCAAAATTTTATTTCTATAGACAATTTTGTCAAAATTTTATTTCTACAGAAAATTTGATCAAAATTTTATTTCTATCGAAAATTTTGTCAAAATTTTATTTCTATAGAAAGTTTTGTCAAAATTTTATTTCTATAGAAAATTTGATCAAAATTTTATTTCTATAGAAATTTTTGTCAAAATGTTATTTCTATAGAAAATTTGATCAAAATTTTATTTCTATAGAAAATTTTTTCAAAATTTTATTTCTGTAGAAAATTTTGTCAAAATTTTATTTCTATAGAAAATTTTGTCAAAATTTATTTCTATAGAAAGTTTTGTCAAAATTTTATTTCTATAGAAAATTTTGTCAAAATTTTATTTCTATGGAAAAGTTTATCAAATTTTTATTTCTACAGAAAATTTGATCAGAATTTTATTTCTATAGAAAATTTTGTCAAAATTTTATTTCTATAGAAAATTTTGTCAAAATTTTATTTCTATAGACAATTTTGTCAAAATTTTATTTCTATAGAAAATTTTTTCAAAATTTTATCTCTATAGAAAATTTTGTCAAAATTTTATCTCTATAGAAAATTTTGTCAAAATTTTATTTCTATAGAAAATTTTGTCAAAATTGTATTTCTATAGACAATATTGTCAAAATTTTATTTCTATAGAAAATTTTGTCATTTCTTTTTTATTTCTATGGAAAATTTGATCAAAATTTTATTTCTATAGAAAATTTTGTCAACATTTTATTTCTATAGAAAATTTGTCAAAATTTTATTTCTATAGATAATATTGTCAAAATTTTATTTCTATAGAAAATTTTGTCAACATTTTATTTCTATGGAAAATTTTATCAAATTTTTATTTCTACAGAAAATTTGTTCAAAATTTTATTTCTATAGAAAATTTTGTCAAAATGTCATTTCTATAGAAAATTTGATCAAAATTTTATTTCTATAGAAAATGTTGTCAAAATTTTATTTCTATAGACAATTTTGTCAAAATTTTATTTCTACAGAAAATTTGATCAAAATTTTATTTCTGTAGAAAATTTTGTCAAAATTTTATTTCTATAGAAAATTTTGTCAAAATTTTATTTCTATAGAAAGTTTTGTCAAAATTTTATTTCTATAGAAAATTTTGTCAAAATTTTATTTCTATAGAAAATTTTGTCAAAATTTTATTTCTATGGAAAAGTTTATCAAATTTTTATTTCTACAGAAAATTTGATCAGAATTTTATTTCTATAGAAAATTTTGTCAAAATTTTATTTCTATAGAAAATTTTGTCAAAATTTTATTTCTATAGAAAACTAGCGTAACCCGGCCCGCTTCGCTGCGCCGCCCGAAGTATATTTACGTTAACTTAGTCAACCATATCATTCGATCTGAAAACAAATTCGAAAATATTTCAACACTTTTCAAGAGTTGGATCAGGGGAAATCTGGCACAAAAACTGAAGTACTGATTAATCACTCCATGGTTTCCACGCACGTGTCCCGTACATTTCAAAAAAATCGGACTACTTGCTTTTTCTTTAATGGACAGAAATAGGGTGGTTATGCAGATGTAAAACGGACTGGCTTAACAAACGTCGGGTAGGGGGTGTTCCCGGCTTAACAAACGTCGTGTTCCCTTTCAACCAATTTTTTGTTTTTTAATTGTTCGGTATTCAAATCGTTGGACAATCTTCTACATTTCCTGTGAATTTGAAGCGTGGTTTGTCAAGGGGAGGTATACTTCTCCTCAACATACCGTCCAATAAATCGGAAAAAGTAAAAGTACTTAAAAATTGACCGTATTAACATTTTTTGAAGTGTTAGACATGTTCGCCTTTCCCAAACATATTCCGGAAAATGAAGCACCTCTGCGTTGCCTATCAAATTTAAGTTTTTTACTTAAAAAAGTCTGACAGAAGCCTGTGGAAAAATCAAAAAATTTTGTACCGAGTTCCCATTTATCGACAATCCTGTACTTTCTATTTTCAAAATATCGGGCAAAAGGGAGCCCCTCTTCTTCGCTCCTCCCCGACCAGATATCGTAAATTCATGTATCCTTTATTCATTTCACAAACTACCCAACTTCACTATTTCCTTTCCTCAACCAGACATCGAAAAATCATGTATCCTGTAGAATTTAATCATCTTCTCCCAATTTCAAGTAAATCGGAGAAGGTTAGATTTTGCTCTATTTTTTGTAAAGGGACGACACTTTCCCAGCAAGTTCCAAGAAAATCTGTAAACTTTCCTAAAAGTTTCATAGTGTGGGGCAAGGAGAAGGTTCCCGTCCACATACCCAAAAATCAAGTACACCATATTGATTTCATAACCTTCCCCTACGGCTTTTGTAAATTTCAAGTAAACTTGAGAATTCTACTTTTTTCAGTTTTAGAGGAGGTCTCCCTCTCCGTCCAAATAACATATCGAAAAATGATATAGCGTATATTGTGTAGACGTCCCAGAAAATCTCAAGCAAATTATAAGCCCAATTTTTAAACAGCAGGGCAAGGGGAGGCTTCCCTTCCGAATATCACAAAATCAGATATCCATTATCATAATATAACCTACCGCACATCCTCTGTAAATTTCAAGTAAATAATTGTTTCACGCTATGTATCACAATGGACTGAATAGTCTAAGTGAGCCTGATACATCGGGCTGCCACATAACCTAACCTAACCTATGTACTTGAGAAGAAATGATGTCTCCCTGTGCCCTTTTATTTTTACCCGACCAAATATTAAAAAATCATATACCTCATATTAGATGTGTGCGCGTGACACGAAATTATCGTGACACGCGTGAATCACGTGAGTCGTGAATAAAATCTGAAGATACTCTCGTGAATGTACGTGAATGTGACTAAAACAAATGTGTCGTGCGTGAGTAATAAAATCGGTTCGTGAATGTGCGTGAATAAAATTTCTGCAAAATCACGCTCACGAAAAAAATCAAGATTTAATTCTTACTCGTATGTTAACGGAAATTGATTTAGCTGTCGAACTATATTTTATATATGAATTTTGTTACCCTTGCTCATTCCCGATTGGAAAATGTCATTTGTCGTGAGTCACGTGAATTGTCGTGAATCGTGCGTGAGCGTGAGTCTGTAAAAGTACTTTGTGCATGATTACTGCTTTTCATTTTGTGAATGTGCGTGACTGTGAGTGGCTACCACACTTATCGTGCGTGAGCGTGCGTGAATAAATATTTGACTTCGTGAATATGCGTGAGTGTGAGTGAAATTTCACTCACGAGCACACCTCTACCTCATATAAATTTCATAATCTCCCCCCAGTTTTCCGTAAAATTTCAGTAAGTCGACAAATTTTAGTTTTTTTCACTGTACTTTAAAAAAAGTCGAACAAAGGGAAGACACCCCTCCTCGACCAAATATCGAAAAAAAAGTAGCTGTTCTGTGCTTAGACGCCCCCTACAACCTTCCCTGAAAATTTCAAGCAAATCGGATAATTTTGTTCCAATTTTCAAAAAGACGGGCAAGGTGGAGGTCCCTCTTCCCGAACAAATATTGAAAAATCATGTAGCCCATAATAAATTCATAATCTCACGGCGTGTTCTCGGTAAATCTGAAGTAAATCAGAGAATTTTTTTTTACTGTACTTTAAACAAAAATCGTATAAAGGGGTGGTCCACCTCCGCGACCACATATCGACATATAAAGTAGCGGGTCTTTGTCTAGACATCACCCCTAACCTTCCTTGGAAATTTCACCCAAATCGGAGAACTTTGGCCTAATTTTGAAAAAGACGAATGCAAAACCGTGGAAATCGGTTCGTGCGTTCTGGAGTAGAGGTGTGCACGTGAGTAATGTTTTACTCACGCACACTCACGACGGAGAAATCTTATTCACGAACACTCACGCACGATATTTTTTGGTAGGACTCACTCTCACGAAAAAAAAATTGTACTCACGCACGAAAATCTTTGAAATGTCGTGACTCACGAAAAATATCTTGACTCACGAAAAATGTCGTGACTCACAAGAAACCACTTGACTCACGAACAATTTTATGAGTAATTTACCTACAGAACCTGACTGAAAATATGAGTATGATTAAAATCGAGACCGTTATAATACTCTTAACACTTAGGATGTCACTAAAATTATTAATAAATTAAACTCGTAAGTATTTAATGTTCGTAAGCCGGATTATTTTCGTGAGCGTGTTTTTCCGGAATTTGTTACTCATGCACACCCACACGTGAGTCACGAGAATTTTTGTGAGTCACGACAATTTTCGTGAGTCACTACAATTTCGTGTCACGTGCACACCTCTATTCTGGAGTTAAAGCGTCAGGAAGGAAAACCCGAAAATTATTGTCCAAATTTTATTTCTATAGAAAATTTTGTCAAAAATTTATTTCTATAGAAAATTGAAATAACAGGTTGGCTGATAAGTCCCCTGTCTAACAAAGAAAAACACATTTTTTTTTGTCAAAATTCGTTTTTATTTTTCAACATAATTCCCTTCAACAGCGATACAACGATTATAACGACCTTCCAATTTTTTGATACCATTTTGGTAGTACTCCTTCGGTTTTGCCTCAAAATAGGCCTCAGTTTCGGCGATCAACTCTTCATTACAGACAATTTTTCCCTGCGAGCATCCTTTTGAGGTCTGAGAACAAGAAAAAGTCGCTGGGGGCCAGATCTGGAGAATACGGTGGGTGGGGAAGCAATTCGAAGCCCAATTCATGAATTTTTGCCATCGTTCTCAATGACTTGTGGCATGGTGCGTTGTCTTGGTGGAACAACACTTTTTTCTTCTTCATAGGGGTCCGTTTTGCCGCGATGTCGACCTTCAAACACTCCAATAACGCCATATAATAGTCACTGTTGATGGTTTTTTCCTTCTCAAGATAATCGCATCCCAAAAAACAGAGGCCATTACTTTGCCAGCGGACGTTTGAGTCTGTTCACACTTCGGAGACGGTTCACCGTTCGCTGTCCACTCAGCCGACTGTCGCTTGGACTCAGGAGTGTAGTGATGGAGCCATGTTTCATCCATTGCCACATATCGACGGAAAAACTCGGGTGCAGTACGAGTTAACAGCTGCAAACACCGTTCAGAATCATCAACACGTTGTTGTTTTTGGTCAAATGTGAGCTCGCGCGGCACCCATTTTGCACAGAGCTTCCGCATATCCAAATATTGATGAATGATATGATCATTTGAAGGTTGGTACTATATAAAAAATAATATGCATTTAATACTAGCGACGCCATCTATGTGTCAGATATATATATATATATATATATATATATATATATATATATATATATATATATATATATATATATATATATATATATATATATATATATATATATATATATATATATATATATATATATATATATATATATATATATATATATATACATATATATATATATATATATATATATAGTCTTGATCAGGGAGAAATTCTAAGACGATATAACCATGTCTGTCTATTGTAATCACCCTACATCTTAGTGTTGGGAAAGTAACGAGTATTTGATTACAAGTACTCGTTACTGACTAATTTTTTTAGTACTCGTTACTAGTAAATGAGTACTCAATATCTTCAATGCCAGTTTTTTTCTTCTGGCGGTAAGTAAGTTGGCGGTTTGGAAGTAAAATTCTTGACTACTTGGAAAATATTAATTGAAGTTTTCGAAAATCGTTTTATCAGTGAAAATAACACGAAAATGATATATGGCTTCTTCCTTTGAAGAAAGTGAAAAATTTATCTGATTTCTTAAAAACGTTTGCATTTGAAAAAATTTGCATTGGGTGTAGGAGGGAGCTATAATTTAAAGCATCACATGGATCACGTTTCATGCGAATAGTATGAATAATAATGTCGTTGACTTCAGCTGGTTCAATCCAATTGTTTTCAGAGAAGGTACCCAAGCTTATTCAAAAACCCTTGGAAAATTTCAACATTGGGTCTCACGATAAAAATGATCGCTTAATATTTTCATCCACTGTCAATGGTGGAAAATGGTGGATTTAAAAAGTTTGCAAATTGCAAGCATCAGTAATACACAATATACCCTGACGAAAAAATACCAAATAGTGAATACGAAATTGGCTCTAAAAATTTTAATGATTGGTGAAAATCTTTTTCTAACGAGACCCATATATCTACAACACCACATTTTATAACACTAGAATAAAACTGGATAATGTAATTTGCTTTTCTATACTGTTTTTAAATTTAAAAAAGATGAAGATATTATTAAAAAGTGCCCACAATGTATTTTTTAATTTTTTTATAAAAGTAACGAGTAGTAACGAGTACTCAATTCAAAAGTAACGAGTAGTAACGAGTAGTCAAAAGTAATCAAAATTTACAACACTACTACATCTTTGGTTAATTTGACCTAACATGAGCAATAAACTTTTTAAAAATATTGCATTTGTAGAAAATATTGCCAATTATTTTCTTTAGAAAACTTTGTCGAAATTTTATTTCTATAGAAAATTTTGTCAACATTTTATTTCCATAGAAAATTTTGTCAAAATTTTATTTCTATAGAATATTTTGTCAAAATTTTATTTCTATAGGAAATTTCGTCAAAATTTTATTTGCATAGAAAATTTTTCATTTTTTTATTTCTATAGAAAATTTTGACAAAAATCTTTTTTGTATAGAAAATTTTGCCAACATTTTATTTCTATCGAAAATTTTGAAAAGCAGAAAAATTTAAAAATTGAATTTGAAAAATTCTTCAATTAAATTTTGGTCAAAAATTTCATTTCAAATGAAAAAAATATTTTTTTTGTGTTGAGGGCTTAAGACCATTAAAAATCAAACATTTAAATTTCCTCTTAAATACCATGGTTGGGTAAATTAAAAAAAAAATTATGCTGTATTTTTATATTTTCAATTACATATGATCACCGATGACTCATTATAATTGTAAGGGTACAATTTGGCTAAAATGAATGTAAATGCATTCAACAAATGGCGCGAGAGACGTTTTTGATTACCAAAATACAGATAATGATGATCTAAAGCATTTCCGCATTCCCTGCCATATTTCTTAAAGAATTTTCTCTGTCATCATAACTGAATATTGTGTCTGCAATGGTCAGTTTTTGCATCACTCTGATATACGCAAAATAATATTGCACAATTATTTATTTGTTTTTTGTTTTATTTAATTTTGCGGCATTTTATTACACGTGGTAAATAAATCTTTACAAAAAAAAAAGCAAAACAAGGTACATGAGTACATAAAAATTGTCATTCACAGGAAAATTGGGTAAAAACATTAGCAATTTAGCCACCGCCAAAAGTCATTGGTTTTTAAACAAGAACACGCGCAATAACCCCGCATGGAGTCGCGCGCGTTTTCCACCATCACATTTTTGTTAGCCTTTTCCACATATGGGCCACATGAATGTAGAGGGGAATTTAGACGTGTTTGCCTCGCACATCTGTGCGACAAGATATGTCTTTTGTGATTATATGTTGGTCTGCCTGGTGTCTAGTCAGCCAGGTGTAGTTATTAAGGGAAACTGGAGCATTGCTAAGGGCCTTCATATCTGATGTTCAATTAAAAGCGATCAATGGGAAAGGTGTATGACATATATTGATCCTGTATAGTGATCAGCTTAGAATCACAGCCTGAATGAATCGAGCAGTCTAGTGGTCACAATGTCGTGCAGAATAATAACACACAGGATTTTTCGCGAAATGCCTACTATCTCACCTATTATATAAATTAAATCGTTAATCGACCACAGTGCAATAGTGTCACTTTGTCCTCCGTGCATCTATTATATTTCCATAGGGCCCTTCAAATATTACGACCTTCTTTGTTACCCTACTGGATGTGCTTCATCTATCCCCACAAAGGATTTCAATTTCATTTTAGATTTTCACGAAATTAAAATAGATTTCGAGTTTCGAAAATAAATGCTATGCTGCTTGTTGATGCGTTATTTCATTTAGAAATTTGCGCCAAATGCCTGCTAGCAATTTCGTTTAGGTCTGTTTAAATTTAAATCAAGCAATTCAAGTGTCGACCGAGGTAACAATAGACCAACTATAGGTATTTGCGTATGTGTATATGAGTTCTCATATGTTTATACGCATTGGGATGGGGATCGGTAGGCAAACAAAAAAAAGCCTATTAGCTTATCTATTATTATTATTCTCTTTCGAATATTATTTAAACATTTTTGCATTTGAAAGAAAGATATTATACACATGAATAAATATTTTCCACCGGATCGTAATTCTAGATCAATAATATTACCTCTTGTTATGAGGCATTTTCTTTGAGAGCAAATAAACCCGAATTTATGACAACCGATTCAATGATTGTCTCTAATCTTTTTTATTTAATTTTGAAGATTTTTTTCTAAGCCAAAAATTAACTTCGTTTGTCTAGAATTTCATTCCAAATTTCTACTAAAGACATCTATACAAAGGTTGGATTTTATTTGGCGGAATTGGGCAATCCTACACGGATGAAAAAGACTGCTTTTCATATGTTTGGCTATAAACATTATATGTTTGGAACACAAATTTTTAAACACAATATTTTTGAGTGCAAGCATATAATGTTCATAAACTAGCATAACATGTTTGGGACATATATGTTAATATGTTAGAACATATTATGTTTGGGACATAAAATGTTTGTAAATATAATATGCTTGGATGCAAACATATATTAATTTAGAAATAGCCTATAAATATATATGTGTTTAGTAGCTTGGAGCGCTATTTAACAGGGAGCGATATTGAATTAAGTTGGTGGTTGTTGCTTGTTATTACAAAATTAACATTTTATTTTTCCTTGGGCAATTGATCAGCTACTTCTTTGATCCTTACAAACTGTGTGGTCCGCTGTTCGAATCCCCGTCCGGCAAAAGGTAAAATTAAAATAAAAAAATCATACAATTGAATAATTTCTTCTACACTGTTTGTATTACAGAAAAAGGTGCTAAGAACTAAAAAATCTCGTGGAAGTGAGAAAGATGTGGGGGAATATACAATTGGGCAGAAACAAAATTTGGAGCATTCAGGTCGAAAACCTATGTTGTTAGCACCTATATTACCTGTTTATTTTCATAATTCATTATGATTGTAAATATATAAATAAATAAATAAAATTTTGAGCACAATATTGTTTGGGAGAATTTTTTTTAAGCATATAATATTTTTGGGTGCAAAATGCTTCCAAACATATTATATGTTCACATAATAACATATTGTTTTTTGGAAGACAACATTATTGAATTTGGATGCAAAAATACAAAATGTTTGGAACTTAGACTACCCAAACATATATTGTTTAGACCAATATGCTTTCAAACATATTATATATTGGAAGAGATCAAACATATAAATGTTTGGGCAATACCCAAAAATGTATATGCTTGAAGCAAAATATGTTTGGGAGTATATGTTACAGAAGCGATTTTTTGTGAGCGTGTAGTGTTGCAATCTGCCTATTGGCGGTTCTATTGTAAAGCTTAACATTTTTGAGGTTACACGTACTCAGAACGTTTTGAGATACGAGCACTATTTGTGTTGCATTAAATCGTGAACATCATGTAACCTATCGTCAGATTGAGATACATTTTAGACATTAGTGCTACCGGCATAGATTCAATATTGCATGAAAATTTCACCGTCAAAATTGTTGTTTTCACTTTGGATCCCACATAATTTGTCAATCTCTCAAATAAGGCTCGTGTCGATTGGTCAAAAATACTCTAAAAATACGATCGCGGTGCTTCATAACACATCTATGACAAGTCATGAATCTTGGATTTACGTGAACGAGCCGGAAACAGCAGTCCACTGTTCGTCACCTGAAGAAGCGGTTGATGCGTTCAGAATGTATCTTTTGGAGATACTTCAATCAGAATGGCAAAAAAAGCTTCCGAAAGCTTGCTTCGAACACACACTAAAAAAAAGTTTACTTGGATCCAAAGACCCTTAAGGAATTTTATGGTGGTTGTAGGAGCAACACTACTCTAACATTGAGACTTTGATGAAATATAATTTTTGTTATGAATTTGAAGAAGGAGGTCCCTTGTCATTGAGCGTTACATGGAATCGGGCTGCACTCAGTGATAAGAGAGAAGTTCACCAATGTGGTATCACAATGGACTGAATAGTCTAAGCGAGCCTGATATATCGGGCTGCCACCTAACCTAACCTAACCTACCACAAATTTTATCACAAATCAAACATTAAAAATCCCTGAAAAATTTGATATATTTTTCCTCTGTTGGTCTAAATTTTATTTTATTGTAGTTTACTCAACGTTTGGTTTAGGATGAAATCACTACAATAATTTTCAAAATTTTATTTCTATAGAAAATTTAGTCAAAATTTTATTTCTATGGAAAATTGTGTCAAAATTTTGTTTCTATAGAAAATTTTGTTCAAATCTTATTTCTATAAAAAATTTTGTCCAAATTTTTTTTCTATAGAAAATTTTGTCCGAATTTTATTTAAAGAAAATTTTGTAAAAATTTTATTTATAGAAAATTTTGTAAAAATTTTATTTCGATAGAAAATTTAGTCAAAATTTTATTTCTATTGAAAATTTTGTCGAAATTTTATCTCTATAGAAAATGTTGTCAAAATTTTATTTCTAGAGAAATGTTTGCCAAATTTTATTTCTATAGAAAATTTAGTTAAAATTTTATTTCTATATAAAATTTTGTTCAAATTTTATTTCCATAAAAAATGTTGTCCAAATTTTATTTCTTTAGGAAATTTTGACGAAATTTTATTTCCATAGAAAATTTTGTCCAAATTTTATTTATAGAAAATTTTGTCAACATTTTATTTCTATATAAAATTTTGTTCAAATTTTATTTCCATAAAAAATTTTGTCCAAATTTTATTTCTATATAAAATTTTGCCGAAATTTTATTTCTATAGAAAATTTTGTCCAAATTTTATTTATAGAAAATTTTGTCCAAATTTTATTTCTATCAAAAATTTTGTCCAAATTTTATTTATAGAAAATGTTGTCAAGATTTTATTTCTATAGAAATGTTTGCCAAAATTTTATTTTATTTTTATTTTATATCTATAAAAATTATCAAAATTTATTTCTATAGAAAATTTTGTCAAAGTATGTACAAAATTGTTTATAGAAATAAAATTTTGACAAAATTTTCTATAGAAATAAAATTTTGACAAAATACAAAAGAATTTTTGACAAAATTTTATTTCTCTAGAAAATTGAATTGGCGAGGAATGTTTCGCAAAACCTACCAAAACATTTTAAGATGAAATCACTTAATTTTCAAAATTTTATTTCTATAGAAAATTTAGTCTAAATTTTATTTATATAGAAAATTTAGTCAACATTTTATTTCTATAGAAAATTTAGTCAAAATGTTATTTTTATAGAAAATTTAGTCAGAATTTTATTTCTATATTTTGTTTAATTTATTTCTATAGAAAATTTTGTCAAAATATTAATTCTATAGAAAATTTTGTCAAGATTTTATTTCTATAGAAAATTTTGTCAAAATTTTATTTTTATAGAAAATTTTATCAAAATTTTATTCGTTTTGTTTGTTATTATTGGTTTCTCTTTAATCATTATTGCTGTTTTTGATCTCAGCTTAAAACCATGCATTGACTAAACTACAAGTGTAGCTTAAGCAACAGAGGAAAAGTATGCTTGTCAAATTTATTTGGGCAAAGCCCTATAGACTGCAAGATGGTTGGATGTACAGCTGTTTCGGAATTATCACATTCCTCATCAGCATCCTCTACTTGCAGCAAAACTATCAACCAATTATCAGAATAAATTCGGGTAATTCACTCAACCCAAAGTGAACTACACTTGAACCTTCCGACTATCAAAGTCGGCCACTGCCTGAACAAATTAGCAAGCATATCTCTTTTCCTTTGCCAAACTCAAATCATCGATTTGAATGTAGTTGGCTGCGTTTGTTTTTGAGCGTGGTTCCTCTATCTTCACTCGTTTTGTTTGTTATTTTCTATAGAAAAGTTTGTCAAAATTTTATTTCTATAGGAAATGTTGTCAAAATTGTATTTCTATAGACAATTTTGTCAAAATTTTATTTCTATAGACAATTTTGTCAAAATTTTATTTCTAACGAAAATTTAGTCAAAATTTCATTTCTATAGAAAATTGTGTCAAAACTTTATTTATATAGAAAATTTTGTTAAAATTTTATTTTTATAAAAAATTTTGTCCAAATTTTATTTCTATAGAAAAAAATTTATTTCCATAGAAAATTTTGTCAAAATTTTATTTCTATAGAAAATTTTGTCAAAATTTTATTTCTATAGAAAATTTTGTCAATATTTTATTTCTATAGAAAATTTTGTCAAATTATTATTTGTATAGAAAATTTTGTCAAAATTTTATTTTTTACAGAAATTTTTATCAAAATTTTATTTCTATAGAAAAGTTTGTCGAAATTTTATTTCTATAGAAAATGTTGTCAAAATTTTATTTCTATTGAAATGTTTGCCAAAATTGTATATCTATAGAAAATTATCAAACTTTATTTCTATAGAAAAATTTTTCAAAATATGTACAAAATTGTTTATAGAAATAAAATTTTGACAAAATTTTCTATAGAAATAAAATTTTGACAAGATTTTTTATAGAAATAAAATTTTGACAAAATTTTCTATAGAAATAAAATTTTGACAAAACTTTCTCTAGATATAAAATTTTGGCAAACATTTCTATAGAAATAAAATTTTGACAAAATTTTCTATAGAAATGAAATTTTCCATTCGTTTTGTTTTGTTGGTTTTGTTCTTTAAGCATTGTTGTTGTTTTTTAATTTCAAAAATTTTTTATAGAAATAAAATTTTGACAAAATTTTCAATAGAAATAAAATTTTGAGAAAATTTTTTATAGTAATAAAATTTTGACAAAATTTTATATATATATATATATAAAATTTTGGCAAACATTACTATAGGACTAAAATTTTGAGAAAATTTTGTATAGAAATAAAATCTTGACACAATTTTCTATAGAAATAAAATTTTAAGAACATTTTCTATAGAAATAAAATTGTGAGAAACTTTTATATATTAATAAAATTTTGACAAAATTTTTTATAGAAATAAAATTTTGACAAAATTTTCTATAGAAATAAAATTTTGGCAAAATTTTCTATAAAAATAAAATTTTACCAAAATTTTCTATAGAAATACAGTTTTGTCAACATTTTTTATAGAAATAAAATTTTGACAGGATTTTCTATAGAAATAAAATTTTGACAAAATACAAAAGAATTTTTGTCAAAATTTTATTTCTATGTTGTTGTTTTTTGATTTCAGCTTAAAACCATGCATTGACTAAACTACAAGTGTAGCTTAACCAACAGAGGAAAAGAATATTTGTCAAATTTATTTGGGCAAATACCTATAGACTGCAAGATGGTTGGATGGACGCACGTTTCGGAATTACCACATTCCTCATCAGCATCGTCTACTTGCAGCAAAACTATCAAGCCGGAAGGTTCAAGTGTGGTTCATTGTTGGGTTTAATGAACTGCCTGAATTTATTCTGATAATTGGTTGATAGTTTTGCTGCAAGTAGAGGATGCTGATGAGGAATGTGGTAATTCCGAAACGTGCGTCCATGAGGTTTCTGTATTAACTGAAAAATTAAATTTTTTCAGTATACGGGTTCAGCTTTTTTAACGGCCGATACTATGTTCGGTTTTCAAGTTGGATCAGTTTATTTTCACGATTACTTTTTCAGCAATAATCAAAATTATACATTAAAATAAACATATACCTATCAAATCTAGACGAAAAAGAAAGTTCGCATGAATTGAGTTAAATTATCTGCTTTAAATTAAACTATTTAACAAATTAACCGCGAAAATTTCCACTGGAAAAGCGAACATAATACCAGCCTTTATCCTCCTTTTTTAATTGACTCTATTAAAAAAAAATCATAATAATCTTTATACACCAATAAAATAATATTGAATGGCCCGATATTCATTAATAAATCACAATTCTCACATCAACTAAAATAACAATGGGTAGACTAAAAATTTTGTTAGAAAATCATTTTTGGGAAAAACGATAATTTTAAACATTTAACCCATTAACGCCCAAGCGAATTTTTTTCCGATTTTTTTCACCAAATTTCGTATACTAGGGTAATTTGTTCCAAAAACTTCAAATCTGGCATCAGATTTTTTCTTAGAATTTTAGTTTTTGAGATATAGGGTGTTCGAATAATCGAACACTGGGCAGTATTTAGCATTTTTTTTACCAAGTATGTAATAAAAACATTATTATGATTTTTAGCTGCATTTTATTATATTTTAGCTCAATTTAAAAAAGATAATGTAATATAAGCTAATTATTTATCTTATTTGTGATATATTTCAAAACAATGTGTATGAAGTGGAACATTACATCGCTTACATAAAAAAGAAGCTGGTTTATGACAGTGCTTGCACCGACGTTTTTTATTTTCTGCGATTTTCGCAATGAGATGTTTCCCTTTTATTAGGGGAAGATTTTCCGGCTGTCCACTAACAGAATCATCCAGATTGTATTGAAATTCAGATTGTTCTTCAACTTCACCCGTCATCATAAGGGCGTAGGCAATATCTACTCAACATCCTTTTGTGGTGTAATTGGTTTGTTTTCATACCGGTTTATAAAACATGAAAGTTTCCAAGTATTGACTAAAGCTGAATTTAGCATCGAAATCCATAATGGCCAATACCATTTTTTGTGCATAATGGATACGCTGTAGTTTTGAACTGCGTTGTCGTGAAGGTCAACGCCACCCATTCCAAAATTATATTCTTTTAATAGGTGGGGTTGATTGTAGTTCACAAATCAACCTGGCTCTATAGTCGCCCCATTTTTGTCGCGTGTTTGTTTCTTCCACCTTTTTACTGATGTCGTTGGAACTACTTGATCAAAATTAGTCGCAATGGTTACTTCCTTATTGTCTTGCCAACGACAGAGTAAAATTTTATTTGTAGCATCAAATTGGAAATCATAATTTCCACGTGGGAGATGCTTTCCACTTTTTAAATTTGCACCACCAATTCTATTAGCACGTATAGTGCCTGTTGCGCATATATTTTTGTCAGTTAGCAAGCACATGAGGTAGTATGATGTAAAAAAGTTATCAAAATAAAGTAGTTGATTTGGGACCATCAAAAATTCTGCAAATCTAAGAACAACGTCGGACCCAGACCAATTTGCCTGTTGTATTTATCTGCTGATCCTGCGTAAGGAAAGCAACTAAAAAGATATCCCGAAGAGGAGCAAAGGCACCATAATTTGTATCCAAATCGAATTGGCTTTCCACGTATATACATTTTACAGGTATGGTGCCCATAATATCTAACCATTTGCTCGTCTATAGAAAGCTTTTCCTCGAACACTCCAAATTGAATAAATTTTTCATTCATACGTTCAAGCAATGGGCGAACCTGAAAAGACGAAGTTGTCAGTTATTGTATAATTTTAAATGATTGTGCATACTTTTGCCATTTTATCATTTTTGTCCAGCATGTAGTTATTACTAAAATGAATGTAACGTTTTATGTCAATAAATCTATTTCTGGACATACATTGTTTGACAATATCAACGCCAAGGGTTGGATGTTTTGACCAATAGTCTCGTATAGATGGCAAAGTATGGTATCCTGAAAGTACCAATATGCCCAAAAATCGTTTTAATTCAGCTTCGTTTAAACGAAAGTTAGAATTTTTCTGCTGGGCGTATCTATTGGTTTCTTCCACAATGAAATTCAGAATTTCAACATCAAAAAATAGTTCAAATAGTTCTAATGATGATTTATTTTTCAATTTATCCACTAAATCTTTTTGAACACATTTCAGAGACTCGGATTTTGGTTCAAGGTCATATTCAAAGCAGCAATCTTTGTTAGCTTTTCTTGTCCATTTAGGCATACCAAATGATGACAACTTTTTATATACTTTTTCAGCCCTCGGAGGAACTTCAACACGTCTGCGTTTGGACGAATGGGTGATACCGGCAGATGTGGAAGCACCTACGCTAATGGTTTGTTGTTCCTCTTCCTTTGGTATGTCCACTGTAACGTATTCTCCGGTGGCTAAGTTCAATTCTTCTACTTCGTAAAACCCATCACAATTCACTTCGACACCGGTCTTTTATAAAACATTTTATTAGTTTCTTAAATCTATAAAATAATATGCTACATGTGCTAACCTTTTGTTTTATAATAATATCGTCATCTAAATCTTCCTCATCCGTAACTTCGCCAACATTTTCTGGAGGCAAAATACAAATAGTAGAAATTTCACTTTCATCATCACTCCAATCATAAATAATTGCTGCTAATTCATCGCCAGTTATTACTCGATTCGACATTTTTCCCACTACAAATTACACTTTTATTTAAATTAAATTTCACTTTTTCTGCTAGTTGATTCTTACGATCACAATAGAAACCAAAACACTTGTTCACTTACTTCTTTTTCTATAATACCGTTACGAATTTCATCTCTTTCTGTCATAAACGTTAATATTTGACATTTGACATTCTTAACATAGAAGAATAGCAAAACAAACTGATTAATATAATCTAGAAGCAACCGTCAAAAAGGAATAAAGCTAACGAAAATCATAAAGAAAACATAGAGCACAAAATGCTAAACAGTGCTCAGTGTTCGATTAATCGAACACTCGCATATATCAATAGATTGTTCGTAAATATCAAATATTTTTCACAGTTTAACGATTATTAAAAATAATTTAAACAATTTTAAAGAAAACTGCATCATTAATTTTTGAAATTTTGTGGATTTTGATTGAATTAACCGCCGAGCAATATAAGAACAAAAAATAAGATTTTTAAAACGGTCCCAAAAGGGTTAAAATATCCAACTGGACTTGAAAAAAAAATTGATTCGTATAGCGGAGGTATCAAAATTCAACCTTCAGTGAATTAATGTTTGTTATATTATCAAAAACAATACGAAAAAATTCGAGGAAAAGGTATTAAAATAGTGTTCGAAAAATCGAACGTTGGGTTAAAATGGCTAAAATGTGAATCATGTGAATTTTCTATATTGGCAATATTTCTCGTCTATGTAGTCGGCGAAACAATAAAAAGTCTTCCTAGAAATTCAATATTAAATATAGTTTTTGAATCATAACACAGAGATAATTAATTTTTGGGGTAGTTGTGGGTAGATTTGCTTAGATTGGGGCTAATGATGTGCGCCTTGTCTGTGTTAAAGGAGATGATGGGTGATATTTTTCTTTTGGTGGAGGAGGAGGGGAAGAGCCGACGTTTTTTGACATTTTTAAACAATAATAAAAATAATTTGTGTTTACTATTTTTGTTTTTGAATAGTGTTGTTATATATAATTAATTGTTTAATATTTATTATAAAGTTTGAGGAACATTTTAAGGAAATTCCATTAAAATTAATTCCCAGCAATGAGAAAAGTGAAGCCAAAAAACCAATGGTGCAAATTCGCAATTATGAACCAATTTACATGATTTTTTCTTTGCTTGATTCCCCGATTCCACCCGATTTCCACCAAATCTATCATACTTGGTTATAGAACTTATTTGCTTTAAATTTAATTTACATTAAATTTTCCACAAATAGTAAAGTGATAATTTTAGATGTTTAAAATTTTAGATGTTTCTGTCTAGCCTAGTTTATTATAAGCCTTTATAGCTAGTACTTCAAGGTTTATTATAGTTTTTAATAAGAAATAAATAACAAACTATTTTGTTAAATTTATTTTGTTGGCATTCAAATTTAAATACTATTTTTATATATTTTCTTTGAAAATGTGACTTTGGTGGAAAAAAAGTAACAAATCATAATTTCTAAGAATTAAATTTTTTGGACTAATTTTCAATTGGTGCGCATTTGCTAGTATATGTGCACTTTTGTTTGTGTGTGTGTGTGTTTGTGTGTCTGTGCGCATTTTTACTATTTGTATGTAAAATTTACAATCCACTTTGCACCATGTAAACAAAACCACTTGTATCGATTCCGCATTTTAAATGTATGATCCATTTATTGATATGTGATAATTAATTGAAAAGGCTAATGTTCATGTCTAACCTGAATTTATTCAAATGGAAAAACCAAATAATGTTCAATAGTAGGGTGGATATATAGATAGTCTTGAAGTATATATAGAATATTCGTAAAAAATTACTATATTTCTAATTATTTAATTTTTCAATTAAAATTTCTATAGGAATAAAATTTTGACAAAATTTTGGCAAAATGTTCTATAGAATTAATGTCAAGTCAAGAAACGTTTAAAAGACTTAAAAGGAAAGCCCCGCAGGATTTACTAGTTTAAGTCATTATATAATATATGTGTGCATATACATACATGTATATATGTATTTATACATACATAATGTTTATTATGGGTTGACCACTGGGTCGACACCATTGAAGTACAATTTGCAAAAACCACGAATAATGTCAACTATCAATGTAAGATAGATCACATTAATAAAGTACATAAAAAAAAATTAAAATGTTGACAAAACGTTCTATAGAAATAAAATTTTGACAAAATTTTCTATAGAAATACTATCTTGACAAAATTTTCTATAAAAATAAAATTTTGACAAAATTTTCTATAAAAATAAAATTTTGACAAATTTTGATATAGAAATAAAATTTTGACAAAATTTTCTATAGAAATAAAATTTGGACAAAATTTTCTATAGAAATAAAATTTGGACAAAATTTTCTGTACAAATAAAATTTAAAAAAAAAAATTTCTTTAGACATAAAATGTTGACAAAATTTTCTTTGAAATACAATTTTTAAAAAATTTTCTTTAGAAATAAAATTTTAAAAGAATTTTCTATAGAAATAAAATTTTGATAAAATATTCTATAGCAATAAAATTTTGACAAAATTTTCTATAGAAATAAATTGTTGACAAAACGTTCTATAGAAATAAAATTTTGACAAAATTTTCTATAGAAATAATATTTTGACAAAATTTTCTATAGAAATAATATTTTAGCAAAATTTTCTATAGAAACAAAATTTTGATAAACTTGTCTATAGAAATAAAATTTTGACAAAATTTTCTATAGAAATAAAATTTTGACAAAATTTTCGATACAATTAAAATGTTGACAAAATTTTCCATAGAAATAAAATTTTGACAAAAAGTTCTATAGAAATAACATTTTGACAAAAATATTTTATAGAAATAATATTTTGACAAAACTTTCTATAGAAATAAAATGTTGCCAAAATTTTCTATAGAAAAAAAATTTTGGCAAAATATTCTATAGAAAAAATATTGTGACAAAATTTTCTATAGAAATAAAAATGTTGACAAAATTTTCGATAGCCATAAAATTTTGACAAAAATTTCTATAGAAATAACATTTTGAAAAAATGTTCTATAGAAATAACATTTCGATAAAATTTTCTATAGAAATAACATTTTGACAAAATTTTCTATAGAAATAAAATTTTGACAAAATTTTCTATAAAAATAAAATGTTGACAAAATTTGCTATAGAAATAACATTTTGACAAAATTTTCTATAGAAATAAAAATTTTGACAAAATTTTCGATAGCCATAAAATTGTGACAAAATTTTCTATAGAAATAACATTTTGACAAAATGTTCTATAGAAATAACATTTCGACAAAATTTTCTATAGAAATAACATTTCGACAAAATTTTCTATAGAAATAAAATTTTGACAAAATTTTCTATAAAAATAAAATGTTGACAAAATTTTCTATAGAAATAAAATTTTGAAAAAATTTTCTATAGAAATAAAATTTTGACCAAATATTCTATAGAAATAAAATGTTGACAAAATTTTCTATAGAAATAAAATTTTGAAAAAATTTTCTATAGAAATAAAATTTTGAAAAAAATTTATATAGAAATAACATTTTGACCAAATATTCTATAGAAATAAAATGTTGACAAAATTTTCTATAGAAATAAAATTTTAAAAAAATTTTCTATAGAAATAACATTTTGACCAAATATTCTATAGAAATAAAATGTTGACAAAATTTTCCATAGAAATAAAATGTTGGCAAATTTCTATAGAAATAACATTTTGGCAAAATTTTCTATAGAAATAACAATTTTGACCAAATTTCCTACAGCAATAAAATTAAAAAAAAAAAAATTCTATAGAAATAAAATTTTGACAAAATTTTCTCTAGAAATAAAATTTTGACAAAATTTTCTATAGAAATAAAATGTTGACAAAATGTTTCTATAGAAAAAAAATGTTGACAAAATTTTCTATAGAAATAAAATGTTGAGAAATTTTTCGTAGAAAAGAAATTGTGATAAAGTTTTCTATAGAAATAAAATTTAGAGAAAATTTTCTATAGAAATAAAATTTTGACAAAATTTTCTATAGAAAAAAAAAATGGTGATAAAATATTCTATAGAAAAAAAAATTGTGACAAAATATCCTACACGGATGAAAAAGACTGTTTTTCATATGTTTGGCTATAAACATTATATGTTTGGAACACAAATTTTTAAACACAATATTTTTGAGTGCAAGCATATAATGTTCATAAACTAGCATAACATGTTTGGGACATATATGTTAATATGTTAGAACATATTATGTTTGGGACATAAAATGTTTGTAAATATAATATGCTTGGATGCAAACATATATTAATTTAGAAATAGCCTATAAACATATATGTGTTTAGTAGCTTGGAGCGCTATTTAACAGGGAGCGATATTGAGTTAAGTTGGTGGTTGTTGCTTGTTATTACAAAATTAACATTTTATTTTTCCTTGGGCAATTGATCAGCTACTTCTTTGATCCTTACAAACTGTGTGGTCCGCTGTTCGAATCCCCGTCCGGCAAAAGGTAAAATTAAAATAAAAAAAATCATAAAATTGAATAATTTCTTCTACAATGTTTGTATTACAGAAAAAGGTGCTAAGAACTAAAAAATCTCGTGGAAGTGAGAAAGATGTCGGGGAATATACAATTGGACAGAAACCAAATTTTGAGCATTCAGGTCGAAAACCTATGTTGTTAGCACCTATATTACCTGTTTATTTTCATAATTCATTATGATTGTAAATATATAAATAAATAAATAAAATTTTGAGCACAATATTGTTTGGGAGAATTTTTTTAAGCATATAATATTTTTGGGTGCAAAATGCTTCCAAAAATATTATATGGTCACATAATAACATATTGTTTTTTGGAAGACAACATTATTGAATTTGGATGCAAAAGTACAAAATGTTTGGAACTTAGACTACCCAAACATATATTGTTTAGACCAATATGCTTTCAAACATATTATATATTGGTAGAGATCAAACATATAAATGTTTGGGCAATACCCAAAAATGTATATGCTTGAAGCAAAATATGTTTGGGAGTATATGTTACAGAAGCGATTTTTTGTGAGGGTGTATAGAAATAATATTTTGACAAAACTTTCTACAATAACTTTAAAACACATAATAACTTTAAAACACATCGTGGTGAAATTCTGAGTCAATCTAGCGATAACCGGCCGTCCGTACTCTTCTTTCGACTTTTTACTTATCGAAACACCCACGCATTTATCAGCCTCTATGGCAAATCAATACTACGCTCATTAGGGACAAAATCTTTACTATTAGTGCCGGATACCATTAATACAGCAGGATAGTTTTTTTATGCAAAATTTTATTTTCTTTGTAAAATTTCTTAAAATTTTTTATTTGAAATTTATGATTTTTGTTAGTCTAAATTTTTGAATATCAATACCCTTCTATATTTCAATAAATGCCGCATTGGTTTCACTCCTCATAAATATCGCAAAGCAATCGCCCCTATACCACCAAAGCTAACTAAACTCAATGAAAATTTACCAAAGTTGGCCAATTGTTTAAACAAAGTATAGACCACAGGCCCCCAACCCCTTTGTACTCGGTTAACCCAAGCAAAACTATGATATTTTATATATACATATAAAATACACCGCCATAGTTTTATTGTCTGAATAATGCAATTGTTTAAATAATTGATTTTGAATTTGTTTTTTTTTTTCTACTTTTTCGATGAGTATTTACGCGGGCAATGCTGTCGTTTCATTTCCTATTACCACAGGTGACCGAAATAATTCGTCTTTCTTTCTAAAAAAAAATGCAAAACAAAAGTTTTAAAATATTTACACACATTTATTTTCCAAATGTTTATGAAATATTTAAGCATACGTACGTATATATACGTATGGGAAATATAAAGATTAATAAAACTGTTCTTTACCGCAAAGAGTTTTATATTGCCATGCCACAATGAGCGATTATATTTAGAGTTTATACTTACGTTTCCCGCAAATTGGTGAAACTAGGGTTATGATATCACGCCGCGAAAGGGTCTCCCTCTGGCCCGACATTTTGAAAGAATTTTAAAGTATCGAACACATCTGTAATCATAAGGGAAATTGGGATTTGAATTTACGAAAAAATATTACAGCATAAAAATAATTAAGGAAAAAGTAGCATACTATGATAAAAATGTGGTACAAAAATGTAAAAGAAGCGCACCAAAAAAGGTGGCAACAACATTCCATTGAATGACGAATGTGGCACAATGATTTATTTGATGGAGAAATCCTAACAAAATCAGGACCGTGAGACTACGTTCTTCTATGCAGAATAGAATAATGGTAAATCAGGTTAACCTGAATGGCATCAGAACCATGTAAATAAATTTGCTATAGAAATAAAATTTTGACAAAATTTTCTATAGCAATAAAATTTTGACAAAATTTTCTATAGAAACACAATTTTGATAAAAGTTTCTATAGAAATAAAATTTTGACGAAATTTTCGATAGAAATAAAATTTTTATAAATTTTTCTATAGAAATAAAGTTTTTATAAAATTTTCTATATAAATAAAATTACAAAAAAATCTATAGAAATAAAATTTGGACAAAATTTTCTATAGAAATGAAATTTTGAAAAAAATTATCTATAAAAGTAAAATTTTAACAAAAATGGCATAATGGTAAAACGGTGAAATCCTCCGAACGACATCAGGACCACGGAACTATGTTCCTCTAGTTGCATTAGGTTGGGGTAAATCCGAACGAGATTTACTGCAATCTACCAAAATTTAAAGAACATTTTACCACAATCTAGCAAACTAAAAAAATCTTATTTTGAATTTTTTCATCAAATCATTGTGGTTAGTATGACAAAAATATGTTTTTTTCTTCGAGTGAATGAATGATCCCTCCTATTATCGACAATTTTTTGGGTGACAAATACCCTTGAATTGTAAATGTGTCGAATTTGATATGTTTTAACGATTTTACTTTGAAACAACAAGGGAACATTGCTTCTTTTAAAAAAGGGAGAACTTACAATGGACTTTTATAGAATGCAATAACATGAAAATTAGAAATTTTAATGATATTCAATTATGAAAAAAATTCTCAAAATTTTATTCCCATGAAAAATTTTCTCAAAATTTTATTTCTATAGAAAATTTTGTCCAAATTTTATTTCTATAGAAAATTTTGTCAAAATTTTATTTCTATAGAAAATTTTGTCAAAATTTTATTTCTAAAGAAAATTTTGTCAAAATTTTATTTCTAAAGAAAATTTTGTCAAAATTTTATTTCTACAGAAAATTTTGTCAAAATTTTATTTCTATAGAAAATTTTGTCAAAATTTTATTTCTATAGAAAATTTTGTCAAAATTTTATTTCTATAGAAATTTTTGTCAAAATTTTATTTCTATAGAGAATTTTCTTAAAATTGTAATTCTGTATAACATTTTCACAAATTTTTATTTCTATAGAAAATTTTCATAAGATTTTATTTTTAAGCAAATTTTCTCAAAATTATATTTCTATAGAAAAATTTGCCAACATTTTATATCTATATAACATTTTTTCAAAATTTTATTTCTATAAACAATTTTGTCATAATTTTATATCTATAGAAAATTTTGTCAAAATTTTATTTCTATAGAAAATTTTGTCAAAATTTTATTTCTATAGAAAATTTTGTCAAAATTTTATTTCTATAGAGAATTTTCTTAAAATTTTAATTCTATATAAAATTTTTAAAAATTTTTTATTTGCATAGAAAATTTTCTCAAGATTTTATTTCTGCAGCAAATTTTCTCAAAATTTCATTCCTATAAAAAATTTTGTCAAAATTTTATTTCTATAGAAAGTTTTGTCAAAATTTTATTTCTATAGAGAATTTTCTTAAAATTTTATTTCTATAGAAAATTTTTTCAAAATTTTATTTCTTTAGAGAATTTTGTCAAAATTTTATTTTTATAGAAAATTTTGTCATAATTTTATTTCTATAGAGAATTTTCTTAAAATTTTAATTCTATATAAAATTTTCAAAAATTTTTATTTCTGTTGTTGTTTTTGATTTCAGCTTAAAACCATGCATTGACTAAACTACAAGTGTAGCTTAACCAACAGAGGAAAATAATGTTTGTCAAATTTATTTGGGCAAAGCCCTATAGGCTGCAAGATGGTTGGATGGACGCACGTTTCGGAATTACCACATTCCTCATCAGCATCCTCTACTTGCAGCAAAACTATCAACCAGTTATCAGAATAAATTCAGGCAGTTCACTAAACCCAAAAGTGAACCACACTTGAACCTTCCGAAAAAAAGGGTTTACACGATAGCCGGCTTATGCCGAAGTAAATTCGGCATAAGAATTGTTAAAATTTTTAAAATTTTATTTCTATAGGAAGTTTTGTCAAAATTTTATTTCTATAGAAATTTTTTTCAAAATTTTATTTTTATAGAAAATTTTGTCATCATTTTATATCCATTGAAAATTTTCTCAAGATTTTATATCCATTGAAAATTTTCTCAAGATTTTATTTTTATAGCAAATTTTCTCAAAATTTTATTTCTATAGAAAATTTTGTCATAATTTTATATCCATTGAAAATTTTCTCAAGATTTTATTTCTATAGCAAATTTTCTCAAAATTTCATTTCCATAAAAAATTTTGTCAACATTTTATTTCTATAGCAAGTTTTGTCAAAATTTTTTTCTATAGAGAATTTTGTTAAAATTTTTATTTCTATAGAAAATTTTCTCATGATTTTATTTCTATAGCAAATTTTCTCAAAATTATATTTCTATAGTAAATTTTGTCAAAAATGTATTTCTATAGAATTTTTTTTCAAAATTTTATTTCTATAGAAAATTTTGTTAAAATTTTATTTCTCTAGAAAGTTTTCTTCAAATTCTATTTCTATAGAAATTTTTGTCAAAATTTTATTTCTATATAAAATTTTCTCAAAATTTTATTTTTCTATAGAAAATGTTTTCAACATTTAATTTCTATAGCAAAGTTTCTCAAAATTTTATTTCTATAGAAAATTTTTAAGATTTTATGTCTATAAAAAATTTTCTCTAAATTGTATTTTTTTTTTTAATTTTATTTTTTGAGAAAATTTAGTGAATAAGAATAGCTAGTGACAATAAATGTAGAATTGTGGAAACAAATCTCTACACGCAGAGAAGGAATATGAACACCTCAAACACGTTTCAAGAGCAAAATGTTATTTTGGTATGGTGACCATGTAACATGTTTGTCAATAAAATGTTATTTTCTCGTCAAATATAACCTGCTTGCCGAAATCAGATACATGATTTCCGAGAAAATAACATGGTTGCGAAAACCATGCTACATGGTCACCACCCAAAAATAACATTTTGTTCTTAAAACATGTTTGAGGTGATCATATTCCTTCTCTGGGTGTACTTAGAAACCACGATATCAAGCGTGGAGCTACTTGGAAAATACACCCGAGAGAGTCGTATGAAAACTTCGCATGTCAAAAATTTTTTCCCCATAAAAATTTTCAAAAGAAATTTTCAAGGACAAAACTTCAGAAAAATGGGTCTTCAGTTCTAAGCAAAATTCGCATTCGTATTTGAAGGACATGAAATCTTTGGCCTCCCGACAATATTTTTTTCAATGCAGGATATTTATCAGAAAAATTATGGGTGGTTCCATTGAAATCCCAAAATTAAGTATTCATATTAAATTTCTATGAAACTAAATTTGCTGCATTTTTATCACTTCGTATAGTAACGAAATTAAATTTCTTTCCAAAACGAAAAACACCCAAAGGGTTTCGTCGATTGTTGTTATGAAACCCTTAAGGGGGCAGCAGTATCCAAACAATATCCCCTGCGTCAATAGATTTACTTGCAATGCATAGCTGTGAATGGTTCTGAGTTTATTTCGTCCATTTCCATTTGTTTACACGGGGTGACACGTTGTTGTTTTAATTGTGGTTTAAACAAATGCCATTATTTTTTTAGTTCTACTTTCGTAATAGAGAACAAGTAGAAGCGAAACACACAAAAATATAAATGTAAATTGTTCCATTATTTATTTACTATTTATTCTGTTCGTAATCGTTGTATTTTAACTACGACAGCAACTTAAAGTACTTGCAAATATTTTTGCGCGCAATTTTTTCTAGTCTTCTTCTTCGCCTTCTAAATACAATGTAAAGACCATTTTGTATATAGTACGTATTTGCAGTTTGTCCCCTAGGTAAATAAATTTCTTTATAAGTTCTATATTTACTTGGTCGGTCTATTTTCTATGTATTGCAGGTTGTAAGTATAAACGTAAGTTATCTAACTTTTATAACTAAATTATTTCTAAGAATAAATATAGGGAAATACATTGAAGAGATATTACTATGGGGAAATGCCATAGTAAAAGTTTTGATAATTATATTGTTAAGTCTTGAATTTTTAAAGGTATGATAAACAATTTATAAAATTAATAAGATGAGTAGAATTGACACAAAATTAAATAATGTGCTAAAAAATTTTGTCAAAATTTTATTTTTTAGAAACTTTTTTCGAAATGTTATCTATCTATAGAAAATTTTGTCCAAATTTTATTTCTTAGAAACTTTTTTCGAAATTTTATCTATCTATAGAAAATTTTGTCAAAATTTTATTTCTTAGAAACTTTTTTCAAAATGTTATCTATCTATAGAAAATTTTGTCAAAATTTTGTTTCTTAGAAACTTTTTTCGAAATTTTATCTATCTATAGAAAATTTTGTCAAAATTTTATTTCTTAGAAACTTTTTTCAAAATTTTATCTATCTATAGAAAATTTTGTCAAAATTTTGTTTCTGTTGAAAATTTTGTCAAAATTTTATTTCTATAGAAAATTCTGTCAAAATTTTATTTCTATAGAAAATTCTTTCAAAATTTTATTTCTGTAGAAAATTTTGTCAAAATTTTATTTCTATATTAAATTTTGTCAAAATTTTGTTTCTGTGAAAATTTTGTCAAAATTTTATTTCTATAGAAAATTTTCTCAAAATTTTATTTCTATAGAAAATTTTCTCAAAATTTTATTTCTTAAGAAAATTTTTTAAAATTTTATTTCTGAAGAAAATTTTCACAAATTTTTATTTCTATAGAAGATTTTCTCTAAATATTCAAATTTTCTCAATTACTATAGAACATTTGTTTTTAATTTTACTTCTATAGATTTTTTTTAAGTTCTATTTCTATACAAACTTTTCTCAAAATTTTATTTCTAAAGACAATTTTCACAAATTTTTTTTTCTATAGAAGATTTTCTCTAAATATTTAGTTTATAGCAACTTTTCTCAAAATTTTATTTCTTCAGAAAATTTTCTTAAAATTTTATTACTATAGAACATTTTTTTTTACATTTTATTTCTATAGATTTATTTAAGTTCTATTTCTATAGAAAATTTTCTCAAAATTTTTAAACAAAAGCTATGGTAAACGATTTATAAAATTAATCACATGAGTAATACAAAATAAAATAATGTGCTAAAAATAAAGGCTTATTTATAATATTATAAAAAAAAACATTAACATTTAAATTGATAGCCTCTATTATGTAATGCATAATTTTGCTTCCTGTAGCATAACATCAAACAAATAATTTATAATACCCTACGTTTTCCTGGAATTTGTAACACTATGCAACAAAATAATATTTTACTGATCAATGCTAAGCAAACCACCGTCGTATATGACAAAAAACTATTCACAATATTACGAATGTGGGTTAGGTTAGGTATAATGCCAACCAGAGTTGCCAGATAATTTTGATGATTTTTGATATGAAGCCATTTAAAGTAGAAGATTCAATTTTAAGAATGAAGAGTACATTGAAAAAAATATCATGGAGTAATGTCATTGTAAATGTTTTGAAGGGGTTACAACTTTTCTGCGAAGGGGTGGAGTGGCTTACCATCACCCTAGCTACGCCAATATATGTAGATTAGTTAGGTATAGTGGCAGCAGCCCGTTAGTTGTTAATTGCGATAATTAATATTTTTATTAAAAACGTTAAAATTGCCACAAATTTTTTAATTTACTTTTTTCCAACTTTTTAAAAAAGTTAATTGTCTCAGATAATTATTTAATTGATTACGTTGTTGATTTCAATCAACTCTTTTTTGGATATTTTTATCTGAGATTATACCGGAGATGGTCATTGATGAAAACTAAGTAGAAAAAATATCACCAACATATTTTCAATTAAAAATTTGATAAAATAGAAATTGTAATCAGTTAAAAAATTAAATGATATATTTAACTTTTCAATCAAATTAAAAAATAAAATCCTATAGAAAATTTTCTCAAAACTTTATTTCTATAGAAAATTTTCTTAAAATTTTATTTCTGTACAAAATTTTCTTAAAATTTTATTCCTATGGAAAATTTTCTCAAAATTTTATTTCTATAGAAAAATTTTTAAAAATTTTATTTCTATAGAAAATTTTATAAAAATGTCATTTCTATATTCTATTTCAAAATTTTATTTTGGCACAATTAACAATACTATTAAGCGCACTCCTTGTGAAAAATCTGAACCGATTTCAACTAAATTTGGCACCATTAACGATACTATTAAACGTACTCCTTGTGCAAAATTTGAAGCCAATCAGGGCAAAACTCTGGCTTTTAAGGCTATACAAGTGCAAATCAGACGAAGGTTAGGTTAAAGTGGCAGCCCGCTTAAGATTCAGGCTCACTTAGACTATTCAGTCCATTGTGATACCACATTAACTAAAAGTACCTATTACATATGGGCACTTCTAGTTTTAACCGCTGAACCTTCTTGATTATTTTTCTTTGTTGAACCAACCAGATTGTTCCAAAAACATTAGCAGACTGCTTAAGTTAACGTTTTCCAGATCCGCCAGTAATCTGAAGCTATATGCTCCTAAAAGTTGCTGGCGCTTTACACAAAATGCAGGACACTCACACAAGAGGTGTTTAATAGATTCCTTTTCCTCCGCATCATGACAGCTCATACAATAGTCATTATACTTCGCGCCTATAGTTTTTGCAAAATCGCCTATCAGGCAGCGACCCGTTATAGCAGATATCAGGAGTGATATCTGACGTCTCGAGAACACTAGCATATCTAGTGTGCGGTTTAAGTTGAAATGGGCCATATTTGCCTGGTGTCGTTACAGCCCTTGCAATTCACCCATCGAATATTTGCCATCATAACAGCCTTCTCACGCAGCATGGGCTTGCAGGTAGCCAGGGGCATACCAACAGATTCTAGTTCCCCTGGAATATGTAAGGTAGTTCCTAGCCTTGCACACTACCAGATTAGTACGCAAAATAAACTCTTTTAGCGACTCTCCCTTTACATTAGTATCACTACTTCTCCATATACTAGGTTAGGTTAGGTTATGTGGCAGACCGATGTATCAGGCTCACTTAGACTATTCAGTCCATTGTGATACCACAGTGGTGAACTTCTCTCTTAGCACTGAGTGCTGTCCGATTCCGTGTTAAGCTCAACGACAAGGGACCTCCGTTTTATAGCCGAGTCCGAACGGCGTTCCACATTGCAGTGAAACCACTTAGAGAAGCTTTGAAACACTCAGAAATGTCACCAGCATTACTGAGGTGGGATAATCCACCGCTGAAAAACTTTTTGGTGTTCGGTCGTAACAGGAATCGAACCCACGACCTTGTGTATGCAAGGCGGGCATGCTAACCATTGCACCACGGTGGCTCCCCATATACTTGATGCGCATTCGCATCGCATCCCATAATGAGTTTCGTCTTTGTTTTCAGTGACCTCCTCAACTAAGGTCTTAACGGCACATGGAGGCATCTCCCTGTCATGTCCCATGTAGACCGAAGATACCCAATATTTGCATTTGGCTATTTCTAAATTGGCAACGACAGTGTCTGCATTGCACATTGAAGGAAGCAGAAACAAGTTAAGCTCGTTTTTAGCTATTATACAGGCTCGATTTACATCATTACCAGTATACTGCAATAGTTTGAGCCCCGGAGTACTTAATTCACATATTTTGTTTCTATAAACATATGGTTCTTGAATAAGAACTATGTCTATGTCCCATTTCATCAGGAGAACTTTTAAGGCAGCACATGCAGCCTTACAATGATGAAGATTTATCTGGAGGATCCGTAGGACCATCGAGATTTTCAACAAGCCGCTTCAATCGAGTCATCAAGAATGTCCTCTTCAGAGAACTCGGTGACTCTCGCAATAACCATGGGTTCAACTTTGGTGAGTTCTGAGGCAGTAGAAACCTCCTCACGCATACGGTATCTATCCATGTCTTCAACTTTGGTATCTCCCTCGACTTCGCAAGAGGATCCGCTTACTTCTGATTCAGACAGAGGCTTGTCTATTTCTGAATCCTTTAGCTGATCGTTTTTATATACCTTCATTTGGATATAATGAAAGCCATAACATACACGGCCCTGAGACTTTGCTAGATATGGCAAAGACTGAGTGTTCAATATAAATACTGCATGCCGTCTTGGTCCATCCACTTTATCCAAACGGCCAACTACCAATCAGCTGTTGGAAGATCTGGACTGCATCGTTTCAGCCTATTTAAAATAGATTCAGGGTCAGAAGGGTTTGCAGGTATCCACGCATGCACTGTTAGAAAAATATGTTTTTCATATGTTTCGATATAAACAAAATGTGTTTCGGGCACGATTTTAAACCACAATATATTTAAGTGCGAACATGTAATGTTCCTAAACTAACACTAAATGTTTGGGACATCTATGTTAATATGTTAGAATATATTATGTTTGGGGCATCAATGTTTCATAAAAATCATATGTGTGAATACAAACATATATAAATTTACAAATTTCGACTAAACATACATATGTTGTGATATTTTATTCAAAGTGACAGAGAGAGTATAGAGAGAAATAGAGATGGAAACCGGGAGAGTTGACGAAAGATATCAATATAACACAGCAAAAGAGTCAAAAGAGAACAATTTCTGTGAAACCGCTTGTATGTTGTTTCGGAAAACTGTTTTATGATAAGGCCAAAAATGTGATATGTTTAAGTCTAAATATTATTTAATTTGAATAAAGAGAATATACATTCTGAACCAAGAGAATAGACATTTGAAAAACAAACAGCTTATGTTTTCGCCTTGAGAGCAGCATTTTATGTATGTGTGGACATGTGTTTTGTTTATCATTTTGGCATTATGGGCACAATTTTTTTCGTGGTTCGTTAAAAGAAATCAGGGGTCTTCATAAAAATAACGAAAGGGCACTATATTCTTTTTAGAGTTGGGACAGTAAAATGAAATAAGGAGGAAATAGTGAAAAATTATACAGTAAAATGTAAAAAAAACAAACTTTAGTTCCTCTTTATTAAAAAGTAGTCCACGAGGAGTTGACGGACACCATCAAATATAAAAGCGGGCATTAAGTTCGAGTTTTACAGCTAAAACAATTTAAAAAGTATATTTTCTTTAAAATGAATTATTAAAGAAAAATAAAAGGAATTTTAGAGCGATGGTGTTAAATGCTAGTAAAAAACTGTTCACTCCTAAATAAATTTATGTTTATATTATAAAATTATGTATGTATGTTTATACTCGACTCCACGTTCTTCTTTTGTTAGTTTTTGAATTCCTTCCAAATTTTAAAGTTTTGTACAAAAACAGTTTTTATTACAAGATTGTTATTTTTGCAATAAAAAATAATATTTTATCCAAAAATCAGTCAATTTCGTTTATATCAAGCACTGTTACTGACTATAAATCGTTAATAACACACATTTCGAAGTTTCATTTAAAAAAGAATTAATATAGTATAAATATAAATGTGTAAATTAAAAAAAAAAAAAAAAAAAAAAAAAAAAAAAACATGTTCGGTCGGAGCAGGGATTGAACCCACGACCCTTTGCATGCAAGGCAGACATGCTAACCACTGCTCCACGTGGCAAACAAATGTATGTTTCTGTTAAATAATGTTATGTTTGCATGGGCTCGTGGGCGCTGCAAACTATGCTATATAAATGTAACTTAAAACGATAATTATCTACTGGTGACTATAACAGCTACGTAGCCCAGTGGATAGTGTGTTGGCTTACAAACTGTATGGTCCTCGGTTCGATTCTCCGTGCAGGCGAAAGGTAAAATTTAAAAAATTTATAAAAGTGAATAATTTCTTCAACATTATTTGTATTACAGAGAAAGGTTCCAATAACTAAAAAATTTCGTGGAAGTGAAAATTACGAGTATGTTAGGGAATGAGCACAATCGTGTTTGGGAAAAATTCTTCCAAGCATATAATATTTTTGGCTCAAAATGCTTCCAAACATATAATATGTTCACATAAAACAAACATATTAATGTTTCGGCAGTATGCAATAATATATGTGCTTCCTGCAAAATATGTTTGGAACATATGTTAAAGAAGCGATTTTTTTTGAGGGTGTGTGCTCTAGGTCTAGCCGGTATGTCTTTCTTCTCTTTCCCAAACTTCACCAATTAGTATCAGAGCAGCTTTAAAAAATTCTATAGACCTCTGGTCCTAAAATGCGACTAGCATAAATCGTCCTTGATACCAACCAGCCCCTTGGTGTCGAGGATCTGGGCCGCGAAACTTTTCCAGCACCTGTGAGTAGACGACAGACAGAGCATTCTCAATTTCCCCCCATATTTGCTTTGGAACCATACCGTCCAATGCTCCTTTATTAATGATAGCCATCACAAGGCTGTTTTTAGCATCTGAGGCAAACGATATACGAAAAGCTATATATGGGAGCTATATCTAAATCTGAACCGTTTTGGCTGATATTTTGCGTGAAACCATTTGGCTGTACGAAATGTTAGGAAAATACTTTGATAAATACTTCAATTATGACCAGATCGGTGATAAATACCGTATGGGAAATTGGTGCAAATTGCCATTGACGGATCTATCACAGAGCTGGTACCAGGGCTCCAGTTTATTTATTCCCGTACTCGCTTGATATTAAAATCTTAGATCCATTAATATTTTAATATCAAGCATTTTCACATTTAGTGAAATAAAATTATCAGAATAAGCTTTTGTTCGACATACTTCAAAAGTTTTTTTTTGTTTTTATTTTGGGTTCGATTGGGATGCCCAAATTGAAACAGATTTCTAAGAGTTTGTCCGAGACTGGTTCCTGAGGACCTGTCTATCGGGTGCTCTTGATAAATTGTCCCAGGACGTGTCCTTTGGGATGAGTTGAAGACGCGTCCTAAAATGTAAATTTACCCCGTCAATGACAAACCCATGTTTAAGTGACCGGTCCCTTCCATACGTTTTGACCAGAACTGGGACTGGTCCATACACACCAGGGACTAGTCCTGTACTGGTTCTGTGGTTGGTCCATTTCCCGTAGGGTATATATGGTAGTTATATCTAAATCTGAACCGATTTTTTTTTTCAAAATCAATAGTGATCGTCTTTGATCCAAAATAAAACTACGTGCCATATTTGAGGACGATCGGACTTAAACCGCGAGCTGTACCTTGCACACAAAAATCGACTCAGAATTTAATTCTAAGACGATCGGTATACTAAACGATGGGTCTCAACTTTTCCTTCTTGGCGTTACATGCAAAGGCACAAACTTATTATACCCTGTACCACAGTAGTGGTGAAGGGTATAAAGAGATTTTTTAATTTTTAATTCTTATTTAAATAAGTTAGTTATTTCGATCAATCAATTTGAATTTGTAATTGAAAATATTTATTTTTTAATAAAAAAAAATTATAGATTTTTCCAATCAACATCAATTAAATTTTTAATTGAATCAATTAACAAATTAATTGAAATTTGCTAATGATTAATTTTTTAATCAAGCATTTTTTGTGCCTAATTAAAACTGTGATTAGTACTATCATTTTCGTGATTAAAAACAAACATGTGTAGAATATTCTGTTGCATAGTTCTATTGAGAATTTTTTTATAAAAAATATATGTGTTCGATAAGACAAATCGATCGATAAGAAATTTTGTTTTAAATACTCGAGGAATTCTCACCAAAATATTAGTTGACTGATAAAGGTGCATGCAACCCACCTGAAAGTATGTCAATGGAGTAATAATTCATGACATAGTTTTTCCACCTTTTTTTATCGTCTCTCTAATAATAAGTTAAATTGAATTCCAATGGACAATTCCAAAAAAAAAAATTAAATTCATTTTGCAGCGTAATATCATAAGATAAAGTAACAAGAAATACAATTCGTTTACTAAATGCATACACAGAAAAAATCTAACAAAACGATAAAAAAAAAATAAATAATTGAATTTCAAAATGCGTAAGATATGTGACCCTGTCATAAGTAATTTATGTCGGTCCAATGTAATATTTATGAAAGATTTTATATATTATTGACTCTTTCATAGAGTATACTGTCGTTCATAATTTTGAAAACTATCTTCTAAGACAGAAGGTTGTCAAGAATCTTATAGAGGCAACCTTATGCACATATTTAGTGTAATAAATATATATGTATGTATGTATTATTGTAAAAATAGCAGCACGTTTACATTGTATTTACATTGTAAGGTGAAATATAGTGCGTGAATAGATATAATTTTCCTTAGTTTAATATATTTGCAAATATTTACCCAGACAACTGGGCAAATGTCTATGATGAGCCAGTTTCCACCCAGTATATGATGATGATCAGTACAATTTCAAATGCTGTTGTAGTTTTGTGAAAAATATAAATGTACATGCATATAAACAATTTTTATAGTTAAGATATTATTATTATTTTTTTTTTCAAAGGATGATACATAATTTATTTGGAGGATATTAAAAAACCAGAATCAGAATTGCCTCCTGACCTTGGTTGCCATAATTGGTAGAATTTTACCAAAAATGGTAGATTTTGTATTACTAGGTAGAATTTTTGATCTTTTGGTACATTTTACAAATAGGTACTTCATACATTTTCTATAAAAATAAATTTTTGAAAAATTTTCTATAGAAATACAATTTTGATTAACTTTTTAATAGAAATAAAATTTTGACAAAATTTTCAATAGAAATAAAATTTTGACAAAATTTTCTACAGAAACAAAATTTTGAAAAAAAAAATGTCTATGGAAATAAAATTTTGTTAAAATTTACTATAATGTTGACAAAAATTCCTATAGAAATAAAATTTTGACAAAATTTTCTATAAAAATAAAATTTTGACGAAAATTTTCTATAAAAATAAATTTTTGACGAAAATTTCCTATAGAAATAAAATTTTGACAAAAATTTGCTATAGAAATAAAATTTTGATAAAATTTGCTATAGAAATAAAATTTTGACAAAATATTCTATAGAAATAACATTTTGACAAAATTTTCAATAGAAATAAAATTTTGACAAAATTTTCTATAGAAATAAAATTTTGAGACAATTTTCTATAGAAATACAATTTTGAGAAAATTTCCTATAGAAATAAAATTTTGACAAAATTTTCTATAGAAATAAAATTTTTGAGAACATTTTCTATAGTAATAAAATTTTGACGAAAATTTCCTATAGAAATAAAATGTTGATAAAATGTTCTATAGAAATAACATTTTGAGAAAATTATCTACAGAAATAACATTTTCTATAGAAAATTTTAAACAGAAATAAAATTTTAAGAAAATTTTCTATAGAAATAAAATTTTGAGAAGATTTTCTATAGAAATAAAATTTTGAAAAAATTTTCTATAGAAATAAAATTTTCTGTAGGACTTTATTTATTAATTTTATTGAAAAGTTAAATATATCAGTTAATTTTTTAACTGATTACAATTTCTATTTCTATAAAATTTTTAATTGAAAATATGTTGGTGATATTATATCTATATCTATGACCATCTCCGGTATAATCTCAGATAAAAATATCCAATAAAAGAGTTGATTAAAATAAAAATCGTAATCAATTAAATAATTATCTGATACAATTAACTTTTTTAAAAAAAATCGAAAATAAAGTCAATTAAAAAATGAGTGGCAATTTCAACGTTTTTAATAAAACTATTAATTATCGCAATTAACAACTGACGGGCTGCTGCCACTATACCTAACTAATCTACATATACTGGCATAGCTAGGGTGATGGTAAGCCACTCCACCCCTTCGCAGAAAAGTTGTAACCCTTTCAAAACATTTACAATGACATTACTCCATGATATTTTCTTCAATGTATTTCCCATTATTTACTCATCATTCTTAAATTTGAATCTTCTACTTCAAATGGCGTCAAAATTTTCAATAGAAATAAAATTTTGACAAAATTTTCTATAGAAATAAAATTTTGACAAAATTTTCTATAGAAATAAAATTTTGACAAAATTTTCTATAGAAATAAAATTTTGACAAAATTTTCTATAGAAATAAAATTTTGACAAAATTTTCTATAGAAATAAAATTTTGACAAAATTTTCTATAGAAATAAAATTTTGACAAAATTTTCTATAGAAATAAAATTTTGAGAAAATTTTCTATAGAAATTAAATTTTGAGAAAATTTTCCATAGAAATACAATTTTGACAAAATTTTCTATAGAAATACAATTTTGACAAAATTTTCTATAGAAATACAATTTTGACAAAATTTTCTATAGAAATAAAATTTTGACAAAATTTTCTATAGAAATTAAATTTTGACAAAATTGTCTATAGTAATAAAATTTTGACAAAATAAAGATAAAATTTTGACGAAAATTTTCTATAGAAATCAAATTTTTACAAAATTTTCTGTAAAAATAAAATTTTTACAAAATTTTTCTATGGAAATAAAATTTTGACAAAATTTTCTGTAGAAACAAAATTCTGACAAAATTTTCTATAGAAACAAAATTTTGTTCAAATTTTCTATTGAAATAAAATTTTGACAAAATTTTCTGCTGAAACAAAATTCTGACAAAATTTTCTATAGAAACAAAATTTTGTTCAAATTTTCTATAGAAATAAAATTTTGTTAAAATTTCCAATAGAAATAAAATTTTGACAACATTTTCTATAGAAATAAAATTTTGACAAAATTTTCTATAGAAATAAAATTTTGACGAAAATTTTCTATAGAAATAAAATTTTGACAAAAAATTTTTATAGGAATAAAATTTTGACAAAATTTCCTATAGAAATAAAATTTTGTTAAAATTTGCTATAGAAATAAAATTTTTACGAAATTTTTCTATAGAAATAATAAAAGAAATAAAACAAATTTTAAGAAAATTTTCTATAGAAATAAAATTTTGACAAAATTTTCTATAAAAATAAAATTTTATTAAAATTTGCTATAGAAATAAAATTTTGACAACATTTTCTATAGAAATAAAATTTTAACGACAATTTTCTATAGAAATACAATTTTAACGACAATTTTCTATAGAAATAATACAAATTTTGAGAAAATTTTATATAGAAATAAAATTTTGGCGAAAATTTTCTATAGAAATAAAATGTTGAAAAAATTTCCTATAGAAATAAAATTGTGACAAAATTTTCTATAGAAATAAAATTTTGACAAAATTTTCTATAGGAGTAAAATTTTGAGGAAAATTTCCTATAGAAATAAAATTTTGACGAAAATTTTCTATAGAAATAATACAAGAAATAATGCAAATTTTAAGAAAATTTTCGATAGAAATAAAATTTTGACAAAATATTCTATAGAAATAAAATTTTGTTAAAATTTAGTATAGAAATAAAATTGTGACAACATTTTCTATAGAAATAAAATTTTTACAAAATTTTCTATAGAAATAAAATTTTGACAAAATTTCTATAGAAATAAAATTTTGTTAAAATTTACTATAGAAATAAAATTTTGTTAAAATTTACTATAGAAATAAAATTTTGACAACATTTTCGATAGAAATAAAAATTTGACAAAATTTTCTATAGAAATAAAATTTTGGCGAAAATTTTCTATAGAAATAAAATTTTGACCACATTTTCTATAAAGGTAAATTTAGACAAAATTTTCTAGAGTAATACAATTTTGACAACATTTTCTATAAAGGTTAATTTAGACAAAATTTTCTTTAGAAATAAAATTTTGAAAACATTTTCTATAGAAATAAAATTTTGACAAAATTTTCTATAGAAATAAAATTTTGACAAAATTTTCTATAGAAATAAAATTTTGACAAAATTTTCTATAGAAATAAAATTTTGACAAAATTTTCTATAGAAATAAAATTTTGACAAAATTTTCTATAGAAATAAAATTTTGACAAAATTTTCTATAGAAATAAAATTTTGACAAAATTTTCTATAGAAATTAAATTTTGAGAAAATTTTCTATAGAAATTAAATTTTGAGAAAATTTTCCATAGAAATACAATTTTGACAAAATTTTCTATAGAAATACAATGTTGACAAAATTTTCTATAGAAATACAATTTTGACAAAATTTTCTATAGAAATAAAATTTTGACAAAATTTTCTATAGAAATAAAATTTTGACAAAATTGTCTATAGTAATAAAATTTTGACAAAATAAAGATAAAATTTTGACGAAAATTTTCTATAGAAATCAAATTTTTACAAAATTTTCTGTAAAAATAAAATTTTTACAAAATTTTTCTATGGAAATAAAATTTTGACAAAATTTTCTGTAGAAACAAAATTCTGACAAAATTTTCTATAGAAACAAAATTTTGTTCAAATTTTCTATTGAAATAAAATTTTGACAAAATTTTCTGCTGAAACAAAATTCTGACAAAATTTTCTATAGAAACAAAATTTTGTTCAAATTTTCTATAGAAATAAAATTTTGTTAAAATTTCCAATAGAAATAAAATTTTGACAACATTTTCTATAGAAATAAAATTTTGACAAAATTTTCTATAGAAATAAAATTTTGACGAAAATTTTCTATAGAAATAAAATTTTGACAAAAATTTTTTATAGGAATAAAATTTTGACAAAATTTCCTATAGAAATAAAATTTTGTTAAAATTTGCTATAGAAATAAAATTTTTACGAAATTTTTCTATAGAAATAATAAAAGAAATAAAACAAATTTTAAGAAAATTTTCTATAGAAATAAAATTTTGACAAAATTTTCTATAAAAATAAAATTTTATTAAAATTTGCTATAGAAATAAAAATTTGACAACATTTTCTATAGAAATAAAATTTTAACGACAATTTTCTATAGAAATAAAATTTTAACGACAATTTTCTATAGAAATAATACAAATTTTGAGAAAATTTTATATAGAAATAAAATTTTGGCGAAAATTTTCTATAGAAATAAAATGTTGAAAAAATTTCCTATAGAAATAAAATTGTGACAAAATTTTCTATAGAAATAAAATTTTGACAAAATTTTCTATAGGAGTAAAATTTTGAGGAAAATTTCCTATAGAAATAAAATTTTGACGAAAATTTTCTATAGAAATAATACAAGAAATAATGCAAATTTTAAGAAAATTTTCGATAGAAATAAAATTTTGACAAAATATTCTATAGAAATAAAATTTTGTTAAAATTTAGTATAGAAATAAAATTGTGACAACATTTTCTATAGAAATAAAATTTTTACAAAATTTTCTATAGAAATAAAATTTTGACAAAATTTTCTATAGAAATAAAATTTTGTTAAAATTTACTATAGAAATAAAATTTTGTTAAAATTTACTATAGAAATAAAATTTTGACAACATTTTCTATAGAAATAAAAATTTGACAAAATTTTCTATAGAAATAAAATTTTGGCGAAAATTTTCTATAGAAATAAAATTTTGACCACATTTTCTATAAAGGTAAATTTAGACAAAATTTTCTAGAGTAATACAATTTTGACATTTTCTATAAAGGTTAATTTAGACAAAATTTTCTTTAGAAATAAAATTTTGAAAACATTTTCTATAGAAATAAAATTTTGACAAAATTTTCTATAGAAATAAAATTTTGACAAAATTTTCTATAGAAATATTTTCTATAGAAATATTACAAATTTTAAGAAAATTTTCTATAGAAATATTACAAATTTTAAGAAAATTTTCTATAGAAATAAAATGTTAGCGAAAATTCCCTATAGAAATAACATTTTGACGAAAATTTTCTATAGAAATAAAATTTTGAGAAAGTTTACTTGGATCCAAAGATTTTTACTTTCCCTTAAGAATTTTGGTATTGATTACGAGCTAAAGATTCGGCTTCTTTAAAATTTTCTATAGAAATAAAAATTTGACAAAATTTTCTAGAGCAGTAAAATTTTGACAAAGTTTTCTTTAGAAATAAAATTTTGACAAAATTTTGAGAAAATTTTCTATACATTAAAAAAATTTACTTGGATCCAAAGATTTTTACCTTCCCTTAAGAATTTTTGTATTGATTACGAGCTTCTTTAAAATAAAGACATTTTTTAGCGACCTATCTGGCTTTAAATCTGGGACCAATAAAATTAAAATAGGGTACAGATCTCATTTATCAAATTTTCATTATCTTTTCGCGGTTTCTTAATAAAGGTACTCACGTACAAACAAATGCCAGTTTAAAAATCGAAATTATAACGGATATGAAATGAAATGAAGGAAAATTAGCCTTAGTTCAAAGACATGCGACTTTAACGGGGGGACGCAAATTTACAAAATGTGTGTCCTAAATTTAATGAAAAACATTTTTGAAGCAAAGATTGTAAACTTTATTTTAATTATTATTTAATTACAATAAAGAAATTTGTCCTTAAAATCTTGTAAATTTCGTATCCTAAAATTTAGGTTGCATAATCTTTAATATCACGTAAAGATTTTTTGTAGTGTAGAAATAAAATTTTAGAAAATTTTCCATAGAAATAAAATTTCGACAAAATTTCCTATAGAAATAAAATTTTTACGAAAATTTTTTATATAAATAAAATTTTGACGAAAATTTTTTATATAAATAAAATTTAGACGAAAACTTTTTATATAAATAAAATGTCGACATTTTTACAAAAGACAAAAATTTCCATAAATTCAATATTTTTTAAAGTTTTAATTTTTGTGTCAGGTCCTGCTATAAAACTCCATTGTGAGTAAGAAGTAGTAACTGAAATAAACTTCTAAACTAAAATAATAAAACATTTCTTTCGAAGAATAAAATTCTTTTGAAGAAAAATTTCGATCAAAGACTTTAAAATAACATTTTTTAGTTGATAAAGTTTTGGTAACATTTTGGTAGATTATTTTTCGTAGAAGTGGCAACCGTGGTTACAAACAAAATGATAAGATCATTATACCGACCGACCGACGTATGATACCAGGCAATAACTACCTAACACATTAAGCTTTTGTATTTTTGTTTACGATATTAAGGCTTATTCAATAAATTCTAATTCAATTCAAAACAAAAATTGTTTTTTTTTGCATTCTCTTCTTCAAACAGCTGTAACGCCACATAGTGTCAATCATATTTGTGTCCGTTCATTGTCAATGTGAATATTGCAACTAGACCAGATACTTTGTTTTGTATTGTCGTAGGGTGACAGATACAATATTTGCTCGTTTACAACGCCTTCAAATATTTTTGATAAGATACGTTTTTGTTTGCAGTGGGTTTCCAGAATTGTAACTGTTTTGTCCGTCTGTCTGTCACCTAGTACTCAAAGATGGGTTGCTGCTATCGCATTTGCAATAAATTTACATGCAATTCTATTCTACTCAATTCTCTAATGATTATTTTTTCTATTATCATTATTAGTATTACTATTATGATAATGATAATTTGTAATACATTGTTAAACAAAAAGTTGTTGAAACATTTTGTTAAACAAAATGCTGAGCTAAAATGGATGCAAGGTAGATATTTCAACAATGAAGAATTTCATGAATGAGCAACCAGTAAATATTTACATTTACTGAATAAACTGTGGTTCTCAATGAAAAAATGAAAAACTACAGGAATTTGGAAATCGATTAGGAAATAAAATTTTTCGTTAAAAAATTTGCTTAGAATATTTTGTCAGACTAAGTTGCTATCGCCGAAAGAAATTTTTAATAAAAATGTATAGTTCTTTTTAGATAAATTTTCCTCAATGTAAGGAAACACATTTTTGATTAAAAGAAAAAAAAAAACAAACAAAATTTAAATTAACTGAGAACCGTGGATTAAAAATAAAAATCTTTGAATATAGTATGAAAAAAATGTAGGGATTAAAATCGAAAATTGTGCACGGCAGTAGTTAGACCAATAATGCTATATGGTATTTTCAGGCACTTCAGCAGCCGTACCTCTCTCCTACCACGTAATGGTACGATAGACAAAAGATTTATTCACATTTAAATACTAGTTTGTTCTAACGATTGTCACTTGTGGTTTTCCAGCCAAATATAAAGAAATCACACTATTAGACTTGAATTCAATAACGAATAACTTTATTTCTGAAGACAATAGATCAAAGTGCTTTACTTTGCTTTTAAATAATAAAATTAACTGTCTCTGGATTGCATATATCAGCGGTCAATCGAGTGGGTTAAGATGATAGCCAACTTAAGTTGGTTGCAATACATAATGGTACGATAGACAAAAGATTTATTCACATTTAAATACTGCTTTGTTCTAACGATTGTCACTTGTGGTTTTCCAGCCAAATATAAAGAAATCACTCCATTAGACTTGAATTCAATAACGATTAACTTTATTCCTGAAGACAATAGATCAAAGTGCTTTAGTAAGCTTTTAAATAATAAAATTAACTGTCTTTGGATTGCATATATCAGCGGTCAATCGAGTGGGTTAAGGTGATAGCCAACTGAAGTTGGTTGCAATACATATCAACATTGAATTGCCATTAAACCTGTCCATTATCATAACGAAATATCTTCGCTCTAAAACCACATTGCAACACTCAGAAGTTATCTCAAATACAACATCGGTGCATACATCAGTATCCCAAAATAAATGGATATGTGTGAAGAGAACAAAGCATATTGGCACACGTAGACATTTTGTGATAGGTGAATGAGAGGAGGCTGCGGTGGTTAGTCGTGTGGTATTGAAAATGTGTACTTTGCGTGTGCAGAGGTCTAATTACGTTCATAAACAATATTACTCGTAGCATTCGTAGATGAGAGACTTTTGGTTTTGTTGTTAGTGTTACTAGTAAGATAAATTAATGACACTGCATTGTAAACGTACACATACAATTATAGTTACACATAGAATAGATATTCTCCCCCCAAAAAAACTCCCACTAACACCTACAATTTATAAAGGAATCCCTCATAGATCTCTCTATGCTATAGAGAGTATTTGCAAATGGTAGCACACTTATATGCACATTCTTAGACAAAGAGGTAGATTGTGAGGAAATGAGTGCGTGAAGTAAAGCTCCTTTTTGAATTATCTTGTGGAGAATATTCTGTTGTTGTTATAACGTAATAAACAATGTTCACATAGTGTCTATTGGATTGTACGAAATATACAGCAAATTTCATATTTTAAAGTACAATATTAAGAGGTAGGATCCCGAAGTGTGGATGTATATTTGAAATATTTATATGCACTCATCAAAAAAGGCGGAGTCAGTTCCAAAAATTTTATTAAAAAATCCAATTTATAACAGATATTTTAAACTAAAAAATATATTTTTTTAATTTTAAAAATAACCTTAAATCATACACGAAAATTCTTTAAAATAAATATTTGAAGCCTATTTATATTTGATCCAAAATCGCAGTCTTTTTATTTTATTTCGATTGGACCTCGTTCTGTTATTGGTACGCATACCAAATTTTCATTTAAAATCAAGTAAACAAAAAATTACACAAAATTAGTTCTTGGTCTTTGTTCATTTTATCGAATTTAAATCTATATTTACACCTATAAATAAGATTATTAAATGAAAATGTTTCTCGTTCTTTTTGACGCTAATTAGATTTCATGTGTTGTAGGTTAAGGTTGGCTATGCACATTTTGTATAGGCATTTTTATTATTTGGCAAAAGAAAGTGGTGCAGGTGCATTATTTTTGCAAATTTAGTGTGAGAAATTTAAAAACGCAAAAGATGGCTAAATAGTATTTTTACGCATAAAGGTATTATTTTAATTGGATTTAAGTGAATTTAATTGCCGTCGCTAGCTTTATTGAATTTAATTCAGTAATCAATTAAATAAAATGAAATTAATTTTAATTTATATTAAATTCAAGTTAAATCAAATAGAATAGTTTTCAATTTTAATTTTAGCTATAATTGAAATCTTAGTTTTAATTCTATTTTAATTTATAATAATCGTTTTTTCTATATTTTTGTTTTACTATTAGAGTTAAGCTTTCTTGGAGAGAAAATATTACGTAATTTAATTTTTGATTACGTTACTGAAAAAAATGCCCCATGGTGAAATCCACACCCGACTGTTTTGACATCTGAGAAAAAGATAAAAATGCTAGTGGTCAAATGTGGAGAAAACGATGGTTGTGTTTTTTTTTCTTTAATTTTAATTGTTAGTTTATTTTTAAGTTTAATTTAATTTAGTTTTTAATTTAAGTTTATATTTATATTTATATTTAAATTTTTATTTTAATTTTTATTTAACTAATTTTAATAAAATGAATTAATTTTAAGTTAGATATAGCTGCGTTGTAATAACATAAAACCTTCAGATCAAAATATTTAAAACATAAACTCATTTCTTAACCGACCTTAGACAAGCGTTAGAATCACGGTTGCCATAGCTGGTAGATTTCTACCAAAAATGGAAGATTTTTTACGGTTTGGTAAATTGGTAGAATTCTTGACATTTTGGTAGATTTTGCAAAATATTCCTCTCCAACTAAGATGTACTTAAATTTTTATAGAATTTTTTTGACAAAATCTTCTATAGAAAAAAATTACAAAATTTTCTATAAAAAAAATGTACAAAATTTTCCATAGAAAAAAAAATTACAAAATTTTCTGTAGAAAAAAAAAATACAAAATTTGGTATAGAAATAATTTTTTCTATAGAAATAAAAATAAATTTAGACAAAATATTCTATAGAAATAAAATTTTGAAAAAATTTTCTATAGAAATAAAATTTTAAAAAAAATTTCTATAGAAATAAATTTTGAAAAAAATTTTCTATAGAAATAAAATTGTGTCAAAATTTTCTATAGAAATAAAATTTTGACAAAATTTTCTATAGAAATAAAATTTTGACAAAATTTTCTATAGAAATAAAATTTTGACAAAATTTTCTATAGAAATAAAATTTTGACAACATTTTTTATAGAAATAAAATTTTGACAAAATTTTCTATAGAAATAAAATTTTGACAAAATTTTTTATAGAAATAAAATTTTCACAAAATGTTCTACAGAAATAACATTTTGACAAAATGTTCTACAGAAATAAAATTTTGACAAAATTTTCTGTAAATGTAAATTTAGATTTTTTTTGGAACAAATTTTGACAAAATTTTCTAGAGTAATACAATTTTGACAAAATTTTCTATAGAAATAAAATTGTGACAAAATTTTCTATAAAATAAAATTTTGACAACATTTTCTATAAAGGTAAATTTAGACAAAATTTTCTAGAGTAATACAATTTTGACAACATTTTCTATAAAGGTTAATTTAGACAAAATTTTCTTTAGAAATAAATTTTGACAAAATTTTCTATAGAAATAAAATTTTGACAAAATTTTCTATAGAAATAAAATTTTGACAAAATTTTCTATAGAAATAAAATTTTGACAAAATTTTCTATAGAAATAGAATTTTGTCAAAATTTTCTATAGGAATAAAATTTTGACAAAATTTTCTATAGAAATACAATTTTGACAAAATTTACTATAGAAATAAAATTTTGACAAAATTTACTATAGAAATAAAATTTTGAAAAATTTTCTATAGAAATAAAATTTTGACAAAATTTTCTATAGAAATAAAATATTGACAAAATTTTCTATAGAAATAAAATTTTGGCAAAATTTTTTATAGAAATAAAATTTTGACAAAATTTTCTATAGAAATAAAATTTTGATAAAATTTTCTATAAATGTAAATTTAGATTATTTTTGGAACAAATTTTGACAAAATTTTCTATAGAAATAAAATTTTGAGAACATTTTCTGTAGAAATAAAATTTTGACAAAATTTTCTATAAAATAAAATTTTGACAACTTTTTCTATAAAGGTAAATTTAGACAAAATTTTCTAGAGTAATACAATTTTGACAAAATTTTCTATAGAAATACAATTTTGACAAAATTTTCTATAAATGTAAATTTAGATTATTTTTGGAACAAATTTTGACAAAATTTTCTATAGAAATAAAATTTTGAGAACATTTTCTGTAGAAATAAAATTTTGACAACATTTTCTATAAAATAAAATTTTGACAACTTTTTCTATAAAGGTAAATTTAGACAAAATTTTCTAGAGTAATACAATTTTGACAACATTTTCTATAAAGGTAAATTTAGACAAAATTTTCTATAGAAATATAACTTCGACAAAATTTTCTATAGAAATAACATTTTGACAAAATTTTCTATAGAAATAAAATTTTGACAAAATTTTCTATAGAAATAAAATTTTGACAAAATTTTCTATAGAAATAAAATTTTGAGAAAATTTTCTGTAGAAATAAAATTTTGACAAAATTTTCTATAAAATAAAATTTTTACAACATTTTCTATAAAGGTAAATTTAGACAAAATTTTCTAGAGTAATACAATTTTGACATTTTCTATAAAGGTAAATTTAGACAAAATTTTCAATAGAAATACAATTTTGACAAAATTTTTTATAGAGATAAAATTTTGACAAAATTTTCTGTAGAGATAAAATTTTGACAAAATTTTCCATAGAAATAAAATTTTGACCACATTTTTTATAAATGTAAATTTAGGCAACATTTGCTATAGAAATTTTGGCAAAATTTTCTACAGATGTAAATTTTGACAAAAATTTATATACAGTTAAATTGTGAGAAAATTTTCTATAGTAATAAAATTTTGACAAAATTGTCTATAGAAATAAAGTTTTGGCAACATTTGCTATAGAGGTAAATGTTGACAAAATTTTCTATAGAAATAAAAAAAGTTTATATAGAGCTAAATTTTGACAAAATTATCTAGAGGTAAATTTTGACAAAATTTTCTAGAAAAATAAAATTTTGATCGAAAACTTTAACATAAATTTTTTAAATTGGTAGAATTTTCGCAACATTTTCTTCAAATTTTGCTAGATTCTTTTTGGAACAAATTGTGACAAAATTTTCTATAGAAATAAAATTATGAGAAAATTTTCTGTAGAAATAAAATTTTGACAAAATTTTCTATAAAATTTTGACAACATTTTCTATAGAGGTAAATTTAGACAACATTTTCTATAAAAGTAAATTTAGACAAAATTTTCTATAGAAATAAAATTTTGACAACATTTTCTATAAAAGTAAATGTAGACAAAATTTTCTATAGAAATAAAATTGTGACAAAATTTTCTATAGAAATACAATTTTGACAAAATTTTCTATGGAAATAAAATTTTGACAAAATTTTCTAAGAAATATAATTTTGACAAAATTTTCTATAGAAATAAAATTTTGATACAATTTTCTATAGAAATAAAATTTTGTCCACATTTTTTATAAATGTAAATTTAGGCAACATTTGCTATAGAAATTTTGGCAAAATTTTCTACAGATGTAAATTTTGACAAAAATGTATATACAGTTAAATTGTGAGAAAATTTTCTATAGTTATAAAATTTTGACAAAATTGTCTATAGAAATAAAGTTTTGGCAACATTTGCTATAGAGGTAAATGTTGACAAAATTTTCTATAGAAATAAAAAAAAGTTTATATAGAGCTAAATTTTGACAAAATTATCTAGAGGTAAATTGTGACAAATTTTTCTAGAAAAATAAAATTTTGATCGAAAGTTTCATCATAAATTTTTTTAATTTGGTAGATTTTTGGTAAAATTTTCTTCAAATTTTGTTAGATTATTTTTGGAACAAGTGGCAACCGTGGTTATAATACATTAGAAATCATCAGAAATTATAAAAATTTTTTATTTGGCAAAATATTACAAAATTTGTAATTCACATCCAGAACACTGAATTCGAATCACACATTATGAAGTGATGCAAAATCCGTGCAACGGTTGTTGAAATGGTGGACATCCGTCCTATAACAAGCCCGGATCCAAAAAGAACATTTCACTAAGTTTTTGGCGACGCTTTGCTGGGATTTTTTAATTTAATTTATTTCATAATGTTATTTCGGTTTGATTTAATTTAAATTACTTTAGTTTATATTTAATGCAATTTATTATACTTGGATTTTATATAAAAGTAATCATAACAAAAATAAATATATAAAATAAATAAAATAATAAAATAAATATATACTTACAATAAATAAATAAATTACATACCTGTCGATGTAAAGTGAGGAAGAAGCATTTTTCGCAATTAATCTGCAGTGCAGGGAATGTATTTAATAATTGTCGCTAAATCAATTTTATGTTCTTTCTAATTTTAGAATTATACATTATAAATTTTTTTAAAATGCAAATAAAAACGATTTTGAATTAATTTTTATTATAATTTTTATATTTATATATTTTTATCTTTGTTTAAATTGAATATAAAATAATTAATTTGCTATATCAACGCTTTATGTTAAGACTATAAAAAGCACTCAGAAACACTTGTTGATGGATTTCATTAATTATTCTATTTTGAACTTTGGCATCACATTTTGGAATTACTGGATGATTTCGAGAGAAAGATGATTTATCTGAAAAGAAAAATAAAGAAATGATAAATAGAATAAATAAAAATAACAAAGTGCGATGAAAGGTAAAAATTTTTTGAATATGATATATTGAATTTTAGGATAGTGCAGAAAAAAAATTGCAATATTTTTCAAAAATATTGCTTTCTTTCTGAGATAAATTTTAATAAAAATTTGGATTATTTATAAACCAAAAAATAATATAAAAATCTATAATTTTATTTTTAAATCCCTTCGTAAATAAAAAGGATTATCAGTAGTAACCCCCTATTTTGTGGCTGACACATTTGCCTTATCGCCAATGTTGTGATGCCTGCTTTCAGACAGACACTGTAAGACCGTCATAAGGCCAAGCCATTAATGGCTTTATTTCATACAACGCCTTCTTTAAGACTTGCTTTACAATGCCTGAGGCAGGTCTATCGATGATCCCAAACAAACTCGCAGTAATTGTGCAATTATTATACACACTTTTTTGCGCCCCATCCCCCCTTTTTGTTACTTAAACGCCACTTTGAGAATGAACTGCTTGCTGCTAATGATGTAAATGGGTAATTATAGGCGTCATTCTTTCGGTTTTATTTTCAATGCTTTTCTGCTATCTGAACTCTTCAACTCCTTTGAATGTTTACGGAGAGGAGTACTTAACGTCAATTGTGTGTAAGACAAAAAGTGGAAATAACTTAAAATATTTTCCCACCAAATGGTAATGATTATTAGGTAAAGTTTCTATTTATGTTTTTGCTCTCAAGATGAGTTGTTAGATAAAATAAATCAAGCATATACCGAAAAAAAGATGATATATAGAATAGCATTAAAGATGACCTTTATTAAAAATTCAAATAGAAAACCAAAACAAATCCAAAACTAAATGAGAGCAATAGCTAATTTTCCATTCTCTCCAGTGGGTTTTTAATATAGACAAGTATTATGCTCTTGAAAGAGAAAAGAGAGAGATACACCATTTATGGGTATCTCGACAGAAATTCACCACCTGTGGTTTCACATAAATAAACCAAGCATGCAGAACCAACGAAATCAAATTTTCTTTGAAAGAGGGACTTCAGTTGAAGGCGAGCAAGGGTGAAATCGATGCAGCCAAATCGAGGAAGTTTTTTATAAACAAAAAGTTCGTAGTTAAAGCGGACCCTAGTGGGTTAACCCTAGTCTTGCAATTTGCCAACTGATAGCATTAACGTGAAGCTTGACATTTTGAGGTTATTCGTACTCAGAAGTTTTCACATACGAGGGCTATTTGTGTTGTTTAAAGCAACTTAAAAAAGTTATCTCGCCATTAACTGGAATTAAATCATGAACATTTTGGTGCGATTATTTTTTGACATCTTTCGACAGGGATTAATTCAACAACAGTGCACCGATTAACTTTATTAAATGGCGATGAAGATCCGTCAAGTGTTTATCGATGGTATGTTGAAGTCAACCAAGGTTGGAATATCGAGAAGTCCGCCCAAAATCAGTAGTTCTTCCGAAAATCATTGATGTTGTCCGCCAACTGATATTGCCAGATCGTCATATGATCTATCATAAGATTGCGAAAATCTTAGACATAAGTGGGTCCACAGTTCGTAGTTAAAGCGGACCCTAGTGGGTTAACCCTAGTCTTGCAATCTGCCAACTGATAGCACTAACGTGAAGCTTGACATTTTGAGGTTATTCGTACTCAGAAGTTTTCACATACGAGGGCTGTTTGTGTTGTTTAAAGCAACTTAAAAAAGTTAACTCGCCAAAACCTGGAATTAAATCGTGGACATTTTGGTGCAATTATATTTTGACATCTTTCGACAGGGATTAACTCAACAACAGTACACCGATGAACTTTATTCAATTTTTGGCGATGAAGATCCGTCAAGTGTTTATCTATGGTATGTTGAATTCAACCACGGTTGGAATTTCGAGAAGGTCGCCCAAAATCAGTAGTTCTTCGGAAAATCGTTGATGTTGTCCGCCAACTGATATTGCAAGATTGTCATATGATCTATCATAAGATTGCGAAAATCTTAGACATAAGTGGGTCCACAGCCTACATTCAATAGTGCATGAACATCTGACCTTTAAAAAATTCGTTAGCGTTCAACCCCACACAATTGGTCAATCGCTCAAAACAAGAATCGTGTCGATTAGTGCAAATATACGATCGAAGTACTTCGAAACACGTCCATGCCCCGAAAAAAAAATCCTTAGTTAAACTATCGTTAACTGTAACTTATTTTTATTGCAAACGATTCTTTGTTTGTAATTAAATTTTATTATATTTTTTGAAATTTTCCACAACCCAAAACATTTTATGAACTAAACGTGGGTATAAAGTTCAAAGATCGTACACATAAGTTAAATATGAACTAAAGAAGATGAAAATTTCCGTACGATTCCAAAAAATAGTAACAATGACCTACTTTATGGTTAAAATGATCATGACTTGGCACCAATGATTTTTTCTTTACTTTTAGTTCATTTTTTGTCTATAATTTCGTGAATTGCAGTTAAAAAATATACCAGGGCATTGAATTTTGGGGGTATCTCAAAATGTGGATTACAATTTAGTTCCCTTTTCGCATGAGGTACGTCATACTTCCTATAAACCAGTTAACGTTTTAATGTGTAAGAGGAATAAGCAAGGCGGTGAACTGCCCCCTCCTTTTTAACTTTTATGTGGCAGGAGCTTCTCTTCCACCATTAGATGTACACCTGATAACCTATGGGAACGACTGTTCCATATTATGTTAGGTAGGGACATCATGGGGCTTGAGGTGAAGATCAACGACTACCTCCCTGCACTTAGGTTAGGTTAGGTTAGTGTAGGTTACGTTGCAGCCCGATGTATCAGGCTCACTTAGACTATTCAGTCCATTGTGATACCACAGTGGTGAACTTCTCTCTTATCACTGATGCTGCCCGATTCCATGTAAAGCTCAATGACAAGGAACCTCCTTTTTATAGCCGAGTCCGAACGGCGTCACCAGCATTACTAAGGTGGGATAATCCACCTCTGAAACTTTTCGGTGTTCGGTCGAAGCGGGAATCGAACCCACGACCTTGTGTATGCTAGGCGGGCATGTAACCGCCTTCCGCCATCGATTTGACTTCTTTGTCAAATCAACGGCGACAATTTTCAGAACGTGGACCATTGAAGTGAACCTGGAACTCGATATCCACATCCGTGGCCAGAGTATTCCCACATGCAAGAACCTCAATGTTCTTTTTGAGACCTTCGATAGTCTGCTCCTCTTTGGAAAACATACAGAAAGGTAGCCAAAAACGTTGGGGTAGAAACAAGATACTGAAGGCTTGATAAAGAGATGAGGATAAAGGAAAGATAAAGAGACGATACAAAAGACCTACGAATCTATTGGTCATGTCCTTAACGATTATCCGGCCCCCGTTTCGACTTCCAGTATTAGCGATACACAATTAAACACTTGATCGGCGGTGACAGTGATGAGGGAATATGGACGGTATTGAGAGCGGCACACACGGCAGCGGTTCAGAAGACTATAGATTCCTACCAGAGCACCGTTGTGCTATGGGAAAGATCACACCATGTTGACGATGATGAGAGACGGCTAGCTAGAGAGACTAGGTCGGTGCTAGCCCATCTAAGATCTGGTATTTCTCGGTACTTGAATAGTTACCTCTCTCTTCTGAATCCGGTAATTCAAGATGTTTGCCTGAATTGTAGGCAGTTGACTGACATAAACTGGGGGTCACCGTGGTGCAATGGTTAGCATGCCCACCTTGGATACATAGGATCGTGGGTTTGATCCCTGCATCGACCGAACACTCAAAAAGTTTTTCAGCGGAGGATTATCCCCTCTCAGTAATGCTGGTGTCATTTCTGAGTATTTCAAAGCTTCTCTAAGTGGTTCCACAGCAATGTGAAACACCGTTCGTACTGGCCTATAAAAAGGAGATCCCTTGTCATTGAACTTAACATGGAATCGGGTAGCACTCAGAGATAAGGGAGAAGCTCACCACTGTGGTATCACAATGGACTGAATAGTCTAAGTGAGCCTGATAATATCGGGCTGTCACATAACCTAACATATCACGTGGCATCTCCTCGGGTGTCCTGCGAAGCCGACAGACCTGACACCTACTTCCTCTGGACTCATCCAGTAAAGGCAACTCTCTTCCTCGAACTGGATGTGGAATCCTAAATGTCTAATCCTAATAATTTGTTTTGTTTTGTCTTTTAGTTTCCCTCTTTGTTTTCATGCATAAATTCCCAGGGAGCTACAACAACATCTAAGAAAGGGATTGGAACGAAATCGGGGAGGTTTGTTAAAAGCTTGACATTTTTGAGGCCACACGTACTCAGAACGTTTTGACGTACGAGCGCTATTTGTGATGTATAAGGCCACTTACAAGATTCATCTCGCCCAAAAAATGGAATTAAATCGTGCGATTATTTTTTACAACTTTCGACCTGAATCAACTCAACAACAGTGCAGCGATTAAGTAAAATTCAATTTTTGTCGATGAAGCCCCCTCAAAATCCAGTGTTTATCGATGGTATTGTGAACTCCAAGACTAATTTCGTGGAGGTCTACCAAAATCAGTTATTGTTCCGGAAATCATTGATCCTATGTGCCAATTTCAATCGTCATGTGAACTATCGTGAGATTGAATAGGTGCCTCTGTGTATGCTAGGTCACTTAGTGGGACCAACATACATTCAATATTGCATGAATATTTGATCGGTAAAAAAATTGTTCGCGTTGGATCCCAAACCATTTGTCACTCGGTTAAAAAAGGCTCGGTTCGATTGGTCGAAAGAAATGCTCGAAAAATTCGATTGCGGTGCTTCGAAACACGTCTATGACACCGTGACAGGTGATGAATGGTGGTTTTACGTGTATGAGGCCAGAAGTAAACAGCAGTTGATTGCATGGGTATTTAAAGATGAGTCAAATCCAACAAAAAGTTGGTCGAGCACGAAGCACTTGCAAACAAATGATCACAAAAATGCGAACTCTCACACATCGGCTAGGTTAGGTTAGGTATCAGCGCGATGTATCAGGCTCACTTAGACTATTCAGTCCATTGTGATACCACATTGGTGAACTTCTCTCTTATCACCGATTCCATGTTAAGCTCAATGACAAGGTACCTCCTTTTTATAGCCGAGTCCGAACGGCGTTCCACATTGCAGTGAAACCACTTAGTGAAGCTTTGAAACCCTCAGAAATGTCAACAGCATTACTGAGGTGGGATAATCCACCGCTGAAAAACTTTTTGGTGTTCGGTCGAAGCAGGAATCGAACCATTGCACCACGATGGTTCCCACACATCGGCTAAAACACCTAAATTTTTGATTTGATATGTCATCCGCCGTGTATTCCTGACTTGGCAACTAATGACTCCATGTTCTTTCCTACGTAAAACATAAAATGAGAGGTCAACGTTTTTCGACACCTGAAGAAGCATGATGATGCGTTCAGATTGCATGTTTGGGAGATACCTCAATCAGTGTGACAAAAGTGCTTCGACAATTGGTTCAAACGAATGTAAAAGTGTATAGATCTTAATGGGGGAATATTTGGAAAAGCATTCAAACTATATGCGATGTTTACTTAGTTTTTTGTTCTCTAATCTCGAAAAATAAAAGGCAACCATCGTATTGCAAGTTTAGGTCTATGTCGATAAGTTTGCCTCTAACATATGTTACATTGTTTAAAACTGTTAAAATTTAAAGAGAAATTTTTCAAAATTAATCACCTACACATCATATGAAATAATTCTAAATTTAGTATTCAAATGGTAATCATTGGAAGGCAATACTTTTGCCCAGAAACAAAAACAATTTTTTTATGATTTTTTTAGGATAGAAATGATTCTCCAAAATATTTTGCTCTGCTATCATCTTAGACACATGCTACAGTTTTTTTGCCGGCAATTCATATGACCTTCAGACACATTTCGTTCACATTTTGCGTTGTACATAATGTCTGCGTATCCTTGAATCCTGCCTATGTGTATTTTTTGTTTTGCAAATTGCGTCGTAGATGAATTTTTCGGTATATTATGAACTCCTTACCTTACTCACTAAAAACGAAATGTGGAAACGCCTTTGTCCTTCCCATATACAGCAAAATAGAATAGAAATATCCAGACAATACCAAAAACACCCGAGCACAAGCAAAAGGAAATAGCGATGAAAACCATTGACAGTGGTATGGGGCATGGTTGCGTCTGTAAATCATTGGTTCATTGTCCTGTCTGGAAACTTTTCTTGGTTAGCTTTAGAACGCGCAAGCAGTACATTCGTATTCGTTTCTGGTCTCTGGAGAGATGGCGATGATGTTAGTGCGTGAGAGAAGTTCACCACTGTGGTATCACAATGGACTGAATAGTCTAAGTGAGCCTGATACATCGGGCTGCCACATAACCTAACCTAACCTAACCTAGTGCGTCTCATGCAAGAGAACAGATATGGCCAAGAAAAGAATATCGAATTCTTCGAAGTATTTCAGACTGTTAGATGGAAACTATAGGAGTAAAATGTATTATCATGGGCCATCTTCATATGACAAACTTGGCACCAATTTAATTCGCAGGAATGCAATGGCATCTTATGAGAACTATCACAAGTTGAGGCAGGTTTTGTAGTACTCCACGTATGCGCTTTACAGACTTTCAGTTATTCCGGACGACAGTGCTCGTGTCGAACATATCCCATATATTGTGCACATTATAAGTTAAGTCCGAAGACATAAGCGATACCGCTGCATGTTTATGGGATCGATAACACATTTACCGATTATTTAGTCATCGCCGACATGTCGTATCGATCCGACACACTGTATGCTTCTTTAAAAACAGAGACATTCCGTCCGGAATAACTGATAGTCTGTAAAGCGCATTAGCCGTAATTTCACGTTGTATGCGAACCTGACATTTTAACTTGGTGAAGATTCTTAGGCATAAGAATCTTGCGCAAGATGCAATGGTCCCAACTACCGTCAGATTAAATTCCAGCAGTTTTTAACTCGGTTTTGATGTTGTTGTTGTAGTCTCTGGGAATTAATGTATGAAAGAAATAGGGAAAGAAATAAAAAATACCCGAATTATAAGTATTACGCATTTAAGCTTCTACATCCAGTTCGAGGAAGCCTCTATTAGGTGCGTCCAGAGTGAAGTAGGTGTGAGGTATGTTGGTTTTGCAGGGCACGCGAAGACATGCCTCGTGATATGAAGCGAATGTCCAAAATTTGGGTTGACATCTTGAAATGCCGAGATCAGAAGGGAGAGGTAACAGTTAAAAAACCTGGAGATGCCAGATGTTATCTGAGATAGCATCGACCTGGTCTCTCTAGCCAACTGTCTCTCGTCATCGTTGCTGGTTTTCCACCAAGCGCAACACAGCACTGTTGGGAAGATATTTCTCTCTCAACCGCTGATGTGAGCACAGCCCTCAATGTCGTCCTTATTGCCTCATCACTGTCATCGCCGATCAAGTAGTCAATTGAATGTAGGTCTTTACAGAAATCGAACCGGATGGGCTTGGTAACCTCCTGGATGTGGCATGGTTGTTTAGGTTTGTTTATTCCTCTGTGGCTGAGGATATCGCAGTATTGCCTCACCGAGAGCATTTTGAACTTATGCTACAGATACTGCTCTGTTGTTTTGGAGTCGCGTCCAGTGACAATACGCGACACAGTATTTTACACCCTTTGAAGATTTCCTCATTGGGTATCGCTAATACTGGGAGTCCAAACAAGGGCCACATAATCGGAAACGGACCACCAACAGATTCATAGGTCTTTTGAAACGTCTCTTAATCTTTCCCCCAAATGCCACCAGCCAAATGCTTTCAGAATCTTGTTTCTACCCTCAACGTGTTTAGCAACCATTCCCCAAGATTTCCAAAAAGGAACAAACTCGGAGTTATATTAGACAAGCGGCTGAAGTTTAATATTGAAGAAAGAGCGAGAAAAGCCACGGTAGCTTTGTCCTCATTCAAAAAGGCAATATGGAAAGAGTGAGGACTAAAACCGAAATTGCGCGTTGGCTGTATATGGCGTTAGTTAGACATATAGTTCTATATGACGTTGTCCGGCACTTTAGAAGTTCAGGTTGGTTCAATAAAAAAAAATTAAATACTTCTACGTAATAGGTATTTTTGTCAATGTTGTATCACAATGTACTGAACACTCTAAGTAATCCCGAAAAAAGGTCTTCATAAAGTTTCTATAAATATATACTTTTGACAAAATTTTTTATAGAAATAAAATTTCGAAAAAAATTTCTATAAAGATAAAATATTCTATAGAGATAAAATTTTGACAAGATTTTATATTGACATAAAATTTTGATAAAATTTTCTATAGCGATAAAATTTTGACAAATTTCTCTATAGAGATAAAATGTTGACAAAATTTTCTATAGAGATAAAATTTTGACAAAATTTTCTATAGAAATAACATTTTGACAAAATTTTCTATAGAGATAAAATTTTGACAAAATTTTCTATAGAAATAAAATTTTGACAAAATTTTCGGTACAGATAAAATTTTGAAAATATTTTCTATAGAAATACAATTTTGACAAAATTCTCTATATACTTAAAATTTTGACAAAATTTTCTATAGAAATACAACTTTGACAAAATTTTCTATAGAAATAAAATTTTGACAAAATTTTCTATAGAAATAAAATTTTGAAAATATTTTCTATAGAAATAAAATCTTGACAAAATTCTCTATATACTTAAAATTTTGACAAAATTTTCTAGAAAGAAAATTCTAACAAAATTTTCTATAGAGATAAAATTTGGTCAAAATTTTCTATAAAGATAAAATTTTGACAAAATTTTCTATAAAGATAAAATTTTGACAACATTTTCTATACAGATAAAATTTTGACAAAATTTTCTATAGAGATAAAATTTTGACAAAATTTTCTATAGATAAAATTTTGACAAAATTTTCTATTGATATAAAATTTTGAACAAATTTTCTTTTTTTTGACAAAATTCTCTATACACATAAAATTTTTGACCAAATTTTCTGTAGAAATAAAATGTTGAGAAAATTTTCTATAGAAATAAAATTTTGACAAATTTTTCTATAGAAATAAAATTTTGACAAAATTTTCTATAGAAATTAATTTTTGACAAAATTTTCTATAGAAATAAAATTTTGACAAAATTTTTAAAGAGATAAAATTTTGACAAAATTTTCTATAGAAATGAAATTTTGACAAAATTTTCTATAGAAATAAAATTTTGACAAAATTTTCTATAGAAATACAATTTTGACAAAATATATAAAAAAATTTTGACAAAATTTTTTTAGGAATAAAATCTTCACAATTTGTTTTTTAGAAATAAAATCTTGACAAAATTTTCTTTAGAAATAAAATTTTTGACAAAAAATTAAATAGAAATAAAATTTTGACGAAATTTTCTATAGAAATAAAATTTTGACAAATTTTTCTATAGAAATAAAATTTTGACTAAATTTTCTTTTGAAATAAAATTTTTACAAAATTTTCTGTAGAAATAAAATTTTGACAAAATTTTCTATAGAAATAAAATTTTGACAAAATTTTCTATAGAAATAAAATTTTGACAAAATTTTCTATAGAAATTAATTTTTGAAAAAATTTTCTATAGAAATTAATTTTTGACAAAATTTTCTATAGAAATAAAATTTTGACAAAATTTTCTTTAGAAATAAAATCTTGACAAAATTTTCTTTAGAAATAAAATTTTGACAAAATTTTCTATAGAAATAAAATTTTGACAAAATTTTCCATAGAAATAAAATTTTGAAAAAGTTTTCGATAGAAATAAAATTTTCTATAGAAATAAAATTTTGACAAAATTTTCTATAGAAATTAATTTTTGAAAAAATTTTCTATAGAAATTAATTTTTGACAAAATTTTCTATAGAAATAAAATTTTGACAAAATTTTCTATAGAAATAAAATTTTGACAAAATATAGAAAAAAATTTTGACAACATTTTTTTTAGGAATAAAATCTTCACAATTTGTTTTTTTAGAAATAAAATCTTGACAAAATTTTCTTAAAAATAAAATTTTTGACAAAAAATTCTATAGAAATAAAATTTTGACAAAATTTTCTATAGAAATAAAATTTTGCAAAATTTTCTGTAGAAATAAAATTTTGCAAAATTTTCTGTAGAAATAAAATTGTGACAAAATTTTCTATAGAAATTAATTTTTAAAAAAATTTTCTATAGAAATTAATTTTTGACAAAATTTTCTATAGAAATAAAATTTTCTATAGAAATTAATTTTTGACAAAATTTTCTATAGAAATAAAATTTTGGCAAAAATTTCTATAGAAATAAAATTTTGATAAAATTTTTAAAGAGATAAAATTTTGACAAAATTTTCTATAGAAATAAAATTTGGACGAAATATAGAAAAAAATTTTGACAAAATTTTTTTTTTGGAATAAAATCTTCAAAAAATCTTCTTTAGAAATAAAATCTTGACAAAATTTTCTTTAGAAATAAAATCTTGACAAAATTTTCTTTAGAAATAAAATTTTGACAAAATTTTCTATAGAAATTATTTTTTAAAAAAATTTTCTATAGAAGTTAATTTTTGACAAAATTTTCTATAGAAATAAAATTTTGACAAAAAATTTCTATACAAATAAAATTTTGACAAAATTTTCTATAGAAATAAAATTTTGAGAAAATGCTATAGATACGGAATTTTTACAAAGTTTTCTATAGAAATAAAATTTTGGCAAAATTTTCTACAGAGATAAATTGTGAAAAAAATTTCTATGGAAATAAGATTTTTTTGTTTAGTAGGTGTTTGTTAAAATTTTTCTCTAAATTTTGATAGATTATTTTTCGCTCGAGTGGGCACTGTGTCCAGAAATCAGATCCCTGCTCGGTCGCCACATTTTTATGTGAATAGTGAAGCCAGTAGTGAGGGATTAATATTTTGGACTAATTGAAACAAAAGATTTTCAATAAACAAAGAGGATTTCATGTGGAAAAAGTTTTAACAAAAAAAAATATTTCGAGAGAAATGATATCATGGGAAGGTATAGGAAGAAGAAAGTCTATTAGAGTTAGTTATAATTGAGTTTATTTTGGGTGGTCTAGGCGAATAGAATCCTAGAACACATACAAAATTGTTAAAATATGGATCAAGGATGGGAGAGAGAGAACCGATTTAGGAGTAAACGTGACAAATTCAGAACCCGATATCCTATTTCGATTGGCGCAATATAAGGATTATGCGCAAGGGAGAGATCCATGATTTGGGCTTCTTTTCGCACTATGACGCATAATTAGGCAAAATTGTATTTATTAATTTTTTATGGGATTTATAAGGATATTTCAAAATAAAGTGATTTTCGTTGAGGAGATATTAGCAAAGACATTTTTCCATATACAAATATTCTGTTTTTTTTTTCTTTTTTAATTTTAAAGAGATTTTCAATATTTGACAATGGTTAAATTAAGATCTGGCACGGATATTTAAAGAGATAAGAGGAAATATGGTTTTTGTTTCACATCACCCAATGGCCATTGTTGTGAAGCCATAACGTCTGCTATTTGGTTGCTCATTTTGGTAGGCCAATATATGGCCAATGCGCATAACAAAAAGTACACACTCACCCACTTGATTCACCAACATAAAATCAAGGTCATGGCGTAGGGGGTGGCAAATGGAAAATCTCAAGCTCTTGTAGCCTTTGCCATTTTTCAGATGCCTTTAGGGCCATTATAGGCTAAAAATAATTTCCATTGTCGTTTTTTACCCAAATTATATAGTATCCTCATAAGCTCTGCAATTCGGGGAAATTTGATGTGTTCCGACATAGATCTATGCAAACGAATAAGAAGTGTTCTAATTATTGGTCATTTCAACTTGTGGCATCTTTGTTTATCTGCTATACTTAAAGTCTGATTCTGGTTATTGCTGTAAAGAAATAACAAAGAAAATTTTTATCATCCGTATCTTGAGTCAACCAAAACGAAGGTAAGGCAAGGACATCCAACTACACCAACGAAAGAGTTCAAATGTTTTTCGGTTAAAACGAACAAAAGGTGTGTTTTCATTATTTTGCTGCGCAATAGACAATACAGATTTTTTTTGGAATCCATTTCGTTTGTTTTGTTTTCTTTTCTTTTATTCGAGGGTTTCGTAAAGATTTACATTTCCATTCCATTTTCCAAGTTAATGGTTTTGGTCCTCCTTCACTTTTTGGCCTTATGTTTAAGGTCAAGGCCAAGGCTTCAAATTGCCGAAGTTCATAAGGAGGCGTCAGTCGAAAACATTTCACTCAAACGCAATAAAACGAAATTGTTATTTGGTTGGGTTTGTATGTGTGGGTATGTGTGCATATGTATGCGCTGTTATGATGATACAGGTGTATTGTCTTAAATCTCCTGAGGAAGGATTAGACGAAGCAAAGTGTTAAAAGTAGGCGTTTAGAAACAAATAACATAGAATATCCACAGGGGCTACTATATATAGCATAAAGGTCATAAAATACTGGCGTTAATCCTACAAAGGATACAGAAAGGACATTTCCAAATAAAAGGAAAAGGTTGTACTTGAGCTTACTATTATGTTAGGAAACATTTTTACAGAAAGAATGTATTTCGATGACATTGGGTGGTGGTAACATGATTTCGGATAACAAAATTTGCCTAATAAAAAAGATAAATAATTATAAATAACAACGCACATACACCCAAAAAAGTGTTTTCAAAAATAAAGAAAATTTTTCTCACCAAATTAGTTTAGCCAATTTGTTACAATTAAGTTATGTTTTTGTTCGACATAATAAAATTTACTAGAATTTCATCAACTGAAAATATATGGAAATAAGCTATTAACTAAACTGCAAAAAGTACTGCGTTTGTAATACAAAGCATAAACTGCAGTTTATGCTTTGTTTAAAGTAAAAAACTCATTTAAAAATAAAGTATTGCCAACCAAGTCCTATTTTTAAAAGCTTTTTTGCTTTGTACACAAGATTCAAAATCAAAAAAATTGAAAGACGATTTCATTAATTTTGAGAATTTTCCAAAATTATTAAAGTCAAATTTACCTTTGTCAAACAAAATATATCTGGGTTTAAGTCAAATCACTTAACTATAAGGACAAACCACAACTCCATAGAAAAGTTTATCGAAGTTAGACCAGGGATGGAAAATACAATTTTTAGAAACTACAAAAAGGGTATTTTTGAGCGAAAAAGTACTTTTTACTAAATTTCAATAAAAATTCCATTGGAAGATTATTGCCAAGAGCTACTAAAGGGTGATTTGTTAAGAGCTTGATAACTTTTTTTAAAAAAAAAACGCATAAAATTTGCAAAATCTCATCGGTTCTTTATTTGAAACGTTAGATTGGTCCATGACATTTACTTTTTGAAGATAATTTCATTTAAATGTTGACCGCGGCTGCGTCTTAGGTGGTCCATTCGGAAAGTCCAATTTTGGGCAACTTTTTCGAGCATTTCGGCCGGAATAGCCCGAATTTCTTCGGAAATGTTGTCTTCCAAAGCTGGAATAGTTGCTGGCTTATTTCTGTAGACTTTAGACTTGACGTAGCCCCACAAAAAATAGTCTAAAGGCGTCAAATCGCATGATCTTGGTGGCCAACTTACCGGTCCATTTCTTGAGATGAATTGTTCTCCGAAGTTTTCCCTCAAAATGGCCATAGAATCGCGAGCTGTGTGGCATGTAGCGCCATCTTGTTGAAACCACATGTCAACCAAGTTCAGTTCTTCCATTTTTGGCAACAAAAAGTTTGTTAGCATCGAACGATAGCGACGCCATTCACCGTAACGTTGCGTCCAACAGCATCTTTGAAAAAATACGGTCCAATGATTCCACCAGCGTACAAACCACACCAAACAGTGCATTTTTTGGGATGCATGGGCAGTTCTTGAACGGCTTCTGGTTGCTCTTCACTCCAAATGCGGCAATTTTGCTTATTTACGTAGCCATTCAACCAGAAATGAGCCTCATCGCTGAACAAAATTTGTCGATAAAAAAGCGGATTTTCTGCCAACTTTTCTAGGGCCCATTCACTGAAAATTCGACGTTGTGGCTCGTTAGTAAGTCTATTCATGATGAAATGTCAAAGCATACTGAGCATCTTTCTCTTTGACACCATGTCTGAAATCCCACGTGATCTGTCAAATACTAATGCATGAAAATCCTAACCTCAAAAGAATCACCCTTTATAAACTGAATTAAAAAAAAAAAAAACTAAAATTTTGTTTGTTAAATCATCAATTTTAAATATAGTTTTTTTAGTTTTATATACGCTTACAAAGACTACCGCAGTATTGTAGTCATGGTTGCCACAGTTGGTAGAATTCTACCAATGGTCGTTTATTTGACTGTTTTGTAGATTGGTAGAATTCACTTCATAAATTTTCTATATGTATATAAATAAAAATATTTTTTTTGACAAAGTTTTCTATAGAAATAAAATTTTGACAAAATTTTCTAAAGAAATGAATATTTTACAAAATTTTCTATAGAAATAAAATTTTGGCAAATTTTCTATAGAAAAATAATTATGACAAAATTTTTTATAGAAAACAAAATTTTTGGCAAAATTTTCTATAGAAATAAAATTTTGACAAAATTTCCAATAGAAAACAACATTTTTGGCAAAATTTTCTATAGAAATAAAATGTTGACGAAATTTTCCAAAAGAAAACAAGTAAGGAAAGTCTAAAGTCGGGCGGGGCCGACTATATTATACCCTGCACCACTTCGTAGATCTAAATTTTCGATACCATATCACATCCGTCAAAAGTGTTGGGTGCTGAATATATGGAAATTTGTCCCAAATACATACATTTAGATATCACTCGATCTGGACAGAATTTGATAGACTTCTACAAATTCTATAGACTCAAAATTTAAGTCGGCTAATGCACTAGGGTGAAACACAATGATAGTAAACAAATATGGGAAAGGTTTAAATATGAAGCAATTTTAAGGAAACTTCATAAACTTTTATTTATGATTTATCGCTCGATATATATGTATTAGAAGTAGAGGAAAATTATAGTAATTTTTACAACTTTTCGACTAAGCAGAGGCGAGTTTAAAAGGGAAATGTTCGTATTTTGACCATTTTTGTCGAAATCAGAAAAACATATATAAAGGGTGATCCGGTCAAAATTTGGTCAAGGGAAAACGCGTGTAAATCGGTGAAATCGTTTATTTCAAAAATCAAATTAAATTTCTTTTTCAAGTTCAATTAGTATAAAATTCAGGAAAAATATTCAGTTAGGATTTCGCTTTTCCAAATCCGAATTGCCGGACCTCATGCTTGACACCTGCCATCAGATTTTGTACAGCCACCTTGTCCACCTTGTTCGCCGCAGAAAGTCAGTTTGCCTTGAACTGCTGCTCGTCCTTAGCAGTTTTTTTGGTCTTCTTTAGGTTCCGCTTCACAATAGCCCAGTATTTCTCAATTGGGCGGAGCTCTGGCGTGTTGGGAGGGTTCTTGTCCTTGGGAACCACCTGCACGTTGTTGGCGACGTACCACTCCATGGCCTTTTTACCGTAATGGCAAGATGCCAAATCCGGTCAAAACAGTACGGAACAACCGTGTTTCTTCAGAAAAGGCAGCAGACGTTTATTCAAACACTCTTTCACGTAAATTTCTTGGTTGACAGTCCCGGAAGCTATGAAAATGCTGCTTTTCAAGCCACAGGTACAGATGGCTTGCCAAACCAGATATTTCTTTGCGAACTTTGACAGTTTTATGTGCTTGAAAATATCTGCTACCTTTCCCCTTCCTTTTGCCGTATAAAACTCCTGTCCCGGAAGCTGCTTGTAGTCAGCTTTGACGTAGGTTTCGTCGTCCATTACCACGCAGTCAAACTTCGTCAGCATCGTCGTGTACAGCCTCCGGGATCGCGCTTTGGCCGTCGTATTTTGTTTATCATCGCGATTTGGAGTCACTACCTTCTTGTAAGTCGATAGTCTGGCTCGTTTTTTGGCTCGATGCACGGTTGTAGACGATACACCCAGCTTATTTGCGGCATCTCGGAGAGAGAGGTTAGGGTTTCGCTTGAAACTACCGGCAACTCTCTTTGTCGTCTCAGCGGCTTCCGGTTTTCGATTTCCCCCCGATCCAGACTTCTTGGCTGTCGACAAACGTTCCCCAAACACTTTAGTTACATTTGTAACGGTTGATTTGGCAACATTTCGCGATTTTGCCAGCTTTGCGTACGAGTAACTCGGATTTTCGCGATGCGCGAGCAAAATTTTGATACGCTGCTCTTCTTGCTTGGACGGCATTTTGACAACTGAAGAGTGAATTCCAAAATCAAAATAGGAGCAACATTCTACTCACACACAAATTCAAAATGAGGGGTGTTCAGGTTTTTGAAATGCAAAATTGAAAGAAATACGTCAAGTTTATATTGACCAAATTTTGACCGTATCACCCTTTATGGGAGATATACCTAAATCTGAACCGATTTCAACCAAATTTGGCACGCATAGCAACAATGCTTATTGTACTCCCTGTGCAAAATTTCAACTAAATCGCAGTAAAAAATTGGCCTCTGTGGTCATATGAGTGTAAATCGGGCGAAAGCTATATATGGGAGCTATATCTAAATCTGAACCGATTTCAATCAAATTTGGCACACTTGACTACACTACTAGTTGTACTCCTAGTGCAAAATTTCAATCAAATTGGGCCAAACCTCTGGCGTCTAAGACCATATTAGTCTATATCGGGCGAAAGATATATATGGGAGCTATATCTAAATCTGAACCGATTTCAATAAAATTTAGCACACTTGACTACACTACTAATTGTACTCCATTTGCAAAATTTCAAGCATATCGGGATAAAACTCTGGCTTCTGGATCCATATAAGTGCATATCGGGCGAAAGATATATATGGGAGCTATATATAAATCTGAACCGATTTCTTCCAAAATCAATAGGGTTCTATTCTGACCCAAAACAGGAACATGTGCCAAATTTTAAGTCGATTGGACTTAAACTGCGACCTAGACTTTGATCACAAAAATGTGTTCACAGACAGACGGACGGACAGACAGACGGACATGGTTATATCGACTCAGGGAACCACCCCGAGCATTATTGCCAAAGACACCATGTGTCTATCTCGTCTCCTTCTGGGTGTTACAAACATATGCACTAACTTATAATACCCTGTTCCACAGTGTGGCGCAGGGTATAAAAAGTGTTGACAAAATTTTAGGAAAAGAGATATGTTTGTACGAATTTATTTCGGCATAAGCCGGCTATCATGCAAAACCTTTTTTCGGAAGGTTAAAGTGTGATTCATTGTGCGTTTTAATGAACTGCTTGAATTTATTCTGATAATTGGTTGATAGTTTTGCTGCAAGTAGAGGATGCTGATGAGGAATGTGGTAATTCCGAAACGCGCGTCCATCCAACCATCTTGCAGTCTATAGGGCTTTGCCCAAATAAATTTGACAAACAGTATTTTCCTCTGTTGGTTATGCTACACTTGTAGTTTAGTCAATGCATGGTTTTAAGCTGAAATCAAAAAACAACAACAATGCTTAAAGAACAAAACCAACAATAGCAAAACAAAAAAACAAAAAAAATTTCTATAGAAATAAAATTAAAAACTTTCTGAAGGAAGAAATTTTTACAAAATAATATTTTTTGGGCAGGTTTTTGTAAGATTTCATCCAAATGTTGGTAGATTATTTTTGTCTCAAGTTTCAACCGTGCAGTATGGTACTGACCATAAGAAAAAGTATTGAAGAAGGTACTATAGTACTGTATTTTCCATCCCTGGTTTAGACAAGGAAAAAAACTTTATATCAGAGTCTTCTACATTAAAAAAAAAAGTTTACCAGAAAGGTCGAACCGTCTGTGAAATCACTCTAACTTCCGAACAAGCTATCAACTTGAAACACGGTATAATTACCCAGCAAACAATGCGTCGCCAAAAAAGTAATGAAAATGTTCTTTTTGGATCCGGAAGTGGTGCAAAATTGATAGGACGGTAGTCCTCCATTTCAACAGCTGTTGCACTGAATTTGCATTACTTCTTTAGGTGTGATTCGAATTCAATGTTTTGGATGTAAATTAAAAAATTCTGTGATATTTTGTCAAATAAATAATTTTTATAATTTTTTTGTAATTTTTAATGGATTCTAACGCTTGTCGGAAACGTTTGAACTCAAATATTCTCAAAAAATCAAAATTTTTTCAGATTGGATTTAGCATTTTTTTCGACAAAATTTAAATGATTTGTACCATTTTATGAATTCTTACTCTGTTTTTAACCTATTTGAAACAAAAAAAGTTAAAATTACCCATTAAAAGTATGAAAAACCCAAGTTATAAAAAATTGAATTAAAAGAACTTCCTGGGGAGTTAAAATAAAGAACATCATTGGGAGTGCATCTTCTCGAAGTGCTTTTAAAGTTGTTCCTTTGGAAGAAATTCCAAATTTTTTTGCTGGCTAGTTATTTTTGATGTAGGTCGGTCGGATGGTATTGCGAATGGGCCATATGGGACCACTGGAAGGTATAGCGCCCATATAAATCGACCCACAGATTTGTATTGCGGACGCTCTAGGAAGAGCAAATTTTATCCGATCACATTTAGATTTAGTACTTGATGTTATTATCAAGTACTATGCAAAAATTGGTTCATATCGGTCCATTGGTTCATATCGGTCCATATATCCACCGGACCCAATTTCATTCGATCCGATTGAAGTTTGGTACGTGGTGTTATGTCCTCTAATAACCAAGCGAAACTTCATCCATATCGGTCCATAATTATATATAGCACCCATATAAACCGACCCCCAAATTTGAACACCGGAGCCTCTTGGAATAGCAAATTTCACCCGATCCGGTAGAAATTTGGCTCTGTAATAGCCATAGTCATTCATAATTATTTATAGACTCCTCTATATAAAACGATCAAGAACTAAAGAGGTGTACATAGGTATTTATTCGGCATTTTTTATCTAACGCAGGCGCAATAGTCTTTGGAAGAACTACGTAATCCTTTAAATCGAAAGTGTTTCTCTGGGAAATGTGTCTTACTTCAAAGATATGCGACTCTAATGGAGAGATGCAAATTTCAAAGATTCGGGTTCCAAATTTAAAGAAAACAATTTTTATAGCAAAGATTATGAATTTTGTTTTAATTAAAATTTGTTCGAAATATCGATTTCCGACTATATAAAGTATATATATTCTTGATCGGGGAGAAATTCTAAGACGATATAACGATGTCCGTCTGTCCGTCTGTCTGTTGTAATCACGCTACAGTCTTCAATAATGAAGCAATCGTGCTGAAATTTTGCACAAACTCGTCTTTTGTCTGCAGGCAGGTCAAGTTCGAAGATGGGCTATATCGGTCCAGGTTTTGATATAGTCCCCATATAAACCGACCTCCCGATTTGTGGTCTTGGGCTTATAGAAATCGTAGTTTTTATCCAATTTGCCTGAAATTTGAAATCTAGAGGTATTTTATGACCATAAAGAGGTGTGCCAAAAATGGTGAGCATTTTTTGGTGTAGCCCCCATATAGACCGTTCTCCCGATTTTACTTCTTGGGCTTATAGAAACCGCAGTTTTTATTCAATTTACCTGAAATTGGAAATCTAGAGGTATTGTAGGACCACAAATACGTGTGCCGAAAATTGTGGGTATCGGTCCCTGTTTTGGTATGGCCCCCATATGGGAGCCACCGTGGTGCAATGGTTAGCATGCCCGCCTTGCATACACAAGGTCGTGGGTTCGATTCCTGCTACGACCGAACACCAAAAAGTTTTTCAGCGGTGGATTATCCCACCTCAGTAATACTGGTGACATTTCTGAGGGTTTCAAAGCTTCTCTAAGTGGTTTCACTGGAATGTGGAACGCCGTTCGGACTCGGCTATAAAAAGGAGGTCCCTTGTCATTGAGCTTAACATGGAATCGGGCAGCACTCAGTGATAAGAGAGAAGTTCACCACTGTGGTATCACAATGGACTGAATAGTCTAAGTGAGCCTGATACATCGGGCTGCCACATAACCTAACCTAACCTAACCTATGGCCCCCATATAAAACGACCTCCCGATTTGGGGTCTTGGGCTTATAGAAACCGTAGTTTTTATCCAATTTGTCTGAAATTGGAAATCTAGAGGTATTTTAGGACCATAAAGAGGTGTGCCGAAAATGGTGAGTATCGGTCCATATTTTGGTATAGCCCCCATATAGACCGATTTCCCGATTTTACTTCTTGGCCTTCTAGAATCCGAAGTTTTTATCCTATTTGCCTGAAATTGGAAATCTAGAGGTATTTTCGGGTCATAAAAAGGTATGCCGAAAACGGTGAGTATCGGTCCATATTTTAGTATAGCCCCCATAAGAACGATCTCCCGATTTAACTCCTTGGGTTTCTAGAAACCGTATTTTTTATCCGATTTGCCTGAAATTGTAAATATTCTGGTATTTTAGGCTCACAAAAACGAGTATCGGATTAAGCTTTTATAGGTACATTTGGTAATGCCTCCATATAGCCCGACTTCACTTCTTGAGGGTGTAGAAGGCGCACTGATCATGAAAATTGCTTGAAACTCAATGTAAAATTTCCAGATTTTAATTCTACAGATTTAAGATTTCAAATCAAGACGTTATTTTATAATTTTCTTGCACACTTACAAGAGATGTTAATGATTCCTCTAAAACTCAAACAAAAATGGTTCTTATAAATCCAGAATCTGATATAGTCCTCATAGGTGAAATCTTTAAATTTATCTTCGGGAAGTGTCCTCAAGTCCTCAAGCCCTCCTGAAATTTTAAAGGAAACCCTAATATTTGGTTCATGGTGGTGGGTTTTTAAGATTCGGCCCGACCGAGCTTACTGCACATGAAATCTTTGGCCTCACGACAGTATTTATTTCAGTGAATTTATATCTTTCGTCTTCCATTTCCATTTATATAAACATCCAAAAGCAGGAGCGATTTTGTTTCCAAACTTGCGTGTAAACTCCCTAATGCATCTTTAAGCCCTACATCTTGGCCAACATTAAGAAGTGCTATAACATAATTTCTTTAACATTAAAGTTGTATTCAATACGAATTGAAATAAATTATACACAACCTAAATGGTAAATACACACAAAAAAAATTTTCTGATTCAATCACGAAATTAATTGATTCAATTAATTATTTAATTGAAATGTCTTCAATCACGAAAATGATAGTATCAATCACAGTTTTAATTGGGCATAAAAACATTTTGGATAATTGGGGCATACCATTTTTTTTTAATTGATTTGATTTGAAAATGTCAATTAATTTTTAATTGATTCAATTAAAAAAAATAATTGATGTCGATCGCAATACTCAATTAATTTTTTGAATTAAAAACGTAACTATTTTCAATTACTTTATTATCTGACTTTGTCGTTTAGTTTGATTAAAAAATCCATCGTTTGAAATAAATGTTTATTTAAAAATTTAAAAAAATAATCCATCACTTTTTTTAACTGATTTCGTCTTTCGAAAGTTAATTGTATCAATTAATTTTTTAGTTAAAAATTTTTCAACTTCAATTATTTTTATACCCTTCACCACTACAGGGTATAATAAGTTTGTGCATTTGTATGTAACGCCAAGAAGGAAAAGTCTGAGACCCATCGTTTAGTATACCGATCGTCTCAGAATTAAATTCTGAGTCGATTTAGCGATGTCCGTCTGTCTGTCTGTTGATGTATTTTTGTGTGCAAAGTACAGCTCGCAGTTTTAGTCCGATTGTCCCAAAATTTGGTATAGGGTCCTGTTTCGGCTCAAAGACGATCCCTATTGATTTTGGAAAAAAATCGGTCCAGATTTAGATATAGCTGTCATATATATTTGTCACCGATCTGGTCATAATTGGCGTGCATATCAACCGATCTTCCTCAAATTCCGTACATCCGAATATTTTATGAGTGTCGAAAAACTTGCAAAATATCATCCAAATCGGTTCAGATTTAGATATAGCTCCCATATATAGCTTTCGCCCGATTTACACTCAAATGACCACAGACGCCAATTTTTTGCTCCGATTTGGTTGAAATTTTGCACAGGGAGTAGAATTAGCATTATAGCTATTCGTACCAAATTTGGTTGAAATCGGTTTAGATTTAGATATAGCTCCCATATATAGCTTTCGCCCGATTTACACTCATATGACCACAGAGGCCAACCTTTTACTCCGATTTAATTGAAATTTTGCACAGGGAGTAGAATTAGCATTATAACTATGCGTGTCAAATTTGGTGGAAATCGGTTCAGATTTAGATATAGCTCCCATATATAGCTTTCGCCCGATTTACACTCAAATGACCACAGAGGCCAATTTTTGCTCCGATTTGGTTGAAATTTTGCACAGGGAGTAGAATTAGCATTATAGCTGTTCGTGCCAAATTTGGTTGAAATCGGTTTAGATTTAGATATAGCTCCCATATATATGTTTTTCTGATTTGGACAAAAATTGTCAAAATACCAACATTTTCCTTGTAAAATCGCCACTGCTTAGTCGAAAAGTTGTAAAAATGACTCTTATTTTCCTAAACTTCTAATACATATATATCGAGCAATAAATCATAAATAAACTTTTGCGAAGTTTCCTTAAAATTGCTTCAGATTTAAGTGTTTCCCATATTTTTTACTAACATTGTGTTCCACCCTATTGCATTAGCCGACTTATATTTTGAGTCTATAGATTTTGTAGAAGTCTATCAAATTCTGTCCAGATCGAGTGATATTTAAATGTATGTATTTGGGACAAACCTTTATATAGCCCCCAACACATTTAAAGGATGTGATATGGTATCGAAAATTTAGATGTACAAAGTGGTGCAGGGTATAATATAGTCGGCCCCGCCCGACTTTAGACTTTCCTCACTTGTTTTAATTGGAAATATTTTGGAGATATTTTTTTCTGTGTATGCTCTTCTATTTCCTTTATTTATATGGGAACTACTCACCGTAAATGGTTATGGTTTTTGTTTTATCATAAAACATCTGCGATATTTCTTGAGAGGCAAAGTAAATGTACAGAAATGGCAATCCTCATCGCAATGACAGTGAAAATATTATAAGTGCGTCCGCATACGAAGACGAGTTACGCTTGCTCGTTTTATTGCCCCTCTGCGGTGAGCTGCTTCTTCAACTTCACGCATTTGTTTATGTTTCAATCAGAAATTCAAATTGATTTCATAAAATCAAAACAAACAAACGCGAGCAATACCACACACACTCACACACAACAATCATCCACTGGTACCAAAATGAAAACAATCGAGAAAATTTGAATTTAAATTTAAATATGCCGTTTTTTTCGGTTAATATCCGTTTGCCATAAAAATCAATTGATTCGTATCGATGAACAACATTTGTTAGAACAACAAAATACATTAACCAAAATAACAATACAAAGATACTTACCAAACGCACACATACAAAACAAATTGATGAGAAATGAAAACCCAATAACCAAGCCACAACACAAAAACAACAACAGTAATGGGAATGGGAATGGCAACATAAACCATATACCACCATGCATGGTGGGATAAGACTATGTTGTGTTCTCATTACCTCTTGAGAGTGAATCGTCTTTTAATATCCACCTCAAGATATGCGTAGTATTGCTCATTGCGTAGCATAATTCGCGTTGCGGTCAATTGGAGATCTCTTAACCTTCTCCAAGCAAAAGTGGCCTATCAAAGGCAAATAAAACCAAAAAAAAAAAAATCAAATTGAAGATAATGTTAAGAATGAATGAATATGGTTTTTGTTTTTTTTTTCAGTTTGCTAAAGTGCACGGTGTGAAAATTTGGCCAAAACTTAAAATGAAGAAAAAGCAATTGTATTTACGATTTATTTTTAGCACCACACAGCATGTCTGGTCTCTTTGTAGTTTAGGTCATAGACACAGAATGTCTATGGAGTAATAGAGCATGCACCATATAATCTGGGAGCATACACTGAAAAAACGGATTTTACTTAACCCATTGCCGCTCTCTGTCCCCACATGAGGACACCTATTTAAAGTCAAACAACTATGAGCTACCCGTTATTTTTGTAATTGTAAATGTACGTATGATAGTCGCATTTTATAAACTAGTGCCCAATATCCCCACACGAGGACACCACTTTTTGTTAAAAGTGTCTGTTTTTTATTTATGTTAAATCTATTTCTTTAGTCGTTACTGAATTAATAAAAACCCATAAAATCAATTTTTTCCGTTTCATTTTGATCGTCATTGGGTTAATTTTACTACACACAAAAAAAGTTTATGATTCAAACACGAAATTAATTGATCCAATTAATTTTTTAATTGGAATGTCTTTAATCGCGAAAATCATCACATCATCACAGTTTTAGTTGGGCATAAAAAAATATTTGATTGAACAATTAATTGATTTGATTTGAAAATTTCAATTTGTTGAACTCCGTTCCCCAATTTTTTTGTTTATTATTAACTTTTGAATGTTTTGAATAATAATTAAATATTTGAATTTAACGTAAATAATTGAATTGCCAATACCAAATATGAATTATTGTTATCGATACTTGAAGTTAATCTTTATGCGATAACCCCAAAGCTTTTACTCAAAATGAATTAATTGTTGTAAATTATAAACCCTAATGTCTGACTGACACTTCGTTTGTTGTAAAACTTCACTTGTGCTTCGTCATTGCCCTTGGTAAGCTGCCGTCACCCTGAATAAAGCCATACTTTTGAATTCACAAACTTAAAACTTGCCGTTTGCTTTCTTCTCTTTTCATTACAAAAACACGTTACATTTCTAGGAGTTAATAACCTTTACATACAGTCCACTAAAGGAAACACCTCACGGATTTGTACACAATTAACTTTTTTAATGATGACTGCAAAAATCAATAAATTTTTTTATTGATTCAATTAAAAATTTAATTGATGTCGATTGGAAAACTCAGTCAGTTTTTTAATTGATAATTGATTATTTATTTAAACTTCAGTCCTATTGCCAATTAACTTTTTAATTATATCAGTTAAACAATTAATTGAGTTGTGCAATCGACATCGATTACATATTTTAATTAAATTGTTAATTGGAACAATTAATTGTGTAATAGCAAGTAAGAAAAGTCTAAAGTCGGGCGGGGCCGACTATAGTATATTCTGCACCACTTTGTAGATCCACATTTTCGATGCTATATATAAAAGTGTATGTTCCCATATAGGTATATACATTTAAATCTGACCCGATCTTGACAAAATTTATAGATTTTTAACTTTAACCCTCTAATGCACAATCCCGCCTTTAGGCGGGCTTCGTTAAATCAGGAAGCTTTTAGTAAAACACACCTTAAGAAAACAAAAATGGGTAAAATAAAAAGAAAACTTAGTTAAAACTGTTCAAGAGGCTTTTCAGCATATACAGAATTTTATCGTATAAATTTTTCTTGTTTAGTTTTCTTGCTTTTGTGTCGTTAACATTGAATATTTAATCATCAAAATTGGGGCATTAGTGGGCTAATTCGGCTAATGCCCTGGGGTGGAACCAGGGCTGTGGAGTCGAGCCAATTTTGCTCGACTCCGACTCCAGCATTTTTCATCAGCTCGACTCCGACTCCGGGTAATATAACTAAATCTCATTTTAATACCACTCATTTGTAGTTCTATTGTGGGGGCACCGTAAGTGGATCGATATAAAGTATCGTATTTATTTATGTGTGCAAAAAAAAGGTCTTAATTGCATATTAGATGCCAATTGAACTCTATATTTCAAATTTAGGGCAATGTTTAATAAATAAAATAATGATAGAAATACCCATCATAATATGTGGACCAAAATTATTGATACTATCTCAAATTCTTTAAATTTGTTTCGAGCTATATAAAGGTTTATATTCCCATATGCATGAATTTGAATCTGAATTGATTTAGACAAAATTGTATATATTTCTACAAAATCTATGTACTTTAAATTTAAATCTAACGTTATGGGACGTAACACAATTTTACCAAAAAATAAAAATACAAGGAAAGTCTAGCACAACTTTGTATTTAGATCTACATTTTGATAAAATCTCAAATCAGACTTCTACAAAATCTCGGGCAATATTTGGGAAATATTTATAATTGTTTAGACAATTTCGCAAAAATGCATTTATGATTCATTCATTGAAAAATTTGAAAATTTGAGTCATTCCTACAAGTTTTCGACTTAGCAGTGAGTATCAGTGAGCATACAATTTTGGAAAAATTTTTGTCTAGTAAATAAAATTTTGCAAAATTTTCTACAGAAACAAAATTTTGACTAAATTTGCTATTGAAATAAACGTTTTGTTTTTGTTTTGTTATTGTTGGTTTTGTTCTTTAAGCATTGTTGTTGTTTTTTTATTGCAGCTTAAAACCATACATTGACTATACTACATGTGTAGCTTAACCAACAGAGGAAAAGAATGTTTGTTAAATTTATTTGGGCAAAGCCCTATAGACTGCAAGATGGTTGGATGTACGCACGTTTCGGAATTACCACTGTAAAACCTTTTTTCGGAGGGTTCAAGTGTGGTTTATTGTTGGGTTTAATGAACTGCCTGAATTTATTCTTTTATTCTGATAATTGGTTTATAGTTTTGCTGCAAGTAGAGGATGCTGATGAGGAATGTGGTAATTCCGAAACGTGCGTCCATCCAACCATCTTGCAGTCTATAGGGCTTTGCCCAAAATAAATTTGACAAGCATTCTTTTCCTCTGTTGGTTAAGCTACACTTGTAGTTTAATCAATGTATGGTTTTAAACTGCAATAAAAAACAACAACAAGAAATAAAATTTTGGCAAAATTTTTTATAGAAATCAAATTTTGACCAAATATATAGAAATAAAATTTTGAATAAAATTTTTATAGAAATAAAATTTGGCAAAATTTTTTATAGAAATAAAAGTTTTAAAAAATTATCAATAGAAATACAATTAAAAAACAAGTAAGAAAGTCTAAAGTCGGGCGGGGCCGACTATATTATACCCTGCACCACTTTGTAAATCTAAATTTTCGATACCATATCACATCCGTCAAATGTGTTGGGGGCTATATATAAAGGTTTGTCCCAAATACATACATTTAAATATCACTCGATCTGGACAGAATTTGATAGACTTCTACAAAATCTATAGACTCAAAATTTAAGTCGGCTAATGCACTAGGGTGGAACACAATGTTAGTAAAAAAATATGGGAAACGTTTAAATCTGAAGCAATTTAAAGGAAACTTCAAAAAAAATTATTTATGATTTATCGCTCGATATATATGTATTAGAAGTTTAGGAAAATTAGAGACATTTTTACAACTTTTCGACTAAGCAGTGGCGATTTTACAAGGAAAATGTTGGTATTTTGACCATTTTTGTCGAAATCAGAAAAACATATATATGGGAACTATATCTAAATCTGAACCGATTTCAACCAAATTTGGCACGCATAGCAACAATGCTAATTCTACTCCCTGTGCAAAATTTCAACTAGATCGGAGTTAAAAATTGGCCTCTGTGGCAGGGCTGTGGAGTCGGAGTCGGAGTCGGAGTCTTGGAGTCGGAGTCTGAAGATTTTGCTGGAGTCGGAGTCGGAGTCGTAAAAATTTTGCTCGACTCCGACTCCGGCTAAACCAAATTTTTTAAAACACTTCACATATTTGTAACTAAGCAAGTTTTTACGCAAATTAGTTTCCATTGCGTTATTCATTCGATCAATGTACAGCATGATTGTAAATGAAAATCAACTTCCAATTACGGCTATCTTTTTATGTTTCCTAGAATGTTTGACTAGCAGATGGGCTGGATCGATCCATTTTAATATCAATTTATTTGAAATATCAATTTATTTGAAATGTTTCGAACAATCGATATTATTTTTATTTTATTTTAAGGCAATATACATATGTGTAATATTGGCAGAAAATTTTTTCAAAGTTGTTTTTATAGAAAATTTTGTCAAAATGTTATTTCTATAAAAAGTATTGTCAAAATTTTATTTCTATAGCAAATTTTGTCAAAATTTTAATTCTATAAAAATTTTATTCAAAATTTTATTACTATAGAAATATTTTTTACCCTGCTCCACACTGTGGAACAGGGTATTATAAGTTAGTGCATATGTTTGCAACACCCAGAAGGAGACGAGATAGATACATGGTGTCTTTGGCAAAAATGCTCAGGGTGGGCTCTTGAGTCGATATAGCGATGTCCGTCTGTCCGTGAACACATTTTTGTAATCAAAGTCTAGGTCGCAGTTTTAGTCCAATCGACTTCAAATTTGGTACAAGTATGTGTTTTAGCTCAGAATAGATCCCTATTGATTTTGGAAGAAATCGGTTCAGATTTAGATATAGCTCCCATATATATTTCGACCGATATGGACTTATATGGCCCCAGAAGCCAGAGTTTTACCCTTATTTGCTTAAAATTTTGCACGGTTCAGATTTAGATATAGCTCCCATATATATCTTTCGCCCGATATGGACTAATACGGTCCCAGAAGCCAGAGTTTTACCCCACTTTGGTTGAAATTTTGCACAGGGAGTAGAATTAGCATTATAGCTATGCGTGCCAAATTTGGTTGAAATCGGTTCAGATTTAGATATAGCTCCCATATATAGCTTTCGCCCGATTTACACTCATATGACCACAGAGGCCAATTTTTTGCTCCGATTTAGTTGAAATTTTGCACAGGGAGTAGAATTAGCATTGTAGCTATGCGTGCCAAATTTGGTTGAAATCGGTTCAGATTTAGATATAGCTCCCATATATATCGTTCGGCCGATTTACACTCATATGATCACAGAGGCCAATTTTTAACTCCGATTTAGTTGAAATTTTGCACAGGGAGTAGAATTAGCATTGTTGCTATGCGAGCCAAATTTGGTTGAAATCTGTTCAGATTTATATATAGCTCCCATATATAGCTTTCGCCCGATTTACACTCATATGACCACAGAGGCCAATTTTTAACTCCGATTTAGTTGAAATTTTGCACAGGGAGTAGAATTAGCATTGTAGCTATGCGTGCCAAAATTGGTTGACATCGGTTCAGATTTAGATATAGCTTTCATATATATGTTTTTGTGATTTCGACAAAAATGGTCAAAATACCAACATTTTCCTTGTTAAATCGCCACTGCTTAGTCGAAAAGTTGTAAAAATGACTCTAATTTTCCTAAACTTCTAATACATATATATCGAGCGATAAATCATAAATAAACTATTGCGAAGTTTCCTTAAAATTTTAGACTTTCCTTACTTGTTAAATGTATGTATTTGGGACAATCCTTTATATATAGCCCCCAACACATTTGACGGATGTGATATGGTATCGAAAATTTAGATCTACAAAGTGGTGCAGGGTATAATATAGTCGGCCTCGCCCGACTTTAGACTTTCCTTACTTGTTTTCTATACAAAATTTAGTCAAAATTTTATTTCTATAGAAAATTTAGTCAAAATTTTATTTCTATAGAAAATTGAGTCAAAATTTAGTTTCTATAGAATATTTTGCAAAATTTTATTTCTATAGAAAATTTTGCAAAATTTTGTTTGTTACACAAAATTTTTTTTTTTTAAATTTTATTTCTATTGATAATTTTATTTCTATAAAAATTTAAGTCAAAATTGTATTTCTATAGAAAATTTTGCCAAAATTTTATAGTAATAAATTTTTTTATTAGAAAATTTGGTCAAAATTTTATTTCTACAGAAAATTTGGTCAACTTTTTATTTCTATGGGAAATTTTGTCAAAAATTTATTTCTATAGAAAATTTAGTCAAAATTTTGTTTCTGTAGAATATTTTGCAGAATTTTATTTACCAAACAAAAATGTTTCTAAAATTGTATTTTTATTGATAATTTTTTCAAAATTTTATTTCTATAAGAAAAAATTGTCAAATTTTATTTCTATAGCAAATTTTCTCAATTTTTTTTTCTTACTGATGCTCACTGATACTCACTGCTATAAAAATGTATTCAAAATTTTATTAATATAGAAATATTTTGTTCTATATAAAATTTAGTCAAAATTTTACTTCTACAGAAAATTTAGTCAAAATGTTGTTTATATAGAATATTTTGCAAAATTTTATTTCTATAGAAAATTTTGCAAAATTTTGTTTGCTACACAATTTTTTTTAAATTGTATTTCTATTGATAATTTTTTCAAACTTTTTTTTTATAAAAAATTTTGCCAAATTCTATTTCTACAAAAATTTTATTCAAAATTGTATTTCTATATATTTGGTCAAAATTTGATTTCTATAGAAAATGTTGCCAAAATTTTATTTCTATAGAAAATTTAGTCAAAATTTTGTTACTGTAGAAAATTTTCCAAAATTTTATTTCTATATAAAATTTTGCAAAATTTTATTTACTAGACAAAAATTTTTCCAAAATTGTATTCAGTGAGCATACAATTTTGGAAAAATTGCTGCTAAGTCGAAAGCTTGTAGAAATGACTCAAATTTTCAAATTTTTCAATGAATGAATCATAAATGCATTTTTGCGAAATTGTCTAAACAATTATAAATATTTCCCAAATATTGCCCGAGTTTTGTAGAAGTCTGATTTGAGATTTTATCAAAATGTAGATCTAAATACAAAGTTGTGCAGAGTATATTATAATCGGCCCGCCCGACTTTAGACTTTCCTTGCATTTTTATTTTTCGTTAAAATTGTGTTACGTCCCATAACGTTAGATTTAAATTTTAAGTACATAGATTTTGTAGAAGTATATACAATTTTGTCTTCAGATTCAAATTCATGCATATGGAAATATAAACCTTTATATAGCTCGCAACAAATTTAAAGGATTTGAAATAGTATCAATAATTTTGGTCCACAAATACATATACTGTTGGTATATTCTCATATTATGATGGGTATTTATATCATTATTTTATTTTTTAAACATTGCCATAAATTTGAAATATAGAATTCAATTGGCATCTAATGTGAAATTAAGATCTTTTTTGGCACACATAAATAAACACGATACTTTATATCGTCCACTTACGGTACCCCCACAATAGAACTAAAAATTAGTGGTATTAAAATGAGATTTAGTTATATTACCCGGAGTCGACTCCGGAGTCGGAGTCGGAGTCGAGCTGATGAAAAATGCTGGAGTCGGAGTCGGAGTCGGAGTCGAGCAAAATTGGCTCGACTCCACAGCCCTGCTCTGTGGTCATATGAGTGTAAATCGGGCGAAAGCTATATATGGGAACTATATCTAAATCTGAACCGATTTCAACCAAATTTGGCACGCATAGCAACAATGCTACTTCTACTCCCTGTGCAAAATTTCAACTAAATCGGAGCAAAAAATTGGCCTCTGTGGTCATATGAGTGCAAATCGGGCGAAAGCTATATGTGGGAGATATATCTAAATCTGAACCGATTTCAACCAAATTTGGCACGCATAGCTACAATGCTAATTCTACTCCCTGTGCAAAATTTCAACTAAATCGGAGCAAAAAATTGGCCTCTGTAGTCATATGAGTTTAAATCGGCCGAAAGCTATATATTGGAGCTATATCTAAATCTGAACCGATTTCAACCAAATTTGGCACACATAGCTACAATGCTAATTCTACTCCCTGTGCAAAATTTCAACTAAATCGGAGCAAAAAATTGGCCTCTGTGGTCATATGAGTGTAAATCGGGCGAAAGCTATATATGGGAGCTATATCTAAATCTGAACCGATTTCAGCCAAATTTGGCACGCATAGCTACAATGCTAATTCTACTCCCTGTGCAAAATTTCCTAAATCGGAGCAAAAAATTGGCCTCTGTGATCATATGAGTGTAAATCGGGCGAAAGCTACATATGGGAGATATATCTAAATCTGAACCGATTTCAACCAAATTTGGCACGCATAGCTACAATGCTAATTCTACTCCCTGTGCAAAATTTCAATTAAATCGGAGTTAAAAATTGGCCTCTGCGATCATATGAGTGAAAATCGGGCGAATGCTATATATGGGAGATATACCCAAATCTAAACCGATTTCAACCAAATTTGGCACGCATAGTTAGAATGCTAATTCTACTCCCTATGCAAATTTTCAAATAAATCGGAGCAAAAAATTGGCCTCTGTGGGCAAATGAGTGTAAATCGGGGGAAAGCTATATATGGGAGCTATATCTAAATCTGAACCGATTTGGCTGATATTTTGCAAGTTTTTCGAGACTCATAAAATATTCGGATGTACGGAATTTGAGGAAGATTGGTTGATATACACGCCAATTATGACCAGATCGGTGAAAGATACATATGGCAGCTATATCTGAATCTGAACCGATTTTTTCCAAAATCAATAGGGATCGTCTTTGAGCCGAAACAGGACCCTATACCAAATTTTAGAACAATCGGACTAAAACTGCAAGCTGTACTTTGCACACAAAAATACACCAACAGACAGACAGACGGACATCGCTAAATCGACTCAGAATTTAATTCTAAGCCGATCCGTATACTAAAAGGTTGGTCTATGATTACTCCTTCTTGGCGTTACGTACAAATGCACAAACTTATTATACCCTGTACCACAGTAGTGGTGAAGGGTATAAACATTTAAATATGAACCAATTTTGAAGCAACTTTGCAAAAGTGTATTTATGATATATCGGCCGATAGATATGTATTAGAAGTATGGGCAAATCGGAGTAATTTTTACAAGTTTTCGACTTAGCATTGTCGATTTTATAAGGAAAAAGTCATTTTTGTCCACATCGAAAAAAAAAACATACATATAGGGAAACTATATCGAAATCTCAACCGATTTCAACCAAATTTGACATGCATAGTTATTATGTTAATTTCACTCCCTGCGCAAAATTTCACGTAAATTCGATTACAACTTTGACCTCTGTGGTCATATGACAGAAAATCGGGCGAAAGACATACACAGAAAAAAAAGTGTCTCGTAAATTTAAGAAGATTTTTACAATAATTTATTACAAGAATTTTCCAGAATTTTAGTTCATTTTTCGTATCTTCAACGAAAATTAACTACTCGAAAGGAAATTTTACAAATTTTAAGTAGCGATCGTTTAGTTCATGACCTATAAAATACGATGGAAATTTCCTTAAAAAATTTCTTAACTGGTAGTTACAAATTCGTTTGTCATGCTATAAAACTACTTGTGAAATGTAAAGTATTTTCTAAATAATAAGTGCAATTTACTATAAGATTTTTTTGTATGAGAAAAAATTTTTTTACGAAAAATGAACTTGAAAGTGGATAGCAATTTCTTACTGACAATTCCTATAGTTAATAATTGTTGGTAAAAAATTACCCAATGAAATATTTTTAGTTCACATGTAATTAAATTTATAGACATTTTCGTCAAAAATGGTAGATAACATTTCATGAAAATTTTGCAAATTTTAAGTTAAACGTTTCATCGCTCATAAACTGGTGTGCCTTTACGAATATTATTCTTAGAGTAAATTGTCAGCAGATGCGATGAACTAATGCATAGTACAGAGATCTTTATCGGAATAGTGGAATGTGATTAATGTAAAGATGATGTTACTTGAGTTTTGTTGTGTATACATGAGCGTGGGGTTGTTTTTATTTTTGTTCATGTAGTGGCTTGTGTGTGTGTGTTTGTTATTCGTTGATGGTTTTTGGCTGGATGAGGTGTTGTTTTCAATAAAGGCACATGTGTTTTTGTTGTTGTAGGAATGTTTTGGCTTTGCTTGGTTTTGTTTGGCATGCTTCAGTTGTATAGTTGGCGTTGGCGTGGGCTGTTGCATCTTTTAAGTAAGTATGCAACAAGGGAATATAAAGGCATGGAATATTTTGGATTTTTGAGTCATATATTGGTGTTTGTTTATTAAACCTTTTAAATGAAAGTTATTAATATTTTATCGGTAGTTTAGAAAAAAGTTATTAAGAATATTTAGTAAAATATGTTGAAATTGAAAGTGTATTGAAATTTTCATTATTCAATGTAAAAAATTAATATTCAATTCCAGATGAATTTGGAAAATTTTTGTAATATCTCAGCGTATAGTTTATTCATAAATTGGTAAGTATTTTTTTAATATGGCTTTGATTTAATATGGCTTGAAAAGAATATTTTTTATGTATATTATTATTTGTTAATTAATTTTTTTTTTTGGAAACCAGTTTAATGTTTTTCTTTGTTGTAAAAGCGATATTTAATTTCAGAGCAACTCCAGACGGATTAAAACAAATTTAAAAAGGTAGAGAATTGGTAAGTTTTCTTTTAAAAATTACAGGTTTTTAATACCTTATTTTAGTATTTCTTTAATTATTTTTTTTGGAAACTAATGTAATATTTTTAATGTAAAAATAAATATTTAATTTCAGAGTAACAACTTAAAATTTGGACAAATTTTTAGTACTCCTTTGCCTGTAATTTAATAGTGAATTGGTAAGTTTTCTTTAACTTTCTTTTAACCCTGGACAGCCATCCTTATTTTTTGTACATTAACGTCATCCTTCGTCATTTTGACTACGGCTGATTTCAAGACGATATAATTTTCATCGTGAGCGAAAAAGTGAACCAAACTTGAATTTATTTTCCTATTCAATTTGGTTTTTAAGTAGTATAAAACAAAAATTCATAAAACGGTCGAATTAGTATAACTTAAATTTACCATTTCCCAATAGACTAAAATGCATTTTAAATCGAAAATGAAATTACGTGTCGTCATTTTGATGACTGTCTAGGAATATCAAGAATATTTGGTTTTTTATGCATATTATTATTTTTTTCATTAGATTTTTTGAAAAGTTATTTAATAATTTTATTTAATATTTAATTTCAGAGTAACCCAAATAAATTTGGACAACTTTTTATATTTCCCCTCAGCGTACAATTTAATAGAGAATTGGTAAGTTTTATATTAAAACTTTGGCTTTCTTTCAACTAGAATATTTATTTTATTATATCTTTCACAGCGATAACAACACAGTTTTATGGGTTTATTTAGAATACTTCATTATTTCTCTAATTGTTTCAGGTACAAATTTTATGAGATACGTTTTCCAAAGAAAAGTTGAATTCCTTACACCATTTGATAAAATGCCCCAAATATGGTAAGTTACAAGCTAAAATGAAGAATTAAAAATTATATTTCATTACATGGTATTAATTTTTAACAATTTTCATTATTGTTTCCATTTTTTCCAGCAAGATATGTGAAAAAATTACCTACGATGAATAAAAAAAGGATAAGTCAAAATGTCCAAACAGCGGGTTCAAATGAACTACTCTCTGTTCCATGTGGTCATAATTTTTATTCACAAAAAACATTGTATTAAGAACTTTCATCATAAGTTTTTATAATAAAGTACTTTTGCTTAAAGATAGTTTAATTTTAATGTATGAAAATTCTCATAATAGTAAAACGGTTTGTTGTTCCTTTAATTATTTAATTTCTCTATACTGTGGAATGATTGATTTAAAAGTAGTTTAGTCGTCGACATTTTAAAGAGACTGTTAACCAATTTTTATTATCGGGTTTCCCACAAAATAAGCAAGTAAACCAAAATAATACTGACTTTTTAACTTGGTAGGTGTATATAAATCTTATGGTGTTGTAAAAATGAACTAAACTACAGTGTTATAGATGAACTAAAATTTAAGAAAATTATAAACTAGACAAGTTGAAAAAAATCTTAAGGGCTAAATCATGGTCAATATTACTACAGTTTAGTTCATTTTGCAATGGAAAAGGGTTCACTGTTTTTTCAGTGTATATGGGAGCTATATCTACATCTGAACCTATTTCAATAAAAATTTAGCACACTTGGCTACACTACTAATTGTACTCGTAGTGCAAAATTTCAAGCAAATTATAGTAAAACTCTGGCTTCTGGGGCAAGTTCATATTGGGCGAAAGATATATATTAGGGAGCTATATCTAAATATGATATAGCTCCCTAATATAGAATAGAACCCTATTCCAAAATCAATAGGGTTCTGTTCTGACCCAAAACAGAAACTTGTGCCAAATTTGAAGTCAATTGGACTAAACCTGCGATCTAGATTTTGATCACAAAAATGTGTTCACAGATAGACGGGCACACGGACGGATGGACGGACAGACCGCTCAGGGACCCACCCTGAGCATTATTGCCAAAGACACCATGTGTCTATCTCGTCTCCTTCTGGGTGTTGCAAACATATGCACTAACTTATAATACCCTGTTCCACAATGTGGCGAGGGGTCATCCTCAGCGGATGAGCCCACGTAAAAGTCAATGCTTCTGATCTAATTTTACACTACTTCTGGATTCAAAAAATAACCTATTGCATTACATTTTTGGCGACTGTTTTTTTGCTGTATTTTTTTTATTTAATTTTCGATTGAAAATAATTTTGTATTCCTAATTAAATTACCTTTGGCAAATGGCACATGGATTACAATCCATATTAAAAAGCCATACCATCAACACTGATTTTGTAATATGAAATAGAAACAAATTATAATTTAACTATATTTAGTTTTTAATAAATACGTTGATCGGTATTCTGTTGGGGGTGATTGTCCTATTGAAATATACAATCAAATCTAAATTGCACATATGCCCTTAGATTGGTGTTTGCAATTTTAAATAAAAACAAAGGAAATTATATTTGTTGATTGTAAATGTGAGCTAACCTTTTGAACTTTTCACAAGGAGGGGAAAAAATAATGAAATGGATAATAAATGAAAAAAAAAAAAAACAACAACAAAGAATACCTATCGAGGAACAAGTAATGCAAAATTATGTAAACTTGCATTTGAATTAATGATTTGTTAAAAAAAAGAAAAACCAACCGAAGGGTTTTTATGCCAATGATACACTGTAGAAAAATCTTAAATAAATGCTCATCAGAGAGAAGTTCACCAATGTGGTATCACAATGGACTGAATAGTCTAAGTGAGCCTGATACATCGGGCTGCCACCTAAACTAACCTAACCTTTTATTCAATATCGTTATAACTTATTTACATTGTGATCCACAAAAACATTTTGTTCACTTTGTTGGATTTGAGATTGCCAATAAAAAAACAACAAGTGAGTAAAGTAGAAAGTCGGGCGTGTCCGACTATATCATACCCTAAACCACCCCTACTGAATAAGTAAACATTGTTTGTGGGGTATCAATGGTATAGGGTTGGGAGATAAACTGCATTTTCATATTCAAGAACATTAAGGGATACATGGTTATGGGAGTTTTATCACAATCTGAACAGAAATGTCTGATATTAGAAGCTATAGTTTATTATGAACCTACAGAGTTAGTATGCCATTCATATTGAGCTCATTATTAAAAAAGAGGAAATCGCTAAAATTTGTGAAACTTGAGAAATATATTTATGTAATAGCTACATGAATGTCGGGTGGAAATCGAAAACCGGAAGCCGCTGAGACGACAAAGAGAGTTGCCGGTAGTTTCAAGCGAAACCCTAATCTCTCTCTCCGAGATGCCGCAAATAAGCTGGGTGTATCGTCTACAACAGTGCATCGAGCCAAAAAACGAGCCGGACTATCGACTTACAAGAAGGTAGTGACTCCAAATCGCGATGATAAACAAAATACGACGGCCAAAGCGCGATCCCGGAGGCTGTACTCGACGATGCTGACGAAGACTGCGTGGTAAACGACGACGAAACCTACGTCAAAGCCGACTACAAGCAGCTTCCGGGACAGGAGTTTTATACGGCAAAAGGAAGGGGAAAGGTAGCAGATATTTTCAAGCACATAAAACTGTCAAAGTTCGCAAAGAAATATCTGGTTTGGCAAGCCATCTGTACCTGTGGCTTGAAAAGCAGCATTTTCATAGCTTCCGGGACTGTCAACCAAGAAATTTACGTGAAAGAGTGTTTGAATAAACGTCTGCTGCCTTTCCTGAAGAAACACGGTTGTTCCGTACTGTTTTGGCCGGATTTGGCATCTTGCCATTACGGTAAAAAGGCCATGGAGTGGTACGCTGCCAACAATGTGCAGGTGGTTCCCAAGGACAAGAACCCTCCCAACACGCCAGAGCTCCGCCCAATTGAGAAATACTGGGCTATTGTCAAGCGGAACCTAAAGAAGACCAAAAAAACTGCTAAGGTTGAGCAGCATTTCAAGGCAAACTGGCTTTCTGCGGCGAAGATGGTGGACCAGGTGGCTGTACAAAATCTGATGGCAGGTGTCAAGCGTGAGGCCCGGCAATTCGGATTTGGAAAAGCGAAAGCCTAACTGAATATTTTTCCTGAATTTTATACTAATTGAACTTGAAAAAGAAATTTAATTTGATTTTTTAAATAAACGATTTCACCGATTTACACGCGTTTTCCCTTGACCAAATTTTGACCGTATCACCCTTTATATGGTACCAACCTTCAAATGATTCGTGTCAAAATTTGACGTCTGTAAGTCAATTAGTTTGTGAGATAGAGCGTCTTTTGTGAAGCAACTTTTGTTATTGGGGAAAAAATGGAAAAAAGGAATTTCGTGTTTTGATAAAATACGGTTTTCTGCAGGGAAAAAATACGATGGAAGCAAAAACTTGGCTTGATAATGAGTTTCCGGACTCTGCCCCAGGGAAATCAAAAATAATTGATTGGTATGCAAAATTCAAGCGTGATGAAATGAGCACGGAGGACGGTGAACGCAGTGGACGCCCGAAAGAGGTGGTTACCGACGAAAACTTCAAAAAAAAAATCCACAAAATGATTTTGAATGACCGTAAAATGAAGTTGATCGAGATAGCAGAGGCCTTAAAGATATCAAAGGAACGTGTTGGTCATATCATTCATCAATATTTGGATATGCGGAAGCTCTGTGCAAAATGGGTGCCGCGCGAGCTCACATTTGACCAAAAACAACAACGTGTTGATGCTTCTGAGCGGTGTTTGCAGCTGTTAACTCGTAATACACCCGAGTTTTTCCGTCGATATGTGACAATAGATGAAACATGGCTCTGTCACTACACTCCTGAGTCCAATCGACAGTCGGCTGAGTGGACAGCGACCGGTGAACCGTCTCCGAAGCGTGTAAAGACTCAAAAGTCCGCTGGCAAAGTAATGGCCTCTGTTTTTTGGGATGCGCATGGAATAATTTTTATCGATTATCTTGAGAAGGGAAAAATCATCAACAGTGACTATTATATGGCGTTATTGGAGCGTTTGAAGGTCGAAATCGTGAAAAAACGGCCCCATATGAGAAGAAAAAAGTGTTGTTCCACCAAGACAACGCACCGTGCCAGAAGTCATTGAGAACGATGGCAAAAATGCATGAATTGGGCTTCGAATTGCTTCCCCACCCACCGTATTCTCCAGATCTGGCCCGCAGCGACTTTTTCTTGTTCTCAGACCTCAAAAGGATACTCACAGGGAAAAAAATTGGCTGCAATGAAGAGGTGATTGCCGAAACTGAGGTCTATTTTGAGGCAAAACCGAAGGAATACTACAAAAATTGTATCAAAAAATGGAAGGTCGTTATAATAGTTGTATCGCTCTTGAAGGGACCTATGTTGAATAATAACAACGAATTTTGACAAAAAAAAAAGTGTTTTTCTTTGTTAGACCGGGGACTTATCAGCCAACCTGTTACTTCAATATTAGAAATTTGAGTAAGATCGGTTGCTAAATAAGTGTCTTATGGCCAACATTTGGGAAAATCGAGTGATGCATATATATGGGAGCTATATCTAAATCTGAACAGATTTGGAATTTTGAAGGTTTGGTTGATACCACAGAATCTTACCTTGTGCTGTATTTGAGAAAGATCGGCTACTAAATAAGGCTATTATGGTCAGAAATAAAGTTATAAGGGATAAATTTTTGAAAAACGGGCGATACATATATATATGGGAGCTATATCTGAATCTGAACCGATCTGGATTATATTTTGCAGGTTAGGTTGACATTACAGTATATTATCTTGTGCTGAATTTGAGTTAGATCGGTTAATAAATGAAGCCAATATGGTCACAAATAAGGTTATAAGGGGGTAATTTTTGAAAATCGGGCGCTACATGGGAGCTATATCTAAATCTGAACCGATTTGGATGATATTTTGCACATATTGTCAGTACTATAGAAGATTAGAGTAAGCCAAATTTGAGTAAGATCGGTTGCTAAATAAGGGACTTATGGCTAAATTTGGGAAAATCGGGTGATACATACATATGGGAGGGAGCCACCGCGGTGCAATGGTTAGCATGCCCGCCTTGCATACACAAGGTCGTGGGTTCGATTCCTGCTACGACCGAACACCAAAAAGTTTTTCAGCGGTGGATTATCCCACCTCAGTAATGCTGGTGACATTTCTGAGGGTTACAGAGCTTGTCTAAGTGGTTTCACTGCAATGTGGAACGCCGTTCGGACTCGGCTATAAAAAGCAGGTCCCTTGTCATTGAGCTTAACATGGAATCGGGCAGCACTCAGTGATAAGAGAGAAGTTCACCACTGTGGTATCACAATGGACTGAATAGTCTAAGTGAGCCTGATACATCGGGCTGCCACATAACCTAACCTAACCTACATATGGGACCTCTATCTAAATATCTATATCTAAATCTGAACCGATTTGGATTATATTTTGCAGGTTAGGTTGACATTACAGGATATTACCTTGTGCTGAATTTGAGTTAGATCGGTTAATAAATGAAGCCACTATGGTCACAAATAAGGTTATAAGGGGGTAATTTTTGAAAATCGGGCGCTACACATATACGGGAGCTATATCTAAACTAAATCTGAACCGATTTGGATGATATTTTGCACATATTATCAGTACTATAGAAGATTAGAGTAAGCCAAATTTGAGTAAGATCGGTTGCTAAATAAGGGACTTATGGCTAAATTTGGGAAAATCGGGCGATACATATATATGGGACCTATATCTAAATCTGAACCGATTTGGATGAAATTTGGCATACTTAAAGCATGGTCAGTTAGCTTACTTTTTGGCAAATTTGACGCCGATCGTTTAGTAAATAAACGCAATCTGACCCCATTTATCGAAATCGGTCGATACATATATATGGGTGCTATACCTAAATTTGGTTCGATTTTTTTCCAAATTCAATAGCGTTCGTTCCTGTGCGTAAAAAAAACGCCATATACCAAATTTTATCACAATCGGTTAATAATTGCGACCGGAATCCTGCGAACAACAATTACATGGACAGACGGACGGACACCGAACGCTAGGTCGACTCTGGAGGTGATTCTGAGTCGATCGATATATATTTTATGGGGTCTAAAATCAATATTTTTGGTGGGCACATTTTTTGGCATATCAAAGTTAGTATACCGTGACCACTATATATAGTACTATATATATATATATATATATATATATATATATATATATATATATATATATATATATATATATATATATATATATATATATATATATATATATATATATATATATATATATATATATATATATATATATATATATATATATATATATATATATATATATATATATATATATATATATATATATATATATATATATATATATATATATATATATTTATATATATGCTTGTATATATGTGCACGTACTATATGCTTGTATTGTTACATATGAGAGTAACTCTATGTTGTGGTTCTCTCACGCTAAGGGAAAACCAGTATTTTTTGATATACACAGAAAAAAATATAACGAAAATATTTCCAATTAAAAAGTTAATTGAAGTTGAAAATTTTTTCAATTAATAAATTAATTGATACAATTAACTTTTTAATCATGATAGAAACATTAAGTTAATTAAGTCAATGATTGAAAATTTTTAAATTTTTAATTAAAAAATTAATTGTTACAATTAACTTTTTAATCAAATTCGGAAGACTAATTCAGTTAAAAAAAAGTGCTGATTTTTTTTTAATTTTTAATTAAAAATGTATTTCAAACAACCATTTGTTAATCCAAATAAAAACTCTACGCCAATTCAGAAAGTAATTAAAAATAGTTACCTTTTTTAATTAATAAATTAATTGAGTTTTGCAATCAACATCAATTAAATTTTTAATTGAATCAATTAAAAAATTAATTGAAATTAATTTGAAAATCAATTAATTTTTTAATCAAGATTTTTTCTATGCCCAATTAAAACTGTGATTGATACTATCATTTTCGTGATTGAAGACATTTCAATTAAAAAATTAATTGGATCAATTAATTTGGTGATTGAATCAGAAAAAAATTTTTTTGTGTGTATTAAGTAAAGTTTAATTAATTTTATGAAACCGTCCATATATATTATTAAAAAATTCATAATTTCACAACAAGTATTTACGAAAACAATATATTATGTAAGTGTACATATTTTTTATGAAAAAGTCCATAAATTTAAAAAAATTTACAAATTTATGTACAAATTCATATTTTATTTTTTTTGTGAGTAAATATTATGATTGAACTTTATCATGAGTTCAAACGCAAAGGCTTTTAGTTGCTTGTATAGAATATAATGAGTTAACAGATATCATGTAGATATTATTGAATTTGGAATCAATTTTAAATTATTAAATATTTTCGTCAGCCGAGTGCAATATTTTCAATCTGTCGTGAGTGGTTCATAACCTTGCCGAAGTCGAAACCATTTTAAGGAGTTTTGTTCCTAACGTTTGTGTTATGTCCTCTCTTTCACTCTTTTAATTTTAGCTTTTTCTTTCTTATTGTATGACAAAGGATGTCTGTGCTTATATATGTATAGAAAATGTGAATGGAGTTTTTGTTAGAATCCAATTATTTGTATAATAAAACGAGTTCCATGCATTATTGCATCTTGTCTGAAGGTGACTTTTACTACTCATGTTCCATGGTTAGAAGATAGAGAAGGGGATTTTTTTTCAACTTTACGTACGATGGTATCACAAAAGTGACAGTATGATCAGAATACCACTAACCTGCTCAATCAATTTCACTGCATTGTCTTAATACTTTTGAGACATTTTGCTTACATTTTGGAGCATAAACAGATGTGGTGGTTTGTTTAGGTTGTCCCTATTGGGGATTGTCGTGGTAATCCAATCATGTCATATACATTTTGTGGTCATATTGAAAAGTACTTCATTGATGTGTTGGTCAAGATGATTGTCATTGAACTTCTTATTATTCTTGTAGTGCTTCTGAGATTCTCTGGACTTCACACCATTTGTGGCCACAAAGATGGAAAAGCTTCGTAAAAAAAATAACCAACGCAAATAGAGAACCCTAATAATAGTTGGTTACAGCAACTTGGTAATCTGTCTTGACCTGGGCGCCAAAGCCAATGATTGCATGGACAGACTTGGATAGCCACGCAATTTTTGCTTTTGTGTTCACTTCTGCATTCATTTCAATAGAGGGTAAACTGCTTACATTGATTGCATAGCAAAGTAATTGGAAATCTGCTCTTAACGTAATCAGACGATTCAATAGTTTCCGTAACCAATCTGGAAAATATCTTCAACTTTCAGAGTTCACACTAAATTCAGTCATGCCAAAAGGATTGCTCTATTTTTCTCAATAATGTCGAAATTGAGTATTGCGTTTTTCCCTCCCCTCCCCTCCCCTCCCCCAGAGATATGGCAAGTTCGTGAAAATGTTCTTGAATTGTTTCTCGTTTCTTTTTATTATAATTTATTTTGAGATTTCCAACAATGAAGACCAAGAAAATGAAAATGCAGACAGTTTTGTTGTTTGTAATTCCATGTAATCGTAATGTTTTTTTTTGTATTATTTGTTTTTCCCCTTCAATAGTAAAATTTGATATTGCAAACATTTGGTCATACAAAAGACAATGAAAATAGAGAGAGATTCCTATTGAAACTACAAGATGCTAAACATAAGAGGCAAGGATGTTGTAATCATTTTGAATACAGTGCATCTTGAGCGGCTCTGTTTAAAGAAGAAACAGCATTTTGCTGGGTCGATTCGAAGGATTTTGTCAAAATTTTTTTTCTATAACAAATTTTGTCAAAATTTTATTTCTATAACAAATTTTGTCAAAATTTTATTTCTATAACAAATTTTGTCAAAATTTTATTTCTATAGAAAATTTTGTCAAAATTATATTTCAATAGAAAATTTTGTCAAAATTTTATTTCTATAGAAAATTTCGTCAAAATTTTATTTCTATAGAAAATTTTGTCAAAGTTTTATTTCTATTGAACATTTTCTCAAAATTTTATTGCTATAGAAAATTTTGTCAAAATTTTATTGCTATAGAAAATTTTGTCAAAATTTTATTGCTATAGAAAATTTTGTCAAAATTTTATTTATATAGAAAATTTTGTCAAAATTAAAATATTCTCATACAAAATTTTGTCAAAATTTTATTTCTATAGAAAATTTGGTCAACATTTTATTTAGAGGTGTGCGCGCGACTGAAATTTCACTCACACTCACGCACATTCACGAAACAAAATGTTTATTCACGCACGCTCACGCACGATACGCGTTGTAGCCAATCCCACTCACGCACATTCACGAAATGAAAACCAGTACTCACGCACGCTCACGCACGAACTACTTTTTAAAGACTCACGTTCACGCACGATTCACGATAATTCTCGTGATTCACGACAAATTCACGAACTCACGACATTTTCCAAACGGAAATCTGCAAAGGTAACAAACTTCAAAAATAGAATATAATTCGAGAGCTAAATTAATTTCAGTTAAAATACGAATATGAATTAAATCTTGATTTTTTCGTGAGCGTGATTTTGCAGAAATTTTATTCACGCACATTCACGAACCGATTTTATTTCTCACGCACGCTCACGCACGACATATTTATTTTAGTCCCATTCACGCACATTCACGAGACTTGCTTTGGATTTTGTTCACGACTCACGTGATTCTTGCGTGAATCACGCGTGTCACGAGAATTTCGTGTCACGCGCACACCTCTAATTTTATTTCTATAGAAAATTTTGCCAATATTTTATTTCTATAGAAAATTTTTCGCATAATTTTATTTCTATAGAAAATTTTGTCACAATTTTATTGCTAAGAAAATTTTGTTCAAATTTTATTGTTATAGCAAATGTTGTAAAAATTTTATTTCTATTGAAAATTTTATCAAAATTTCATTTCTATAGAAAATTTTATCAAAATTTCATTTCTATAGAAAATTTTATCAAAATTTCATTTCTATAGAAAATTTTGTCAAAATAAAAATATTCTCATAGAATATTTTGTCAACATTTTATTTCTATAGAAAATTTTGTCAAAATGTTATTTCTGTAGAAAATTTTGAAAAAAATTTATTTCTATAGAAAATTTTGTCAAAATTTTATTTATATGGAAAATTTTTCGCAAATTTTTATTTCTATAGAAAATTTCGTCAAAATTATATTTCAATAGAAAATTTTTCGCAAAATTTTATTTCTATAGAAAATTTTGTCAAAATTATATATCAATTCAATTTTGTCATAAATTTGCTTTCTATCGAAAATCGATAATTTTTTCAAAATTTTATTTCTTTAGAAAATGTTCTCAAAATTTTATTTCTACAGAAAATTTTTTCAAAATTTTATTTCTATAGAAAATTTTGTCCGAAAAAAATTGTGTGTATACGAGCTATATCTGTGCTCGCATTTCTTTGACTTCGCAAATTTTATCAAAATTTCATTTGTATAGAAAATTTTGTCAAAATTTATCTCTATAGAAAATTTTGTCAACATTATATTTCTATAGAAAATTTTGTCAAAATTTTATCTCTATAGAAAATTTTGTCAACATTATATTTCTAAACAAAATTTTTCACAAAATTTTATTTCTATAGAACATTTTTCGCAACATTTTATTTGTATAGAAAATTTTGTCAAAATTTTATTGCTATAGAAAATTTTGTCAAAATGTTTTTGCTATAGAAAATTTTGTCAAAACTTTATTGCTATAGAAAATGTTGTCAAAATTTTATAGCTATAGAAAATTTTGTCAAAACTTTATTGATATAGAAAATTTTATCAAAATTTTATTGCTATAGAAAATTTTTTTAAATTTTATTTCTATAGAAAATTTTGTCAAAATTCAAATATTCTCATACAAAATTTTGTCAAAATTTTATTTCTATAGAAAATGTTGTTAAAATTATATTTCTATAGACAATTTTGTCAAAAATTTGAAAATGTTGTCAAAATTTTATTTCTATTGAAAATTTTATCAAAATTTCATTTCTATAGAAAAGGTTCTCAAAATTTCATTTCTATAGATAATTTTGTCAAAATTTTATTTCTATAGAAAATTTTGTCAAAATTTTATTTCTATAGAAAATTTTGTTAAAATTTTATTTCTATAGAAAATTTTGTCAAAATATTATTATACCCTGCGCCACACTGTGGAACAGGGTATTACAAGTTAGTGTATATGTTTGTAACACCCAGAAGGAGACGAGATAGACACATGGTGTCTTTGGCAATAATGCCCAGGGTGGGTCCCTGAGTCATATAACCATGTCCGTCTGTCCGCCCGTCCGTCCGTCTGTCTGTGAACACATTTGTGTGATCAATGTCTAGGTCGCAATTTAAGTCCAATCGCCTTCAAATTTGGCACATGTTCCTAATTTGGGTCAGAATAGGACCCTAATGATTTGGGAAGAAATCGGTTCAGAGTTAAATATAGCTACCATATATATCTTTCGCCCGATATGCACTAATATGGACCCAGCAGCCAGAGTTTTATACCGATTTGCTTGAAATTTTATATAGACATAACACTTAGTCGTATAGTCAAGTGTGCAAAATTTGATTGAAATCGGTTCGGATTTAGATATAGCTCCCATATATATCTTTCGCCCGATATGGACTAATATGGTCCTAAAAGCCACAGTTTTGGCCCAATTTGGTTGAAATTTTGCACAGGGAGTAGATTTAGTATTGTAGCTATGCGTGCCAAATTTGGTTGAAGTCAATTCAGATTTAGATATAGCTCCCACACGCAAAGAAAAAAAACGTTTGGAAAACGTGTACCGAAAACGTTTTTCTTTTGTTAGAGTTTTTTGAATTGCTTCGAAAATTTTAAACTTTTATCACCAAAAAAAAAATCGTTTGTTACAAAGTTTTTATTTTTTCAATAAAAAAAGTTATTGTTGAAACAACAACAGAGTCCATTTCGTTTATATCAAACACTGTTCTTTTCTGACTTTTTGTCTTTAATAAAACACATTTTACAGTTCAAAATTTAATATAGTACAATGTAATGTTGAACATTTTTTTCGGAATCTTCCGAACATATGTAGAATGTATGTAAAAAAAAAAAAAAAAAACTTTGGTCGAAGCAGGGATCGAACCCACGACCCTTGGCATGAGAGTCAGACGTAGCAACCACTGCTCCACGGTGCCAAACTAAATGTTTGTTTCTGTTAAATAAACTTTGTTTATTCGGTTCGTGGGCGCCGCAAGCTATGCTATATAAATATAACTTATATGGATATTTATCTATTGATGACCATAACAGGTACATAGCTCAGTGGTTAGTGTGTTGGCTTACAAAGTGTATGGTCCGCGGTTCGATTCTCCGTCCAGGCGAAAGGTAAAAAAATTTTAAAAATTTATAAAATCGTATAATTTCTTCTACATTGTTTGTATTACAGAAAAAGGTGTTAAGAACTAAAAATCTTCGTGGAAGTGAAAAAGATGTGAGGGAAAATGCAATTAGCCAGAAAAAATTTTTTTTGAGTTAGTCTTTATGAAATTGTTTTTACATTCTGGAAAAGAATAAACGTTTATCACAAAAAGTATATACTTTTCTTCCAAATACACTTCCTTACAGCGAAAAGCAAATGAGAAACGAACTTTGTTTGTCTAAAATTTCGTTTGGGAGGAAAGAATTATTTTTTTGCGTGCATATATATGTTTTTCTGATTTCGACAAAAATGGTCAAAATCCCAACATTTTCCTTGTTAAATCGCCACTGCTTAGTCGAAAAGTTGTAAAAATGACTAATTTTCCTAAACTTCTAATACATATATATCGAGCGATAAATCATAAATAAACTTTTGCGAAGTTTTCTTAAAATTGATTCAGATTTAAATGTTTCCCATATTTTTTTACTAAAATTGTGTTCCACCCAATTGCATTAGCCGACTTAAATTTTGAGTCTATAGATTTTGTAGAAGTCTAACGATTTCTGTCCAGATCGAGTGATATTTAAATGTATGTATTTGGGACAAACCTTTATATATTGCCCCCAACACATTTGACGGATGTGATATGGTATCGAAAATTTATATCTATAAAGTGGTGCAGGGTATAATATACTCGGTCCCGCCCAACTTTAGACTTTCCTTACCTGTTTCTATATAAAATTTTCTCAAAATTTTATTTCTGTAGAAAATTTTGTCAAAATTTTATTTCTATAGAAAATTTTATTTCTTTAGAAAATGTTCTCAGAATTTTATTTCTGTAGAAAATTTTGTAAAAATTTTATTTCTACAGAAAATTTTGTAAAAAAAAAATATTTGAATAGAAAATTTTGTCCGAAAAAAAATTGTGTGTATACAAGCTATATCTGTGCACACATTTCTTTTACTTCGCATTTAAGACTTCCATGAGCACTTTTTCAGAAAAAATGTCATATTATACACAGGAGTAGTTAAGACATTTTATGCCTCTATTTATTTTATTCTCCCATGGAAAATTCAGTCGAATTAATTTGGACTCCTACAGACATCAATAATTGACAGAAATGGGAAGAAACTATATGCTAACTGCCCAAAAACAAGATAAGAGATTTTTCCACGGTTTTTCTCTCGACTTGTTGACGATCTACGAAAATTAACATAAAATTTACATTTGGTGAGTTGTCAACAAATGAAATTTATAACCAAAAACAGAGGAAAAGCCCAAAACATTTAGGAGTCTAAATTAATGCAGACAAAAAGTAGAAAACTTAATATGAAACGGATGAATTAACAAAAACTCCCCCCAATTTGAGCTCCGTAGGAGGCCAACAATTTAAGGGGGAAAAAACTATATTAGTTTTTTTTTCAATAATTTATTATAACCCCAAGTAAAAATCAATAAAAGAAAAAATGAAAAACATTCAAACCACTAAATAATAATGAAGAAAATGATCCGTTGTTATTTTTTCCTGTCTATAATACAAGACCACCGAAAATAGTCAACAACTAAAAGTGATTTAAGAGATTTAACATCCAAAGCAGCGTGAGAAGTAAAATAGAGTGCAAGGCAATCAAGTGCATCATCGATAGAAACCAATGTGCACCTTCAGAGTAGCTGCTATGCCAGCTATGAAGATAAAGTGTTGCACTTCACTCCAATAGAGAGAGGGAGAGAGAGACACAATATACAAATCACTGAACCGAATAGGGAAATTAGGCTAAGGAACTATAAATTAAAAACAACAAAACAAAAAAAAAACAATGTCACACACTGTCAAATACATATAGAAATTTTTGAGCACAAAGCGATGGTAAATCGAAGAGAAAGATTGAAGTTCTAGGAAAACAAACTAAACATGAATATTTATGCAGTAAACATTTGTCGATATTTTGAAATAGATTTTTTTTCGATGTATTGACTCCCGCAAAGTTTCATAATATAGCAAATTAGAATTAGAAAACAAAAACTTCGTGGAGTGAAGGATATAAAAGCTGTATACAGGAAGTGGTTAGCCAACTGGTTAGCCAACACGAAGTGTTAACCATTTAAACGACCTTTGTTTTTGTGCAAAAACATTTTGATAACAAGTCTTTAAGGTCGTAAGTTGGGTCAGAATCTTATGGTGATTTCGATTGAGGAAGAAAGGGTTGTATTCAAATGTTACAACAATTTTTTGGTGTTACCACAATGCAGCCTATATCCCTGGAAAGACCACATTGTTTACTTTTGAAAACGAACAAAAATGTGCAACATTCTTCATACTAAATCCAAAAACCCCAAAAAGAAACAAGTGGTTTGTAAACAAATGAAAATTCGCTAAAATGCTGCATAGGACGAATGTGTACCATTTCACCAGCTGTTGCACTGAATTTGCATCAATTCGTATCGTGTGATCCGATTTCAGTGTTTTGTATGTGAATAACAAATTTTTGTGATATTTTACCAATTAAATAATTTTTATAATTTTTTATGATTTTTCTGCATTCACATGGTTGCCACAGTTGGTAGAATTCTACCAAAATGGTGTATTTTTTACTATTTGGTAGATTGGTAGAATTCTTGATGATTTGCAATATATATTCCTCAATTTTGAAAAACTTTTCAGAAATAAATAAAATTTTGACAAAATCTTCTATAGAAATAAAATGTTGCAAAATTTTCTATAAAAATAAAATGTTGACAAAATTTTCTATAGAAATAAAATTTTAAAAAAATTTTCTATAGAAATAAAGTTTTTGATAAAAATTTCTATAGAAACAAATTATTATAAAACTTTCTATAGAAAGAAAATTTTTATAAAACGTTCTATAGAAATAAAATTTTGACAAAATTTTCTATAGTAATAAAATTTTTACAAAAATTTCCATAGAAAAAAGATTTTTATAAAATTTTCTATAGAAATAAAATTTTAACAAAATTTTCCATAGAAATAAAATGTTGACAAAATTTTTATAGAAAAAAATTATTATAAAACTTTCTATAGAAAGAAAATTTTTATAAAACGTTCTATAGAAATAAAATTTTGACAAAATTTTCTATAGTAATAAAACTTTGACAAAATTTTCTATAGTAATGAAATTTTGACAAACTTTTCCATAGAAATAAAATTTTCCAAATTTTCTATAGAAATAAAATTGTTGATACATTTTTCTATAGAAATAAAATTTTTATAATACTTTCTATAGAAGTAAAATTTTGACAAAATTTTCTATAGAAATAAAGTTTTTGATAAAATTTTGTATAGAAAAAAAATTATTATAAAACTTTCTATAGAAAGAAAATTTTTATAAAACGTTCTATAGAAATAAAATTTTGACAAAATTTTCTATAGTAATAAAATTTTTACAAAAATTTCCATAGAAAAAAGATTTTTATAAAATTTTCTATAGAAATAAAATTTTAACAAAATTTTCCATAGAAATAAAATGTTGACAAAATTTTCTATAGAAAAAAATTATTATAAAACTTTCTATAGAAAGAAAATTTTTATAAAACGTTCTATAGAAATAAAATTTTGACAAAATTTTCTATAGTAATAAAACTTTGACAAAATTTTCTATAGTAATGAAATTTTGACAAACTTTTCCATAGAAATAAAATTTTCCAAATTTTCTATAGAAATAAAATTGTTGATACATTTTTCTCTAGAAATAAAATTTTTATAATACTTTCTATAGAAGTAAAATTTTGACAAAATTTTCTATAGAAATAAAGTTTTTGATAAAATTTTGTATAGAAAAAAAATTATTATAAAACTTTCTATAGAAAGAAAATTTTTATAAAACGTTCTATAGAAATAAAATTTTTACAAAATTTTCTATAGTAATAAAATTTTGACAAAATTTTCCATAGAAATAAAATTTTTACAAAATTTTCTATAGAAATAAAATTTTTACAAAATTTTCTATAGAAATAAAATTTTCCAAATTTTCTATAGAAATAAGATTTTTATAATACTTTCTATAGAAGTAAAATTTTAACAAAATTTTCTATAGAAATAAAGTTTTTGATAAAATTTTCTATAGAAAAAAATTATTATAAAACTTTCTATAGAAAGAAAATTTTTATAAAACGTTCTGTAGAAATAAAATTTTGACAAAATTTTCTATAGTAATAAAATTTTGACAAAATTTTCCTTAGAAATAAAATTTTTACAAAATTTTCTATAGAAATAAAATTTTTCAAATTTTCTATAGAAATAAAATTGTTGATAAATTTTTCTATAGAACTAAGATTTTTATAATACTTTCTATAGAAGTAAAATTTTAACAAAATTTTCTATAGAAATAAAATTTTTGATAAAATTTTCTATAGAAATAAGTTTTTTATAAAACTTTCTGAAGAAATAACATTTTGATAACACTTTCTATAGAAATAAAATTTTAACAAGATTTTCTATAGAAATAAAGTTTTGATAAAATTTTTCATCTTTAAATCAAAAATGTGTTTCTTTACTTTAAGGAAAATTAGCCTTAGTTCAAAGACATGCTACTTTAACGGAGCGACGAAAATTTACAAAATTTGTGTCCTAAATTATAGAAATAAAATTTTGAAAAAATTTTCTATAGTAATTTCAGTGTTTTGTATGTGAATAACAAATTTTTGTGATATTTTACCAATTAAATAATTTTTATAATTTTTTATGATTTTTCTGCATTCACATGGTTGCCACAGTTGGTAGAATTCTACCAAAATGGTGTATTTTTTACTATTTGGTAGATTGGTAGAATTCTTGATGATTTACAATATATATTCCTCAATTTTGAAAAACTTTTCAGAAATAAATAAAATTTTGACAAAATCTTCTATAGAAATAAAATGTTGCAAAATTTTCTATAAAAATAAAATGTTGACAAAATTTTCTATAGAAATAAAATTTTAAAAAAATTTTCTATAGAAATAAAGTTTTTGATAAAAATTTCTATAGAAACAAATTATTATAAAACTTTCTATAGAAAGAAAATTTTTATAAAACGTTCTATAGAAATAAAATTTTGACAAAATTTTCTATAGTAATAAAATTTTTACAAAAATTTCCATAGAAAAAAGATTTTTATAAAATTTTCTATAGAAATAAAATTTTAACAAAATTTTCCATAGAAATAAAATGTTGACAAAATTTTCTATAGAAAAAAATTATTATAAAACTTTCTATAGAAAGAAAATTTTTATAAAACGTTCTATAGAAATAAAATTTTGACAAAATTTTCTATAGTAATAAACCTTTGACAAAATTTTCTATAGTAATGAAATTTTGACAAACTTTTCCATAGAAATAAAATTTTCCAAATTTTCTATAGAAATAAAATTGTTGATACATTTTTCTATAGAAATAAAATTTTTATAATACTTTCTATAGAAGTAAAATTTTGACAAAATTTTCTATAGAAATAAAGTTTTTGATAAAATTTTGTATAGAAAAAAAATTATTATAAAACTTTCTATAGAAAGAAAATTTTTATAAAACGTTCTATAGAAATAAAATTTTTACAAAATTTTCTATAGTAATAAAATTTTGACAAAATTTTCCATAGAAATAAAATTTTTACAAAATTTTCTATAGAAATAAAATTTTTACAAAATTTTCTATAGAAATAAAATTTTCCAAATTTTCTATAGAAATAAGATTTTTATAATACTTTCTATAGAAGTAAAATTTTAACAAAAATTTCTATAGAAATAAAGTTTTTGATAAAATTTTCTATAGAAAAAAATTATTATAAAATTTTCTATAGAAATAAAATTTTTCAAATTTTCTATAGAAATAAAATTGTTGATAAATTTTTCTATAGAACTAAGATTTTTATAATACTTTCTATAGAAGTAAAATTTTAACAAAATTTTCTATAGAAATAAAATTTTTGATAAAATTTTCTATAGAAATAAGTTTTTTATAAAACTTTCTGAAGAAATAACATTTTGATAACACTTTCTATAGAAATAAAATTTTAACAAGATTTTCTATAGAAATAAAGTTTTGATAAAATTTTTCATCTTTAAATCAAAAATGTGTTTCTTTACTTTAAGGAAAATTAGCCTTAGTTCAAAGACAGGCTACTTTAACGGAGCGACGAAAATTTACAAAATTTGTGTCCTAAATTATAGAAATAAAATTTTGAAAAAATTTTCTATAGTAATAAAATTTTGACAAAATTTTCCATAGAAATAAAATTTTTACAAAATTTTCTATAGAAATAAAGTTTTACAAAATGTTCTATAGAAATAAAATTTTTGATAAAATTTTCTATAGAAATAACATTTTTATAACACTTTCTATGGAAATAAAATTTTAACAAGATTTTCTATAGAAATAAAGTTTTGATAAAATTTTTAATCTTAAATCTAAAGTTTCCATATTTCAGTTAATTTACGGACAATTTCTTTAAATCAAAACTGTGTTTCTTTACTTTAAGGAAATTAGCCTTATTTCAAAGACATGCTACTTCAACGGAGGGACGAAAATTTACAAAATTTGTGTCCTAAAAGAAATGAAAAAAATTTTTGAAAAAATTTTTGAAGCAAAAAATTTGACAAAAAAAATGAAAAAAAATTTTTGAAGCAAAGATTATAAACTTTATTTTAATTTTTTAAAGAAATTTGTCCTTAATAGTTTGTAAATTTCGTATCGTAAAATTTAGGTTGTGTAGTCTTTAATATCACGTAAAAATTTTTTTCCTTTAAAATAATGAAATTTTAATTAAAATAAAGTTTATAATCTTTGCTACAATTTTTTTTAATTAAATTTAGAACACAAATTTTGTAAATTTGCGTCTCTCTGTTAAAGTCGCATGTCTGTGAATTAAGGTTAATTTTCCTTAAAGTAAAGAAACACATTTTTGATTTAGAGAAACTGTCCTTAAATTAACTGAAATGTTGAAACTATAGATTTAAGATAAAAACGCTTCAAATATAGGCTAAGACTTATTTTGAGGATTTAGCGTCTTTAGTTTAAAGTTTCTTTGGAATTGAGAAAACATTATTTACTTTGAAATATCCGTTATAATTTGAATTTTTAAACTGGCATTTGTTTGTACGTGAGTACTTTTAATAAACTGCGAAAAGAAAATGAAAATTTGATAAATGAGATCTGTATCCTAATTTTAATTTTATTGGTCGTAGATTTAAAGCCAGATAGCTCGCTAAAAAATTTTTTTATTTTGAAGAAGTCGCATCTTTGGCTCGGAATCAATAACAAAATCCTTAAGGGAAGGTCAAAATCTTTGGATCCAAGTAAACTTTTTTGTGAGTGTGACATGTGTTTTATCTCCATAAACGTTGGTTTGTTCGTACATTTGTTTGATTTGGAGAAAATGTTTGCACAAACTTCTGTTTGTTGTAGACTGCTTAAATAAATAAATATAAAAAAACTATAGGATTTTTTTTGTGGAAGCAAATATTTAAAATCAAAATAGATAAAGTGGTGTATATAACATAAAAAAAATTAACAAAAACAAATAAAAAATGTAAAATCGACAACATAATCAAAGAATACTAAACACTCTTGGATCAAGTGTTTTATATATGACAATCCATCCAGTGTGTCCGCCAAACAGTCTCGGTCTTATCAGTGAGGGGATTTAGTTTAAGAGTTTACTTTTTTTAATTTTCATTTTTTTTGGTATTTTTTTATTATATTTTTGAGATAACCCCTCCTCAAGTGTTGAAAAGTCCACTTGGCTAGATTTTTCCAAGATGTTTTTGGTATCTTTCAACCTAATAAGACCACCACCTCAACTCTCTTGGGACAAAGCAGAGATCGATCATTTCCTATAAAAAAAAAGTGAACAAACAAACACAACATAGCCATCCAAATCATTGCCCTTTGAAACTATGTCAAACTAAAGAACTCTCCACTCATCACCACCAAAAATCTTCGAGGGATATCAAAAAAACAAAAAACAGAAAACTAAAGTGGATTTGTAAGAAGTTGAGTGCCTAGGGTGGCTTTTGTTCAAAGTATTTTTTTGGTCTACAGTCTATTAGTAAAAATTGTTTGCACAAGTGCACTACAAACCATAGAGTGGTTGATTTATTTTTAGAAAAAAAAATTGTATTTTTTTTCTTTTGAAATTGAACCAAAAAAACACAAAAGTAAAATTGAGTAATAGAGAGTACCATAATAAAGGACATTAAAAATGAGCTACTTCATTTATTGTTTTTCAAAAAAAGAACAGTGTTTGAAGTACCATTTAAATTGGATCCATTATCTATTGCGTTTTTAACATACATTAATAGCAAAAATATATGGGAGGATGAATAGATATATTGCTATGAAGATTAATCGCAATCCATATGAATATAATATTAGAAAATCAATCTTGTTTGCTTGTCCTTAAAGGTATTTTGAAAAACAGTGTGACTTCCGTTCCCTGGAAAACAAAACCATTCTTTCAGTGTAGAAAATGAAATGCAAAAAAAAAAAAATAATAATAATCCTAATACAAGATTTCTCATTTTTTGGCTGACTTAGGCAACCCTACACCGAAAAAAGTGAACTATTTTATAGGAAGAATGAACTACCACGCACGAAAATTGAACTATATTTTACTCCACATTTTGAGATTTCCACAAAGCGTTGTTAAAACCAGGACATTTTTATGCCCTGTTGTACTTTTTAACTGAAGTTCACGAAATTACATCATCTCATAGAAGAAAAAATTAACTAAACGTAAAGAAGGAAATCATTGGCGCCAAATCATGACCATTTTAACCATACAGTAGTTCATTCTTACTATTTTTGGGAATCGTACGAACATTTTCATTTTTTTTAGTTCATATTGAACTTATGTGTACGGTCATTGAACTTTATAATCACGTTTAGTTCTTAAAATTTTTGAGACATACTTAAAATAAGTAAGATTTCATTAAGCTGTGGAAAATTTCGATCAAAACAATAAAATTTAACTACAAGCAAAAAATTTTTTTTTTCTAATAAAAATAAGTTAAATTTAGCGTTACGGAATTTAGCGTTACTACGGAATTTGTTTTCTGTGTAGTGTTGCAATCTGCCAATTTAATCTAAATTTTTGAAGTTATAAAGGGTGATTCTTTTGAGGTTAGGATTTTCATGCATTAGTATTTGACAGATCACGTGGGATTTCAGACATGGTGTCAAAGAGAAAGATGCTCAGTATGCTTTGACATTTCATCATGAATAGACTTACTAACGAGCAACGCTTGCAAATCATTGAATTTTATTACCAAAATCAGTGTTCGGTTCGAAATGTGTTTCGCGCTTTACGTCCGATTTATGGTCTACATAATCGACCAAGTGAGCAAACAATTAATGCGATTGTGACCAAGTTTCGCACTCAGTTTACTTTATTGGACATTAAACCAACCACACGAATGCGTACAGTGCGTACAGAAGAGAATATTGCGTCTGTTTCTGAGAGTATTGCTGAAGACCGTGAAATGTCGATTCGTCGCCGTTCGCAGCAATTGGGTTTGTGTTATTCGACCACATGGAAGATTTTACGCAAAGATCTTGGTGTAAAACCGTATAAAATACAGCTCGTGCAAGAACTGAAGCCGAACGATCTGCCACAACGTCGAATTTTCAGTGAATGGGCCCTAGAAAAGTTGGCAGAAAATCCGCTTTTTTATCGACAAATTTTGTTCAGCGATGAGGCTCATTTCTGGTTGAATGGCTACATAAATAAGCAAAATTGCCGCATTTGGAGTGAAGAGCAACCAGAAGCCGTTCAAGAACTGCCCATGCATCCCGAAAAATGCACTGTTTGGTGTGGTTTGTACGCTGGTGGAATCATTGGACCGTATTTTTTCAAAGATGCTGTTGGACGCAACGTTACGGTGAATGGCGATCGCTATCGTTCGATGCTCACAAACTTTTTGTTGCCAAAAATGGAAGAACTGAACTTGGTTGACATGTGGTTTCAACAAGATGGCGCTACATGCCACACAGCTCGCGATTCTATGGCCATTTTGAGGGAAAACTTCGGAGAACAATTCATCTCAAGAAATGGACCGGTAAGTTGGCCACCAAGATCATGCGATTTGACGCCTTTAGACTATTTTTTGTGGGGCTACGTCAAGTCTAAAGTCTACAGAAATAAGCCAGCAACTATTCCAGCTTTGGAAGACAACATTTCCGAAGAAATTCGGGCTATTCCGGCCGAAATGCTCGAAAAAGTTGCCCAAAATTGGACTTTCCGAATGGACCACCTAAGACGCAGCCGCGGTCAACATTTAAATGAAATTATCTTCAAAAAGTAAATGTCATGGACCAATCTAACGTTTCAAATAAAGAACCGATGAGATGTTGCAAATTTTATGCGTTTTTTTTTTTTAAAAAAGTTATCAAGCTCTTAACAAATCACCCTTTATATACTCAGAACGGTTTGACATCAGGGTTGCCACAGTTGGTAGAATTCTACCAAAAATGGTAGATTTTTTACTGTTTGGGAGATTTGTAAAATTTTTAATGATTTTGGTAGATTTTGTCAAATATTCCTCTTCAACTAAGAGATAATTCATAAATAAAAATAAAATTTTGGACCAAATTTTCTCTACAACTAAAATTTTGACAAAATTTTCTCTAGAAATAAACTCTTGACAAAAATTTTCTCTACAAATAAAATTTTGACAAAATTTTCTATAGAAATAAAATTTGGACAAAATTTTCTAAAGAACTAAAATTTTGAAAAAAATTACTATACAAATAAAATTTTAAGAAAATTTTCTATAGAAATAAAATTTTGACAAAATTTTCTGTGGAAATAAAATTTTGACAAAAAATAATTTCTATAGAAATAAAATTTTGACAACATTTTCTATACAAATAAAATTTTGACAAAATTTTCTGTAGAAATAAAATTTTGACAAAATTTTCTATAGAAATAAAATTTTGACAAAATTTTCTATAAAATAAAAATTCGTCGAAAATTTCTATAGATTTTCTATACAAATAAAATTGTGACAAAATTTTCTATAGAAATAAAGTTTTGAAAAAAAATCTATAGAAATAAAATTTTTACAAAACTTTCTATAGAAATAAAATTTTGACAAAACTTTCTATAGAAATAAAATTTTGTTGTTGTTTTTTTATTTCAGCTTAAAACCATACATTGACTAAACTACAAGAGTAGCTTAACCAACAGAGGAAAAGAATGTTTGTCAAATTTATTTGGGCAAAGCCCTATAGACTGCAAGATGGTTGGATGGACGCACGTTTCGGAATTACCACATTCCTCATCAGCATCCTCTACTTGCAGCAAAACTATCAACCAATTATCAGAATAAATTCAGGCAGTTTATTAAACCCAACAAAAACCACACTTGAACCCTCCGAAAAAAGGTTTTACATTGATAGCCGGCTTATGCCGAAATAAATTCGAAACAAACATATCTCTTTTCCTATGCCACTGTCAAATCATCGATTTGAATTCACATGGCTGGGTTTATTTTGAGCGTGCCTCCTCTTCTTTTTCCATTTGTTTTGTTTTGTTATTGTTGGTTTTGTTCTTTAAGCATTGTTGTTGTTTTTTTATTTCAGCTTAAAACCATACATTGACTAAACTACAAGAGTAGCTTAACCAACAGAGTTTAGTCAATGTATGGTTTTAAGCTGAAATAAAAAAACAACAACAATGCTTAAAGAACAAAACCAACAATAACAAAACAAAACAAATGGAAAAAGAAGAGGAGGCACGCTCAAAATAAACCCAGCCATGTGAATTCAAATCGATGATTTGACAGTGGCATAGGAAAAGAGATATGTTTGTTTCGAATTTATTTCGGCATAAGCCGGCTATCAATGTAAAACCTTTTTTCGGAGGGTTCAAGTGTGGTTTTTGTTGGGTTTAATAAACTGCCTGAATTTATTCTGATAATTGGTTGATAGTTTTGCTGCAAGTAGAGGATGCTGATGAGGAATGTGGTAATTCCGAAACGTGCGTCCATCCAACCATCTTGCAGTCTATAGGGCTTTGCCCAAATAAATTTGACAAACATTCTTTTCCTCTGTTGGTTAAGCTACTCTTGTAGTTTAGTCAATGTATGGTTTTAAGCTGAAATAAAAAAACAACAACAATGCTTAAAGAACAAAACCAACAATAACAAAACAAAACAAATGGAGAAATAAAATTTTGACAAAATTTTCTATAGAAATAAAATTTTGACAAAACTTTCTATAGAAATAATACTTTAACAAAACCTTCCATAGAAATAAAGTTATTAAATATTTTTTTATAGAAATAAAATTTATTTTTTATATAAATAACATTTTGAGAAAATTTTCTATAGAAACTTTTTTTTGGTGAAAATTTTCTTGGGTAGAAATAAAATATTGCCAAAATGTTCTATAGAGAGAAAATTTTGACAAAATTTCCTATAGAAATAAAAATTTGACAACATTTTCTATAGAAATAAAATTTTTAATAGAAATGAAATTTTAACAAAATTTTCTATAGAAATAAAAGTTTCCAAATGAAAATTTTTTGTTTGGTAGGTTTTTGGGTAATTCTCCAAATTTTGGGAAACTGTTTTTGACTCGAATGGCAACCGTGATTGCCATACCTACACCCAAAAAGAAATATGAACCCACCACGAAAGCAAATGGAAAAATGTAAACTAAAATATATTACAAACTCCGCTATAACGCCGCTATAATTTTAAAGGATAAAGTTTGAGTTCAAAATAACAAATTTACAATTTTTCAGAAAATCTATACAAATTTTCGTCGAATTTTTATTTCTATAGAAAATTTTGTCAAAATTTTATTTCTAAGAAAATTTTTTCAAAATTTTATTTCTATAGAAAGTTTTGTCAAAATTTTATTTGTATAGAAAGTTTTGTAAAAATTTTATTTCTATAGAATTTTTTTCAAAATTTTATGTCTATAGAAAATTTTGTCAAAATTTTATTTGTATAGAAAATTTTGTCAACATTTTATTTCTATAGAAAGTTTTGTCAAAATTTTATTTCTACAGAAACTTTTGTCAAAATTTCATTTCTATAGAAAACTTTGTCAAAATTTTATTTGTATAGAAAATCTATAGAAATTTTCTTCCAATTTTTATTTCTATAGAAAATTTTGTCTAAATTGTATTTCTAAGAAAATTTTGTCAACATTTTATTTCTATAGAAAGCTTTGTCAAAATTTTATTTCTACAGAAAATTTTGTCAAAATTTCATTTCTATAGAAAACTTTGTCAAAATTTTATTTCTATAGAAAATTTTGTCCACATTTTATTTCTATAGAAAATTTTGCCAAAATTTTTATTTCTATAGAAAACTTTGTCAAAATTTTATTTCTATAGAAATTTTGCCAAAATACAGTTTTATTTATATAAAAAATAATCTTTATTTCTATAAAAAATGTTCATAACTTTATTTCTATAGAAGGTTTTGTCAAAATTTTATTTCTATAGAAAATTTTGGACAAATATCAATTTTGTCAAAATTTTATCAATTTTGAAAATTTTGTCAAAATTTTATTTCTATAGAAAACTTTCTCAAAATAAAGTTTCTATAATAAATTTTCCCAAAACTTTATTTATATAAAAAATAAATTTTATTGCTATAAAAATTATTTTCATAACTTTATTTGTATGGAAGGTTTTGTCAAAAAATGTTTTTCTATATTTTGTCATAATTTTATTTCTATAGAAAAATTTGTCAAAATTTTATTTCTATAGAAAATTTTGTAAAAATTTTATTTCTATATAAAATTTTGTCAAAATTTTATTTCTATAGAAAACTTTGTCAAAATTTTATTTCTATAGAAAATTTTGTCCATATTTTATTTCTATAGAAAATTTTGCCAAATTTTTGTTTCTACAGAAAACTTTGTCAAATTTTTTTTTCTATAGAAATTTTGACAAAATACAGTTTTATTTATATAAAAAATAAACTTTATTTCTATAAAAAAATGTTCATAACTTTATTTCTATAGAAGGTTTGGTCAAAATTTTATTTCTATAGAAAATTTTGGACAAATATAAAATTTGTCAAAATTTTATCAATTTTGAAAATTTTGTCAAAATTTTATTTCTATAGAAAATTTCTCAAAATAAAGTTTCTATAAAAAATTTTCTCAAAATTTTATTTATATAAAAAATAAATTTTATTTCTATAAAAATTATTTTAATAACTTTATTTCTATGGAAGGTTTTGTCAAAAATTTTTTTCTATATTTTGTCATAATTTTATTTCTATAGAAAAATTTGTCAAAATTTTATTTCTATAGAAAATTTTGTCAAAATTTTATTTCTATATAAAATGTTGTCAAAATTTTATTTCTATAGAGAATTTCTCTCAAATTTTATTTCTATAGAAAATTTCTCTCATAATTTTATTTCTATAGAAAATTTCTCTCATAATTTTATTTCTATAGAAAATTTCTCTCATAATTTTATTTCTACAAAAAATTTTCACATAATTTTATTTATATAGAAAATTTTGTCTAAATTTCATTTATATAGACATGCTTGTCAAATTTAATTTTAAAAAATGGTAAAAAAATCTTCCAACTTTTGGTAGAATTCTACCAACTGTGGCAACCTTGATGACAATCCTATTTGGATGTGTCGATGGGCCTAGGTCGTGGGTTCAACTTCCACATCTAAGTTAAATTTTTGGATAGTTTCTCCTTAAATTATTCACACATGCTTTTTTAGGAATAAGTTACGTATAATTTTATTTATCACGCCAATTTTGTTCATTTGAAATTTTTTATTTAAAAAAATTTTAATTTTTTGGGGGCTTTGATTTCTATCGCTAACATTCCGTGTCAGCTACCCTCTAATCTGTGTTGGCTTAATTTTAAAAAATAAAGTACAATATTTTTTTTTTCAATACATTTTCACCTCCATTTCTCACACTTTGTAAAACTTGCAAAATGTATTGTACTGTCTACCATCTGCTGGGTAACATTGAAAAATCTTCAAACAAAAAAAAAAATATCCATAAATCTGAAGACAATAAATTTTCTATGCGTATCGTATTATTAATCAATACGCACTTGTCTTTCATATGCCAGCTCCTCTATGTCTGAGAATTTGACAACTTTTAATTTCTGTTTGAATTGTGGGTCTATTTTTGTGTTTATTTTTTTTCATTGTGTTGGACCACTTTTTCTTCTCTTTCGCCAAATGTTGGTTTTGTGTGCGTGGGAAAACATTTACAAATTGCCAAATTATCATTATATATATCAATTTATGACTACTAAAATTTATCTTTAAAGAGAAAAAAATCGATAATTTGCCATGTTTAAATCAAACAAAACAATCAAATCATAATGGTGGTCAATACGCAATGACTGAGTCATTGAACTCAATTTTGGAGTGCTCTCGACCATCAGTGTTGTGAAATCCAAGTGTCGAAAATGTTGTATTGTCTCATAGCAAAAAATTCCTCTTATTTTTATGTGAGATCATAGATGGGGTCGATGGTAAATTAAATCAATAAAAAAAATCGGCGTTCCGGGAACTTTGGAAATGGCTGTATTTACATGGAAAAAAACCGCCTTTAAAATTATACTAAAACAAGTAAGGAAAGTCTTAAGTCGGGCGGGGCCGACTATACTATACCCTGCACCACTTTGTAGATCTAAATTTTCGATACCATATCACATCCGTCAAATGTGTTGGGTGCTATATATAAAGGTTTGTCCCAAATACATACATTTAAATATCACTCGATTTGGACAGAATTTGACTTTTACAAAATCTATATATCTAAATCTGAATCGATTTCAACCAAATTTGGCGCGCATAGCTACAATGCTAAATTTACTCTCTGTGCAAAATTTCAACCAAATTGGGCCAAAACTCTGGCTTTTAGGACCATATTAGTCCATATCGGGCGAAAGATATATATGGGAGCTATATCTAAATCTGAACCGATTTCAATCAAATTTTGCACACTTGACTATACTAATAATTGTACTCCTTATGCAAAATTTCAACCAAATTCGGCCAAAAATCTGGCTTCTGGGGCCATATAAGTCCATATCGGTCGAAAGATATATATGGGAGCTATATCTAAATCTGAACCGATTTCTTCCAAAATCAATAGGGTTCTATTCTGACCCAAATTAGGAACATGTGCCAAATTTGAAGGCGATTGGACTTAAATTGCGACCTAGACTTTGATCACAAAAATGTGTTCACAGACAGACAGACGGACATGGTTATATCGACTCAGGGACCCACCCTGAGCATTATTGCCAAAGACACCATGTGTCTATCTCGTCTCCTTCTGGGTGTTACAAACATATGCACTAACTTATAATACCCTGTTCCACAGTGTGGCGCAGGGTATAATGACGTCCTAAATTGAATGAAATCAAGGCCTTAAGTGCGGTTGGGACGAATTTTCCCCCCACCATGAATCAAATATAATAGTTTCCATGGAAGATTCTTCGTTGTAGCATTTATGGATCTAAAAAAATATTTTATTTCCAGGCAAATCGGATAGTAATTGGGATGTCTAGACGCTCCAACAAATCGAAAGATCAATCTACATGGGGGCTATGCCAAAATATGGACCAACTAAAATACCTAGATTTCCAATATCAGAAAAATCGGATAAAAATTGAGGTGTATAGAATCCCAAGAAACCAAATCGATAGAACGGGTCATATGGTGGCTATAGCAAAACATGGACCGATTCGCACCATAATCGGCACATTTATTTATTAAACCAAAATACCTGTAGATTTGAATTTCAGGCAAATTGGATAAAAATTGCCGTGTCTAGAACATCTTGGACTTCTCAACACGGCAATTTTTATCGGCTATATGGGGGCTATACCGAAACATGGACTGATACACACCATCTTCGACATACTACCTTATGGACCTACAATACCTCTAGATTTAGAATTTCAGACAAATTGGATAAAAAATTGCGGTTTCTTGATACTCAAGACTTGTGTCTTGTCCTACTTTGGGGAAAAGAGACAGAAAGGTATTGGCAACACTGAGTTGTTAACGACCTGATCAGAGAATCTATGATAGCTTAATTTGTCACTGCAATATCTTATCCCTCATCACCCGATTTGCAGCTTTTGGAGAATAGGTCAATGTTGCTATAATTTTACCCACTCTTGCATTATGTTTTGGAATTACCCATAACATTCTAGGTATATTCTACAAAAAAAAACCTGTTGACCGCAAAACAAAAATGCTTAACGGAAAATATTTGAGAGGAAAAAAAAATCAAAGCTTAGATCGTGATTAACATCGCCACACGTGTGGTCTTTTATCTGAATGGTGTTAAGTCGACAAGGAATTTGGTTAATTGCCCCAAAGCTATTTAGAATATGCGATTATCGATGGAAAACAGCTTAGCAAATTATTAAACGTTGTTAACATAGTAATTATTTCGATAAAAAGTAGTCGAAAAGAACATAGTCCATGGTTATCCCATGTCGATGATTGCGATGAAGATGATGATGTTGGCTTAATTTGATTACCAATAATTTTTGCGAAATTTAAATACACCAACAAAAAAAAAAGAGCTATTGAAAACTGTAATAAGAGATGTCGTCAATGTTGTTGGTTATATAAGTTAAGAAGAAAACAACTATTTTTGATAAAACAATATATGACAACACTGCCCAGAATTCGAATCTGTGCCTGAGTATAAATGGGGGTTATATATAATTATGGACCAATATGAAACAATTTTTCCATGGTGAATTTCAACCGGACCGAGATTATTTCTATAGAAAATTTTGTCAAAATTTTATTTCTATAGAAAATTTTGTCAAAATTTTATTTCTATAGGGACTTTTGTAAAAATTTTGAATTTTATTATGTCAAAATTTTATTTATATAGAAAATTTTGTCAAAATTTTATTTCCATAGAAAATTTTGTCATAATTTTATCTCTATAGAAAATTATGTCAACATTTTATTTCTATAAAATATTTTGTGAAAATTGTATTTGTATAGAAATTTTTCTCAAAATTTTATTTGTATAGAAAATTTTGTCAAAAATTGACTTCTACAGAAAATTTTGTAAAAATTTTATTTCTACAGAAAATTTTGTCAAAATTTTATTTCTATAGAAAATTTTGTAAAAATTTTATTTCTACAGAAAATTTTGTCAAAATTTTATTTCTATAGAAAATTTTGTCAAAATTTTACTTCTATAGAAAATTTTGTCAAAATTTTATTGCTATAGAAAATTATGTCAAAATTTCACTTCTATAGAATATTTTGTCATAATTTTATTTCTAAAGAAAATTATGTCAAAATTTTATTTCTATAGAAATTTTTCTCAAAATCTTAATTCTATAGAAAATTTTGTCAAAATTTTATTTCTATAGAAAATTTTGTCAAAATTTTATTTCTATAGAAAATTATGGCAAAATTTTATTTCTATAGAAAATTTTCTCGAAATTTTATTTCTATAGAAAATGTTCTCAAAATTTTATTTCTGTAGCAAATTATGTCAAAAATATATTTCTATAGAAAATTTTCTCAAAATTTTTTTTCTATAGAAAATTTTGTCAAAATTTTATTTCTATAGAAAATTTTGGCAAAATTTTATTTCTATAGAAAATTTTCTCGAAATTTTATTTCTATAGATAATTTTGTCAAAATTTTATTTCTATAGAAAATTTTGTCAAAATTTTATTTCTATAGAAAATTTTCTCAAAATTTTATTTCTATAGAAAATTTTCTCGAAATTTTATTTCTATAGATAATTTTGTCAAAATTTTATTTCTATAGAAAATTTTGTAAAAATTTTATTTCTATAGAAAATTTTGGCAAAATTTTATTTCTATAGAATTTTTTTTTTTAAATTTTATTTCTATGGACAATTTGTCAAAATTGTATTTCCATAGAAAATTTTGTCAAAATTTTATTTCTATAGAAAATTTCCCCAAAATGTTATTTCTAATGAAAGTATTCTCAAAATTTTATTTCTATAGAAAATTTTCTCAAAATTTTATTTCTATAGAAAATTTTGTCAAAATTTTATTTCTATAGGAAATGTTATCAAAATTGTATTTCTATAGTAAATTTTGTCAAAATTTTACTTCTATAGAAAAGTTTGTAAAGTTTTTTCTTGTCTATAGAAAATTTTGTCAAAATTTTATTTCTATAGAAAATTTTCTTAAAATTTAATTTCTATAGAAAATTTCTCAACATTTTATTTCTATAGAAAATTTTCCCAAAATGTTATTTCTAATGAAAGGTTTCTCAAAATTTTATTTCTATAGAAAATTTCCGCAAAATGTTATTTCTAATGAAAGGTTTCTCAAAATTTCCCCACAATTTTGTTTCTAAAGAAAGTTTTCTCAAAAATTTATTTCTATAGAAAATTTTCTCAAAATTTTATTTCTATAAAAAATTTTGTCAAAATTTTATTTCTATAGAAAATTTTCTCAAAATTTTATTTCTATAGAAAATTTCCGCAAAATGTTTTTTCTAATGAAAGGATTCTCAAAGGTTATTTGTATAGAAAATTTTGTCAAAATTTTATTTCTATCGAAAATTTTGTCAAAATTTTATTTCTATAGAAAATTTTGTCAAAATTTTATTTCTATAGAAAACTGTGTCAAAATTTTATTTCTATAGAAAATTTTTTCAAAATCTTATTTCTATAGAAAATATTTTCAACATTTTATTTCTATAGAAAATTTTGTCAAAATTGTTTTTCTATAGAAAATTTTCTCAAAATTGTTTTTCTATAGAAAATTTCCCCACAATTTTGTTTCTAAAGAAAGTTTTCTCAAAAATTTATTTCTATAGAAAATTTTCTCAAAATTTTATTTCTATAGAAAATTTTCTCAAAATTTTATTTCTATAGAAATTTTTATCAACATTTTATTTCTATCGAAAATTTTGTTTCTATAGGAAATGTTATCAAAATTTTGTTTCTATAGGAAATGTTATCAAAATTTTATTTCTATAGTAAATTTTGTCAAAATTTTACTTCTATAGAAAATTTTGTAAAATTTTTTCTTGTCTATAGAAAATTTTGTCAAAATTTTATTTCTATAGAAAATTTTCTTAAAATTTAATTTCTATAGAAAATTTCTCAATATTTTATTTCTATAGAAAATTTTCTCAAAATGTAATTTCTAAAGAAAATTTTGACAAAATTTTATTTCTATAGAAGATTTTATCAACATATTATTTCTATAGAAAGTTTTGTCAAAATGTTATTTATATAGAAAATATTGTCAAAATTTTATTGCTATAGAAAATTGAAATACCTCTTGATTGGAGAAGAATATTTTAAAAACCATGAAGAATTCTAGCAATCTACCAAACAATAAAAAATCAGCTATTTTTGGTAGAATTCTACCCATTGTGGCAACCGTGCTCAGGGGCCGGCCCTGACTATTATTCACACAAGAAAAAAATTCTTATTCAATCACGAAACTAATTGATTCAAATAATTTTTTAATTGAAATGTCTTCAATCACAGAAATGATAGTATCAATCAAAAATTAATTGAAAGTCAATTAAAAAATTAATTGAAAGTCAATTAAAAAATTAATTGATCAAATTAAAAACTTTATTGATACTATTAATTTTTGTGATTGATTTTTGTTTCAATTAAAAAATTTGTTGAATCAATTAACTTTTAATTGAATATTTTTATACCCACCACCATAGAATGGTGACGGGGGTATAATAAGTTTGTCATTCCGTTTGTAACACATCGAAATATCGTTTTCCGACTATATAAAGTATATATATTCTTGATCAGGGAGAAATTCTAAGACGATATAACGATGTCCGTCTGTCCGTCTGTCTGTCTGTCTGTCTGTCTGTCTGTCTGTTGTAATCACGCTACAGTCTTCAATAATGAAGCAATCGTGCTGAAATTTTGCACAAACTCGTCTTTTGTCTGCAGGCAGGTCAAGTTCGAAGATGGGCTATATCGGTCCAGGTTTTGATATAGTCCCCATATAAACCGACCTCCCGATTTGGGGTCTTGGGCTTATAGAAATCGTAGTTTTTATCCAATTTGCCTGAAATTTGAAATCTAGAGGTATTTTATGACCATAAAGAGGTGTGCCAAAAATGGTGAGTATCGGTCCATGTTTTGGTATAGCCCCCATATAGACCGATCTCCCGATTTTATTTCTTGGGCTTATAGAAACCGCAATTTTTATTCAATTTACCTGAAATTGGAAATCTAGAGGTACTGTAGGATCACAAATACGTGTGCCAAAAATTGTGAGTATCGGTCCATAGTTTGGTATAGCCCCCATATAGACCCATCTCCCGATTTTACTTCTTGGGCTTATAGAAACCGCAGTTTTTATTCAATTTGCCTGAAATTGGAAATCTAGAGGTACTGTAGGACCACAAATACGTGTGCCAAAAATTGTGAGTATCGGTCCATATTTTGGTATAGCCCCCATATAGACCCATCTCCCGATTTTACTTCTTGGGCTTATAGAAACCGCAGTTTTTATTCAATTTACCTGAAATTGGAAATCTAGAGGTATTGTAGGACCACAAATAAAGGGTGATTTGTTAAGAGCTTGATAACTTTTTTTTTAAAAAAAACGCATAAAATTTGCAAAATCTCATCGGTTCTTTATTTGAAACGTTAGATTGGTCCATGACATTTACTTTTTGAAGATAATTTCATTTAAATGTTGACCGCGGCTGCGTCTTAGGTGGTCCATTCGGAAAGTCCAATTTTGGGCAACTTTTTCGAGCATTTCGGCCGGAATAGCCCGAATTTCTTCGGAAATGTTGTCTTCCAAAGCTGGAATAGTTGCTGGCTTATTTCTGTAGACTTTAGACTTGACGTAGCCCCACAAAAAATAGTCTAAAGGCGTCAAATCGCATGATCTTGGTGGCCAACTTACCGGTCCATTTCTTGAGATGAATTGTTCTCCGAAGTTTTCCCTCAAAATGGCCATAGAATCGCGAGCTGTGTGGCATGTAGCGCCATCTTGTTGAAACCACATGTCAACCAAGTTCAGTTCTTCCATTTTTGGCAACAAAAAGTTTGTTAGCATCGAACGATAGCGATCGCCATTCACCGTAACGTTGCGTCCAACAGCATCTTTGAAAAAATACGGTCCAATGATTCCACCAGCGTACAAACCACACCAAACAGTGCATTTTTCGGGATGCATGGGCAGTTCTTGAACGGCTTCTGGTTGCTCTTCACTCCAAATGCGGCAATTTTGCTTATTTACGTAGCCATTCAACCAGAAATGAGCCTCATCGCTGAACAAAATTTGTCGATAAAAAAGCGGATTTTCTGTCAACTTTTCTAGGGCCCATTCACTGAAAATTCGACGTTGTGGCAGATCGTTCGGCTATTCATGATGAAATGTCAAAGCATACTGAGCATCTTTCTCTTTGACACCATGTCTGAAATCCCACGTGATCTGTCAAATACTAATGCATGAAAATCCTAACCTCAAAAGAATCACCCTTTAGAAATTTTTGTCAAAATTTTATTTCAATAGAAAATTTTGTCAAAATTTTATTTCTATAGGAAATTTTATCAAAATTTTATTTCTATAGTAAATTTTGTCAAAATTTTGCTTCTATAGTAGTTTTTTGTTCTATAGAAAATTTTGTCAAAATTTTATTTCTACAGAAAATTTTCTCAAAATGTAATTTCTATAGAAAATTTCTCAATATTTTATTTCTATAGAAAATTTTCTCAAAATTAAATTTCTAAAGAAAATTTTGACAAAATTTTATTTCTATAGAAGATTTTATCAACATATTATTTCTATAGAAAACTTTGAATAGAAAATATTGTCAAAATTTTATTTCTATAGAAAATTGAAATACCTCTTAGTTGGAGAAGAATATTTTAAAAATTCTACCAAACCATGAAGAATTCTAGCAATCTACCAAACAATAAAAAATCATTTTTGGTAGAATTGTACCCATTATGGCAACCGTGCTCAGGGGCCGGCCCTGAGTATTATTCACACAAAAAAATTCTGATTCAATCACGAAACTAATTGATTCAAATAATTTTTTAATTGAAATGTCTTCAATCACAGAAATGATAGTATCAATCAAAAATTAATTGAAAGTCAATTAAAAAATTAATTGAAAGTCAATTAAAACATTAATTGAAATTCACTTAAAAAATTAATTGATCCAATTAAAAACTTTATTGATATTATTAATTTTTGTGATAGATTTTTGTTTCAATTAAAAAATTTGTTGAATAAATTAACTTTTAAATGAATATTTTTTAAAACTCAATTAAGACTTTAAAGGGAAAAAATTTCGTGAAATTATTTTCTGTGTTTTCAAAGACACACATTTAGCGGACATCTCGTCTCCTTTTGGGTGGAGAATATCCTGTTCCAGGGTGCGGGATAGGATATAACCATAATATGGGATCTAAAGTATGTCAAAGGGTAAAATAAAGTCAATGCCACCTTACTTTCGTCACCACTTGCTGGTTTTTGCAACTTTTTTCCTAGGTCCCCATTACTTCCAAAGATGATAAAGGGGTAAATTGTTTTGGGTTTTCCATTTTATATATAGCCATAGCTAAGAGTATGACTTGGTCGTGATCACAACATCATGATTTTTAAATTTTCACCATTGGATTGTCATTAAAACACCCCCCCCCCCCACCCAAGCCCTCGCCACAACCACCACATTCCTTCTATTACTTCTTTATCTGCAATAATTCACTTGATTTGGCAACCCTTCTCCACTCTCACGTATCGCATATTCAAATGTCTCCCGCCACTACACTAAGAGGCATAGGGGGCCCTGCTGCTTTGTGTCTTTGTTGTTAAATTAAATGAAAGTTCACGGTCACTAGAAATTGTAAAACAAAAAAATCTACAGTTTGTTTTTATTTGAACTTTTTTTTTTTTGCTCTTACTACTTGGGCTTTGTTTGGATTTATTTCTAGCGTTCTTTGTTTTGATTATACATTCGCAAGAGTTGATTTTTTGTTGTTGTTTGAGAAATTTATTTTTGTTTGGATTAAGTTTGGATTTTGTATTTCATTTTCTTTCGCTTTCGGTATCCCGGAATTTTCGATACAGGCGTGGGAAATAATTTAGCAATGATTGTTGATGATGATGATGCGGGAATGACATATCACACTGAAAAAAATATTGACCTAATTTGAGAGATTATGCAACATAAAGTTTAGAACACATAAATTACATAATATTAAGGGCAAATTTCTAAAAATTTATGAAATTTTAATTAAATGAAAGCATATAATCTGTACTTCAAAATGATTTTTTTCATTAAATTTGGGACACAAATTTTGAAAATTTGCGTCTTCTCTGTACAATTCGTAGTTCTTTGAATTAAGGAAAATGTTCCTTAAACTAAAGAAACACATTTTTGATTTACAGAAATCGTAAATTTTTTAACTGGCATTTGTTTGTACTTGAATAGCTTTATTAATACACTGCGAAAAGAGAATGAAAATTCGACAAACTATAAAAACTATTGTAAGGTGACAAATCTCCTTACTTTTTAAAAAAGGGAATCGCTTTAATTTTGTAATTTTATTGTAAGACAGAACGTCAGTACAAGTCTTCAGGATACAGGCCACAATAGACACCAGGTCTTCTTATGGCTTTGCAAATATAATGTTAAATTTTTTTTTAAGTTTGCTTTAAAAAAAAATTGTAATTTTATAAAATTTTTTATATTTTTATTCTTGAGACTCAGTAAGACAGAACGTCAGTACAAGTCTTCAGGATACAGGCCACAATAGACACAAGGTCTTCTTATGGCTTTTCAAATAAAATTTTATAGGTTTTTTATATTTTTTATACCCTCCACCATAGGATGGGGGTATATTAACTTTGTCATTCCGTTTGTAACACATCGAAATATTGATCTAAGACCCCATAAAGTATATATATTCTGGGTCGTGGTGAAATTCTGAGTCGATCTGAGTATGCCCGTCCGTCCGTCTGTTGAAATCACGCTAACTTCCGAACGAAACAAGCTATCGACTTGAAACTTGGCACAAGTAGTTGTTATTGATGTAGGTCGAATGGTATTGTAAATGGCCCATATCGGTCCACTTTTACGTATAGCCCCCATATAAATGGATCCCCAAATTTGGCTTGCAGACGCTCTAAGAGAAGCAACTTTCATTCGATTCGACTGAAATTTGGTACATTATGTTAGTATATGGTGTCTAACAACCATGCAAAAATTGGTCCGCATCGGTCCATAATTATATATAGCCCCCATATAAACCGATCCCCCGATTCAGCTGTCGGAGCCTCTAAGAGAAGCAAATTTCATCCGATCCGACTGAAATTTGGTACATTATGTTAGTATATGGTCTCTAACAACCATGCAAAAATTGGTCCGCATCGGTACATAATTATATATAGCTCCCATATAAACCGATCCCCCGATTCAGCTGTCGGAGCCTCTAAGAGAAGCAAATTTCATCCCATCCGGCTGAAATTTGGTACATGGTGTTAGTATATGGTCTCTAACAACCATGCAAAAATTGGTCCACATCGGTCCATAATTATATATAGCACCCATATAAACCGATCCCCTGATTTGGTTTGCGGAGCCTCTAAGAGAAGAAAATTTCATCCAATCCGGCTGAAATTTGGTACATGGTGTTAGTATATGGTCTCTAATGACCATGCAAAAATTGGTCCGCATCGGTCCATAATTATATATAGCCCCCATATAAACCGATCCCCAGATTTGGTTTGCGGAGCCTCTAAGAGAAGAAAATTTCATCCGATCCGGCTGAAATTTGGTACATGGTGTTAGTGTATGGTCTCTAATGACCATGCAAAAATTGGTTCACATCGGTCCATAATTATATATAGCCCCCATATAAACCGATCGCCAGATTTGGTTTGCGGAGCCTCTAAGAGAAGAAAATTTCATCCGATCCGGCTGAAATTTGGTACATGGTGTTAGTATATGGTCTCTAATGACCATGCAATAATTGGTCCACATCGGTCCATAATTATATATAGCCCCCATATAAACCGATCCCAGATTTGACCTCCGGAGCCCCTTGGAAGAGCAAAATTCATCCGATTCGGTTGAAATTTGTTACGTGATGTTAGTATATGGTATCCAACAACCATGCAGGAATTGGTTCATATCAGTCCATAATTATATATAGCCCCCATATAAACCGATTCCCAGATTTGACCTCCGATGCCTTTTGGAGAAGCAAAATTCATCCGATCTGGTTGAAATTTGGTACATGGTGTTAGTATATGGTCTCTAACAACCATGCAAAAATTTGTCCGCATCGGTCCATAATTATATATAGCCCCCATATAAACCGATCCCGAGATTTGGTTTTGGAGTCTCTTGGAGGAGCAAATTTCATCCGAGTCAGTTGAAATTTGGTACATTGTGCTAGTATATGGCCGTTAAGAACCATGCCTAACTAGGTCCATATCGGTCTATAGTTATATATAGCCCTCAGATAAATCGATCCCCGATCACACAAAAATTGGTCCATATCAAGTTCATAATTGTATATAGCCCCCATATAAGCGACCACCATATTTCAATACTGGCTCCCTACGTACCGTGCAAAAGTCCATATCGATTCGTAATTTTTTGTAGACTTACCTACACATACCTGTTTTGTCTAATATATACCACATATGGACTAACTCACAATTTAGAAAACGATTTAAGATACCACAACCCAAGTAATTCGATTGTGGATGACCGTCTTTCGTAGAAGTTTCTACGCAATCCATGGTGGAGGTTACATAAGATTCGGCCTGGCCGAACCAGAGAAGGAATATGATCACCTCAAACATGTTGTAAGAGCAAAATGTTATTTTTGGGTGGTGACCGTGTAACATGGTTTTCGCAGCCATGTTATTTTCTCGGAAATCATTTATTTGATTTCGGCAAGCAAGTTATATTTGACGAGAAAATAACATTTTAGTGACAAACATGTTACATGGTCACCATACAAAATTAACATTTTGCTCTTGAAACATGTTTGAGGTGATCATATTCCTCCTCTGCGTGTATATACTTGTTGTTTTTAAGTTTGCTCTCCGAAATGAAACAAACGTTGTCTTTCCTCTTTTCTCTTTGTTTATTTCCAAACAAGTACAGGAATGAAATTTACAATTTGATTATGCACCAAGCTAAGCTCTGAGTGTCTAACATTACAGGTGTTTTGAGTAAAATCTATCACAAGAGATGCATATGCTATTAACAAAATATCAGAATCCAAAAACAAACAATATTATGACGAGTAGAAAAGCGTACAGTTATTTTAGTGAGAATAACTTGCCAACAAAATAAAAATATCTCTCAATGTGAGAATAAAATTGAGATGCAAAAGTGATCATTGTATATGAGAGATAATTGTAATAATATTCAGATAGATCAATGTGAGAATAGAATTGTGGTGCAAAAATTATCATTGTATATGTGAGATAAGTATATTCAGATAAAACAATGTTAACATGTGAAATAACATAAATACATAATAACATTTTATGAGAAGTTTAACATAACATAAAATTTAATAATGCTGTCAATGATTTTGGTTTTAATCAGTACTGCTACACTATGTTATGCGTAAATTGGTCGTTCTGTTCCATAAGAACAGATGGTCCCCATATAAAACGATTCCCAGACTTTCGAAGCCCCTTAGAGGATCATACGATCTAGTTGAAATTTGCTGCTTGTTGTCGATTTATGCCTTCCTCTAACAACCATGCAAAAAATAAATTATGAAAATTCTGTGAATTTTATACCAGCAGCACTATATTTGTGTAATGCCGGGAATTCTCAACGCATCTGCTGCAAAGGCTTGTACAAGCCTATTCGAAGTAATCGATGTTCTAGTGAAGGCAATACACTGCACGAATACTTCGATTATTGAATAGAACAGAAACACTGTAAAGCGATTACAGTGTCAAGCATTGCAGAGCCATCACATTCAAAAGGAATCGTTGTGCAGTTCTTTTTAATATTTTGGTTTTGTTGTAATCGTCACGATACGAGTAAAACATAAACATTTGTAGTGAAGATAGAATATTTTGCTTTAGCAAAGACGAAACTTCGCATGTGACACGAAATAACTATCAGCAGAAAAATAAAAACAATCGATCAGTTGATTGGCAGAAGTCAGTGAATGCAGGCGGTGGGCGGGTCTGTGCCTTTTATTATATGTGCCAACAACAAACAAAATAGGAATGGAGAGTGTGTGTAGCATATTCTTATAGGTGAGAGAACGGAATAACTTCATCTTCATCACAGCAATGGAAATTATAAAACGAATGGAATTGGAATTCCGATTACATTCGAATACTTCAGAACATTGTTTGGTGCTTGATCTATTGGGTTCTCTTTAGTCTGTTTCACAATTTTCAAGGTTTATATTTTACTCGTTTGAGAAATGGACAATGAAGTTATTACTCGAATTGTGTGGCGTGTGCTTGAAGTAATTGCTTGTGTATTCGTTGTAGAGGTTTGATCTGCTATTACATCACAAATTCATTTGCATTGTGAAATACGAGTATTCCACGAATTTCTTTTCTCAAGGATGACAACAACTCAGTCGCTTAGGCAAAAAGCAAATACATACGTATCCATTAATAATTTGGTGTATATTATAAATAGAAATTAAAATGTTCTAAATAAATTTAATTTAAGTATCTTAAATGTGACAACCTCGAATTATTCGCTTTTGTTTAATTAGGGAATGATAATGTGCAAAAAAAAGCAACAAAACGACAACAGATTGAAATTCTAGTCGCTTTTGTCTTTATTGTGTGTATGATGAGTGTGTGGTATGAATAAAACTTTGAAGTGGTATGAATAAAAATGAAAAAAAAAAAATAATAATAAATAAATATATAAATAATTATTTTAGGCAATTTGGATAAATCAATTTATTCAAAGATTTAAAACCGGTTTATTTCAATTAAAACGTGTAAGTAACAATGCGGATCTGGAGAGTAGCTCAATATGGAATTGTTTTTGTGTGCTTTAATTTATTTAGTATGAAATTTTTCGGTTTATTTAGGCATGAGTTTTGTGAAATTCGTGAGAACTTTGTTTTTTGGTAAAAATATTAATTGTGAATATATTTTGAAGAAAAAAAATTCTTGATATTTAAGAGCGAAGTAATTAGCAAACAAATTTGGTATTTTTATTATCGACCGAAAATTCAATAATTTAATTAAATTCAAATTATAAATAAATAAACTTGCTGTAAATTAACATTTAACTTTAATTGTAATAAATTTACTGAACTTTTAGTAAAGTGTGGCTTCACGTTGCTGCAATTTCTAAGCCTTTCGTCTGACAGTTGATAGATTTATCCCAGTGACAGTTCACTTTATTGTTTACAAGCTCACTACATCCAGAAAAGGAATATGGTGACCTCCTAAAGCAAAATGTTATTTGTGGATGGGGAGAAAACCACATTTTTGCCGCAAAAAGTTGTTCTTTCGCCCAACATAACATTGTTGGCGAAAGCACATAAAAAATAAAAATAAACAATAATAAAAATAACAAGTATATACGGCCGTAAGTTTAACCAGGCCGAATCTTATGTACCCTCCATCATGGATTGCGTAGAAACTTCTACGAAAGACTATCATCCACAATCGAATTAATTGGGTTGTGGTATCTTAAAACTTCTTAACATCGTTTTCTAAATTGTGAGTTAGTCCACACGTGGTATATATTAGACAAAAAATTTATGTATAGGTAAGTCTACAAATAATTACGAATCGATATGGACTTTTGCACGGTACGTAAGGAGCCAGAATTGAAATATGGGGGTCGCTTAGATGGGAGCTATATACAATTATGAACTTGATATGGACCAATTTTTGTGTGATCGGGGATCGATTTATCTGAGGGCTATATATAACTATAGACCGATATGGACTTAGTTAGGCATGGTTGTTAACGGCCATATACTAGCACAATATACCAAATTTATACTGACACGGATGAAATTTGCTCCTCCAAGAGGCTCCAAAACCAAATCTCGGGACCGGTTTATATGGGGGCTATATATAATTATGGAGTGATATGGGCCACTTTTGGCATGGCCATTAAATATCATATACTACCACCACGTACCAAATTTCAACCAGATCGTATGAATTTTGCTTCTCCAAAAGGCACCGGAGGTCAAATCTGGGGATCGGTTTATATGGGGCTATATATAATTGTGGACTGATATGAACTAATTCCTGAATGGTTGTTGGATAACATATACTAACACCACGTACCAAATTTCAACCGGATCGGATGAAAGTTGCTTCTCTTAGAGGCTCCGCAAGCCAAATCGGGGGATCGGTTTATATGGCGGCTATATATAATTATGGACCGTTATAAAGCAATTTTTGCATGGTTTTTAGAGACGATATACTAACACCACGTACCAAATTTCAACCGGATCGGATGAAATTTGTTCCTCCAAAAGGCTCCGAAGGTCAAATCTGGGGATCGGTTTACATGGGTGCTATATATAATTATGGACCGATGTGGACCAATTTTTGCATAGTTGTTAGAGACCATATACTTACACCATGTACCAAATTTCAGCTGGATCGGATGAAATTTGCTTCTCTTAGAGGCTCCGCAAGCCAAATCTGGGATCGTTTTATATGGGGCTATATATAATTATGGACCGATATGAAGCAATTTCTGCATGGTTGTTAGAGATCATATGCTGACACCATGTACCAAATTTCAGCCGGATCGGATGAAATTTGCTTCTCTTAGAGTCCCCGCAAGCCAAATTTGGGGGTCCGTTTATATGGGGGCTATACCTAAAAGTGGACCGATATGGCCCATTTGCAATACCATCCGACCTACATCAATAACAACTACTTATGCCAAGTTTCAAGTCGATAGTTTGTTTCGTTCGGAAGTTAGCGTGATTTCAACAGACGGACGGACATACTCAGATCGACTCAGAATTTCACCACGACCCAGAATATATATACCTTATGGAGTCTTAGAGCAATATTTCGATGTGTTACAAACGGAATGAGGGTATGGCGGAGGCTATGGCGGAGGGTATAAAAATAATATGGTTGCGACAATGTTCACCGTTCAAAAATAACATTTTTCTCTAGGAAATATGGCGAGAATGGATGAAACGTGAATTGAAAGATGACCTTGGACAAAGGCCATTGACGTTTAAAAAATTTTAAGAGCTCACCTATTCACAAAAAAGTTAGACTGGAAAGAGCCAAGCAGTTGCTTGCTTCACTTACTCGAAAATGGCCCGTTACCGGGTTTCTCCCATGAGCAGTTTGTGAACGAACAAAATGATCGGTTTTACTTGCTAAAGAGGTCAGTTGCATTCGATTGGCCACCAGAACGCAAGCGCCGCTCATGGTAATGATGTGGGCTGCCATAACGGCGATAATCACTATCCACTTGTATTCATCGACCGGACGAAATACATTTATGGAAGCTGAACCGATTGTAACTAAATTTGGCATGCATACGAGTTACTACTCGTATGCTAATGTTAATTCTACTTCCTGTGCAAAATTTAAAGCAAATCAGGGTAATACACTCGCTTCTGGGGCTATATACATCTGAACCGATTTCTACCAAAATCAGTAGAGCCTATGCCAACCCAAACAACATACCTGAAGTCCATTGGATTAAAATTGCCCAATATCAATATTTTGGAAGACAGACGGACATGGTTAGATCGAGTGCAGAGTGCAGCCCTAAGATATCATGTGTTTGCCTCGACTCCTTCTGCATGTTCCAAACATATGCACTGTTCCACAGCGAGGTTCAGGGTATAATTAAAAAAATATAGTGGTTAGCTTTGTTCCATTACATATCAGCCAGCCTGTAACATATTAAATTAAAATCGTGTTTTTTTTATAAAATGGATGCGAAAAACGTTCCTTTATATATAGTTTTTTTAGATAAGTTTGAAAAAGGTATTCAGGTCGGCTGACCTATGTCGGTATTCGGCTTAATGTGCGCTCTAACCTTTCATTTCCATCATTTCAATGTTCCATTCCAAATGTTTCAGTCCCTTTTCCCAAGCCGAACCAGGTTCCAAATCATATCTTCCCCGTTAGGGGTGGCTCTATATAATTTATAAGAAGGCTAGGGACATATGTAGTGTTCCATGGTCTCGTCTTCCGCAGCTCCTATTCGGCCCTCACTTCTAGTGCCCGGTCATAATACCCACTTCCATAATTCCTATTCTCCTTCACTAGTTCTTCAGCCTATTTCTTGTTTTGGTCACCCCATAAAATTTTCGACCTTCAGTCCGTTGCTTTGTTTATAGGACATAGAGTCCTGACACCCGTATGGTGCGGATAAGCGAAAACTTTTCGTTGTATTAATGAATCATGATGTTAATATGGAACCAACTTACAAATTCAACGATTGCTTTCGTTGTATTAACGTACATTTTCGCTGCATCAACATAGATTTTCATTATAGTAACGACATAGAGATATCTTTATGTGAGGACCATCCATTAGAGATTATGGACATATACATCAAAACTTACTGGACTCAAAAATCCAGGCAAATATTTCAATTGCCAACAAACCGAAACCAGCAAAATTGAAAATTGGAGGAAGGAGGAAGGAGGGTGTATCCTATGATGCTAATGTGGCCTTTGTTTTGTTTTGGTTAAGTATAATTATTTCCCATAATTAAGAAGAAAAATGCTAAAGGCTTTATAGCCTTAATACCATGGATCACATAAAAATTAATTGCGTTAAGTTTTGTTCTTTTGAATTTTGTTTTCAATTCTTGAGGGCGAAAATAACTTTGGAAAACTATGCGAACTATGAACAACTTGGCTAGGCAAAAACTAAATATATGTATGTGGAAAACATAGAAAAAAAAACAAAACAAAACAATATAAATTACCCTCACTAATAATGTGAACACAACGCTAACGCTTATTTATGTTGGCTGTTTTAAAAGATTAATGAATTTTTACGATTTTCATGTTTTTATTTATTTTGACTAGTCTGCGTCAAAATATTGAAGCCTAGAAACTTTGCATGTCGGCAGCATAAAATCTCTGAATGATGCCATCATAGATAATCGATTTTGTTCGAGATGGAAGGAGATGCTATGAACAAATCGATTAAGAATTCAATCTATGGATATACAAAAGCTTCACGGTTTTTGTGTTTTTTATTTTCTTTGTGTGCTCTTTTTGCTACTAAAATAGTTTTGACCAATTACTAGGAACAAAAATCATTTGCATTGTATAACTAAATCGTACAATCTGGTCTCAAATATTAACTCACCTAATTGCTTTGGGTTATTAGTAATGCCTATTACTTAAACAAAAAATGCCGAAATGGTTTTTAATAAATATTTATAAAAAAAAGAGAAGACTATGTAGAAAAAATTTTTTTTCATAATAGTGTGAATATATAAAGCCTATAATTTGAATATTTATTTCCATTAATTGTTTCGTTTTCGATACCAAGGTTTTAGGTCCAGCTCGGAAGAGATAAAGAGAAATATTATCTATAATGAAAAGAGATAAACATGAAATTTTGTTATCTATCAGAAAAGGAGAGCTGTAACAGGTCGACGCTCATACCCATTTATACATTCCTAATTTCTCGCATATATATCCATTTTGAATTTACACATTTATGTTAACAAGTTTCTAATGTTAGATTGCATTAACTGAGATCATTCACGTTAAATACACATTAACAGTGTTATGTAGTCATTGCTATACCGGTGATCATTTACAATAACAAAAGTTTTAAATTCTTGCTCTCAATAGTTATGTTAAAGCGCTTGTATTCAGTAATCACACATAAACTCAATACAAATTACAACTGGTTGTCTCTTGCTCTCAATTGTATTTTTGTATACCACTGTCAAAAACTCACTGTATGATTAACCAATCACTATGCATTGAGCGATCTCATCATTAAATATGACAAGCGTAATGGTAGAATCTATTCAAATTATTTATCACTCTGACCGAACAGTGAAAGAATAAGGACGTAAACAAACCCAAGGGCATTTTATTTTCAGAAGGCGAATAACATAAAAAAATAATCGCTAAGACTCAGTAAGGAAAGGATGCCTAGTAATAACCCTACGGAAAATTGGTGCACATTGCCACTGACGGACGCATCACAGGACTGGTACCGGTCATCCAGTTTGTCGTAGTTTTTAAATAATCATAATTTAATAATTTCCATACTCGCTTGATATAAAAATCTTATTGGATCTACACATTTAGTGAACCAGAATAATCTGATGCTATTGGGATAACCAAAATGAAACAGATTCCTAAGAGTTTGTCCTTGATTGGTTCATGAGGACCTGTCTATGGAGTGCTACTACTAAAATGTCCCAGGACATGGCCTTAGGAACGAGTCCAAGATGTGTCCTAAAGTGTAAATTTACTCCTTCAATGGCAAACCCATGTTAAAGTGACCGGTCCCTTCCATACGTCTTGACCAGAACTAGGATTGATCTATACACACTAGGGACTACTCCTGTACCGGTCCTGTGGTTAATCCATTTCCCGTAGAGAAAATATAAAATTAAATACACACAAAATTTAAGCAAGTATATACGGCTGAAAGTTCGACTAGGTCAAATCTTATGGCCAGAGATGGTCGGTCGTAAACTGCAAGGTATTTGTACAATTTCGGGAGATCTACGAAAAGTAGACTGTATTTTTCTTTGAAACCTCTCAAATTGCAATCAATTGGTAATTTTCACAAAGGCAACCAAAAAGAAAAAAGGCAGAAAAGGTTTCGTTTTAATTTTGATGAAGGGTTTATTGTGGGATGCTGCTACTTACCGCTTGAGTCATCGCTGTATCAATGCCACTTTGCCGACACAAGCCATCATCAAGATTACAAAGTTACAATATTTCATTGGAATATCAGTTAAAATGGTTGCCCTTTATCCAATTGAGTTAAAGTTTTAAATTCATGAGTACGAAGATTGGATAAAGGGTTGCCATTGCAGAATAATAGTAATAACAAATCCATGATATTTAAAATGTTTTGTATAACAGTTAATAATTCATAATGGAATTCAAAATGTATTTTGCAATTAAAGAAGCATAATTCAAGTGGACATTAAAGTTGTTAAAGGCGCTTCAATAAGCCGGCCCCCTTGCAGTACTGCAACGTTAAAAATGACATGCCCGGATATTGTCCGTCCAAAAACCGTACTTTGGGCGATAGGCATGGAGGAGGAGGTTTGGATCAGCCCGGCTTGTAGAATGAGAGGAATTTGGTTATTGGCGAGCATGATTTCAACATTGACTGGGTTGAAAAAGTGCGGATCGGCGAAATCAGTTAGATGATTATAGATATTCATTAGTTTCTTCTCCGTAGTAGCTTAGGGAAATGTGGTATTGAGTTGAGTGCGTACCTCTCCTATGATGCTGTTTTATCGTGGTAAAATAGAAGATTCACGGTACAGAATTGTTTATTTCCCTTGCGACATTTATGACATATTTTACCATACGTCAAAATCGTCGTAAACCTTCGCATAAAATTTATGGTGATTTCGATTGGGGAACAAGATGAAATTGATTGCAAAACATTAAGGACACTGTCATAGATTTTGGATGGATCTATGCAATTTTGGGAAAATTTTATCAAAAAAACTACCAAACAATAAAATCTTATTAGTCAAAATTTTATTTCTATAGAAAATTTTGACAAAATTGTATGTTTGTACAAAATTTTATTTTAGTAGAAAAATTTGTGAAAATTTTATTTCAGTAGAAAATTTTGTCAAAATTTTATTTCTATAGAAAATTTTGTCAAAATGTTATTTCTATAGAAAATATTGTCAACATTTTATTTCTATAGAAGATATTGTCTAAATGTTATTTCCATAGAAAACTTTTTCAACATTTTATTTCTATAGAAAATTTTGTCAAAATTTTATGTTTGTACAAAATTTTATTTCAGTAGAAAATTTTGTAAAAATTTTATTTCTATAGAAAATTTTGTCAAAATTGTATTTCTATGGAAAATTTTGTCATCTAAAGAAAAATTTATTTCTATAGAAAATTTTGTCAAAATTTTATTTCTATAGAAAATTTTGACAAAATTGTATGTTTGTACAAAATTTTATTTTAGTAGAAAAATTTGTGAAAATTTTATGTTTGTACAAAATTTTATTTCAGTAGAAAAGTTTATGAAAATTTTATTTCAGTTGAAAATTTTTTCAAAATTTTATTTCTATAGAAAATGTTGTCAAAATTTTATTTCCATAGAAAATTTTGTCAAAATGTTTTTTCTATAGAAAATTTTGTCAACATTTTATTTCAGTAGAAAATTGTGTCAAAATGTTTTTTCTATAGAAAATTTTGTCAACATTTTATTTCAGTAGAAAATTTTGCAAAAAAAAATATTTCTATAGAAAATGTTGTAAAAATTTTATTTCTATGGAAAATTTTGTCATCTATAGAAAATTTTATCAAAATTTTATTTCTATAGGAAATTTTGTCAAAATTTTATCCCTATACAAGGTCGTGGGTTCGATTCCTGTTTCGACCGAACACCAAAAATTTTTTCAGCGGTGGATTATCCCACCTCAGTAATGCTGGTGACATTTCTGAGGGTTTCAAAGCTTCTCTAAGTGGTTTCACTGCAATGTGGAACACCGTTCGGACTCGGCTATAAATAGGAGGTCCCTTGTCATTGAGCTTAACATGGAATCGGACAGCACTCAGTGATAAGAGAGAAGTTCTCCAATGTGGTATCACAATGGACTGAATAGTCTAAGTGAGCCTGATACATCGGGCTGCTACCTAACCTAACCTAACCTAACCATCCCTATAGAAAATTTTGTCAAAATTTTATTTCTATAGAAAATTTTGTCAAAATTTTATTTCCATAGAAAATTTTGTCAAAATGTTTTTTCTATAGAAAATTTTGTCAAAATTTTATGTTTGTGCAAAATTTTATTTCAGTAGAAAATTTTGTAAAAATTTTATTTCTATAGAAAATTTTGTCAAAATTTTATTTCTATAGAAAATTTTGTCAAAATTTTATTTCTATGGAAAATTTTGTCATCTAAAGAAAATTTTATCAACATTTTATTTCTATAGAAAATTTTGTTAAAATTTTATTTCAGTAAAAAATTTTGTCAAAATTTTATGTTTGTACAAAATTTTATTTCAGTAGAAAAGTTTGTGAAAATTTTATTTCAGTTGAAAAATTTTTCAAAATTTTATTTCCAAAGAAAATTTTGTCAAAATGTTTTTATACCCTGCGCCACACTGTGGAACAGGGTATTATAAGTTAGTGCATATGTTCGTAACACCCAGAAGGAGACGAGATAGACACATGATGTCTTTGGCAATAATGCTCAGGGTGGGTCCCTGAGTCGATCTAGCCATGTCCGTCTGTCCGTCCGTCCGTCTGTCTGTGAACACATTTTTGTGATCAAAGTCTAGGTCGCAATTTAAGTCCAATCGCCTTCAAATTTGGCACATATTCCTAATTTGGGTCAGAATAGAACCCTATTTTGGAAGAAATCGGTTCAGATGTAGATATAGCTTCCATATATATTTTTCCCCCGATATGGACTTATAGGGCCCCAGAAGCCAGAGTTTTGACCCAATTTGCTTAAAATTTTGCACAAGAAGAACAATAAGTACTATAGTCAAGTGTGCCAAATTTTATTGAAATCGGTTCAGATTTAGATATAGCTCCCATATATATCTTTCGCCCGATATGTACTAATACGGTTCCAGAAGCCAGAGTTTTACCCCAATTTGGTTGAAATTTTGCACTAAGAGTACAATTAGTAGTGTAGTCAAGTGTGCCAAATTTTATTGAAATGGGTTCAGATCTAGATACATCTCCCATATATATCGTTCGCCCGATTTACACTCATATGACCACAGTGGCCAATTTTTGACTCCGATTTAATTGAAATTTTGCACAGGGAGTAGAATTAGCATTGTTTGTAGCTATGCGTGCCAAATTTGGTTGAAATCGGTTCAGATTTAGATATAGCTCCTATATACATATTTTTCTGATTTCGACAAAAATGGTCAAAATATCAACATTTTCCTTGTAAAATCGCTCCTGCTTAGTCGAAAAGTTGTAAAAATGGCTCTAATTTTCCTAAACTTCTAATACATATATACCGAGCGGTAAATCATAAATAAACTTTTGCGAAGTTTCCTTGAAATTGCTTCAGATTTAAATGTTTCCCATATTTTTTTACTAACATTAGCCGACTTAAATTTTGAGTCTATAGATTTTGTAGAAGTCTATCAAATTCTGTCCAGATCGAGTGATTTAAATGTATGTATTTGGGACAAACCTTTATATATGGCACCTAACACATTTGACGGATGTGATATGGTATCGAACTTTTAGATCTACAAAGTGGTGCAGGGTATAATATAGTCGGCCCCGTCCGACTTTAGACTTTCCTTACTTGTTTCTATAGAAAATTTTGTCAACATTTTATTTCAGTAGAAAATTGTGTCAAAATGTTTTTTTCTATAGAAAATTTTGTCAACATTTTATTTCAGTAGAAAATTTTGTAAACATTTTATTTCTATAGAAAATTTTGTCAAAATTTTATTTCTATGGAAAATGTTGTCATCTATAGAAAATTTTATCAAAAGTTTATTCCTATAGAAAGTTTTGCCAAAATTGTATCCCTATAGAAAATTTTGTCAAAATTTTATCCCTATAGAAAATTTTGTCAAAATTTTATTTCTATAGAAAATTTTGTCAACATTTTATTTCTATAGAAAATTTTGTCAACATTTTATTTCTATAGAAAATTTTTCCAAAATTTTATTTCTATAGAAATTTTGTCAAAATTTTATTTCTATAGAAAATATTGTCGATTTTATTTCTACAACAAATTGTGCAAAATGTTTTTTTCTATATATGAATTATCTCTTAGTTGGAGAGGAATATTTTGCAAAATCTACCAAACAGTAAAAAAATTATTATTTTTGGTAGAATTCTACCAAGTGGGGAAACCGTGTCCGGTATCCCTACATTATTATAGATTTTTTATTTGACATGTAATTGCCCAGAATTTACATTTGGATAAAAACAAACAATATTATATTTTCTAATTCCCTACCAAATAGAATTTCATCGGAAAATTCATTTCGAGATGAATTTTTTTGTGGAACAAGTTCCATTTGTTTTGCAGGTTGGTGAATAGTAGGAACTTTATAAGTTGAATATATCAGAATTCGAAAATTGAAAAACAAAATTGTATGGAAATTAAATAATTTTAACGTTATACAATAATAGTCACCGCAATATGTTTTAAACATCGGGATTATGTGGTTAACGATATGATGGCGGGGGAGGGTAAGCCAGGAAATTAAGAGGCGTGTGCGTGTGATGTGAGGCAATAAAACAGAATTTTGTTTTTATTAAACCACACGTGTATGCAAAATTTGAGCTTTGAAGGCCATTTTTCAACAATTTTGTTGTTGTTGTTTTCTACTAGTGTTTAATTTTCACAGTTTGTTTTTCTTGTTATTGCTATTTTTGCTGTATTTCTTTCCACGTTTTCTTTTTTTTTTGTTTCATGCTTTTGATAATTTATAATATGACTTTTAATTTCAAATTTATTTTATAGAAATCATAGCGTCGCCGAAAACAAGAAGAGGCTCGGGAATATTTTAATAGCCCCCCTTAGTCTCAAATAGAGTGTATGATGTGCGTTAAACATTAACAGCTGTGTGCGTGGGGAGATAGTCGAAACGCACAATCTCTCATACTCACACTACGCACCGATTATCATCAACGAATATATGATGATTTTTGTCGAAAGAAATCGCTTTGCGAAAACTATTCGTCAGTCTGATTTGTTGTTGGGCATTTTTGGTGAGGTTGTACTGTTGTTGTTGGTGTTAGTGGTGATTTTTGTTGTTGTTTTTTTCACACTGATTGAACAGCAAGTGGGAAATTATGCTGTAATCATTTAGATTAAAAATACATTGCCTCGTACGGCAGCATACGGAGAAACATTAAAATGCCTATATGTGTGTATTTGATTAGCAAAATTCGAAAATAATTGGGAGAGTGTATGTGTGCATATGTGTGTGTGTTCTATTCTAATCCCAGCGGGAAAATTGCGAAGTACCGCAAAAATCATGCTTTCTTAACCCATGATTTTGGGATCCTTAACACCTTCCCATATGCCTTATCCTATCATGCATGCTAAAATGCCTTGCACTTCCTTTCTAAAAAATGCCCGCAAACATTATTCTGTGCCTTCTTTCGGAATTGGAAAAAGAAGGACCTATATTGTTGTTATAAGAACGAAATTCAGTTTTACAGACAGTTTTAATCAAATCCTTGAGAGTTAAAGAAGCAAACAAATTGTCTTTGATAGCTCAGCTCCGCCCATTCTCTCTAGTAATTTTGACAACTTGTTTCACGGTATGAAATTGAAATCTTATTTAATGCGAATCGTCCAATAGGAAAACACGAATTAACTCATTCTCATATTAAACAAGTAAGGAAAGTCTAAAGTCGGGCGGGCCGGCTAAATTATACCCTTCACCAGTATGAATACCAACATCTTAACACCTTCAAATTTGTTAGTAGCTACACTCTCACAAAAAATCGCTTCTGTAACATATACTCCCAAACATATTTTGCTTCAAGCATATACATTTTTGGGTATTGCCCAAACATTTATATGTTTGATCTCTACCAATATATAATATGTTTGAAAGCATATTGGTCTAAACAATATATGTTTGGGTAGTCTAAGTTCCAAACATTTTGTATTTTTGCATCCAAATTCAATAATGTTGTCTTCCAAAAAACAATATGTTATTATGTGACCATATAATATGTTTGGAAGCATTTTGCACCCAAAAATATTATATGCTTAAAAAAAATTCTCCCAAACAATATTGTGCTCAAAATTTTATTTATTTATTTATATATTTACAATCATAATGAATTATGAAAATAAACAGGTAATATAGGTGCTAACAACATAGGTTTTCGACCTGAATGCTCAAAATTTTGTTTCTGCCCAATTGTATATTCCCCGACATCTTTCTCACTTCCACGAGATTTTTTAGTTCTTAGCACCTTTTTCTGTAATACAAACATTGTAGAAGAAATTATTCAATTTTATGATTTTTTTTATTTTAATTCTACCTTTTGCCGAACGGGGATTCGAACAGCGGACCACACAGTTTGTAAGGATCAAAGAAGTAGCTGATCAATTGTCCAAGGAAAAATAAAATGTTAATTTTGTAATAACAAGCAACAACCACCAACTTAATTCAATATCGCTCCCTGTTAAATAGCGCTCCAAGCTACTAAACGCATATATGTTTATAGGCTATTTCTAAATTAATATATGCTTGCATCCAAGCATATTATATTTACAAACATTTTATGTCCCAAACATAATATGTTCTAACATATTAACATATATGTCCCAAACATGTTACGCAAGTTTATGAACATTATATGCTTGCACTCAAAAATATTGTGTTTAAAAATTTGTGTTCCAAACATATAATGTTTATAGCCAAACATATGAAAAACAGTCTTTTTCATCCGTGCAAGTATATATACACTGTATATAGTCGGAAATAGATATTTTGTTGTGCTACGCACGGAATGACAAATTTGTTATACCCCCAATACCATTCTGTGACATCAGGTATAAAAAGGATCTCATACTCATTCTTTGTTGGCTGCCAAGCTATTAATTTGTTTATGTCTAGTTACTCCTAACTTTGACCTTCTAGAAGACATTCTCTGTAACATATAAAAGATCCGATACCCATTATACGTTCACTTCCGACAGAAGGGAAAGCGGAATGGCCTCACGTGTAGCTTAAGTTTACCTTTTGGCGCCCACATCACATAAATGTGTCGTAGGCCAGTGGATGAGTGTAGGACTACCAATAACGAGGACCCCGGTTCAAATCCCGACGGAGCAGAAAAATAAAAATACACATGAGGTAAATATTAAAATCACAAAAATAAGATAAACTGTATAGGAAAAGTAAGTCAAATTAAATTCTAATGTAAAAGGTATGAGGGCAAATGTTCAGTTAATAGACAACCTTGCCTTCAAAATATTTACTTTTACACGCTTTCTTTTATGCCTTCCTGTCCAGGCCTTTTTGAGGGCCTTCTTTGGAAGGCATGATTTTTGTACTTAGTATGAAGGCCTGATAACATGGCATCGACGACATCACCACTAGAAGGCATACGAATAGAAGCGAGAGGCAAGGCCTTGGTCTCCAATCCAATCCAATGTTATTTTGAAATGAACACGTAATGCAGCGCCCAGGCCTTATAGCTACCCGGGCAGCACTTCCATCATCGATTCCACGTCCCTTCCATTTCCCGCTGGGATGGCAAAGGCCTCCATTAATAGAATTGTCTAATCACAATGACATATTAACTCCACACCAGACCGATGACAAATGACTGATGTGAACTTTTCGATAAGTCAAGAAGAAGAAGAAGACGACGAAGAATTTCACAATACATATGGTGTGTTTCACGTGAATAGTGGTGGGCTATCTCTCTTAAGTGGATCATTCACAATACTTAGAGCATTACTGTTACTCTTACCATAATGGACAAGTGTATGGTGACTGTTTTTGGAGCAATCTGGTTGGTTCAACAAAAGTAAATAATTGAGAAGGTTCAGTGGTTAAGACTAGAAGTGCCCATATGTAATAGGTACTTTTAGTTAAATGTGGTATCACAATGGACTGAATAGTCTAAGTGAGCTTGAAATTTAATCGGGCTGCTACTTTAACCTAACCTAACCATGGTGAATGTGATTAAATCCAATCTCATCCAATACTTTCTTCAAAATTCTGTTCACCAACTTTCATTTTAATATGGCCAGCAACTCGTCATCAACGAAAAGCTGTCCTTCATAGGGGACCGTGTCTTGCGAGTATTTTGTCTGGCTCTTCTCCAACAGTTCGAAATGCTTTCGGCCACAAAAATCTCTAATTTCAATTATAATTTCTCACAAAAATACCCAATTTATCGCTAGATGGCACTAAAGATAATTTAGTTCTATTTTTGTTCACGGAGTTATTATGTTTTGAGAAAGTTTTCTTGTAGTAGTTTGGATCTCCAATTTGTGATACAGAAGTAGTGCAAAATTGGATCATATCCAATGAATTTTACATGGGTTTGTCATAGGACGGAAGTATTCGAATTTTTGATCCTTTGCATTGCTTTAGAAGTTGTGCCTTGGAAGTTCATTTGGATGAAGAAATTTAAAAGACTAAAAAACCAAAAAAATTTCTATAATTTCACTTTTTATTATTTATTTTTTGTTTTCTTATTATCTGTAGGTTTAACCCCACCTGGGGTAAACCTGGGTCTGTAGGCACAGTTACGGAACGCTTTAGCATACTCAGCCTCAAACGCTATCAAAACGTCTATTCAAATGTATGTGATATGAACTAGAGGTGTGCACGTGAGTAATAGTTTACTCACGCTCACGCACACTCACGACTGAAAAATCATACTCACACACACTCACGCACGATATTTTTTGGTAGGACTCACGCTCACGCACACTCACGAAAAGAAAATTTGTACTCACGCACACTCACGCACGAAAACGTCGTCTTAACATCCCAGGTGTCACTAAAATTGTAATTGAATTTAACTCTTAAGCGTTTTATGTTGGAGAGCAGGAATATTTCCGTGAGTGTAATTCTTTACTCACGCACACTCGCGAAGATATTATTTTCGTGACTTACACTCACGCACGACATTTTGGTTTGTTAATCACGCTCACGCACACTCACGCTGTTGTCATGAGCGTGACTCACGACTCACGAAAATGTTCGTGAGTCACGACAATTTCGTGTCACGTGCACACCTCTAATATGAACCTAATATGACACCACGGCATGACATTCTGACTACTTCCTGAGATTTTCTTTATTATTGTGAATGAAAAACTAAAGAATGTTGGTTCAAATCTCACCAGCGGCATATTTTATCAAATATTTTTCTAAAAAATTATTTTTTTTTATGTTATACATCGTTTTTATTTTATTATTGCCGCCATATGTTTTTGTATAAATATATTTTTTCCATTAAAAATCAACAAAAAGTTAAAATTATCGCAATTTGCTAAACCTTTTCAAAGGAACTTCCATGGAAGTGAAAAAGTCAAACGGTACAGGTTCAAATCCTAGCGGACATGAAATTTAATTTTTTATACCCTCCACCATAGGATGGGGGGTATATTAACTTTGTCATTCCGTTTGTAACACATCGAAATATTGCTCTAAGACCCCATAAAGTATATATTCTGAGTCGTGGTGAAATACTGAATCGTCTGTTGAAATCACGCTAACTTCCGAACGAAACGAGCTATCGACTTGAAACTTGGCACAAGTAGTTGTTATTGATGTAGGTCGGATGGTATTGCAAATGGGCCATATCGGTCCACTTTTACGTATAGCCCCCATATAAACGGACCCCAAAATTTGGCTTGCGAGGCCTCTAAGAGAAGCAAATTTCATCCGATCCGGCTGAAATTTGGTACATAGTGTTAGTATATGGTCTCTAACAACCATGCAAAAATTAGTCCACATCGGTCCATAATTATATATAGCCCCCATATAAACCGATCCCCCGATTTGGCTTGCTAGGCCTCTAAGAGAAGCAAATTTCATCCGATCCGGCTGAAATTTGGTACGTGATGTTAGTATATGGTCTCTAACAACCATGCAAAAATTGGTCCACATCGGTTCATAATTATATATAGCCCCCATATAAACCGATCACCAGATTTGACCTTCGGAACCTCTTGGAAGACCAAAATTCATCTGATTCAGTTGAAATTTGGTACGTGGTGTTAATATATGGCCTCAAACTCCCATGCAAAAATTGGTCGATATCGGTCCATAATTATATATAGGCCCCATATAAACCGATCCCCAGATTTGACCTCCAGAGCCCCTTGGAAGAGCAAAATTCTTCCCATTCGGTTGGAATTTGGTACGTGATGTTAGTATATGGTATCCAACAACCATGCAGGAATTGGTTCCTATCAGTCCATAATTATATATAGCTTCCATATAAACCGATTCCCAGATTTGACCTCCGGTGCCTTTTGGAGAAGCAAAATTTATCCGATCTGCTTGAAATTTGGTACGTGGTGGCAGTATATGATATTTAACAACCATGCCAAAAGTGGTCCATATCAGTCCATAATCGTACATAGCCCCATATAAACCGATCCCGAGATTTGGTTTTGGAACCCCTTGGAGGAGCAAATTTCATCCGAGTGAGTTGAAATTTGGTGCATTGTGCTAGTATATGGTCGTTAACAACCATGCCTAACTAGGTCCATATCGGTCTATAGTTATATATGGCCCTCAGATAAATCGATCCCCAATCACACAAAAATTGGTCCATATCAAGTTCATAATTGTATATAGCCCCCATATAAGCGACCCCCATATTTCAATTCTGGCTCTCTACGTACAAAAAGTCCATATCGATTCGTAATTATTTGTAGACTTAACTATACATAACTTTTTTGTCTAATATATACCATGTATGGACTAAATCACAATTTAGAAAACGATGTTAAGAAGTTTTAAGATACCACAACCCAAGTAATTCGATTGTGGATGACAGTCTTTCGTAGAAGTTTCTACGCAATCCATGGTGGTGGGTACATAAGATTCGGCCTGGCCGAACTTGCGGCCGTATATAATTGTTTTTTTTATGTTATACATCGTTTTTATTTTGTTATTGTTGCCATATATTTTTGTATAAATATATTTGTTCCATTAAAATCAACAAAAAGTTTAAAATTGTCGCAATTTGCCAAACCTTTTCAAAGGAACTTCCATGGAAGTGAAAAAGTCAAACGGCACATGTTCAAATCCTAGCGGACATGAAATTTAATTTTTTATACCCTCCACCATAGGATGGGGGGTATATTAACTTTGTCATTCCGTTTGTAACACACCGAAATATTGATCTAAGACCCCATAAAGTATATATATGGGTCGTGGTGAAATTCTGAGTCGATCTGAGCATGTCCGTCCGTCCGTCCGTCTATTGAAATCACGCTAACTTCCGAACGAAATAAGCTATCGACTTGAAACGTGGCACAAGTAGTTGTTATTGATGTAGGTCGGATGGTATTGCAAATGGGCCATATCGGTCCACTTTTACGTATAGCCCCCATATAAACGGACCCCCCAAATTTGGCTTGCGAGGCCTCTAAGAGAAGCAAATTTCATCCGATCCGGCTGAAATTTGGTACATGGTGTTAGTATATGGTCTCTAACAACCGTGCAAATATTGGTTCACATCGGTCCATAATTATATATAGCCCCCATATAAACCGATCCCCGGATTTGGCTTGCGGAGCCTCTAAGAGAAGCAAATTTCATCCGATCCAGTTGCAAATTGGTACATGGTGTTAGTATATGGTCTCTAACAACTATGCAAATATTGGTTCACATCGGTCCATAATTATATATAGCCCCTATATAAACCGATCACCAGATTTGACCTTCAGAGCCTCTTGGAAGACCAAAATTCATCTGATTCAGTTGAAATTTGGTACGTGATGTTAATATATGTCCTCAAACACCCATGCAAAAATTGGTCGATATCGATCCATAATTATATATAGGCCCCATATAAACCGATCCCCAGATTTGACCTCCGGAGCACCTTGGAAGAGCAAAATTCTTTCCATTATATATAGCTCCCATATAAATCGAGATTTGACCTCCGGTGCCTTTTGGAGGAGCAAAATTCATCCGATCTGGTTGAAATTTGGTACGTGGTGGTAGTATATGATATTTAACACCCATGCCAAAAGTGGTCCATATCAGTCCATAATCATTTATAGCCCCCATATAAACCGATCCCGAGATTTGGTTTTAAAGCCTCTTGGAGGAGCAAATTTCATCCGAGTGAGTAGAAATTTGTGGATGACAGTCTTTCGTAGAAGTTTCTACGCAATCCATGGTGGAGGGTACATAAGGTTCGGCCTGGCCGAACTTACGGCCGTATATACTTTTTTATTGAATTTCTATTTTATTTACTGTGAAATTTAACTGTCCAAAACTAAAATTTTCATTTAAAACAACCTAATTGCGTACTTGTCCACAAGGACACTTTTGGATTGTCCAAAAGTGGAAAAACTCGATTGGAGACCCCAGGATGCGCTTTACAAAAAATGTTTGTGGGACAAGTTCCAATTTCTTTTGCTGGAAAGTAAAAAATACAAATAATATTTAATAAATTTACTTGAATTTGTCATAAAATATTTACTTAGTTTTGTGAAATCGGCGTGACATCTCCGTCATCAAATAAAAAGTTAATGCATATGTCAACATTTTGTGTTTTTTTAAGTTTTTCCTATAGCTTTAAAAAAATTACCCTTTGTTTGCGTTCCAAAAATGAAAATTACCCTTTCTTCATATATCTCAAAGAAGCTGCCACGATTTATTTGCAATTTTTTTTCCAAATTTCCAAAAATGATATGCATTCCAAATATCAATAAGCAAATTAAGAAATGTTCCAAAAACCAAAACAAAACAAAAAAAAACGTTTGTCTGGTTTGACGACGAATTTATTGTGCAACGATAAGCCGAAGAAGGTGTGAACAGCTAGTGAAGAACAAAAATTTCCGCACATAACGCACACATCAAATAAATCTCGAATGTTTTGCCAAATTTTAACATTAAATGAACTTATTGATATCTCTTATGGACATTGATCACATCATTATTTATGCTGCAATAAATTACGATTGCGATACGATAAAAATCATTGATTCGTACCTATCAACAGCAACAGAAAAAAATCATGAATCATACACTTTTACAATTTTTTAATCAATTTAATCGAGAGTTCAGTCAATTGGACCCAATGCGTTTTGTTGACAAGAGGCAATATTTTTTTCTATGTTTATGTTTGCAATCTGGGAGACGAGATAGACACACGGCGTCTTTGGCAATCATGCTCAGGGTTGGTTCCCTGTTCCAATCCATCCTTGTACATCTGTCCGTTTGTATGTGAACACAATTTTTTTTATTAAAGTCTAAGTCGCTGTTTTAGTCCAATCGACTTCGAATTTGTCACAAATATGTGTTATGGGCCAGAATAGAATCCTATTGATGGTAGTTGAAAACGGCCCCATATATATTTTTTGCCCGGCTTACACTCATGTTACTACATAATTTTCTATAAAAATAAAATTTTGACAAAATTTTTTATAGAAAAAAAAAAATTGACAAAATTTTCTTTAGAAATAAAATTTTGACAAAATTTTCTATAGAAACAAAATTTTGACAAAATTTTCTATAGAAATAAAATTTTGACAAATTTTCTATATAAATAAAATGTTGACAAAATTTTGTATATAAATAAAACTTTTTATAGAAATAAAATTTTGTATAAAAATAAAATTTTGACAACATTTTATAAAATAACATTTTGACAAAATTTCTTTTGGAAATAAAATTTTGACAAATTTTTCTAAAGAAATACAATTTTGACACAATTTTCTATAGAAATAAAATTTCGACAAAAATTTCTATAGAAATAAAATTTTGACAAAATTTTCTATAGAAACAAAATTTTGACAAAATTTTCTATACAAATAAAATTTTGGCAAAATTTTCTATAGAAATAAAATTTTGACAAAATTTCTATAGAAATAAAATTTTGACAAAATTTTCTATAGAAATAAAATTTTGACAAAATTTTCTATAGAAATAAATTTTTGACAAAATTTTCTATAGAAATAAAATGTTGACAACATTTTCTATAGAAATAAAATTTTGGCAAAATTTTCTATAGAAATAAAATTTTGACAAAATTTCTATAGAAATAAAATTTTGACAAAATTACTATAGAAATAAAATTTTGACAAAATTTTCTATAGAAATAAATTTTTGACAAAATTTTCTATAGAAATAAGTTTTTGGCAAAATTTTCTATAGAAATAAAATTTTGACAAAATTTCTATAGAAATAAAATTTTGACAAAATTTCTATAGAAATAAAATTTTGACAAAATTTTCTATAGAAATAAAATTTTGACAAAATTTCTGTAGAAATAAAATTTTGACAAAATTTTCTATAGAAATAAATTTTTGACAAAATTTTCTATAGAAACAAAATGTTGACAAATTTTCTATAGAACTAAAATTTTGACAAAATTTTCTATAGAAATAAAATTTTGAAAAAATTTTCTATAGAAAGAAAATTTTGACAAAATTTTCTATAGAAATAAAATTTTGAAAAAATTTTCTATAGAAATAAAATTTTGACAAAAATTTCTATAGTCATAAAGTTTTGACATTTTTTATAGAAATAGGATTTTGACAAAATTTTCTATAGAAATAAAATTTTGACAAAAATTTTTATAGAAATAAAAGTTTGACAAAATTTTCTATAGAAATTAAATGTTGACAATATTTTCTATAGAAATAAAATTTTGACAAAATTTTCTATAGAAATAAAATTTTGACAAAATTTTCTATAGAAATAAAATTTTGACAAAATTTTCAATAGAAATAAAATTTCGACACAATTTTCTATAGAAATAAAATTTTGACAACATTTTCTATAGAAATAAAATTTGGACAAAAAATTCTATAGAAATAAAAATTTTACAAAATTTTCTATATAAAAATAAAATTTTGACAAAATTTTTATAGAACAAACATTTTGACAAAATTTTCTATAGAACTAAAATTTTGACAAAATTTTCTATAGAACTAAAATTTTGAAAAAAATTTGTATAGAAATAAAATTTTGACAAAATTTTCTATAGAAATAATTTTTTGACAAAATTTTCTATAGAAATAAAATTTTGACAAAATTTTCTACAGAAATAAACTTTTGACAAAATTTTTTATAGAAATAAAATTTTGACAAAATTTTCTATAGAAATAAAATGTTGACAAAATTTCCTATAGAAATAAAATTTTGACAAAATTTTCTATAGAAATGACTTTTTGACAAAATTTTCTATAGAACTAAAATTTTGACAAAATGTTCTATAGAACTAAAATTTTGACAAAATTTTCTATACAAATAAAATTTTGACAAAATTTTCTATAGAAAAAAAATTGTCAAAATTTTCCATAGAAATAAAACTTTGATAAAATTTTGCTACAGGAAACAATATTGGCAAAATTTTCTATAGAAATAAAAATTTTACAAAATTTTCTATATAAAAAAAAAATTGACAAAATTTTCTATAGAAATAAAATGTTGACAAAATTTTCTATAGAAATAAAATTTTGACAAAATGTTCTATAGAACTAAAATTTTGACAAAATTTTCTATACAAATAAAATTTTGGCAAAATTTTCTATAGAAATAAAATTTTGACAAAATTTTTTATACACTGTTAGATAAATATGTTTTTCATATGTTCCGATATAAACAAAATGTGTTTCGGGCACAATTTTTAAACACAATATATTTAAGTGCAAACATGTAATGTTCCTAAACTAACACAAAATGTTTGGGACACATATGTTAATATGTTAGAATATATTATGTTTGGGACATGAATGTTTCATAAAAATAATATGTGTGAATGTAAACATATATAAATTTACAAATTTCGAGTAAACATATATATGTTGTGATACTTTATTCAGAGAGCGCCAGAGAGCGAGTTAGTATAGAGAAATAAATAGAGATGGATGGAGGGTTGAATAAAAAGATATCAACATAACACAGCGATAGAATGAAATGAGAGCAATTTCTGTGAAACCGCTTGTATGTTGGTTCGGAAAACTGTTTCATGATAAGGCCAAAAATTTTATATGCATAAGTCTAATTACTATTTAATTTGAATATTAGAATGAGTATTCAGAATAAAGAGAATATACATTCGGAACCAAGAGAATAGACATTTGAAAGAAAAAACAGCATATTTGTATTACAGAAAAAGATGCGAAGAACTCAAAAATTTCTTGGAAGTGAAAATTATGTGAGGGAATGAGCACAATCTTCTTTGGGGAATTCTTCCAAACATATACTATTTTTGGACTCAAAATGCTTCCAAACATATAATATGCTCACATAAAACAAACATATTAATGTTTCTGCAGTATCCAATAATATATGTGTTTCCTGCAAAATATGTTTGGAACATATGTTAGAGAAGCGATTTTTTTTGAGGGTGTAGAAATAAAATTTTGACAAAACTTTCTACCGAAAAATGTTGACAAAACTGTCTATAGATATAAAATGTTGACAAAATTTTGTATAGAAATAATATTTTGACAAAATTTTCTACAGAAACAAAATTTCGACAAAATTTTCTATAGAAAAAAATTTGGGCGGTGAAATGGACTAGTTTATTGTAATATTACAAAATATAATAGCAAAAGGCCATGAGACCATAATAATCAGTGGACACATAATCCACAGCACTCTCTGCTTAAATTCCCATTCTCATGAAAATTAAATTTAAAAGATAGTTTCATTTCATATTTTTTTGCACCCGGATGCAATGGCGTAAGACTGGAAAAATAAGGCTATTTTGAAAAACATCCTTATCGAAGAAAACAGATGGATGGTTATTTTCTTCGAACAAAGCTAAGCAATATACACAAGGATAGCCCATCGAAAGCATTATGATGAACAGAAAAAAAACTCAATACAATTGGAATAGCTGGACCGGAAATAAGGTCAATTATTTTCATTGAATACAAGTCTGCAAAGTTCAGAAGAAGATAATGGGCAACAAGATAAGTGCTGTTAGGAAAAAAATTCAAGAACAAATGCAGATGCCAGAAAATTGGACATGAATAAAAAAAATGCTTGTAGTTGTGGAAACATATTAAAGAAATTTACAATTAAACGAGTATGTACAGCAGTAAGTTCGGTCAGGCTGAATCCCAACTATCCATCACCATGAATCAACTATAATAGAGTCCTCTGAAATCCTCTTTTCGTAGCGGGTTATAGAATGAAACATAAAAAATCAAATGATAAGGTTCCCGAAATTAAATTTAAATGTACTTTACATGGAGTCTAAATCAGATTCTGGATTTATAAGAAACATTACCTTCAATCTCCTAATGAAATCTATCCATAACCATCTCTCTATTCAATGATCGTTATGGAAAAGAAAAATTATGCAATAATTCTCAATTTCCATGGTTCTCACAAAAAGTTTTGTTTTTTTTTTTTGGTGGTTGGGGGCATATGATACTGTCGCACTTAACATCACAAACGCAACACGACGATAGCTAATAGTGCCCAACTCATACAAAAAAAAAATCCATGGAAACTATTTTTAAATTTGTCGCCGCTGCGATAAAACAAAAGTGAGTTCATCACCAAACTATCAAATTTGTCAAAAGTTAACAATGCCAAAAATCAGCCACGGCAATCAGGCGAAATAGCAACAACCACAAAATTTAACAAAAATAAAACAAAAAACTATAAAAGTTTGATAACAGCAGGCAAATGTTTTAAAGAGACGAACTGAGGAGGGAAATTTTTGGCCCGTCAGATGATAAAGCGAGAAAATATTTTTTATGTTTTTTTTTTTTTTTAATATTCGAAAAAGCGTAGAAGTGGAGCTGAATTGAGCTGGAGTGAAGCTCATATGCTCATATCCTCCTAAAAACTTGGATCCCAAAATTTGGACTTTTCTCTACACTCAAAATAAAGTTTACTTGGACCCAAAGACTATTATCTTCCCTATTTTGGTATTGACTCCGCGTTAAGGATGTGGGTTCTTTAAAATAAAGACATTTTTTAGGGTCCTGTGTAGCTTTAAATCCAGGATCTATAAAATTAGAATTAGGATAAATATAGAATGTTAAAATGTTTTCCATATATGTGAAGAATGCGCAATTTTCAAAAATAAATTTTGAAAATTGTGTTTCTTATTTCGTTCGTATATTTCAAAAAGTAAATGAAAATTCGATAGATCAGGTCTGGATCCTAATTTTAATTTTGTATAGTCTAGATTTAAGGACAGATGAGTCCCTAAAAACTTAATTTTATTTTATTTTATTTTATTTTATTAAAAAAAAAACACACACACAAAATCTTTGGCTCGGAATCAATACCAAAATCCTTAAGGGATGGTCTAAATCTTTGGATTCAAATAAACTTTTTTTGAGTGCATGTAAACTTTTTGCAAGGAGGAAAAAATATACAAATTAAGTTAATGGAAAACTAAAACAAATTTTAATTGAGAGCTCACTACATATACCGGAAGTTTTCCCTCCCTGCATATAATATACTATGAATTTTGATTGGCATCATTTAAATATAGATATATTCAATGCCCACGTATTTAGTATCACTGATACATCTACCTCCTGATAATTTATATATACGAAAAAAAACACAAAAATGCTAAAGTGAAATATTTTTGATGGAAAGCCAAAAAGAATTAAGGAAATTATTAAATGCCTTTGAACTCTTAGAGAATTGTTTGACGACAATCACTTGCTTTAACCAACAAAACAATGTAAAACCAATAAAAAATGGGAATTTATTAGAAGGTAGCATTAAAGAAAAAAATCTTTTGCTGAATTTTATGAGGGACATTTAGAATAGTAAAATTCGTAATAAAAATAGATTTAGTTTGGCAATAATAAAAACTAAATAAAAAACGAAAAACATTAATACATTTAAAATTATATTATAAATGTATGTAATATTTTGTTTTTATGATCGAATGAACGAACAACTATAAAGATTTATGAATAGTAAGTATAAAAATATATTAATTGGTTCAAAATATTGTAATAAAAAGTTTTTGTTTGTTTTCTTTCTCAGATCTAATGCCACGATTGTCTTTAATTTTTTACATGATTTGAAGAATGTTTTTTAATTTTGAAATGAAACTTTGCCTATTTAGCAAACAGAAATTTTGTGAAAATGTCTATAGAAAATTTGCAAAATTTTGTCAAAAATTTATTTCTATTGGAAATGTTGTCAAAATTTTATTTCTATAGAAAATTTTATTTTTATACAAAATTTTGTCAAAATTTTATTTCTAAAGAAACTTTTTCAAACTATTATTTCTACAGAAAATTTTGTTAAAATTTTATTTCTATAGAAAATGTTGCCAAAATTTTATTTTCACAAAAAAATTTTATTTCTATAGGAAATTTTGTCATAATTTTATTTTCACAAAAAAGTTTGTCATAATTTTATTTTCACAAAAAAGTTTGTCAAAATTTTATTTCTATAGAAAATTCTGTCAAAATTTTATTTCTATAGAAAATTTGGTCAAAATTTTATTTCTATAGAAATTTTTGTCAAAATTTTATTTCAACAGAAAGTTTTCAAAACATTTTATTTCTATAGAAAATTTTGTCATAATTTTATTTTCACAGAAAATTGTGTCAACATTTTATTTATATAGAAAATTTCGTCAAAATTTTATTTCTATAGAGAATTTTTTTGAATTTTTATTTCTATAGAAAATGTTGTCCAATTTTTTTGTACAATAGAAAATTTTGTTAAAATTTTATTTCTATAGAAAATTTTGATAAAATTTTACTTCTATGGAAAATTTTGAAATATTGAAAATTTTGTCAAAATTTTATTTTCACAAAAAATTTTGTCAAAATTTTATAAATTCATAAAAAATTTTGTCAACATTTTGTCAAAATTTTATTTCTATAGAAAATTTTGTTGAGATTTTATTTCTATAGATAATTTTGTCAAAATTTTATTTTCACAAAAAATTTTGTCAAAATTTTATAAATTCATAAAAAATTTTGTCAAAAATGTATTGCTATAGAAAATTTTATAAAAATTTTATGACTATAGAAAAATTTAAAAAAATTTTATGGCTATAGAAAATTTTGTGAAAATGTTCTTTCAATAGAGAATTTATTTTTATTTATTTCTATAGAGAATTATGTTAAAATTTTATTTCTTTAGAAAATTTTGTCAAAATTTTACTTCTATAGAAAATTTTGTCAAAATTTTATTACTATAGAAAATTTTGTCAAAATTGTATTCCTATAGAAAATTTTGTCAAATTGTTTTTCTACGGAGAATTTGGTTTTATTTATTTCTATAGAGAATTCTGTTAAAATTTTATTACTACAGAAAATTTTGTTAAAATTTTATTTCTATAGAGAATTTTGTCGAAATTTAATTTCTATAGAAAATTTTGTCGAAATTTTATTTCCATAGAAAATTATGTCGAAATTTTATTTCAATAGAAAATTTTTCGAAAATTTTGTCAAAAATGTATTTCTATCGGAAATTTTGTCAAAATTTTATTTCTACAGAAAAATTTTCAATTTTTTATTGCTATAGAAATTTTTGTTAAAATTTTATTTGTATAGAAAATTTTGTCAAAATTTTATTTCGATATAAAACATTTGTCAAAATTTTATTTTTATAGCAAATTTTGTCAATATTTTATTATAATAGTAAATTTTGTCAAAATGTTATTTTTATATATATTTCGTCAAAATTTTATTTCTATAGAAAATTTTATTTCTATAAAAAAATTTTGTGAAAATTTCGTCAAAATTTTAGTTCTATGGTAAATTTTGTCAAAATTTTATATCTATAGAATTTTTTTTTAAAAAAATTATTTCTATAGAAAATATTGTCAAAATGTTATTTCTATAGAAAATTTTGTCAACATTTTATTTCTATAGGAAATTTTGTCAAAATTTTGTTTCTATATAAAATTTTGTCAAAATTTTATTTCTATAGAAAGTTCAGTCAAGATTTTAATTCTATAGAAAATTTTGTAAAAATTTTATTTCTATAGAAAATTTTCTCAACATTTTATTTCCATAGAAAATTTTCTCTAAATTTTATTTCTATAGAAAATATTGTCGAAATTGTATTTCTATAAAAAAAATTTTTGTCAAAATTTTATTTCTATAGAAAATTTTATAAAAATTTTAATTCTAAAGAAAATTTTATTTTATTGATATAGAAAATTTTATTTTATTGATATAGAAAATTTTATTTCAATAGAAAATTTGGTCTAAATTTTATTTCTATAGAAAATTTTATTTCAATAGAAAGTTTTCTCAAAATTTCATTTCTATACAAAATGTTGTCAAAATTTTGGCCATAGCACCCAATGCTACTTCTCCCTTTTTTTATCATACATTTACTGTTTAATAAATTAAAATAAACAATAAACAAACAATAACAATAAACAAATAAATATTTCTATAGAAAGTTTTATTTCTACAGAAAATTTTGTAACAATTTTATTTCTAAAGAAAATTTTTCAAATTTCGATTTCTATAAAAAATTTTATTACAATTTTATTTCTATAGAAAATTTTGTCAACATTTTATTTCTATATATAACTTTTGTCAAAATGTTATTTTTATAGAAAATTTTCTCAACATTTTATTTCCATAGAAAATTTTATTTCGATAGAAAATTTTGTCAACATTTTATTTCTATAGAGAATTTATTTTTATTTATTTCCATATAAAATTTGGTCAAAATTTTATTTCTACAGAAAATTTTTTAAAAATTTTATTTCTATAGAAAATTTTGTCAAAATTTTATTTCTATAGAAAATTTTCTCAACATTTTATTTCTATCGAAAATTTTATCAAAATTTCATTTCTATCACAAATTTTATCAAAATTTTTATTTCTATAGAAAATTTTATCAAAAATTTATTTATATAGAAAGTTTAGTCAAGATTTTAATTCTGTAGAAACTTTTGTAAAAATTTTATTTCTATAGAAAATTTTCTCAACATTTTATTTCCATAGAAAATTTTCTTAAAATTTTATTTTTATAGAAAATTTGGCACAATTGTATTTCTATAAAAGAATTTTGTCAAAATTTTATTTCTATAGAAGATTTTATCAAAATGTTAATTGCATTGAAAATTTTGTAAAAATTTTATTTCTAAAGAAAATATTCTCAACATTTTATTTTATTGCTATAAAAAATTTTATTTCTATAGAAAATTTGGTCAAAATTTTATTTCTAAAGAAAACTTTATCAATATTTTATTTCAATAGAAAGTTTTTTTCAAAATTTCATTACTATACAAAATTTTGTCAAAATTTTATTTCAATAGAAAATTTTTCGAAAATTTTGTCCAAAATGTATTTCTATTGGAAATTTTGTCAAAATTTTATTTCTATAGAAATTTTTATTTCTACAGAAAATTTTGTCAAAATTTTAAAGAAATTTTTTCAAATTTTTATTTCTATAGAAAATTTTGTTAAAATTTTATTTGTATAGAAAATTTTGTCAAAATTGTATTCCCATATCAAACTTTTGTCAAAATTTTCTTTAATAGAAAATTTTGTCAATATTTTATTTTAATAGTAAATTTTGTCAAAATGTTATTTTTATAGAAAATTTTGTCAAAATTTTATTTCTATAGAAAATTTTCTCAACATTTTATTTCCATAGAAAATTTTATTTCTATAGAGAATTTATTTTTATTTCTTTTCATATAAAATTTTCTCAAAAATTTATTTGTCAACATTTTATTTCTATCGAAAATTTTGTTAAAATTTTATTTCTGCTAAAATTTTATTTCTATAGAAAATTTTGTTAAAATTTTATTTCTAAAGAAAATTTTGTCAAAATTTTAATGCTAAAGAAAATTTTATAAAAATTTTATTTCTATAGAAAATTTTGTCAATATTTTATTTTAATAGTATATTTTGTCAAATTGTTATTTTTATAGAAAATGTTATCAATATTTTATTTTAATAGTAAATTTTTGTCAAAATGTTATTTTTATAGAAAATTTTGTCTAAATATTATTTTTATAGAAAATTTTCTCAACATTTTATTTCCATAGAAAATTTTATTTCCATAGAAAATTTTATTTCTATAGAAAATTTTGTCAAAATTTTATTTCTATAGAGAATTTATTTTTAGTTATTTCTATATAAAATGTTGTCAAAATTTTATTGTTATAGAAAACTTTGCCAACATTTTATTTCTGTGGAAAATTTTGTTAAAATTTTATTTCTATCGAAAATTTTGTTAAAATTTAATTTCTGTAGAAAATTTTGTCAAAATTTTAATGCTATAGAAAATTTTATAAAAATTTTATTTCTATAGAAAATTTTGTCAATATTTTATTTTAATAGTAAATTTTGTCAAATTGTTATTTTTATAGAAAATGTTGTCAATATTTTATTTTAATAGTAAATTTTTTTTCAAAATGTTATTTTTATAGAAAATTTTGTTAACATTCTATTTCTATAGAAAATTTTGTCAAACTTTATTGTTAGTTATTTCTATATAAAATTTTGTCAAAATTTTATTGCTATAGAAAACTTTGTCAACATTTTATTTCTGTGGAAAATTTTGTTAAACTTTTATTTCTATCGAAAATTTTGTTAAAATTTAATTTCTGTAGAAAACTTTGTCAAAATTTTAATGCTATAGAAAATTTTATAAAAATTGTATTTCTATAGAAAATTTTGTCAATATTTTATTTTAATAGTAAATTTTGTCAAATTGTTATTTTTATAGAAAATGTTGTCAATATTTTATTTTAATAGTAAATTTTTGTCAAAATGTTATTTTTATAGAAAATTTTGTTAACATTCTATTTCTATAGAAAATTTTGTCAAAATTTATTTTTAGTTGTTTCTATATAAAATTTTGTCAAAATTTTATTGCTATAGAAAACTTTGTCAACATTTTATTTCTGTGGAAAATTTTGTTAAAATTTTATTTCTATCGAAAATTTTGTTAAAATTTAATTCCTGTAGAAAATTTTGTTAAAATTTTAATTCTGTAAAAAATTTTGTTAACATTCTATTTCTATAGAAAATTTTTTCAATATTTTATTTCTATAAAAAATTTTGTCAAAATTTTATTTCTATAGAAAATTTTGTCAAAATTTTATTTCTATTTTGTCAACATTTTATTGCTATAGAAAATTTTGTCAAAATTTTATTTCTATAGAGAATTTTGTCACAATTTTATTTCTATAGAAAATTTTCTCAAAATTTTATTTGTATAGAAAATTTTGTGAATTTATTTTAACATAATTCTTACTTACTTCTTTGGAAGAGTTATTAAAGAAATTACCTAAAATGAGAAAAAAGAGGAGAAGAAATTAATTTAAATAGAAATGTTTTATTTTTTATACAACATTTTTGGAGGAAAACTCTACCTACATTTTATAAACAAAAACCTACTTAACTACTCCGGAAGTTCATATCAACTTTATATCAATATTATATTCATATCATAAAAAATCTTTATATATTCATGTAGATTGCAGTAAGTGTCATAGTAACTCTGCAACCCCTTTTGATCTTCACAATTATGAGTATAATAAAATTAAATCTTATGAATGAATATCTAATTGCTAGCGACTTTGTTTGACAATCTTTACTACAAAACTCTCTTAAGAGGCCAACTATAATATCATCGTCATCATTATCATAGTTATCATCATAATTATCATCATAGTCTTCATAATGGTTTGGTGCGGTGAGCACTGCATCTGTAGATGATAAGTGAGACTACAGATGATGATGGTTGATTGTAGCAATTGCTAAGTATGGTTACTTAATATGAATACATGACTCCATAAGAGGATAGGCAAACAAAATGTCAAAAAATTAGATCATTTTAGATAACATTTGTTTAATATCTGCCCACAACATTGTGCCTTCACAGAAGAGAAAAAAATCAAAAAAAAAAAGAAATGAAGAAAAAACACACAAAAAATCTCACAATATTATGGAATTTTGTTTCTTTACACAAATCATATATAAATATTGACTTGGGCAAAGTTAGAGTAGTGAAAATATTTAATCTGAGGTCAAATCTTTGGCACGCTAGAAAATATGATTGTATTAGTTTTTGACATAGGTCATTGGGAGTCCGATAAACCATTTTTAAAATGTAAACAGAGTCCCTGGATTTTATCACAATTATTGACGGTCAAATATAAAGGTAGGTGATCAATTGCGAAAACACTAACATAGATCTTAGATTCGTGACTAGCATATCAGCTAAAAATATTACCGCAAAGCAAAAACTTTAACCGAAAAAAAATTGGTGGTATTTGCTACACCTATGTTTTTTATTTAATACCCATCTCAATGTGATGTTTTTTGTGTATATTTTTCATAAGAAATGTACAGTGCTGTTCAAAACATTTTCAACTACATCGTCTGTTGAAAATAAGCCGTAATTATAATGCAAATAAAACAAGTAAGTGAATCGTACACTGAAACAAATATTTACGTGATATTAAAGATTCCAAAACCTAAATTTTAGGATGCAAACCAAATATTTCGGAAAAATTTCTTTAAAATAATGAAATTGAAATTAAAATAAAGCTTACAATATTTATTTGAATTTTTTTTTTTTTTAGTAAATTTATGACACAAATTTTGGAAATTTGCGTCCCTCAATTTAAGGCGTATATTTATGAACTAAGGCAAATTTTCCTTTTCAGTAAAGAAACACAGTTTTGATTTAAAGAAATCATCCTTAAATCTTTAGATTTAATATAAAAATGCTCCAAGTATAGGCTAAGACTTAATTTGGGGCTGTCAAGCATGGAATAACCTACGTCATCGTCCGGGGATGATTTTTGCCTAATTAGCTAGGTCCACTGGAACGAATTAATGGTATAATGGACAGTTGGAAGTAAAAGAAGTATATACGGCCGTAAGTTCGGCCAGGCCGAATCTTATGTACCCTCCACTAGATAGGGTCACGAAAAAAACTCACTATTTAGAAAACGATGTTAAGAAGTTTTAAGATACCACAACCCAATTATTTCGATTGTGGATGACAGTCTTTCGTAGAAGTTTCTACCCATGGTGGAAGGTAGATAGGTTCACGGCCTAAAGGAAAAAAAGTTGATGCGGTCACCCCCCAGTTTTGTAGCATATTCAAAGACAATTTCAGAACACCAAAACGTTTTTTCCCGTGCACCCTTCGACCCCCCGATAAACAATTTATTGTGCTGCGTCGTCATTTGAAGTCCGATCGAAAAGAAACGCATATCGTTGTTCGTGGTTGATCAGGGGCTGTATTTCGTGCATTGGTCATTTTTGACTCCGACGTCAAATTTGATTTTTAATTTTTTTATTTCACACAGCAAAAACTATTTGGTGGTGTGTAGGGTGACATATGGCCTTTTTAAAATCTCTGTAACTTTTTTGTTTATGAATATAAGTAAATACTTCAAAAGCAAAAGTTTCATATTTTGTTAAGATCTTTATAATGGTTATCAGAAATGGGCATCATAGGGGTATACGAAGCGAAATAAAAAAAATTAAAAATCAAATTTGACGTCGGAGTCAAAAATGACCAATGCACGAAATACAGCCCCTGATCAACCACTAACAACGATATGTGTTTCTTTTCGATCGGACTTCAAGTGACGACACAGCACAATAAATTGTATTTCGGGGGGTCGTAGGGTGCACGGAAAAAAAGTTTTGGTGTTCTGAAATTGTCTTTGAATATGCTACAAAACTGGGGGGTGACCGCAACAATTTTTTTTCCTTTAGGCCGTGACCCTATCTACCCTCCACCATGGATTGCGTAGAAACTTCTACGAAAGACTGCCATAATCGAATTAATTGGGTTGTGGTATCTTAAAACTTCTTAACATCGTTTTCTAAATTGTGAGTTAGTCCATACGTGGTATATATTAGACAAAAAAGGTATGTGTAGGTAAGTCAACAAATAATAACGAATCGATATGGACTTTTGCACGGTACGTAGAGAGCTAGAATTGAAATATGAGGGTCGCTTATATGGGGGCTATATACAATTATGAACTTGATATGGACCAATCCTTGTGTGATTGGGGATCGATTTATCTGAGGGCTATATATAACTATAGACCGATATGGACCTAGTTAGGCATGGTTGTTAACTGCCATATACTAGCACAATGTACCAAATTTCAACTGACTCGGATGAAATTTGCTCCTCCAAGAGGCTCCAAAACAAAATCTCGGGATCGGTTTATATGGGTGCTATATATGATTATGGACTAATATGGACCACTTTTGGCATGGTTGTTAAATATCGTATACTACCACCACGTACCAAATTTCAACCAGATCAGATGAATTTTGCTTCTCCAAAAGGCACCGGAGGTCAAATCTGGGGATCGGTTTATATGGGGGCTATATATAATTATGGACTGATATGAACCAATTCCTACATGGTTGTTGGATACCATATAAAGGGTGATTCTTTTGAGGTTAGGATTTTCATGCATTAGTATTTGACAGATCACGTGGGATTTCAGACATGGTGTCAAAGAGAAAGATGCTCAGTATGCTTTGACATTTCATCATGAATAGACTTACTAACGAGCAACGCTTGCAAATCATTGAATTTTATTACCAAAATCAGTGGCAGAAAATCCGCTTTTTTATCGACAAATTTTGTTCAGCGATGAGGCTCATTTCTGGTTGAATGGCTACGTAAATAAGCAAAATTGCCGCATTTGGAGTGAAGAGCAACCAGAAGCCGTTCAAGAACTGCCCATGCATCCCGAAAAATGCACTGTTTGGTGTGGTTTGTACGCTGGTGGAATCATTGGACCGTATTTTTTCAAAGATGCTGTTGGACGCAATGTTACGGTGAATGGCGATCGCTATCGTTCGATGCTAACAAACTTTTTGTTGCCAAATATGGAAGAACTGAACTTGGTTGACATGTGGTTTCAACAAGATGGCGCTACATGCCACACAGCTCGCGATTCTATGGCCATTTTGAGGGAAAACTTCGGAGAACAATTCATCTCAAGAAATGGACCGGTAAGTTGGCCACCAAGATCATGCGATTTGACGCCTTTAGACTATTTTTTGTGGGGCTACGTCAAGTCTAAAGTCTACAGAAATAAGCCAGCAACTATTCCAGCTTTGGAAGACAACATTTCCGAAGAAATTCGGGCTATTCCGGCCGAAATGCTCGAAAAAGTTGCCCAAAATTGGACTTTCAGAATGGACCACCTAAGATGCAGCCGCGGTCAACATTTAAATGAAATTATCTTCAAAAAGTAAATGTCATGGACCAATCTAACGTTTCAAATAAAGAACCAATGAGATTTTGCAAATTTTATGCGTTTTTTTTTTAAAAAAAGTTATCAAGCTCTTAACAAATCACCCTTTACTAACATCACGTACCAAATTTCAACCGAATCGGATGAATTTTGCTCTTCCAAGGGGCTCCGGAGGTCAAATCTGGGGATCGGTTTATATGGGGGCTATATAATTAATGACCGATATGGACCAATTTTTGCATGGGTGTTTGAGGCCATATATTAACACCACGTACCAAATATCAACTGAATCAGATGAATTTTGATCTTCCAAGAGGCTCCGGAGGTCAAATCTGGTGATTGGTTTATATGTGGGCTATATATAATTATGCACCGATGTGGACCAATTTTTGCATGGATATTAGAGACCATATACTTACACCATGTATCAAATTTCAGCCGGATCGGATGAAATTTGCTTCTCTTAGCGGCTCCGCAAGCCAAATCGGGGGATCGGTTTAAATGGGGGCTATATATAATTATGGACCGATGTGGACCACTTTTTGCATGGTTTTTCAAGACCATATACTAACACCATGTACCAAATTTCAGCCGGATCGGATGAAATTTGCTCTTCTAAGGGGCTCCGGAGGACAAATCTGGGGATCGGTTTATATGGGGGCTATATATAATTATTGAATGATGAGGACCACTTTTTGCAGGTTGTTAAAGACCATATACTTACACCATGTACCAAATTTCAGCTGGATCGGATTAAATTTGCTTCTCTTAGAGGGTCTGCAAGCCAAATTTGGGGGGTCCGTTTATATGAGGGCTATACGTAAAAGTGGACCGATATGGCCCATTTGCAATACCATCCGACCTACATAAATAACAACTACTTGTGTCAAGTTTCAAGTCGATAGCTTGTTTCGTTCGGAAGTTAGCGTGATTTCAACAGACGGACGGACCGACATGCTCAGATCGACTCAGAATTTCACCACGACTCAGTATATAACAGGTTGGCTGATAAGTCCCCGGTCTAACAAAGAAAAAACACATCTTTTGTCAAAATTCGTTTTTATTATTCAACATAGTTACCGTTAAGAGCGATACAACGATTATAACGACCTTCCAATTGTTTGACACCATTTTGGTAGTAAAGGGTGATACGGTCAAAATTTGGTCAAGGGAAAACGCGTGTAAATCGGTGAAATCTTTTCTTTAAAAAATCAAATTAAATTTCTTTTTCAAGTTCAATTAGTATAAAATTCAGGAAAATATTCAGTTAGGCTTTCGCTTTTCCAAATCCGAAATGCCGGGCCTCACGCTTGACACCTTGTCCACCTTCTTCGCCGCAGAAAGCCAGTTTGCCTTGAACTGCTGCTTTTCAAGCCACAGGTACAGATGGCTTGCCAAACCAGATATTTCTTTGCGAACTTTGACAGTTTTATGTGCTTGAAAATATCTGCTACGTTTCCCCTTCCTTTTGTCGTATAAAACTCCTGTCCCGGAAGCTGCTTGTAGTCGGATTTGACGTAGGTTTCGTCGTCCATTACCACGCAGTCAAACTTCGTCAGCATCGTCGTGTACAGCCTCCGGGATCGAGCTTTGGCCGTTGTATTTTGTTTATCATCGCGATTTGGAGGCACTACCTTCTTGTAAGTCGTTTTTTGGCTCGATGCACGGTTGTAGACGATACACCCAGCTTGTTTGCGGCATCTCGGAGAGAGAGGTTAGGGTTTCGGTTGAAACTACAGGCAACTCTCTTTGTCGTCTCAGCGGCTTCCGGTTTTCGATTTCCCCCCGATCCAGACTTCCTGGCTGCCGACAAACGTTCCCCAAACACTTTAATTACATATGTAACGGTTGATTTGGCAACTTTTAGCGATTTTGCAGCTTTGCGTGCGAGTAGCTCGGATTTTCGCGATGCGCGAGCAAAATTTTGATACGCTGCTCTTCTTGCTTGGACGGCATTTTGCCAACTTAAGAGTGAATTCCAAAATCAAAATAGGAGCAACATTCTACACACACACACCTTCAAAATGAGGGGTGTTCAGGTTTTTTTTAAATGCAAAATTGAAAGAAATACGTCAAGTTTATATTGACCAAATTTTGACCGTATCACCCTTTAATGTAAAAAATACGAGGGCGGTTCGGAAACTTCTTAGCCTATCAATGAAAGAGAATAGTTAGTTTTTCAAAAATATTTTTATTTTTCAATATAATCTCCTGAAACTTCAATACACTTAGTCCAACGCTTTTCTAGCAATTCTATCCCTTGATTAAAATAGTTTTCCTCAAGGTCTTCAAAATATTGGTTTACAACTGTAATTGCATCTTCATTTGAGGTAAAACGCTTGCCAGCAAGGATTGTTTTTAGATTTGGGAACGAGTAAAAGTCACTGGGAGCTAAATCAGGAGAATAAGGTGGGTGGTCAAGCAACTCGTACTTTAATTCGTTGATTTTAGCCATTGTTAAAACACTCTTGTGCGCTGGTGCGTTGTCTTGATGAAAAATTCTTTTTTTTTTTTTTGTGTTGTAAGCCAGGACGTTTTTCTCGAATTTGTACATTTAATTGATCCAAAAGGTTGCAATAGTACTCTGAATTTATTGTTTTACCCCTTTTGCAGATAGTCAATCAATAAAATACCTCTGAAGTCCCAAAAAAATCGTTGCCATAATCATACCAGCCGATTGAATTACTTTTGCCTTCTTTGGGGCACTTCTTCCAGCTTCAGTCCATTGATTGTACCCATCTTGCAGAAAGCTTTTTCATCTGTAGTTCTTCATGCAAAATTAAATGGACTCGATCATTTGAGATGTCCATGATATTAGCAATTTCACGCACTTTGTTTATACCGCGCTTTTTATGCTAGGCGAAGAAGTTTCCGAACTGCCCTCGTACACAAATTAACACGTTATAGAGTGTATCTCTCTTCCCCATCTGGAGATAGCATTAACTGACTAACATTGATTTTAGCCCCGATATTTTGAAGGTTTACCATCTCAGCTCCATTTTTCCCAGTTTACTTCCCTGATTAGTAGTGCATTTAAATTTCAAATTTGAAATTCATACATAAGTTTTTTTTTGTCTTCCACTAGAGAGATAATGGATAGACGACTGATAGTTGTCTTTTGTAGACAAGTTCAAATAATTGTATCATTCATCCATTTATTCAATGCTTAAGTAAATATCAGTACGGAGACTATTATGAAAGATTTTTCTTTTGACTTAAAATAGATCATTTGAAAAGACCATCAACTGGCATCTTGTCTCATGCCAAAGAAGGTGAAAATTTGGTATGCAAACGGTAAGAGTGATAAAGATGATGAATGTGTTCCAAGCAAATGGGTCCCGACTAGGTGGTACTCGAATAGTTAGACAAAAAGAAAGAAATGAAGCAAATAGACTGAGAGTAAACATCAATACTAGGTACCAGGTAGTGTAAATGGTAGTTAAAGTGCCATGGGTGTTCATTATTTTCACTGAAGTCCGAAGATTACATTGATGTTGATGATGATGATAATGACGACGATGATTGTTCAGGGTAAACTGTAATGCAAAAGTAACACTTAGGCAGTCTAAATAAACACACTGACTTGATAGTCAGACGCATGCGCAAATAAAGAAATTGGATGAGGTTGGCGGGGGAAGTTGATTTTTGTTTCTAATCTGATCTCCTCTCCAGTGTGATGGATATGATATTGTCTTTTTCATATTTTTTATTTTTCTTCTGATAGTTTTATCTTTTTTCCCTATTGCTGCTATTGCTTCAATATTTACTTGAATCTAATATTTAAACAATTACAATGGTGGATCATGATAACCCAGCTAATGGTTCAAATAAAAAAAACTAAAACACACGAATTTGATATGAGATACGGATGTTTAACAATAGATATCTTTGGGGAAAATTTAACAAATACCTGTAGATCAGATTGTGTTTCCGCACCATGATTGTACAACTTGAAATGGATAAATCTTTAAGAGAGTATCGAAAATTTAATGTAGTTTCAGGAACTTACTCTGATAACGAAACTATTGATCAAGGTTATGCATTCAACATTTTAGGACAGGTAAAATTTTACAATATTAAGAACAAATTTCTATAAAACAAAGAAAACCTTTAACTAAAAGAAAAAAATTTTTTAATTGAAATGTCTTAAATCACAGAAATGATAGTATCAATTAAAAAATTAATTGAAAGTCAATTAAAAATTAATTGATATTATTAATTTTTGTGATTGATTTTTGTTTCAATTATGTTAAAAAATTTGTTGAATCAATTAAATATTTAATTGAATATTTTTTAAAACTCAGTTAAGACTTTAATTGGAAAAATTTTCGTGAAATTTTTTTCTGTGTAAAAGAAAAATCATAAACTTTTCTTTTACCGTTGAAGTAAGTCAAACATTCCTTAAAACATTGAAAAGTAAAAAATCATTCAAAAATAGCTTTATACATATTTTGAAGATTTTTTTTAATTTTCTGTCTATTTGCATCTTCCCTCACATCTTTCTCGCTTATAAAATCATATTTAAAACGATTAAATCTTTTAAATATGGCTTTATAATTTTTATACCCTGCGCCACACTGTGGAACAGGGTATTATAAGTTAGTGCATATGTTTGTAACACCCTGAAGGAGACGAGATAGACACATGGTGTCTTTGGCAATAATGCTCAGGGTGGGTCCCTGAGTCGATATAACCATGTCCGTCTGTCCGTCCGTCCGTCTGTCTGTGAACACATTATTGTGATCAAAGTCTAGGTTGCAATTTAAGTCCAATCGCCTTCAAATTTGGCACATGTTCCTAATTTGGGTCAGAATAGAACCCTATTGATTTTGGAAGAAATCGGTTCAGATTTAGATATAGCTTTAATATATATCTTTCGCCCTATATGGACTTATATGGCCCCAGAAGCCAGATTTTTGGCCGAATTTCGTTGAAATTTTGCACCAGAAGTACAATTAGTAGTACAGTCAAGTCTGCAAAATTTGGTTGAAATCGGTTCAGATTTAGATATAGATCCCATATATATTTTTCGCCCGATATGGACTAATATGGTCCTAAAAGCCAGATTTTTGGCCCAATTTGGTTGAAATTTTGCACAGGGAGTAGACTTAGCATTGTAGGTATGCGTGGTTGAAATCGATGCAGATTTAGATATAGCTTCCATATATATTTTTCGCCCGATATGGACTTATATGGCTGCAGAAGCCAGAGTTTTGGCCCAATTTGGTTGAAATTTTGCACAGGGAGTAGACTTAGCATTGTAGCTATGCGTGCCAAATTTGGTTGAAATCGATGCAGATTTAGATATAGCTTCCATATATATCTTTCGCCCGATAGGCACTTATATGGACCCAGAAGCCAGAGTTTTATCCCGATTAGCTTGAAATTTTGCACAAGGAGTACAATTAGTAATATAGTCATGTGTGCCAAATTTGATTAAAATCGGTTCAGATTTAGATATAGCTCCCATATATATGTTTTTCTGATTTCGACAAAAATGGTCAAAATACACAGAAAAAAATTTCAGGAAAATTTTTCCAATTAAAATCTTAATTGAGTTTTAAAAAATATTCAATTAAAAATTTAATTGAAACAAAAAATTTTTTAATTGAAATAAAAATGAATCACAGAAATTAATAGTATCAATTAATTTTTTAATTGGATCAATTAATTTTTTAATTGGATCAATTAATTTTTTAATTGACTGTCAATTAATTTTTTAATTGATACTATCATTTCTGTGATTGAAGACATTTCAATTAAAAGATTAAGTGGATCAATTAATTTCATGATTGAATCAGAAAAAATTTTTTTTTGTGTGTACCAACATTTTCCTTGTTAAATCGCCACTGCTTAGTCGAAAAGTTGTAAAAATTACTCTAATTGTCCTAAACTTCTAATACATATATATCGAGAGATAAATCATAAATAAACTTGTGCGAAGTTTCCTTAAAATTGCTTCAGATTTAATGTTTCCCATATTTGTTACTAAAATTGTGTTCCACCCTAATGCATTAGCCAACTTAAATTTTGAGTCTATAGATTTTGTAGAAGTCTATCAAATTCTTCCAGATCGAGTTATATTTAAATGTATGTATTTGGGACAAACCTTTATATATAGCCCCCAACACATTTGACGGATGTGATATGGTATCGAAAATTTAGATCTACAAAGTGGTGCAGGGTATAATATAGTCGGCCCCGCCCGACTTTAGACTTTCCTTACTTGTTTTTAATTTTATCTTACGCCTGGATGGATGATCGAATCGCGAACAATACAGTTTGTAAGCCAACACACAAATTTTTGTTTGTTCAGATTCAATTACAAAATTAATATATCCAATTAATTTTGTAATTGAAATATCTTCAATCACGAAAATGATAGTATCAATCATAGATTTAATTGAGCATCAAAAAAAAAAACTTTATTAAAAAATTAATTGATTTCATTAGCAAATTTCAATTAATTTTTTAATTGATTCAATTAAATTTTTAATTGATGTTGATTGCAAATTTCAATTAATTTTTTAATTAAAAACGAACCTATTTTTAATCGTTACACTATATCTCAATCGCTTTCTATAACTATTTTTAATTCTTTTTAGTTTGATTCAAAAATTTCTAGTCAAAAAAATTTTTAATTAAGAATTAAAAAAATGTATATATCCATAATTTCTAACTCACTCTTCCGAGATTGATTAAAAACTTAATTGTATCAATTATTTTTATACCCTCATAACATAGGATGGGGGTATATTAACTTTGTCATTGCGTTTGTAACACATCGAAATATTGCTCTAAGACCCCATAAAGTATATATATTCTGGGTCGTGGTGAAATTCTGTGTCGATCTGAGCATGTCCGTCCGTCCGTCTGTTGAAATCACGCTAACTTCCGCCGATCCGGCTGAAATTTGGTACATGGTGTAAGTATATGGTCTCTAACAGCTATGCAAAAATTGGTCCACATCCGTCAATAATTATATATAGCCCCCATATAAACCGATCCCCCCGATTTGGCTTGCGGAGCCTCTAAGAGCAGCAAATTTCACCCGATCCGGCTGAAATTTGGTACATGGTGTAAGTATATGGTCTCTAACAGCTATGCAAAAATTGGTCCACATCCGTCAATAATTATATATAGCCCCCATATAAACCGATCCCCCGATTTGGCTGGTGGAGCTACTAAGAGAAGGAAATTTTATCCGATTCGGCTGAAATTTCGTACATGGTGTTAGTATATGGTCTCTAATGACCATGCAAAAAATGGTCCACATCGGTGCATAATTATATATAGCCCCCATATAAAACGATCACCAGATTTGACCTCCGGAGCCTCTTCGAAGACCAAAATTCATCTGATTCAGTCGAAATTTGGTGTGTTGTGTTAATATATGGCCTCAAACACCCATGCAAAAATTGATCGAAATCGGTTCATAATTATATATAGCCCCCATATAAACCGATCCCCAGATTTGAACTCCGGTGCCTTTTGGAGATGCAAATTTCATCTGATTTGGTTGAAATTTGGTACGTGGTGTTAGAATACGATATTTAACAACCATGCCAAAAGTGGTCCATATCAGTCCATAATCATATATAGCCCGAAATATATAGTCATATATAGTCGAAATTATTTGTGGACTTACCTATACATACCTTTTTGGTCTAATATATACCACGAATGGACTAACTCACAATTTAGAAAACGATGTTAAGAAGTTTTACGATACCTTGCCATTGGTATCCAGCAAAACAAGAGCTTCCAAAAAAGTAGTTTGGATCCCCAATCTGTGATCCGGAAGTAGTGTAAACTTGGATCATCTCCAATGAATTTTACATGAGCTTGTCATAGGACGGAAGTACTCCATTTTTGGATCCTTTGCATTGCTTTAGAAGTTGTGCCCTGGAAGTTAATTTGAATGAAGAAATTTAAAAATCGAAAAAAAAAAAATTTTCAACCAATTTCACTTTTTTTATCCATATGTTTTATTACACTATTATTTTCCTAATATCTAATTTTTACAATTTGAAAAACTTTTTCGCTCCGACCGGGGATTGAACCTGGGTTTGCTGGCACCATAACAGAACGCCTTAGCACACTCAGCCACAAACGCCATTGAACATAAAGCGTCGAAAGGTCAATTCAAATGTTTGTGATATGATCGTAATACGACACCAAGGAATAACATTCTAATTGCTTCTCGAGATGTTCTTTATTAGTATGAACGGGAAAAATAAGAAAGCAGGTTCAAATCTCATCAGCGGGAAATTTTTTTTATCAAATATTTTTCTAAAAATTTTTTTTTTATGTCATGCATCGTTTTTATTTTTTATTTTCGGCATATATTTTCTTATAAATATATTTTTTTCCATTAAAAATCAAAAAAAAATTTAAAATTTTCGTAATTTGCAAAACCTTCTCAAAAGAACTTCCATGGAAGCGAAAAAGTCAAACGGCACAGGTTCAATTCCCAGCGGGGATGAAATTTATTTTATAATTTTTTTTTTACTTTTTTTTAATTTTGTTTTTTTTTTTTTGTTTTTTTTAGATTTTTTTGTAAAATTTAATTGTCCACAATTTGCACTTAAAATAGCCTGATTGCGTTCTTTGTAATACGAGTTCACAAGGACTGCATCGGAAGTAGAAAAAAATCATTGGGGGATCCCAAGATGCGCTTTAGAAGAAATGTTTGTGCACTTGTCCAAAATGACTGAATCGGAAGTGGAATAAAATCATTGGGGGATCCCACGATGCGCTTCAGAAGAAATGTTTGTGGACTTGTCCAAATGGACTGCATCGGAAATTGAAAAAACTCGATGGGGGATTCTGGGATGGGCTCTAAATGAAATGTTTGTGGAACAACTTCCAATTTTTTTTTGCTGGGATAGGTTGCTAAAAAATGTCTTTATTTTAAAGCAGCCAAATCTTTGGCTCGGAATCAATAGTAAATTCCTTAAGGGTACACTGAAAAAAATATTGTCGTGAGGTCAAAGATTTCATGTCTTTAAAATACGAATACAAATTTAGCTTAGCATAGAAGACGCATTTCTCTAAAATAAAGTTATTTTCCTTGTCCAAAAGTCGATAAACTTTTCAATGAAGTCGTATTGTCCTTATAATTAAGTGATTTGACTTAAAAATGGGTATCTTAACATGAAAGAAAAAATTAATAGGCTAAGGTCAACTTGACTTTAATAATTCAGAAAAATTCTTTAAATTTAATGAAATTGTCTTTAAATTTGTTGTCTTTTTGCATCTTGACTACAAAGCAAAAAATCGTTCAAATATAGGACATGTTTTCCAAAACTTTATTTTAAAGAAGTTTTTTACTTCAAACATAGCATAATTTCTACTGGACGTCGAGTCCTAATTTGGAAAATAAAGTTGCCGTTAACTCATTTTTAAAGGACTTTGATAGCATATGAAGAAAAAAAGCTGAGAAAGCGAAAAATTAAAATTTGATACCTAGAAGCAAGTACACAAAACCTAAATTTAAAAGAGAATTGTGTCTTAAAAGTATCCTTACTTGTATTCTCCGCTTCTTTGGCTCGGAATCAATACCAAATTTTTTAAAGTAAAGACAAAATCTTTGGAACCGAGTATGCTTTTTTTCAGAGTAGGTCAAAATATTTGGATCCAAGTGAACTGTTTATTTTTTTTTTTTGAATGAGGGAAGGATGTTGCCAGTATGAATGCCCTGCAGTAGACCAGTATGAGTGCCTGAAAATGGCTCAAAATCCTCTGGATTAAATTCGTACATCTTAAAAGTCGTTTGTCTAACAAAAAGCAATAAGCAAGTTAAAAGGTGGTCATGTGTTTATGGTACAAATTAAATTTTTCGCCTCCCAAATATTACTAAAGTAACATTTATATACCCTGCAAAAAAAGCGTCGCCAAAAAGTAATGAAAATTTACATATTGGACCCGGAAGTGGTGCAAAATTGACGCAGAAGCGATGAATTTAACATGGGCTTGTCATAGGACGGATGTCCTCCATTTCAACGGCCGTTAGCATCACTTCTTAAGGTGTGATGCGAATTCAGTGTTTTTGATGTTAATTAAGAAATTGTATGATATTTTGACAAATAATTTTTTTTTTGTGATTTTTAATGCATTCTAACGCTTGTCTGGAACGTTTGACGTCAACTATTGTCAAAAACTCGCAAGTTTTCTTGAACGGATTTAGCATTTTTTTCGGCAAAATTTAAATAATTTGTAGCATTTTATTAATTCTTAATCTGTTTTTAACCTATTTGAAACATTAAAATTTTAAGTCTCCCATTAAAATTATGAAAAATGCGAGTTATAAAAAAATTTACCCAAATGAATTTCCTGTGCAGTTAAAATAAAGAACATCTTTGGGAGAACATTTTTTTGGAAATGCTTTTAAAGTTGTGCCTTTAGAAGAACTTCCAATTTTTGTTTTGCTGGGATATTAACCCACTTTTTCTCCATTGAAAATAAAGTGGGTCAACCTGTTTCCTGACCTAGGCCATATTTTTTATTTTCGTTTATTTGCCGACATTTTGACCAAAGCCTCTTCCACCATAACATTAACGAATTAAATAATCTGAAATATCTTATCTTTATTTTTGAGAAACAACCCGTAGAAAATCAAAACAAAAGCCTATGTCTGACAGCATCGATTTAATCGCTAATTAATCACAGCGTCTTATAACATTTCCTAAAATGTTGATATATTAATCGACCAATTGTCTAAATAGACACCAATGATTAATCATGAAACAACACCCACAAGAAAACCACGACACACTTTTGATACAAAAAAAAATCCAGGGATAAACAAAAATGGGATAAATTTCGTAGTGGACCTCGTACAAAGAGCTGTGTGTTTTGTATTTTTTTTTTGGCAAATTCTTGTACAAAAAGAAAGAAACGTAAACCTAATCCCAGAGTATTTAATCTTTTAAATACGTATTTAACATTCTTTTATTATTTAGCTAAGCCTACCAATATTTTGCCATAAGACAATCTATTTATGTTGGTGATTGTGAAGACATTTTTAAATTGGTTTTCGTTTTATTTTTGTGTTTGCAATTTTTTTGTTTGTGATATTTTCAACAAAATATATAGCGTTAGCAATTTATTATGTTTTGTTTTTTGTTTTTGCTTGATTTAGTCTTTCTATATGTTTATAACCATCACTATAGGATGGCGATATAGGATAGTTTGTCATTTCGTTTGTAACCCCACTTCGAAATATCGATAGATCAAAATGCTTCTGTCAGCTTGTAAATTATATGTCAGTAGACAACCAGAAGAAATTATCATCTGAAGATGAGAAGAAATGAAAATCTGTCTGCCAGGTCATCGACATAAAAAAATGGGGATCGGATATTATCCCATTTTCTATCATGTTTTATCTGCAGCAAAAGTCATCATACCATATATGTAGAAAACCGTTGAGTGGAGTTGTTTTCAAAAAAGTTTCTATACACTTTCCATGATGGTGGGTATTTAAGATTCGGCCCGGCTGAACTTTTTTTGTTTTCTTGGCAATGAAAGACAATGAAATTTTTTTTGCGTCTTTCAGAAAAAATTTTTGTTTGTTTTAGTACACCCTAGGCCTAAGGAAAACAAATCGTTTTTTTTTTACAAAAAATGTCAATATTATATAGTTTGCATATTTTTGTCTTTTTTTATGGCGATATGAACGAAATTTGATACGCAAATGTATCGAAATGAATATCGAATGATAAATTTGGCAGGCAATTCATATTTTTCAGAAAACCTTATGAAAGAAACAGAATTTCGCAATTTTTAAATTGGTGTTTAAATAGAGGAGAAATTTTGTTTTTCTCTAGGATTTTAACAAAATTTTCTATATAAATAAAATGTTGGCTATATTATCTATAGAAATAAAATTTTTGGCAAAAAATTCTAAAGAAATAAAATTTTGACAAAATTTTGTATAGATATGAAATTTTCGACAAAATTTTCTATAGAAATAAAATTTTGACAAAATTTCCCATAAAAATAAAATTTTGACAAAATTTTCTATAGAAATAAATTTTGACAACAATTTTCTAAGCAAATAAAATTTTCACAAAATTTTCTATAGAAATTAATTTTGACAACAATTTTCTAAGCAAATAAAATTTTGACAAAATTTTCTAAGGAAATAAAATTTTGACAAAATTTTCTATAGAAATAAACTTTTGACGAAATTTTCTATAGAAAAAAAATTTTGATAAAATTTTCTATAGAAATACATTTTTGACAAAAATTTTCCATAGAAATAAAATTTTGACAACAATGTTCTATAGAAATAAAATTTTGACAAAATTTTCTTAGAAATAAAATTTTGACAACATTTTCCCAAAGAAAAAAATTTGACAAATTTTCTAAATAAATAAAATTTTGACAAAATTTTCTACAGAAATAAACTGTTGACAGAATTTTCTATAGAAATAAAATTTTGACAAAATTTTCTATAGAAATAAAATGTTGACAAAATTTTCTATAGAAATAAAATGTTGACAAAATTTTCTATAGAAAAAAAATTTACAAATTTTCTATAGAAAAAAAATTTACAAATTTTCTAAAGAAATAAAATTTTGATAAAACTTTCTATAGAAATAAAATTTTGACAAAATTTTCGATAGAAATAAAATTTTGACAACATTTTCTATAGAAATAAAATTTTGACAAAATTTTCTTAGAAATAAAATTTTGACAACATTTTCCCAAAGAAAAAAATTTGACAAATTTTCTAAAGAAATAAAATTTTGACAAAATTTTCTACAGAAATAAACTGTTGACAGAAATTTCTATAGAAATAAAATTTTGACAAAATTTTCTATAGAAATAAAATGTTGACAAAATTTTCTATAGAAATAAAATTTTGACTATAGAAATAGAAATAAAATGTTGACAAAATTTTCTATAGAAATAAAATGTTGACAAAATTTTTCCAAAGAAAAAAATTTGACAAATTTTTTCGATAGAAATAAAATTTTGACATTTTCTATAGAAATAAAATTTTGACAAAATTTTCTTAGAAATAAAATTTTGACAACATTTTCCCAAAGAAAAAAATTTGACAAATTTTCTAAAGAAATAAAATTTTGACAAAATTTTCTACAGAAATAAACTGTTGACAGAATTTTCTATAGAAATAAAATATTGACAAAATTTTCTATAGAAATAAAATTTTGACAAAATTTTCTATAGAAATAAAATTTTGACAAAATTTTCTATAGAAATAAAAATTTGAAAACATTTTCTATAGAAATAAAATGTTGACAACATTTTCTATGGAAATAAAATTTTGACAACATTTTCCCAAAGAAAAAAATTTGACAAATTTTCTAAAAATAAAATTTTGACAAAATTTTCTATAAAAATAAAATTTTGACAAAATTTTCTATAGAAATAAAATTTTGACGAAATTTTCTATAGAAACAAAATTTTGATAAAATTTTCTATAGAAATACATTTTTGACAAAAATTTTCCATAGAAATAAAATTTTGACAACAATTTTCTATAGAAAAAAAATTTACAAATTTTCTAAAGAATTAAAATTTTGATAAAACTTTCTATAGAAATAAAATTTTGACAACATTTTCGATAGAAATAAAATTTTGACAACATTTTCTATAGAAATAAAATGTTTACAAAATTTTCTATAGAAAAAAAAAAATTTCCAAAGAAAAAAATTTGACAAATTTTTTCGATAGAAATAAAATTTTGACAACATTTTCTATAGAAATAAAATTTTGACAAAATTTTCTTAGAAATAAAATTTTGACAAAATTTTTCCAAAGAAAAAAATTTTGATAAAATTTTTTAAAGAAATAAAATGTTGACAACACTTTCTATAGAAATAAAATTTTGACAAATTTTTCTATAGAAATAAAATTTGGCAAAATTTTCTATAGAAATAAAATTTTGACTAAATTTTTCAACGAAACAAAATTTAAATAAAATTTTGACAAAATTTTCTACAGAAAAAAAATTAGCAAATTTTTCTATAGAAAAAAACTGTTGACAAAATTTTCGACAGAAATAAACTGTTTAAAAAAATTGTCTATATAAATAAAATTTTGATAAAATTTTCTATTGAAATAAAATTTTGACAAATTTTTTTATGGAAATAAAATTTTCTGTAGAATTGACATTTTTTGACATATTCTATAAAAATAAAATTTTTACAAAATTTTCCATGCGAACAAATTTTTGACAGCATTTCCATAGAAATAAAATTTTGACAAAATTTTTTATAGAAATAAAATTTGGCAAAATTTTCTATAGAAATTAAATTTTGGCAAATTTTTTTAGAGAAATAAAATTTGGCAAAATTATCTTTAGAAATAAACCGATGACAAAATGTTTCCAAAGAAAAAAATTTTGATAAAATTATTTAAAGAAATAAAATTGTGGCAACATGTTCTATAGAAATAAAATTTTGACTAAATTTTTCAAAGAAACAAAATTTAACAAAAATTTCAAAAGAAATACTAAATTTTCCATAGAAATAAAATTTTGACAAAATTGTCTACAGAAATAAAATTTTACAAAATTGTCTATAGAAATAAACTGTTGACAAAATTTTCTACAGAAATAAACTGTTTAAAAAAATTCTCTATATAAATAAAATTTTGATAAAATTTTCTATAGAAATAAAATTTTGACAAATTTTTTTATAGAAATAAAATGTGGCAAAATTTTCTATAGAAATAAAATTTCGACAAATTTTTTTTATAGAAATAGAATTTGGCAAGATTTTCTATAGAAATAAAATTTTGACTAAATTTTTCAAGGAAACACAATTTGACAAAATTTTCCAAAGAAATAAAATTTTCCAAAGAAATACAAAATATTCTATAGAAATAAAATTTTGCAAAATTTTCTATAAAATAAACCGTTGACAAAATTTTTCCAAAGAAAAAAATTTTTTAAAGAAATAAAATTGTGACATTTTCGTTAGAAATAAAATTTGTACAAAATTTTCTATAGAAATAAAATTTGGCAAAATTTTCTATAGATATAAAATTTTGACTAAATTTTTCAGACAAACAAAATTTAACAAACTTTTCAAAAGAAATAAAATTTTCCAAAAAAAATCAAAATTTTCCATAGAAATAAAATTTTGACAAAATTTTCCATAGAGATAAAATTTTTACAAAATTTTCTATAGAAATAAAATTTAGCAAAATTTTCTATAGAAATAAACTATTGACAAAATTTTCTACAGAAATGAACTGTTTAAAAAAAGTCTCTATATAAATAAAATTTTGGCAAAATTTTCTAAAGAAATAAAATTTAGATAAAATTTCTATAGAAATAAAATTTGAACAAATGTTTTTGTGGAAATAAAATCTTGACAAAATTTTCTGTAGAATTAATAATTTGACATTTTCTATAAAAATAAAATTTTGACAAATTTTTCGATGCAAACAAAATGTTGACAACATTTTCTATAAAAGTAAAATTTTGACAAAATCTTCTGTAGAATTAACATTTTGACAACATTTTCTATACAAATAAAATTTTCTATAGAAATAAACTGTTGACAAAATTTTCAACAGAAATAAACTGTTTAAAAAAATTCTCTATATAAATAAAATTTTGCCAAAATTTTCTATAGAACTAAAATTTTGACAAAATTTTCTATAGAAATAAAATTTTGACAAAATTTTCTATAGTGTTGAAATTTGGACACAACTTTCTATAAAAATAAAATTTTCTTATAGAAATAAAATTTGGTCGCCTTCAATAAAAATTTTATAAATATTTTTTTTCAAGTACTCGTATTAGTAAGTAAAACCATGGGATATCATGATTACCTGACTTATAATCTATTTACAAATTCATTCTCACAGCTCACAAGCTGCCACCATCTCTGTGGATTGAAACCACATTAAGATAATAATTTTATTTATATAAAATTATTAATTTATAAACAATCTCACAATTATGTCGCATGCAAAAAAAAAAAAACGAAAACTCTTAAAACCATGTGACGTCTTTTAATTTTTAGTAGAATCCCCCTAGAAAACTTGAACATGTCCAATGCACATTATTTCCAAAGTGCGTCACAAATGTTGGTTTTATGTTGTATTGGATAATTTTTGTTTAGGAAAACATTTCGGTTAACCACATTGAGAAATATTTTTACTTTTCGTTATCAAATGTTTACTCGAGGCAGTTGCTTAAAATAATGCTGATGTTTTCTTTGCCGTCACGTTAATGGCAGTGCCTACATCTAAACCACCAACAGAGATTAGAGTTTGAAAAACAAATGACATATGTAGGGGATAAACATGTAATTTGGAAAATCCCAGTTAGGGAATTTGTAAATTCATGTAACATAACTACCTATAAAGGAAATACATAGGTATGTCAACATGGGCATTTGTTTGTTTCAAGGGGAAGTTTCATAAAAAATTGTATGGGAATTTTTCACAGATGTATTCGAAATTTCAAAATTTATGAAAAAGATAGGGAAAATTAAAAAAATAAATAAAAGCAAAAATAACTGATACTCTGTGAAAGGAAACATTCTCCAATACAAATAAACTTTAAAGAAGTTGATCAATATATGCTGTAACAGGTATTTAAGGCTATTATTGCTTGTTTTTGCTCCATTTCGTTCTTATATAAATTTACAGATAGCCTATATGTAAAATCTTATGTTCAATTTTTATCCAGCCTTAAGTTCTCAGGGTCTTCCAAATATTTTAGTAAATTGTGATAAGCAATATTTAATCTACTGAATTACATACCCGTAGATATGTATACGTAGTATTACATTGTCGCCGCGAAAATTTAGGACATTTAAAAATCGGCAAGTAAATTATTTAGGGCCATAAATAAATACCCACCACTATGGATCATATATTCACCCAACGAAAAAAAATGAATAAATCACCTCAACCATGCTGCAAGAGCAACATGTTTATTTTTGGACGGAGACCATGTAACATGGTTGTCGCAACCATGCACTTGAAGATAAGTTGTAAATTTAACTAGCCGAGACAATTTGGAAGTATTTAATAAATATTAGCGCTGTGCCCTATTGGTGCGCAACATTTTTTTTTGGTATTTAAAGAGTGCTATAAATGCAAGCGTGCTATTTATGAATTTTTACGGCAAAAATGTTCCATGATCACCGCCCAAAAATAACATGTTGGTCTTGAAACATATTTGGCGTGTTCATATTCCTTCTCTGCGTGCAGACAACCACCTCACATATTCTACCCTAAAATGGGATAAAAAGAATGGGTGTTGTATTCTCTTTGCTTCAATAAAATTTTAACAAAATTTTCTATACAAATAAAATTTTGATAAAAATTTCTATAGAAATAAAATTTTGACAAAATTTTCTATAAAAATAAAAATTTGATAACATTTTTTATTGAACTAAAAATTATAAAAAATTAAAGAAAATAAAATTTTGACAAAATTTTCTATAGAAATAAAATCTTGACAAACTTTTCTATAGAAATAAAATTTTGACAAATTTTTCTATAGAACTAAAAATTTGACAAAATTTTCTATAGAAATAAAATTTTGGAAAAAATTTTCTACAGAAATAAAATTTTGACAAAAATTTCTATAGAAATAAAATTTTGACAAAATTTTCTATAGAACTATAAATTTGACACATATTTCTATAGAAATAAAATATTGGCAACAGTTTCAATAGAAATTAAATTTTGACAAAATTTTCTATAGAAATCAAATTTTCAAAAAAAATTGTCTATGGAAATACAATTTTGACAAATGTTTCTATAGAAATAAAATTTTGACAAAAAATTCTATAGAAATAAAATTTTGAAAAAAATTGCTACAGAAATAAAAAGTTGATCTCATTTTCTTTAGGAATAAAATTTTTACAAAATTTTCTATGGAAATAAAATTTTGACAAAATTTTCTATAGAAATAAAATTTTGACAAGAAATAAAATTTTTGAAAAAATTTTCTATAGAAATAAAATTTTGAAAAAATTAGCTATAGGAACAAAATTTGGAAATGAAATTTTGAAAAAATTTGCTATAGAATAAAAATTTTGAAAAAATTTGCTATAGAAAAAAATAACATTTGCTATAGAAATAAAATTTTGACAAAATTTTCTATGGAAATAAAATTTTGACAAAATTTTCTATAGAAATAAAATTTTGATAAACTTTTCTATAGAAATAAAATTTTGACAAGATTTTCTATAGAACTAAAAATTTGACAAAGTTTTCTATAGAACTTTGGAAATTTTGGACTAAAAATTTTCGGGAAAAAAATTAAAAAAAAAAATCTATAGAAATTAAATTTTGAAAAAAAAAAATCTATAGAAATAAAATTTTGAAAAAAAAAAATCTATAGAAATAAAATTTTGAAAAAATTTGCTATAGAAACAAAACTTCGGAAAAAAATTTCTATAGAAATAAAATTTTGGAAAAAATTTATACAAAATTTGACAACATTTTCTGTGGAAATAAAACTTTGGAAAAAATTTTCTATAGAAATAAAATTTTGACAAGATTTTCTATAGAACAAAAAATTTTACAAAATTTTCTATAGAATTAAAATTTTGGAAAAAAAGTCTATAGAAATTAAATTTTGGAAAAAAATGTCTGTAGAAATAAAATTTTCACAACTTTTTCTATAGAAATAAATCTTTGGAAAAAATTTTCTATAGAAATAAAATGTTGGAAAAATAATTCTGCAATATTTGACAACATTTTCTGTAGAAATAAAACTTTGGAAAAAATTGTCTATAGAAATAAAATTTTGACAAGATTTTGTATAGAAGTAAAAATTTGACAAACTTTTCGATAGATTCCAATAATTTTATTATTTTGCCTTGGGTGAACTAAGAAGAAATAGCCTTTATCGATTTCTATGTGAGAAAAACTACCAAACAACAAAATCTTATTTTGTCATCATTATATTTCGATAGAAAATTTTGTCAAAATTTTATTTCTATAGAAAATTTTGTCAAAATCTTATTTCTACAGAAAATTTTGTCAAAATTTTATTTCTATAGAAAATTTTGTAAAAAATTTTATTCCGATTTTGTCAAAATTGTATATCTATAGAAAATTTTGTCAAAATTGTATATCTATAGAATTTTTTTCCAAATTTTATTTCTATACGAAATTTTGTCAAAATTATATTTCTATACGAAATTTTGTCAAAATTTTATTTCTATACGAAATTTTGTCAAAATTTTTTTCAATAGGAAATTTTATCAAAATTTTATTTCTATAGACAATTTTATCAAAATTTTATTTCTATAGAAAATTTTGTCAAAATTTTATTTCTATAGAAAATTTTGTCAAAATTTTATTTCTAAAGAACATTTTGTAAAAAATATTATTCCGATTTTGTAAAAATTATATATCTATGGATTTTTTTCAAAATTTTATTTCTATACGAAATTTTGTCACAATTTTATTTCTATAGAAAATTTTGTAAAAATTTCATTTCAATAGGAAATTTTATTTCTATACCACTACTGTGGTACAGGGTAAAATAAGTTTGTGCATTTAGACAGAGACAATCGTAGAATTGACATTCTACCCTCTGTGCATTCAGCACGATTGCTTCATTATTGAAGACTGTAGCGTGATTACAACAGACAGACAGACGGACATACGGACATCGTTATATCGTCTTAGAATTTCTCCCTAATCAAGAATATATATACTTTATATAGTCGAAAATCAATATTTCGATGTGTTACAAACGGAATGACAAACTTATTATACCCCCGTCACCATTCTATGGTGGTGGGTATAAAAAAGAAAAAAGAAATAAAATTTCGACAAAAATGTGTACGAAAACTTCTTCTGCTTTAGTTAGCTTATTTGTATATCATTGAAATGTTACTGGCATTTAATTCCTAAAATTTTTGAGACATTCTTGGAATAGAGAAAAATTCGTTGAGCTGGGGTCAAATTCTTACAAAATTTTAAAAATAAACTCAAACAAAATAATTTTTTGCATCAATTTTACAACTGACATTTATTCTGTGTAACATAATGTATCAAATAATTACACTCAAACAAAGTTTTCTTGGATCCAAAGATTTCAACCTTCCCTTAAGGATTTTGACATTGATGCCGAGCCAAAGATGCGACTTCTTTAAAATAAAAACATTTTTTAGCTACCTATCTGAGGAGCCACCGTGGTGCAATGTTTAGCATGCCAGCCTTGCATACACAAGGTCGTGGGTTCGATTCCTGCTTCGACCGAACACCAAAAAGTTTTTTATTAGCAGTGGATTATCCCACCTCAGTAATGCTGGTGACATTTCTGAGGGTTTCAAAGCTTCTCTAAGTGGTTTCACTGCATTGTGGAACGCCGTTCGAACTCGGCTATAAAAAGGAGGTCCCTTGTCATTGAGCTTAACATGGAATCGGGCAGCACTCAGTGATAAGAGAGAAGTTCACCAATGTGGTATCACAATGGACTGAATAGTCTAAGTGAGTCTGATACATCGGGCTGCCACCTAACCTAACCTAACCTAGCTACCTATCTGACTTTAAATCTAGGTTCAATAAAATTAAAATAAGAATTAGAGGTGTGGACGTGAGTAATATTTTACTCACGCTCACGACGGAAAAATCTTACTCACGCACACTCACGCACGATATTGTTTGGTAGGACTCACGCTCACGCACACTCACGAAAAGAAAAGATGTACTCACGCACGAAAAAGTCGTGACTCACGAACAATTTTTTGAGTAATTTACCTTAGCGACGTGTCTGAAAATATGAGCATTATTAAAATCGAGAGCGTTATTACGCTCTTAACATTCCAGGTGTCACTAAAATTGTAAATGAATTTAACTTTTTAGCGTTTTATGTTGGTGAGCGGGATTATTTTCGTAAGCGTAAATCTTTACTCAGGCACACTCACGAAGATAATATTTTCGTGACTCACGCTCACGCACGACATTTTGGTTTGTTAATCACACTCACGCCGTTGCCATGAGCGTGACTCACGACTCACGCGTGAGTCACGACAATTTCGTGTCACGTGCACACCTCTAATAAGAATACAGATCTCATATATCGAATTTCCATTCTATTTTCGCGGTACATATTAATAAAGCTATTCACTTACAAATACCAGTTTAAAAATCTAAATTGTAGCGGGTACTTCAAAGTAAAATATGTTTTATTAATTCCAAAAAAAAACTTTAAACCGAAGATACTAAATCCTCATTATAAATATCTTAGCCTATGTTTGAAGTATTTTTATCCAAAAATCTAAAGATTTAATATTTCACTTAATTTAGAGGCAATGTCTTTAAATAAAAAATGTGTTTCTTTACTTTAAGGAAAATTTGCCTTAGTTCAAGGACATGGGACTTTAACAAAGAGAAGCACATTTCCAAAATGTGTGTCCTAAATTAAATAAAAAAAATTGAAGCAAAATTTAATTAATTAAAAATGCATTATTTTAAAGAAATTTGTCCTTAATATTTTGTAAATTGCTCATCCTACAATTTAGTTAATTAATTCAAGGACTTTAGATCTTATTCACTTATCATTTAAATTTATAAACAAATTCGCCTTCGTATAAATCTATAGCCATTAATATATAATCACAACAAATATTTCTTATATAACAACAAAAATCATTACGACGAAATAAAATTTGAAATGAAAATATGATTATTGATGTTCCCCTAGCCCTCTTCCCTTTTTTCTTACGAGTTATTCTCGCCTGGGGATTAACATATTATTTAATTTTATTACATTCACAAATTTCAAACGGTTTCATACACCTTCTGAGATTGGATTTAGTTTGGCTGATTGTAAAATCTAAAAATTCATGACATTCCAAAAATGTCACCAATACCACCACCACTAAGCAAATAATTTTTGAAAAAAAAAAAAAACCAAAAGTCATCATCTTCGGCGAAGAAACATAAATTTGAAGATTTAATGGAGCCCAAAAATAGTTCTACATTTTATGTATGGAATGTCTCTTCGAAGAAACATTTTTGTCTCATTTGTGATGCTGGGGTAAGATTTCGTCTTTCGAGTTCAATGACAGCACAAATGGACCGACCAAACTAAGAGCACAACGGCGGCAGCTACCAATGTTTGAAAGCTACAATCAAGTGTTAATCATCGAAAAAAAAAACAACGAAAAAAATCTAAAAAATACTATCAGATTGAGGGCAATCATAATGAAATAGAAAACGCTCAAAATTCCCAAACCATTTTACATGAAGAACCTGTTACATGGACAAAAGAAAAAAAACGGCCCGTAAAGGCTTGGCCCATAGCCTTACTCCATGGGTATCATTTATTGACAAACAAAATTAACCCCAAACATTTGTTTTGTTTTTTTTTTGTCCTCCTCTCAATACACCTTCCCATACCGGGATATTAATGGCTGTGTCTGGAAGCCCACATTTAATTTGGGTAAATTTCAATGTTCTTTTATTTTTATGTAAATTTCCAAATTTAATTATTCTTAAACCAAAGCTACCTCTAGACCATACCCCCAATGATCGATCATCGAGCACATATCGTGAGTAGTCAATCAGACATAGACAGCTACTCCATTGTGAAATTGAAAGGCCAAAGTGTCGCCTACAATTCTGTCATTCTCGAAATGATAATTGTAAAGTACTTGTGACAAATCATAATTAAATTTTTGTTGATAATGGATTTAAGTAATTTTGGTCTTACATCAAAACAAAAGGGTATCACAGGAAAGGAATGTGGTTGACATTTTTTTCTTGTAGAAAATTTAAAATGTTATTTTAATAAAAATGTCAAACATTCTATAGAAATAAAATTTTGAAAACATTTTCTATAGGCAAAATTATGGCAACAAAAATTTTACAAAATTTTCTCTCGAAATAAAATTCTGGCAAAATTTTCTATAAAAATAAAATTTTGGCATAATTTACAATAGAAATAAATTTTGATAAAATTTTCTATAGAAATAAAATTTTGATAAAATGTTAGTTCTATAGAAATAAAACAAAATTTTATTTCTATAGAAAATTTTGTCAAAATTTTAGTTCTCAAGAACATTTTGTCAAAATGTTATTTCGATAGACAATTTTGTAAAACTTTTAGTTCTATGGAAAATTTTATTTCCATTTTTTGCCAAAATTTTATTTGTAAGGAAGATTTTGTCAAAATTTTTATAAATTATAAATTATAAATTTTCTATAGAAATAAATTTTTAACAAATTTTTCATTGGAATTTTCTATAGAAATAAAGTTTTAAAAACTTTTTCAATAGAAATAAAATTTTGAAAAAATTTTCTATAAATTTTTGAGCAATTTTTCAATAGAAATCAAATTTATATAAAATTTTCTATAGCAGTAAAATTTTAACAACATTTTCTTTAGCAATAAAATTGACAAAATTATGTACAGAAATAAAATTTTGAGGAACTTTTCTATAGAAATAAAATTTTGACAAATTTTCTATAGAAAGAACATTTTTACAAAATTTTCTATAGAAATAACATTTTGACAAAATATTCTATAGAAATAACATTTTGACAAAATTTGCTATAGAAATAAAATTTTGACAAAGTTTTCTATAGAAATAAAATTTGGACAAAATTTACCATAGAAATACAATTTTGATAAAAATTTTCTATAGAAATTAAACTTTGACAAAAATTTTTTATAGAAATAAAATGTGGTCAACATTTTCTATAGAAATAAAATTTTGACAAAATTTTCTATAGAAATCAAATTCTATATAGAAATAAAATGTTGACAAAATGTTCTATAGAAATAAAATTTTGACAAAAATTTTTATATAAGTAAAATTGTGACAAAATTTTCTATAGAAATAAAATTTTCACAACATTTTCTATAAAAATAACATTTTGAGAAAATGTTCTATAGAACTAACATTTTGACAAAAATGTTCTATACAAATAAAATTTTGACAAAATTTTCTATAGAAATAAAATTTTGACAAAATATTCTATAGAAATAAAATGTTGACAAAATTTTCCATAGAAATACAATTTTGATAAAAATTTTCTATAGAAATTAAACTTTGACAAAAATTTTCTATAGAAATAAAATGTGGACAACATTTTCTACAGAAATAAAATTTGGACAAAAGTTTCTATAGAAATAAAATTTTCTATATAGAAATAAAATTTTGACAAAAATTTTCTATAGAAATAAAATTTTGACAAAATTTTTATAGAAATAAAATGTGGACAACATTTTCTATAGAAATAAAATGTGGACAACATTTTCTATAGAAATAAAATTTTGTCAAATTTTCGATAGAAATAAAATTTTGACAAAAGTTTCTATCGAAATAAAATTTTGTCAAAATTTGCTATAAAAATAAAATTTTGATAAAGTTTTCTATAGAAATAAAATTTGGACAAAATTTTCCATAGAAATAAAATTCTGCGAAAATTTTCTGTAGAAATAACATATTGACAACATTTTCTATAGAAAAAAATATTTCACAAAATTGTTTATAGAAATAACATTTTTCACAAAATTTTCTATAGAAATAAAATTTTGACAAAATTTTCTATAGAAATAAACTTTTGACAAAATTTTCTATAGAAATAAAATTTTGACAAAATTTTCTATAGAAATAAAATTATGAAAAAATTTTCTATAGAAATAAAATTTTGACAAAATTTTCTATAGAAAAAATTAATTGACAAAATTGTTTATAGAAATAAAATTTTTCACAAAATTTTCTACAGAAATAAAATTTTGACAACATTTTCTATAGAAATAAAATTTTGAGAAAATTTTCTATAGAAATAAAATTTTGACAAAATTTTCTATAGAAATCAAATTTTGACAAAATTTTCTATAGAAATAAAATTGAGAAAATTTGCTATAGAAATAAAATTTGGACAAAATTTTCTATAGAAATAAAAATTTGAAAACATTTTCTACAGAAATAAAATTTTGACAAAATTTTCTATAGAAATAAAATTTGGACAAAATTTTCTATAGAAATAAAATTTTGACAAAATTTGCTATAGAAATAAAATGTTGACAACAGTTTCTATAGAAATAAAATTTGGACAAAATTTTCCATAGAAATACAATTTTGATAAAAATTTTCTATAGAAATTAAACTTTGACAAAAATTTTCTATAGAAATAAAATGTGGACAACATTTTATATAGAAATAAAATATGGACAAAATTTTCTATAGAAATAAAATGTTCTATATAGAAATAAAATTTTGACAAAAATTTTCTATAGAAAAAAAAAAATTACAAAATTTTCTATAGAAATAAAATGTGGACAACATTTTCTATTGAAATAAAATTTTGTCAAATTTTCTATAGAAATAAAATTTTGACAAAATTTTCTATCGAAATAAAATTTTTACAAAATTTTCTATAGAAATAAAATTTTGACAAAATATTCTATAGAAATAAAATTTTGTCAAAATTTGCTATAAAAATAAAATTTTGATAAAGTTTTCTATAGAAATAAAATTTGGACAAATTTTTCCATAGAAATAAAATTCTGCGAAAATTTTCTGTAGAAATAAAATTTTGACAACATTTTCTATAGAAAAAAATATTTCACAAAATTGTTTATAGAAATAAAATTTTTCACAAAATTTTCTATAGAAATAAAATTTTGACAAATTTTTCTATAGAAATAAACTTTTGACAAAATTTTCTATAGAAATAAAATTTTGACAAAGTTTTCTATAGAAATAAAATTATGACAAAATTTTCTATAGAAATAAAATTATGACAAAATTTTCTATAGAAATAAAATTTTGACAAAATTTTCTATAGAAAAAATTACTTGACAAAATTGTTTATAGAAATAAAGCTTTCTATAGAAATACAATTTTGACAACATTTTCTATAGAAATAAAATTTGGACAAAATTTTCTATAGAAATAAAAATTTGAAAACATTTTCTACAGAAATAAAATTTTGACAAAATTTTCTATAGAAATAAAATTTTGACAAAATTTGCTATAGAAATCAAACTTTGACAAAATTTTCTATAGAAATAAAATTTTTACAAACTTGTCTATAGAAATTACATTTTGACAAATTTTCTATAGAAATTAAACTTTGACAAAATTTTCTGTAGAAATAAAATTTTTAAAAAATTTTTTTGAGAACTAAAATTGTGTGAAAAGTTTCTATAAAACTAAAAACTTTATAAAAATTTTCTATAGAAATAAAATTTTTACAAAATTATCTACAGAAATAAAATTGTGACAAAATTTTCTATAAAAATAAAATTTTCACAAAATTTTCTATAATAATAACATTTTGAGGAAATTTTCTATAAAACTAAAATTTTGATAAAAATTTCTATGGAAATAACATTTTGACAAAAATGTTCTGTACAAATAAAATTTTGACAAATTTTCTATAGAAATAAAATTTTGACAAAATATTCTATCGAAATAAAATTTGTACAAAATTTTCTATAGAAATAAAATTTTGACAAAAGTTTTCTATAGAAATAAAATGTGGACAACATTTTCTATAGAAATAAATTTTGACAAAATTTTCTATGGAAATAAAATGTTGACAAAATTATCTACAGAAATAAAATTTTGACAAAAATTTCTATAGAAATAAAATTTCGACAAAAATTTCCTATAGAAATAAAATTTTGACAAAATTTTCTATAGAAATAAAATTTTGACAAAATTTTCTATAGAAATAAAATTTTGACAAAATTTTCTATGGAAATAAAATGTTGAGAAAATTTATTTTAGGAAGCCGCATCTTTGATCTTACCAAAATCCTTAAGGGAAGATCAAAATCTTTGGCTACAAGTAAACTTTTCTTGAGTGTACCTTCATTCTGAATATTTTTTATTTTGATGATTTTCATTAGAAAGTTTATTAAAGTTTAAGTTTATTAAATTACTGTGTAATTATTGTCACACCAAAACAAATGTAAAACTTAATAATGTTACACATTCCCAAAAAAAAAAATATTTGACAACTTCAAGATCTTTTGTTGCTGTAGGCAAGATTTATTATTGCGTCCATTGGGGTGATCTATTTTTGGACAACTGGAGTACAGATATCGCTTACTTAACACTTTTGGGCATTAAATAGTTTTTCAATTGATTTTTGTTGTAATTTTTTCTGTGGTAAAAGGGGTACAGAGGCTTCAATTATGGCCGTTATTCAAGAGCCACTATTATTTCACATACAAGAGCAAAAAACAATCCACAGAAGTACAAGAAAAGGAAATTTGAGAAAAAAGTACAATAATTTCAATCTAATCAAAGCATAATAGTCTCAGCTTAAAAAGCCATTTATCATGTTCGATTGGATTGGTCAGCCAAGACCCTACGAGATGTCCGTCCTAAGCACCAACACCCATTTGCCAGTAGTCCATAGTTCTTTGACCAACGGAATGGTGAATGGAAATGAAAGACAATTCATAGAGCATAGATTTTTTTTGGGTCGATCGACATAAGTCTTGTTCCCATAGCTGTGACATATCGCCTGCCTGCCTGCCTGCCTTGGTTAGTCGTTGTGCTGTTTAGCTGGTCTCTTTGGGTGTCGTCTTAGTTACTGTGAACCATGGTGATAGCCTTTATCGGTAAAAAAGGGATAGCTGGACAGACATGTTGTGCATTCGATTTACCAATGTAGGGTCTTTAAATCGACTTACAATTGGTAAAGTGTGTGAACTTGTTATTCTTTTCTTCCACTTTTTTATTTCTTTGGTTAATTTCTCCTTTCCCTAGCTGATAATATTTTTTTTTATAATACCCATTTTTCTCTCAATATTTTTTCCCTATCAAAATTTGTGTTGATTTTCGATTTTTAGTTTTCTTATTTGTTTAATTTGTTTGCATTATGCCGATGTCTTAAGTTAGTTTCTAGTGCAAGGAAATATGTCATCGCCCTTTTCCCTTTGATTTCGATAAGAAATAAAAAATTCTTATACAAACATATGGAGATCAACAACCCCCAAAAGTCAATTGAAAATTGAAAAATACATTTCTGTAACTTTTTAGTTTTTTTTTTTTGTTTTCATGAGATATCTTTATTTACTCTTAAGTTAATCATACCTATAGATATGTACTTATTTAATTTGTTTTTTATGTTTTGTGAATTTCTGGGAAATTTATTAAAACAATACAGACAAGTAAATGCTTTCCGAATTTTGTTACAATTTATCCGAGCATACAAAGGTAAATGAAATTGTGTGTGAAAATCAATTCGTAAAATTGAAAATAACAATTTTATTACTTGTCAATAATAAAAAATAAAATAAAATAAAATAATATAAATAGATATTTTAATCTAAAAATTTTTATTTAGTTTAAAAAATATGAGGCCATAATGATGAAAATATAGACTTGATAAGAAAAATTATGCAATTAATTTTAAACCAAGCAATTTACAAAAAATAATAAGAACTTATTTGTTTAAAATAATGTAATTTTAATTGAAAAAAAAAATATAATTTTTGCTTCAAAATTTTTGCATTAAATTTAGGACACGAATATTGAAAAATTTCCATTACATAAAGAAAAATATTTTTGAATTAAAGAAATCGTTTTTAAATCTACTGAGAAACAAAATCTTTAGATTTAAAACAATATCTTTTCCAATATATGCTAAGATTTTGTTTGAGAATTTGTAATCTTTGGTTTAATATTTTTATACCCACCACCATAGAATGGTGACGGGGGTATAATAAGTTTGTCACTCCGTTTGTAACACATCGAAATATCGATTTCCGACTATATAAAGTATATATATTCTTGATCAGGGAGAAATTCTAAGACGATATAACGATGTCCGTCTGTCTGTCTGTTGTAATCACGCTACAGTCTTCAATAATGAAGCAATCGTGCCGAAATTTTGCACAAACTCGTCTTTTGTCTGCAGGCAGGTCAAGTTCGAAGATGGGATATATCGGTCAGGGTTTGATATAGTCCCCAAATAAACCGACCTCCCGATTTGGGGTCTTGGGCTTATAGAAATCGTAGTTTTTATCCAATTTGCCTGAAATTTGAAATCTAGAGGTATTTTATGACCATAAAGAGGTGTGCCAAAAATGGTGAGTATCGGTCCATGTTTTGGTATAGCCGATCTCCCGATTTTATTTCTTGGGCTTATAGAAACCGCAGTTTTTATTCAATTTACCTGAAATTGGAAATCTAGAGGTACTGTAGGACCACAAATACGTGTGCCAAAAATTGTGAGTATCGATCCATGTTTTGGTATGGTCCCCATATAAAACGACCTCCCGATTTGGGGTCTTGGGCTTATAGAACCGGTAGTTTTTATTCAATTTGTCTGAAATTGGAAATCTAGAGGTATTTTAGGACCATAAAGAGGTGTGCAGAAAATGGTGAGTATCGGTCCACATTTTGGTATAACCCACATATAGACCGATTTCCTGATTTTACTTCTTGGGCTTCTAGAATCCGAACTTTTTATCCTATTTGCCTGAAATTGGAAATCTAGAGGTATTTTCGGGTCATAAAGAGGTGTGCCGAAAACGGTGAGTATCGGTCCATATTTTAGTATAGCCCCCATAAGAACGATCTCCCGATTTAACTCCTTGGGTTTATAGAAACCGTAGTTTTTATCTGATTTGCCTGAAATTGTGAATATTTTGGTATTTTAGGCTAACAAAAACGTGTATAGGATTAAGTTTTTATCGGTCCATTTGGTAATGCCTCCATGTAGACCGACTTCACTTCTTGAGGGTGTAGAAGGCGCACTGATCATGAAAATTGCTTGAAACTCTATGTAAAATTTCCAGATTTTACTTCTACAGATTTAAGATTTCAGATCAAGACGTTATTTTATAATTTTCTTGCACACTTACAAGAGATGTTAATGATTCCTCTAAAACTCAAACAAAAATGGTTCTTATAAATCCAGAATCTGATATAGTCCTCATAGGTGAAATCTTTAAATTTATCTTCGGGAAGTATCCTTAAGTCCTCAAGCCCTCCCGAAATTTCAAAGGAAACCCTAGTATTTGGTTCATGCTGATGGGTATTTAAGATTCGGCCCGGCCGAACTTAGTGCTGTATATACTTGTTTTTAATTAAGAAGACATATTTTACTGTGAGGTATCTGCTATAATTTGGAGTTTAAAACTGACTTTTGAGTTTTTTTCGTGAATAGCTTCATTAGTATATTCGTTAAGTGAGATCTATATCCTAATTTCAATCTTATTGATCATAAATTTAAAGCTACACAGAAAAAAATTTTGATTCAATTTTTAATTATTGATTCAATTAATTTTTTTAAATCCTTGTCCAAGGTAAAACTATGGTTTCGGGAACATGGTTGCCTTAGTTGGTAAATTCTACAAAAAGAGGTAGATTTTTTGCTGTTTGGTAGATTGGTAGAATTCTTGATGTTTTGGTAGATTTTGTAAAATATTCCTCTCCAACTAAAAGGTACTACACAAGTTTTCTATAGAAATATCATTTAGAAATAAAAGTTAGTAATATAAATTAATTAATTCTAATTTTGTAATATAAATTAAATTTTAACAAATTTTTCCCGAGTGGAGAAATAAAAGTTTGCCAAATTTTGTAATATAAATAAAATTTTAACAAATTTTTCAGGAGCGGAGAAATTAAAATTTGACAAAATTTTCTATAGAAATAAAATTTTGACCAAATTTTCTATAGAAATAAAATTTCGACAAAATTTTCTATAGAAATAAAATTTCGACAAAATTTTCTATAGAAATAAAATTTTGACAAAATTTTCTATAGAAATAAAATTTTGACAAAATTTTCTATAGAAATAAAATTTTGACAAAATTTTCTATTGAAATAAAATTTTAACAAAATTTTCTATAGAAATAAAATTTGGCAATATTTTTTATAGAAATAAAATTTGGCAACATTTTTCATAGAAATAAAATTTTGACAAAATTTTCTATAGAAATAAAATTTTGCCAAATTTTGTAATAGAAATAAAAGTTTGACACAATTTTCTATAGAAATAAAATTTTGTCAAAATCTTCTATAGAAATACAATTTTGACAAAATTTTCTATAGAAATAAAATTTGGCATCATTTTTTTATAGAAATAAAATTTTGACAAAATTTTCTATAGAAATAAAATTGTGAAAAAATTTTTTATAGAAATAAAATTTTGAAAAAATTTTCTATAGAAATAAAATTTTAACAAAATTTTCTATAGAAAAAAAATTTGCCAACATTTTTTATAGAAATAAAATTTTGACAAAATTTTCTATAAATAATAAAATTTTTGCTTGGTATTTTTTTTTTTTTTGTAAAACTTTCTCGAAATTTTGTTAAATTTTTTTTGCCCGAAGTTTTGTAGGACTTTACAAGTTCTATCCACCAAAAAAAAAAAAATCATCGAAATCGGATCATAACTGCGGACTTAGCTAAAACAAAATTTAAAAAGCGATTTGGAACCACTCTGTGTCCGCCCGTCTATGGAAATCACGCTAACTTCCGAACTTGAAACTTGGTAAAATAGTTGTTATTAATGTAGATCGGATGGTATTGCAAATGAGCCATATCGAAACACTCTTAGGACCCCCCAGATTTGCCTTGCGGAAGAGTGAATTTCATCCGATCCGGTTGAAATTTGGAACGTACTGTTGGAATATGCTCTCAAACAACCATGACATATCGGTTCATAATTATATATAGCCCCATATCAACCCATCCCCAGATTTGACCACCAGGACCTCTAGGAAGAGCAAATTTCATCCGATCCGGTTGAAATTTGGTACGTGAGGTTAGTATATCAACCATGTAAAAATATAAACCGATCCCCAAATTTGACTACTGAAGTCTCATAGTGGAACAAATTTTATCAGATACTGTTAAAATTTGGCCCTAATAGCCATACCCAGCGCAAAAGGAGCTTTCAAAAAAGTAGTGTGGATCCCCAATTTGTGAACCGGAAGTAGTGCAAACTTCGATCACCTCCAATGAATTTTACATGGGCTTGTCATAGGACGGAAGTACTCCATTTTTGGATCCTTTGCATTGCTTCAGAAGTTGTGCCGTGGAACTTAATTTGGATGAGGACATTTAAAAAACTAAAAAACAAATTTTTTTTTACTTTTCATGTTTACCAGTATTTTTTGTTACACTCTTATGCTAACCATTGCAGCCACCGTGGTGCAATGGAATCGAACCCACACAAGGTCGTGGGTTCGATTCCTGCTTCGACCGAACACCAAAAAGTTTTTCAGCGGTGGATTATCCCACCTCAGTAATGCTGGTGACATTTCTGAGGGTTCCAAAGCTTCTCTAAGTGGTTTCACTTCAATGTGGAACGCCGTTCGGACTCGGCTATAAAAAGGAGGTCCCTTGTCATTGAGCTTAACATGGAATCGAACATTATTTCTCTCTTATCACTGAGTGCTGCCCGATTCCATGTTAAGTTCAATGACAAGGGACCTCCTTTTTATAGCCAAGTCCGAAACGCGTTTTATATTGCAGTGAAACCACTTCGAGAAGCTTTGAAACCCTTAGAAATGTCACCAGCATTACTGAGGTGGGATAATCCACCGCTGAAAAACTTTTTGGTGTTCGTTCGAAGCAGGAATCGAACCCACGACCTTGTGTATGCAAGGCGGTCTTGCTAACCATTGCACCACGGTGGCTCCCTGCTTTTAATGTTGTGCCTTTGAAACAACTTCCAAACAGTTTTGCTGGGTTACTATGCCCCCATCACCATTCTATGGTGCTTAGTATAACTATTAAAGTCAGCGAAAGGCTCTTATATTCGAGACGTTTTAACTAAAACATAATAAGTTCCATGAACTAAAACAATATTAAATGTGCTTTAGGGCCCTGGAGGGTTCTCCTGTTCTTGAGTGTGTGATGTTCTTTCCTTCTTTTTGAATTGAAACCCGAATTTATGCGAATTAAAAATAAATGTTGTTGTTTAAATGATTTCAATGCACATTATTTTTAAACATTTTTTGTGCACTAAAATGTAACACTTCGTGTCTTATGATACTTTTGAGGTCCATAATCACAAAAAAGTTAGTAGATGCAAAAACTTAAAATAGCCCAAAATTATATACCATCGGTCATCCAATCGCTGTTATTGGTTAACAAAAAACAGAGAAAATATGCCAGCATTTAAGAGCCATGCTCTTACCTATAATTTTCACCATTCTTTAGTAGCCCTTAATCACAAACAAGTCATTGGCTAATGTAAGCTCGTAATGAAAAACAAAAAAACAAAAACGCTAAGCTTTCGAAAAAAAAAATGCTTTAATATCATAACAAAGAAATTTTTGATAAAATGCCGTTGACACGTGATACACCCCCTTCGAAGCAATGCTAGGAAAGAGGCAATCACAAAAGAGACAAAAATATAGCCTATAGCAGTATTGATGAAAACAAAAAAATTATAAAAAGCAAAAATATGATGACCACCACAGATACCAATAGAAAAATCTCCCCTCTTTAATTTGGTACATTAGCCAAAATAAGCATTTAGTATTGCCAATTAGCAAAAGAGTTTAAGACGATAACAATGACCACAATATTTACCAAACACTATAATTTCGCCTATGGTATTATATAATTCCTCTATGATTTTTATTGGAAAATTAACTACGTCTTCTATTCCATGATGAGTTGCTGTCATCGATCGGTAAAGATTTCTTATAGGGTTTGAAATATAAAAAACAAAACAAGAAATAACAAGTATATACGGCCGTAAGTTCGGCCAAGCCGAATCTTATGTACCCTCCACCATGGATTGCGTAGAAATTTCTTCTAAAGACTGTCATCCACAATCGAATTACTTGGGTTGTGGTAATACTTGCCGATGACCTTACCATCTTAAAACTTCTTAACATCGTCCTCTAAATTGTAAGTTAGTCCATACGTGGTATATATTAGACAAACACAGTTCTTGACCCGGTATATGGTATATAGGGAAGTGTATAAATAATTACCAACGCATATGAAGTTTTGAACGGTAATTAGAGAGCCGAATTGAAATGTGGGGGTCGCTTTATAAGGGGGCTATATACAATATGGACCAATTTTTGTGTGATTGGGGATAGGTTTATCTGGGGGCTATATATAACTATAGACCGATATGGACCAATATTGGCATGGTTGTTAGCGCCCATATACTAGCACAATGTAAAAATTTCAACCGAATCGGATGAATTTTGCTCATCCAAGAGGCTATATATAATTATGGACCGATATGGACCAATTTTTGCATGGTTGTTAGCAGGGCTGTGGAGTCGAGCCAATTTTGCTCGACTCCGACTCCAGCATTTTTCATCAGCACGACTCCGACTCCGGAGTCGACTCCGGGTAATATAACTAAATCTAATTTTAATACCACTAATTTGTAGTTCTATTGTGGGGGTACCGTAAGTGGATCGATATAAAGTATCGTACACACATAAAATTTTTTTTCTGATTCAATCACCAAATTAATTGATCCAATTAATTTTTTAATTGAAATGTCTTCAATCATGAAAATGATAGTATCAATCACAGTTTTAATTGGGCATAGAAAAAATTCTTGATTAAAAAATTAATTGATTTTTTCAGCAAATTTCAATTAATTTTTTAATTGATTCAATTAAAAATTTAATTGATGTTGATTGCAAAACTCAATTAATTTATTAATTAAAAAAGGTAACTATTTTTAATTACTTTCTGAATTGGCTTAGAGTTTTTATTTGGATTAACAAATGATTGTTTGAAATACATTTTTAATTAAAAAAAAAATTAAATTAATTAAAAATTTTACAATTTTCAATCATTGACTTTATTAACTTAATGTTTCTATCATGATTAAAAAGTTAATTGTATCAATTAATTTAATAATTGAAAAAATTTTCAACTTCAATTAACTTTTTAATTGGAAATATTTTGGTGAAATTTTTTTCTGTGTATGTGCAAAAAAAAGGTCTTAATTGCACATTAGATGCCAATTGAACTCTATATTTCAAATTTAGGGCAATGTTTAATAAATAAAATAATGATATAAATACCCATCATAATATGAGAAGATACCAACAGTATATGTATTTGTGGGCTAAAATTATTGATACTATCTCAAATCCTTTAAATTTGTTGCGAGCTATATAAAGGTTTATATTCCCATATGCATGAATTTGAATCTGAATCGATTTAGACAAAATTGTATATACTTCTACAAAATCTATGTACTTAAAATTTAAATCTAACGTTATGGGACGTAACACAATTTTAACAAAAAATACAAGGAAAGTCTAAAGTCGGGCGAGCCGATTATAATATACTCTGCACAACTTTGTATTTAGGTCTACATTTTGATAAAATCTCAAATCAGGCTTCTACAAAATCTCGGGCAATATTTGGGAAATATTTATAATTGTTTAGACAATTTCGCAAAAATGCATTTATGATTCATTCATTGAAAAATTTGAAAATTTGAGTCATTTCTACAAGTTTTCGACTTAGCAGTGAGTATCAGTGAGCATACAATTTTGGAAAAATTTGTGTCTAGTAAATAAAATTTTGCAAAATTTTATATAGAAATAAAATTTTGCAAAATTTTCTACAGAAACAAAATTTTGACTAAATTTTCTATAGAAATTAAATTCTGGCAAAATTTTCTATACAAATCAAATTTTGACCAAATATATAGAAATAAAATTTTTATAGAAATAAAATTTGGCAAAATTTTTTATAGAAATAAAAGTTTGAAAAAATTATCAATAGAAATACAATTAAAAAAAAAAATTGTGTAGCAATCAAAATTTTGCAAAATTTTCTATAGAAATAAAATTTTGCAAAATATTCTATAGAAACAAAATTTTGACTAAATTTTCTATAGAAATAAAATTTTGAGAAAAAAATATTTCTATAGTAATAAAATGTTGAATACATTTTTTATAGCAGTATCAGTGAGCATCAGTAAGAAAAAAATTTTGAGAAAATTTGCTATAGAAATAAAATTTGACAATTTTTTCTTATAGAAATAAAATTTTGGAAAAAATATCAATACAAATACAATTTTCGAAAAAATTTTGTGTAGTAAATAAAATTCTGCAAAATATTCTACAGAAACAAAATTTTGACTAAATTTTCTATAGAAATAAAATTTTGCAAAATTTTCTACAGAAACAAAATTTTGACTAAATTTTCTATAGAAATAAAATTTAGGCAAAATTTTCTATAGAAATCAAATTTTGACCAAATATATAGAAATAAAATTTTGAATAAAATTTTTATAGAAATAAAATTTGGTAAAATTTTTTATAGAAATAAAAGTTTGAAAAAATTATCAATAGAAATACAATTTAAAAAAAAAATTGTGTAGCAAACAAAATTTTGCAAAATTTTCTATAGAAATAAAATTTTGCAAAATATTCTATAGAAACAAAATTTTGACTAAATTTTCTATAGAAATAAAATTTTGAGAAAAAAAATATTTCTATAGTAATAAAATGTTGAATACATTTTTTATAGCAGTATCAGTGAGCATCAGTAAGAAAAAAATTTTGAGAAAATTTGCTATAGAAATAAAATTTGACAATTTTTTCTTATAGAAATAAAATTTTGGAAAAATTATCAATACAAATACAATTTTAGAAAAACTTTTGTGTAGTAAATAAAATTCTGCAAAATATTCTACAGAAACAAAATTTTGAATAAATTTTCTATAGAAATAAAATTTTGAGAAAAAAATATTTCTATAGTAATAAAATGTTGAATACATTTTTTATAGCAGTATCAGTGAGCATCAGTAAGAAAAAAATTTTGAGAAAATTTGTTATAGAAATAAAATTTGACAATTTTTTCTTATAGAAACAAAATTTTGGAAAAATTATCAATACAAATACAATTTTAGAAAATTTTTTTGTAGTAAATAAAATTCTGCAAACTATTCTACAGAAACAAAATTTTGACTAAATTTTCTATAGAAATAACATTTTGACAAAATGGAAATAAAATTTTGACCAAATTTTCTAATAAAAAAATCTATTACTATAAAATTTTGGCAAAATTTTCTATAGAAATAAAATTTTGACCAAATTTTCTAATACAAAAATCTATTACTATAAATTTTTGACTTAAAGTTTTATAGAAATAAAATTATCAATAGAAAAAAAATTTTGAAAAAATGTTTGTGTAACAAACAAAATTTTCTATAGAAATAAAATTTTGCAAAATATTCTATAGAAACAAAATTTTGACTAAATTTTCTATAGAAAAAAATATTTCTATAGAATAAAATGAAGAAATTTTTTATAGAAATAAAATTTTGACAGAATTTGCTATAGAAATAAAATTTTGACAAAACTTTTTATAGAAATAACATTTTGACAAAATTTTCTATAAAAAACAACTTTGAAAAAATTTTCTGTCAATATTCCACATATGTATATGGCCTTAAAATAAAATAAAAACATAATTTCGATTGTTTGAAATATTTCAAATAAATTGATATGGGCATTAAAATGGATCGATACAGCCCATCTGCTAGTCTAACATTCTAGGAAACATAAAAAGATAGCCGTAATTGGAAGTTGATTTTCATTTACAATCATGCCGTACATTGATCGAATGAATAACGCAATGGAAATTTGCGTAAAAACTTGCTTAGTTACAAAAATGTGAAGTGGAGTCGGAGTCGAGCAAAATTTTTACGACTCCGACTCCAGCAAAATCTTCAGACTCCGACTCCGGCTCCACAGCCCTGGTTGTTAGAGACCATATACTAATACCACGTACCAAATTTCAACCGCATCGGATGAATTTTGTTCCTCCAAGAGGTTCCGGAGGTTAAATCTGGCGATCGGTTTATATGGGGGCTATATATAATTACGGTCCGATATGGACATGGTTGTTAGAGATTAGAGGTGTGCGCGAATTTCGTGTCATGCGCACAACTCTATTAGAGACCATATACTAACACCACGCACCAAATTTCAACCGAATCGGATGAATTTTGCTGCTCCAAGAGGCTCCGGAGTTTAAATTTGGGGATCGGTTTATATGGGGACCAATTTTTGCATGGTTGTTAGAGACCATATACTAATACCACGTACCAAATTTCAACCGAATCGGATGAATTTTGTTCCTCCAAGAGGTTCCGGAAGTTAAATCTGAAGATCGGTTTATATGGGAGCTATATGTGATTACGGACCGATATGGACCAATTTTTGCATAGTTGTTAGAGACCATATACTAACACCACGTAGCAAATTTCAACCGGATCGGATGAAATTTGCGTGTTCCAAGAGGATCCGCAAGCCAAATCTGGGGGATCGGTTTATATGGGGGCTATATATAATTATGGGCCGATATGGACTAATTTTTGCATGGTTATTAGAGACCATATACTAACACCATGTACCAAATTTCAACCGCATCGGATGAATTTTGCTCCTCCAAGAGGCTCCGGAGTTCAAATCTGGGGATCGGTTTATATGGGGGCTATATATAATTATGGATCGATATGGACCAATTTTTGCATGGTTATTAGAGACCATATACTAACACCATGTACCAAATTTCAACCGCATCGGATGAATTTTGCTCCTCCAAGAGGCTCCGGAGTTCAAATCTGGGGATCGGTTTATATGGGGGCTATATATAATTATGGACCGATATGGACCAATTTTGGCATGGTTATTACAGACCATATACTAACACCATGTACCAAATTTCAGCCGGATCGGATGAAATTTGCTTCTCTTATGGGCCTCGCAAGCCAAATCGGGGGATCAGTTTATATGGGGGCTATATATAATTATGGACCGATGTGGACCAATTTTTGCATGGTTGTTAGAGACCATATACTAACACCATGTACCAAATTTCAGCCGGATCGGATGAAATTTGCTTCTCTTAGAGGATCGGCAGGCCAAATTTGGGGGTCCGTTTATATGGGGGCTATACGTAAAAGTGGAGCGATATGGCCCAATTGCAATATCATCCGACCTACAGCAATAACAACTACTTGTGCCAAGTTTCAAGTGGATAGCTTGTTTCGTTCGGAAGTTAGCGAGATTTTTTTTTGCGTTTTTTTTGTTGCAAAAATTGTGGCTGTATCTTAAAAGATAGAATGGGCATTAAGCTAAGTTTTTGTTTATAAATGAACAATTTGATTGTAGTAGAGCATAGAGAATGGAGATATTTTTACACTAGACAAATTTTTTACCAACATTCCTATTATTTTTGGTAAAACTTAAAAATTCTCCAAATTGTATGTTTTTGAATTTGCGGGCAAAATTTTATTTCAGTTTTGTTTCAACTTTGGTTTCCGTTTACACATAACATAAGTACTGTAGATTTTCTGCAAAAACTGCGTCATGATGTTTTAAATGCAAAAAACTTAATTTTAAGATGTAATATTTTTTTTTGATTGTATCTTAAAAGATACAGTGCGCGTTTATGGTAAAAGTTAACAAACATTTTACTTCCTGGTGGGTTCACTGTTTTTTGAGTGTCAAACACTTTAGGTTCCATGTCCTATAGATCAGAGAAAATACTAAATATTTAAAAATTGTTAAAAAAATATATACCTAAATGTCGGACAAATCAAAAAATGCCTTTTCCAAACATATACCGAAAAATTTCATGTAAATTGATGTTTTTTTTTTTCTTAAAAAAGTCTGGCAAGACTTTTGTGACATAAGAACCTTCCTTCCATTTTGAGAGCTTTATCTACATTCCCGGCTAATTAAAAAAATCTAAAACCTTTGAATTTTCACAAAGTCGGACAAAGAGGAGGTGGCCATCCCCGATTAGATATAAAAAGATCACTTATTCTACATTCATTTCACAACCTTCCCCATATAAATACCAAGTAAATCGATGATGTTAAGATTTTTCACAAGTTGAAAGGGGTGTTTCCCTTCCCCGATCAAATATCAAAAAATATTTTTTTTTGTCTAGAGACCACCCTCAACCTTCCCTGAAAATTAAAAAAAAAACGGAGAACTTTTTTTTCATGTTTCACAAAATCTCCTGCAAAGGGCAAATCCCATTCACGGCCAAATCGATTGGCTAGAAAGCAAAATAATTAAAGCTTCGCGACAAATTTATACGATTACAATTTTTGGATACGCAATTTTTATTAAAATTAATGGCAATATAAAACAAACGTTAAATTTCTCAACTTTCTTAAGAAACCAAAAAACAAAAAAAAAAAAAACAAAAACCATATTTTGTAACTTAATATCGTTCTTTAGTAAATATACCTGTAAGCGTAAAAACAAAAGCAAACTAATCACCTGCTTCCAAAATCAAGCAGACCTATAAATTAATTGAAATTCTAATTCGAAAAGTGATCAAAAATATCATAGCTGATCAAAAACCAAATCGAACCGACTATGTTTAACAAGTATGTAAAAGGCCTAAACAGAATTGGTCTATTAGTTTTTGGAATAAGAAATTACCGGTTTCATTTTTACTGGCCAGCGGCATTCAACCTGTCCGTCTGACTTCATATTTAGTTGAACTATTTAAGCCATCTTCATCGACAAACTCTATTCACAGTGGTGTAAAAACTAAAAAATTTGAAGTTTCAACTGCTGCGACCACAATCAATTAAATTTTTATTTGAAGAACTACGTAGACAATCTTTGAAATACTTAGAAATGTCACCGGCATCACCTGAAAGAGGATAAACCACCGCTGAAAATTTTCTGTTGTTCGAGCGAAACTGGAATCGCACCTATGATCCATAGAAGGAATATGATCAACCTAAGCATGTTTCAAGAGAAAACTGTGACTTTTGGACGGGGAACATGGAACATGTTACATGTTTTTCGAAACAATTTTATTTTCTTGGAAGTTATATATCTAATCATGTTTATATTTGGCGAGAAAACAACACTTTTCTAACAAATATTTTTCATATTTGAGGTGATCATATTCCTCATTACTAGTGTCACAGATAACGTCTTTCCTGAAACCGACCACATGGACTTGCTTCAATCAGAAGGTGTTCTCCGTGAGGTGACATGGAACAGTACCTAATGCTCTCAGTATTTCGTACTGTTCCGACATCGTGGCGTGACAGTCAATGGCAATTTTCTACGCACGGCCAGGACGGCTTCTCGTTCCGTAATGAATTTGTTGCCCCATCCTCTTACGTAGGCCGAAGCCTTCGTCAGTTGTGGGGGTATCGCCTTTCTCCAACAGTTTCAGATTGACTCACTCAACATCAGGAAGTCCCCTTTAAATTCACAGCTTTTTATTTTGACTATAAAATTGTCAAAATCTTATTTCTATAGAAAATTTTGTCAAAATTTTATTTCTATAGAAAATTTTTTCAAAATTTTATTTCTATAAAAAATTTTGTCAAAACTTTGTCTATAGAAATAAATTTTCACAAAATTTTGTATAAAAATAAAATTTTGACACAATTTTCTATAGAAATAACATTTTGACAAAATTTTCTATAGAAATAAAATTTTGTCAAAATTTTCTATAGAAATAAAATGTTGTCAAAATTTTCTATAGAAACAAAATGTTGACAACATTTGTTTCTATAGAAAATTTTATTCCTATAGACAATTTTGTCAAAACTTACACACTCATCCAACATGAGAAAGTCCCCTTTACAGTCACATCTTGTTATCTGGGCTGTAAAATTATAAAAATTTTATTTATGTTGTCAAATTTTTATTTCTATAGAAAAATTTTTCAAAATTTTATTTGTATAGAAAATTGTCTCAAAATTTTATTTCTATAGAAAGTTTGGCCAAATTTTTATTTCTATAGAAAATTCTCTCAAAATTTTATTTCTATAGAAAATTTTCTCGAAATTTAATTTCTATAGAAAATTTTGTCAAAATTTTATTTCCACAGAGAATTTTATTTCTATAGAAAATTGTCTCAAAATTTTATTTGTATAGAAAATTGTCTCAAAATTTTATTTCTATAGAAAATTTGGCCAAATTTTTATTTCTATAGAAAATGTTCTCAAAATTTAATTTCTATAGAAAATTTTCTCAAAATTTTATTTCTATAGAAAATTTTGTCAAAATTTTATTTCTATAGAAAATTTTGTCAAAATTTTATTTCTATAGAAAATTTTGTCAAAATTTTATTTCTACAGAAAATTTTGTCAAAATTTTATTTCTATAGAAAATTTTGTCAAAATTTTATTTCTATAGAAAATTTTGTCAAAATTTTATTTCTATAGAAAATTTTGTCAAAATTTTATTTCTATAGAAAATTTTGTCAAAATTTTATTTCTACAGAAAATTTTGTCAAAATTTTATTTCTATAGAAAATTTTGTCAAAATTTTATTTCTATGGAAAATTTTGTCAAAATTTTATTTCTATAGACAATTTTGTCAAAATTTTATTTCTATAGAAAATTTTGTCAAAATTTTATTTCTATAGAAAATTTTGTCAAAATTTTATTTCTACAGAAAATTTTATTTCTATAGAAAATTTTGTCAAAAATTTATTTCTATAGAACATTTTGACAAAATGTTATTTCTATAGAAAATTTTGTTTCTATAGAAAATTTTGTTAAAATTTCATTTCCATAGAAAATTTTGTCAAAATTTTATTTCTATAGCAAATGTTGTCAAATTGTTATTTCTATAGAAAATTGTGTCATTTATTTGTTATTTTTATTGTGTCATTTATTTGTTATTTTGTGAAAATTTTATTTCTATAGAAAATTTTGTCAAAATTTAATTCTTTACAAAATTTGGTCAAAATTTTATTTCCATAGAATTGTTTTTCGAAAATTTTATTTCTATAGACAATTTTGTCAAAATTTTTTTTCTATAGACAATTTTGTCAAAATTTTATTTGTATAGAAAATTTTGTCAAAATTTTATTTCTATAGAAAATTTTGTCGAAATTTTATTTCTATAGAAAATTTTGTCAAAATTTTATTTCTATAAAAAATTTTGTCAAAATTTTATTTCCATAGAATCTCTTTTTCGAAAACTTTATTTCTATAGAAAATTTTGTCAAAATGTTATTTCTATAGAAATTTTTGTCGAAATTTTATTTCTATAGAAAATTTTGTCAAAATTGTTTTTCTATAGAAAATATTGTCAAAATTTTATTTCTTTAGAAAATTTTGTCAAAATTTTATTTCTATAGGAAATTTTCTCAAAATTTTATTTCTATAGAAAATTTTGTCAAAATTTTATTTCTATAGAAAATTTTGTCAAAATTTTATTTCTATAGAAAATTTTGTCAAAATTTTATTTCTATAGAAAATTTTGTCAAAATTTTAATTCTATAGAAAATTTTGACAAAATTTCATTTCTATAGAAAATTGTGTCAAAATTTTGTTTCTATAGAAAATTTTGTCAAAATTTTTTTTTCTACAGAAAATTTTGTCAAAATTTTATTTCTATAGCAAATGTTGTCAAATTGTTATTTCTACAGAAAATTTCGCCAAAATTTTATTTCTATAGAAAATGTTGTCAAATTCTTATTTCTATAGAAAATTCCGCCAACATTTTTTTTCTGTGAAAATTTTCTGAAAATTTTATTTCTGTAGAAAAAATTTTCAAAATTTTATTTCTATAGAAACAACATTTTGAGAAAATTTTCATAGATAGAAAGTTTTTTCAAAATTTGGTTTCTATAGAGAATGTCAAAATTTTATTTCCATAGAAAATTTTCTCAAAATTTTATTTCTATAGAAGATTTTATCAAAATTTTATTTTAAAATTTTATTTCTATAGAAAATTGTGTCATTTATATTTTTATTGTGTCATTTATTTGTTATTTTGTGAACATTTTATTTCTATAGAAAATTTTGTCAAAATTTAATTCTATACAAAATTTGGTCAAAATTTTATTTCCACAGAATTGTTTTTCGAAAATTTTATTTCTATAAACAATTTTGTCAAAATTTTATTTGTATAGAAAATTTTGTCAAAATTTTATTTCTATAGAAATTTTGTCGAAATTTTATTTCTATAGAAAATTTTGTCAAAATTTTATTTCTACAAAAAATTTTGTAAAAATTTCGTTTCCACAGAATCTCTTTTTCGAAAACTTTATTTCTATAGAAAATTTTGTGAAATTTTTATTTGAATAGAAGATTTTGTCAAATTGTTATTTTTATAGAAAATTTTGTCGAAATTTTATTTCTATAGAAAATTTTGTCAAAATTTTGTTTCTATAGAAAATTTTGTCGAAATTTTATTTCTATAGAAAATTTTGTCAAAATTTTATTTCCATAGCATATCTTTTTCGAAAATTTTATTTCCATAGATGATTTTGTCAAAATTTTATTTCTATAGAAAATTTATTGTGTCATTTATTTGTTATTTTGTGAAAATTTTATTTCTATAGAAAATTTTGTCAAAATTTAATTCTATACAAAATTTGGTCAAAATTTTATTTCCATAGAATTGTTTTTCGAAAATTTTATTTCTATAGACAATTTTGTCAACATTTTATTTGTATAGAAAATTTTGTCAAAATTTTATTTCTATAGAAATTTTGTCGAAATTTTATTTCTATAGAAAATTTTGTTAAAATTTTATTTCTATAAAAAATTTTGTCAAAATTTCATTTCCATAGAATCTCTTTTTCGAAAACTTTATTTCTATAGAAAATTTTGTGAAAATTTTATTTGTATAGAAAATTTTGTCAAAATGTTATTTCTATAGAAAATTTTGTCGAAATTTTATTTCTATAGAAAATTTTGTCAAAATTTTATTTCCATAGCATATCTTTTTCGAAAATTTTATTTCCATAGATGATTTTGTCAAAATTTTATTTCTATAGGAAATTTTGACAAAATGTTATTTCTAAATGAAATTTTGACAAAATGTAATTTCTATAGAAAATTTTGTCAAAATTTTATTTCTATAGAAAATTGTGTCAAATATTTATTTCTATAGACAATTTTGTCATAATTTACTCACTTATCCAACATGAGAAAGTCCTCTTTAAAGTCACACCTTGTTGTCTGGCCTGTAAAATTGTCAAAATTTTATTTCTATAGAAAATATGGTCAACGTTTTATTTCTATAGAAAATTTTTTCAAAATTTTATTTGTATAGAAAATTTTGTCAACATTTTATTTCTATAGAAAAATTTCTCAAAAATTTTTTTCTATAGATAATTTTGTCAAAATTTAATTTCTATAGAAAATTTTCTCAAAATTTTGTTTCTATAGAAAATTTGATCGAAATTTCACTTCTATAGGAAATTTTGTCGAAATTTTATTTCTATAGAAAATTTTGTCAAAATTTAGTTCTATAGAAAATTTTGTCGAAATTTTATTTCTATAGAAAATTTTGTCAAAATTTAGTTCTATAGAAAATTTTGTCAAATTTTTATTGCTATAGAAAATTTTGACAAAATTTTATTTCTATAGAAAATGTTGTCAACATTTTATTTCTATAGAAAATTTTGTCAAAATTTTATTTCTATAGAAAATGTTGTCAAAATTTTATTTCTATAGAAAATTTTGTCAAAATTTTATTTCTATAGAAAATTTTGTCAAAATTTTATTTCTATAGATTTTGTTTCGAAAATTTTATTTCTATAGAAAATGGTTTATATATTATCCGTTTTCACGTGAATTATTTAGCTAAGCTCTCCAAAAATATTTTTCCAAAATGACTGTTTTTTTTTTATTTTAACTATATACAACCACTGTACATCATCATTGCTAGGATCATTATATCGGCTAAAAACGATTTATTCTGCACTAAATTAAAAATCATTGATAACGACCGACCGACGGATGGACGGACGAATGCTAACGAAAATGATACATTAAAAAAATTCCAAAATACAAAATGAGATTATGGAGAGGGAAAATAAAAGAGAAGGGTAGCGGGAAAAAAGGGTTTTGGCCGACTATTTATGAGAGGCGGCCGGCCGATTGCTGAAGATGCCGTTGTTGCTGTTTCTACCGATGATTTTTCGTTCATTGGGTTTCTTATGTTTTGATGATGCTGCTGTTGTTTTTGTTGTTGTTTTATGGCGTTTTGGTGGCTCTAACTGCCACACTCAAACATTACACATTTTAGGGTACCTGTTCTTGGCGTTTAGTTTGTCAATTCGTTGACTGGTTTACTCTTAACCAAAGAGGTTATTACCAACTACTAAACGGAGAATAAACACACACTAACACTACTATAGAGGGCCGAAAAGAAATGAAATGAAATATGCCGACAATTAAAATCTTACTACGATGTGTGTGTGTGTGTGCGTGTGTATATACGAGGGCCACAGGTGAAATTTGTGTAATTATGGCACGCTTCAAATTCACATCAAAGCACACATTAATAATACAGCACAAAAAAAAAAACGTATCGTCAAAAACAAAGTAATACATTTTTTTCTATCCTTGAATGGTACAAAATTGTATCAGAAGCAATGAGCTTTAAATGCGCTTGATTATTGTGCGGAAGTAATATTTTTAAGCATTCGAAGTATTGATTTTGCATTAGTTTTTCAGTTGTAAGTTGAATTTTATCGCAATTTCCCCATTTGGGATATAATGGATCGACACACGTTTGCTATATTTTTATACCCACCACCATAGAATGGTGATGGGTGGTATAATAAGTTTGTCATTCCGTTTGTAACACATCGAAATATCGATTTCCGACTATATAAAGTATATATATTCTTGATAAGGGAGAAATTCTAAGACAATATAACCATGTCCGCCTGTCCGCCTGTCTGTCTGGATGTCTGTTGTAATTATGCTACAGCCCTCCATAATAAAGCTATCTTGCTTAATTTTTGCACAAACTCGTTGTTTTTCTCCAAGCAGGTCAAGTTCGAAGATGGGCTATATCGGTCCATGTTTTGGTATAGCCTCCATATAATCCGATCCCCCGATTTGGGGTCTTGCCCTTCTAGAAACCTTATTTTCTATTCGATTTACCTGAAATTCGAAATCTAGAGGTATTTTGAAACCAAAAATAAGTGTGTCGAAAATGGTGCCTATCGGTCGATGTTTTGGTATAGCCACCATATAGACCGACCTCCCAATTTTATTGCTTGGGCTTCTAGAAACCGTATTTGCAATTCGATTTTCCTCAAATTGGAAATCTATTGGTAATTTAGGACCAAAAACAAGTGTGGCGAAAATGAGGTGTATCGGTCCATGTTTTGGTATAGCCTCCATATAATCCGACCCCCCCGATTTGGGATCTTGGCCTTGTAGAAACCTTATTTTCTATTCGATTTGCCTGAAATTCGAAATCTAGAGGTATTTTGGAGCCACAAATAGGTGTGTCGAAAATGGGGTGTATCGGTTCATGTTTTGGTATAGCCCCATATAGACCGATTTCCTGATTTAACTCCTTGGGATTGAAATTGAATTGAATTGACCTGGTCAAATCATATATGTTGCGCTGTCGGAAAACTACATGGAATGTTTCGGAGCTTCTGGACGGTACGTACAAGTACACCACTAGACATACGAATGATGATTGCCAAGGCTGACTTAGCAGTGGCGATTTGATAAGGAAAATGTGGGTATTTTGGTCATTTTTGTCCAAATCGGAAAAGCATATATATGGAAGCTATATAGAAATCTGAACCGATTTCAATCAAATTTGTCATGTATACTTAGTATTTTAATTTTACTCCCTGTGCAAAATTTCACATAAATCGGACTACAACTTTGACCTCTGTGGTCATATGACGGAAAATCGGGCGGAAGATATATATTGGAGCTATATCGAAATCTGAACCGATTTCAATCAAATTTAGCACACTTGATTACACTACCAATTGTACTCCTAGTGCAAAATTTCAACCAAATTGGGCTACAACTCTGGCTTCTGGGGCCATATAAGTCCATATCGGGCGAAAGATATATATGGTTGCTATATCTAAATCTGAACCAATTTCAATCAAATTTTGCACACTTGACTATACGACCAAGTGTTATGTTTGTGCAAAATTTTAATCAAATCAGGGTAAAACTCTGGCTTCTGGGTCCATATAAGTGCATATCGGGCGAAAGATATATATGGGAGCTATATCTAAATCTGATCCGATTTCTTCCAAAATCAATAGGATTCTATTCTGACCCAAAACAGGAACTTGTGCCAAATTTGAAGGCGATTGGACTTAGACTGGACCTAGACCTTGATCACAAAAATGTGTTCACAGACAGACGGACAGACGGACATGGCTAGATCTACGCAGGGACCCACCCTGAACATTATTGCCAAAGACACCATGTGTCTATCTCGTCTCCTTCTGGGTGTTGCAAACATATGCACTAACTTATAATACCCTGTACCACAGTGTGGCGCAGGGTATACAAATATGGCAGCTATATCTAAATTTGATCCGATTTCTTCCAAATTCAATAGCGGTCGTCCTTGTGTCAAAAACTAACTTGCACCAAATTTAATCAAAATCGAGTAATAATTGCGACTGGAACAACAAATACATGGACAGACAGACGGACGGACGGACGGATGGATGAACATCAAGCGCTACATCGACTCAGCAGATTATTATTCCCTGACCACTACGTGGTTGAGGGTATAAAAAAAAACAAAGATTTATAAAAACTTGAATTAAAAGAACTTCCTATGTAGGTGAAATTAAGAACATCTTTGAGAGGACATTTCTCACAGAGCTTTAAAGTTCTGCCTTTCGAACAACTTGCAAATTTTTTTTTGCAGCGAATGAATGTAATCAAAAAGTTGCACCGTATAGTAAAATGTATAACATATAGTGGCACGAAAATATGAAAAAAGTGGCAAATTTGCCACTACAGTGCCACAACGGCAACACTACCTGTGTATCAATATGCTCCCAAAAGCTAACAAGAAAAATTCCGGAGTCGAAAACGGGATCTTAGTACTAGACATATGATACAAAAACTTAGTGCCAGGCCGAAAATAAAGTGATATTCCTTTTTGTTGTTGTTGAAACCAACATCTTACTTTTACATTTTAAAAATATTTTTGTAGTTTTTTGTTTGTTTGTTTTTATGTTTTATGATTATTTTAAAACTTCTCTGGTTGGGTTGTGGACATAATTTAGTGAGTGAGTTAACCAACAAATTCTCGGAAATCTTTTCTTAATGAAAGCCCTATGATAAGTTTGTTGCAGATGTTGACAGTCCGGCGATCGGTCTCATCTTTCTTTTCTAACAACAAAAAAAAATTATACAAAATTTTAAAGTTATGACCTCCCCAAAAACCACAAGCCATTGAGGGATGGGGTATAATACACACATACATTCACTCTGTGTGATTATAATAACAAAAATAAAAAAACACAAAAAACATAATTATTAAATGGTCATTACAGAGGCAATAAAGAAGCAAAACCTGTTGACAACTGACTCTACATATCTATTGGGTTTTGGATGATGCTACTTTTGGGAATAAATGGCATAAATCCGACATAGAAGACGAAGAAAATTGAATGCGATTTGAAAGGTGTCCACCACCATTGTTCATTGACCGCAAAAGTCAACAACATTTAATTTTATGTTTATATATACGGCTTTTGGTTTTTTTAGGGAGGACAACAGAAGACTGTTGTCTATTCGGGTGGTTAAAGAAATTATTGGGCAGGTTTCAAAATCATATTGAGGAATTGAAGTTTTAAGTATTAGAAAGTTTGGAACCATAGTGTATCGGGTACTGAAATAAATTTAAAGCAGGTATATACGTCCACTCAAAACATCGATTTGATGGGTCATCCGCCGTATAGTCCTGACTAGGAACCGAAAGACATGTTTTTATTTCTATCTTAAAATATATGAAAATGCAACGTATATTACGTAAAAAGAAATTTGCATTACCACCACGGTTGCCACAGTTGATAGAATTCTACCAAAAATAGTAGATTTTTTCTGTTTGGTAGATTGGTAGAATTCTTGATGTTTTGGTAAATCCAATCTCTATAGAAATTAAATCTTAGAAAAGTTTATATAAAAACAAATCGTTGTTAAAAGTTTCTATAAAATAAATTGGGAAAAAAAATTCTATAGAAATAAGATTTAGAAAAAATTGTCTATATACATTAAATTTTGAAAAAATTTTCCATAGAAATACAATTTTCGAAAAAAAAAAACTTCTATAGAAATAAAATTTTGACAAAATTTTCTATAGAAATAAAATTGTGAGAAAATCGTCTATAGAAATAAAATTTTGACAAAATTTTCAACAGAAATAAAATTTTTACAAAATTTTCTATAGAAATAAAATATTGACAAAAGTTTCAATAAAAATAAAATTTTGACAAAATTTTCTATAGAAATAAAATTTTGACAAAATTTTCTATAGAAACAACATTTTGATAAAATTATCTACAGAAATAAAATTTTGACAAAATTTTCTACAGAAATAAAATTTTGACAACATTTTCGACAGGAATAAAATCTTGACAAAATTTTGTATAGAAATAAATTTTAAAGAAAGTTTTCTATAGAAATAAAATTTTGAATTACAGAAATAAAATTTTGGCAAAATTTTCGACAGGAATAAAATTTTGACAAATTTTTCTATATAAATAAAATTATGACAAAATTTTTTACAGAAATAAAGTTTTGACAAAATTTTCGACAGGAATAAAATCTTGACAAAATTTTCTATAGAAATAAAATTTTGACAAAATTTGCTATAGAAATAAAATTATGACAAAATGTTCTATAGAAATAAAATTTTGACAAAATTTTATACAGAAATAAAATTTTGAAAAAAAAATTCTATAGAAATAAAATTTCGACAAAATTTTCTATAGGAATAAAATTTTGACAAAATTGTCTATAGAAATAAAATTTGAGAAAATTTTCCATAGAAAAAAAATTTTTGAGAAAATTTCTTAGAAATGAAATTGTGAGAAAATTTTGACAAAGTTTTCTATAGAAATACAATTTTGACAAAATTTTCTATAGAAATAAAATTATGACAAACTTTTCTATAGAAATAAAATTTTGAGAAAATTTTCTATAGAAATAAATTAAAAAAAAATCTATAGAAATAAAATTTTGACAAACTTTTCTATAGAAATAAAATTTTGACAAACATTTCTATAGATATACAATTTTGACAAAAAAATTTTGTCAACATAATTTATAGAAATAAAATTTCGACAAAATTTTCTATAGAAATAAAAATTTCGACAAAATTTTCTATAGAAATAAAATTTTGACAAAATTTTTTATAGAAATAAAATTTTGACAAAATTTTCTATAGAAATAAAATTTCGACAAAATTTTCTATAGAAATAAAATTTTGACAAAATTTTCTATAGAAATAAAATTTGAGAAAATTTTCCATAGAAAAAAAATTTTGAGAAAATTTCTTAGAAATGAAATTGTGAGAAAATTTTGACAAAGTTTTCTATAGAAATACAATTTTGACAAAATTTTCTATAGAAATAAAATTATGACAAAATTTTCTATAGAAATAAAATTTTGAGAAAATTTTCTATAGAAATAAAAAAAAAGAAAAGAAAAAAAGAATCTATAGAAATAAAATTTTGACAAAATTTTCTATAGAAATAAAATTTTGACAAACATTTCTATAGATATACAATTTTGACAAAAAAATTTTGTCAACATTATTTATAGAAATACAATTTTGACAAAATTTTCTATAGAAATAAAATTATGACAAAATTTTCTATAGAAATAAAATTTTTACAAAATTTTTTATAGAAATAAAATGTTGACAACATTTTTTATAGAAATAAAATTTTGACAAAATTTTCTATAGAAATAAAATTATGGTGTTTTTTGATTTCAGCTTAAAACCATGCATTGACTAAGCTACATGTGTAGCTTAACCAACAGAGGAAAATAATGTTTGTCAAATTTATTTTGGCAAAGCCCTATAGACTGCAAGATGGTTGGATGGACGCACGTTTCGGAATTACCACATTCCTCATCAGCATCCTCTACTTGCACAAAAAACTATCAACCAATTATCAGAATAAATTGGGGTAATTCACTCAACCCAAAGTGAACTACACTTGAACCTTCCGAAAAAAGGTTTGATAGTCGGCTACTGCCTAAACAAATTTGCAAGCATATCTCTTTTCCTTTGCCAAACTCAAATCATCGATTTGAATGTAGTTGGCTGGGTTTGTTTTTGAGCGTGCTTCCTCTATCTTCATTCGTTTTGTTTTTCTTTGTTGGTTAAGCTACACTTGTAGTTTAGTCAATGCATGGTTTTAAGCTGAAATCAAAAACAACCATAATGATTGAAGAGAAACCAACAATAAAAAACAAAACGAATGAAGATAGAGGAAGCACTCTCAAAAACAAACCCAGCCAACTACATTCAAATCGATGATTTGAGTTTGGCAAAGGAAAAGAGATATGCTTGCAAAAGAGATATGCTTCCGAAAAAAAGGTTTGATAGGTGCCTAATATCAAACCTTTTTTTCGGAAGGTTCAAGTGTAGTTCACTTTGGGTTTAGTGAACTGCCTGAATTTATTCTGATAATTGGTTGATAGTTTTGCTGCAAGTAGAGGATGCTGATGAGGAATGTGGTAATTCCGAAACGTGCGTCCATCCACCCATCTTGCAGTCTATACGGCTTTGCCCAAATAAATTTGACAAACATTCTTTTCCTCTGTTGGTTAAGAAATAAAATTTAGTCAATGCATGGTTTTAAGCTGAAATCATAAAACAACAACAATGCTTAAAGAACAAAAACCAATAATAACAAAACAAAACGTATAAAATTATGACAAAATTTTCTACAGAAATAAAATTTTGAGAAAATTTTCTATAGAAATAAAATTTTCAAAAAAAAAATCTATAGAAATAAAATTTTGACAAAATTTTCTATAGAAATAACATGTTACAATTATTGGGATTTTTCGTTTGAATAACTGAAAAATGCTGATGTAATTGCTTTTCATTGCTTTATTATTGAAATATTACTATTTCGGATATTTCGATACACCTGTCGTGATCATCTTCAGCGAGATATTATATTTCACAAAGCTCAATTAAAATTTTGACAAAATTTTCCATAAAAATTAAATTTTGACCCAATTTTCTATAGAAATAAAAATTTTGACAAACTTTTCTATTTCTATTGATAAGTTTTTCTATAGAAATAAAATTTTGACAAAATTTTCCATAGAAATTAAAATTTTGACAAAATTTTCTATAGAAATAAAATTTTTACAAAATTTTCTACAGAAATGAAATTGTGAGAAAATTTTCTATTAAAAAAATTGAGAACATTTTCTATAGAAATAAAATTTTCAGAAAATTTTCTATAAACAAAATTGAGAACATTTTCTATAGAAATAAAATTTTTACAAAAATTTTCTATAGAAATAAAATTGTGACAAAATTTTCTGTAGAAATAAAATTTTGAGAAAATTTTCTATAGAAATAAAATTTTTACGAATTTTTTATAGAAATAAAATTTTGACAAAATTTTCTATAGAAATAAAACTTTGAAAAAATTTTCTATAGAATACAATTTTGACAAAATTTTCTATAGAATACAATTTTGACAAATTTTCTATAGAAATAAAATTTTTACAAAATTTTCTACAGAAATAAAATTGTGAGAAAATTTTGACAAAGTTTTCTATAGAAATAAAATTATGATAATATTTCCGATAGAAATATAATTTTGAGAAAATTTTCTATAGAAATAGAATTTTCCAAAAAAAATTCTATAGAAATAAAATTTCGACAAAATTTTCTGTAGAAATAAAATTTCGACAAAATTTCGATAGAAATAAAATTTTGGCAAAATTTTCTATAGAAATAAAATTTTCAGAATTTCATCTATAAAAAATTTTTCAGAACTTTCGTCTATAAAAAAAAATTGAGAAAAATTTTTATACACGCAAAGACAAAAAAAAAACGTTTGGAAAACGTGTACCGAAAACATTTTTCTTTTGTTAGAGTTTTTTGAATTGTTTCGAAAATTTTAAACTTTTATCACCAAAAAAATTCGTTTGTTACAAAATTTTTATTTTTTCAATAAAAAAGTTATTTTTGGAACAACAACACAGTCCATTTCGTTTATATCAAACACTGTTCTTTTCTGACTTTAGGTCTTTAATAAGACACATTGTACAGTTCAAAATTTAATATAGTACAATGTAATGTTGAATATTTTTTCGGAATCTTCCGAACATATCTGTTATATATGTAAACAAAAAAAAAAAAAACTTTGGTCGAAGTAGGGATCGAACCCACGACCCTTGGCATGCAAATCGGACGTAGCAACCACTGCTCCACGGTGCCAAACGAAATGTTTGTTTCTGTCAAATAAACTTTGTTTATTCGGTTCGGTTCGGTTGAATTACAGAAAAAGGTGCTAAGAACTAAAAAACCTCGTGGAAGTGAGAAAGATTTGAGGGAAAATGCAATTAGCCAGAAAAAAATTTTTTTTGAGTTAGTCTTTATGAAATTGTTTTTACATCCTGGAAAAGAATAAACGTTTTTCACAAAAAAATATACTTTTCTTCCACATACACTTCCTTGCAGCGAAAAGCAAATGAGAAACGAACTTTGTTTGTCTAAAATTTCGTTTGGGAGGAAAGAATTATTTTTTTGCGTGTAGAAATAAAATTTTGACAGAAATTTTCTATGGAAATAAAATTTTGACAAAATTTTCTGTAGAAATAAAGTTTTGAGAACATTTTCTATAGAAATAAAATTGTGACAAAATTTTCGACAGGAATAAAATCTTGACAAAATTTTCTTTAGAAATCAAATCTTGATAAAATTTTCGACAGGAATAAAATGTTGACAAAATTTTCTATAGAAATATTTGTGGTAAGATTTTCTTCGAATACGCGATTACCACACATTGTTAAAGATCAAGCATTGCCGACTTCTAATTTCCTCCTCCTAGAGCCACCAAAATGTAGTAGTAAAAGTCACTACAGGACGCTAAATATTAGAAAACACTCTACATATTGGGAATTTGCCCTACTTTTCGCAAAACTGACTTTGATAACACATGAAGAAAAAAGTTTAAAAACGAGTGAACTAAATTTTTTCCTAGAATTTACTACGCAAACTTAAGTGTAAAAGAAAATTGTGTCTTAAATTTACCCTTATTTAAATTCTCCACTTCTTTGGCTCGGAATCAATACCAAACTGATTGGAGTAAAGACAAAATATTTGGAACTTGGCATGTGTTTTTTTCAGTGCATGTTTTGGAGATGCTTCAATCAGAGTGGAAAAAGTTGTATCAAACGCATGCAATCTTAATGGGAAATGTCGATCTTAATGGGAAATATTTTGAAAAGCCAATAAAGCGATTTTCGATAATTAATATTGGTTTTTGTTTACTAATCCTAAAATATAAAGGTAACCCTTTCATTTTAGATGGTGACCATATTCTTTTAAATGGTGAAACTATTACATGGTCGCCACAAACATTATTTTGCTCTTCCAATGCGATCGTGGCAATCATGTTTCTTCTCTGGGTGTTGAATAATATCTCTTTGAAGGTCCTTGAGGTTTCAGTTAGAAAAAATATCTGAGTTATGTTATAATCGAAACATTTCTCATATCATCACACCTCCAATAAAAAAGTATTGACAATTTACTTCTACCAAATAATGCCATTATAATAAATTTAGTGATTTCCGTTGTTTTGCGGTTTCATACATTCGATTTCTTTGCCATGTGAAAAATGTAACCTAGCAGAAATCTGAACAAATAAAATGTTATCAAATTCTATGAATTCTATGAATAAATCTGCACAGAACCCACATATTTCGAAAAACTTCATATTTTGCTTCAAAGAAATAAAAACCACCAATGGGTGCTGGATTTTATGATAGCATAACTACGTCACACGCACCCACAAAGAGTTCCAGAAAAGTTCTTCATATACCACATTCGAAGGGAATTTCCAGTTAATTTCTGTTCGCAATTTACAATGTACGCGTGTAATCGACTATGTTTCCTGTTTAACCGCAACTAATGTTCCAATTTTTTTGGTTCCTGCAAATAAATTTGCAACACACAAAACCCTCCATTGTTATTTGGTCGCATCTCAAATGGGGTGGATGTTTAATGCAAAACACTTTCCTATGTCCCCTATTTACAGAGCGATCATAAATTAAACCGGAATTTGTTCGATTTTACAGCAATCGTATTGTCGTTTCCTTCTATATAAAATTGTCTATTCGTTTTGAATGTAAATAAATAATAAATTTGTAATATAATTCACAAAGTATTGATAATCTACGTGCAGCATTAAAGTTAAGGGTAAAATCGACATTCGATTCTGATAAGCGTAATAATTGTTTTATTTTTGATAACCTTCATTAAATTGCACAAAAATGTCTGTCCTTTGATTTACAACAACAGTTTTCGCAAAAATACTAACAATCTTGTTTGAAGTCAAATGATTTGGGACACAAGGCTGTATGAAAAAGGAGGTTAACATTTTTTAAATAAAATAAAATAAATTAAAATTAAAACAAAGAAAAATGTACATTTCTATAGAAAATTTGGTTAAAATTTTAATTTCTATAGAAGTAGGAAATTTCCAATAGAAATTGGAAATTTTGTCAAAATTTTATTTCCATAGAAATTTTTTTCAAAATTTTATTTCTATAGAAAATGTTGTCAAAATTTTATTTCTATAGAAAATTTTGTCAAAATTTTATTTCTATAGAAAATTTTGTCACAATTTTATTTCTATAGAAAATTTTGTCAAAATCTTATTTCTATAGAAAATTTTGTCAAAATTTTATTTCTATAGAAAACTTTGTCAAAAAATGTTGTCAAAGTTTTATTACTATAGAAAATTTTGTCAAAATTTTATTTCCTATAAAAATTGGAAATTTTGTTAAATTTTATTTCTATAGAAATTTTTGTCCACATTTTATTTCTGTAGAAAAGTTTGCCAAAACTTTATTTGTATAGAAAATTTTGTCAAAATTTTATTTCTATAGAAAATTTTGTCAACATTTTATTTTATAGAAAATTTTGTCAACATTTTATTTCTATAGAAAATTTTGTCAAAATTTTATTTCTATAGAAAATTTTGTCAAAATTTTATTTCTATAGAAAATTTTGCCAAAAGTTCATTTCTATAGAAAATTTTGTCAAAATTTTATTTCTATAGAGAATTTTGTCACAATTTTATTTTTGTAGAAAATTTTGTAAAAATTTTATTACTATAGAAAATTTTGTCAAAATTTTATTTCTATAGAAAATTTTGTCAAAATTTTATTTTTATAGAAAATTTTGTAAAAGTTTTATTTTTATAAGAAATTTTGTAAAAAATTTATTTCTATAGGAAATTTTGTCAGAATTTTATTTCTACACGAAATTTTGTCAAAATTTGGATCATCTCCAATAAAGTTTACACGGGCTTGTCATAGGAAGGAAGTACTTCGTTTTCGGATCCTTTGCATTGCTTTAGAAGTTATGTTCTGGAAGTCCTATTGGAAGAAGAAATCACCAGTTCTTCTATATAAAATTTTGGAAAAAATTTTGCCAAAAAAAAATTTGTCAAAATCTTATTTTTTTTTTTTAAAAATTTTGTCAAAATTTTATTTCTATAGAAAGTTTTATCAAAATTTTATTTCTATAGAAAATTTTGTCAAAACTTTATTTCTGTAGAAAGTGTTGTCAACATTTTATTTCTATAGAAAATTTTGTCAAAATTTTATTTCTACAGAAAATTTTGTCAAAATTGTATTTCTATAGAAAATTTTGTCAAAATTTTATTTCTTTGGAAATTTTTTCTAAATTTTATTTCTATAGAAAATTTTGTAAAAAATTTTGTCCACATTTTATTTCTGTAGAAAAGTTTGCCAAAACTTTATTTCTATAGAAAATTTTGCCAAAATTTTATTTCCTATAAAAATTGGAAATTTTGACAAAATTTTACTTCTATAGAAAATTTTGCCAAAATTTTATTTCCTATAGCAAATTTTGTCAAAATTGTATTTCTATAGAAAATTTTGTCAAAATTTTATTTCCTATAAAAATTGGAAATTTTGTCAAAATTTTACTTCTATAGAAAATTTTGTCAAAATTTTATTTCTTTGGAAAATTTTTCTAAATTTTATTTCTATAGAAAATTTTGGAAAAAAATTTGCCAAAATTTTATTTCTATCGAAAAATTTTATCAAAATTTTATATCTATAGAAAATTTTGTCAAAATTTTATTTCTATGGAAAACTTTGCCAAAATTGTATTTCTATAGAAAATCTTGTCCCAATTTTATTTCTATAAAAAATTTGTCAAATTTTTATTTCTATAGAAAATTTTGTCTAAATTTTATTTCCTATAAAAATTGGAAATTTTGTCAAAATTTTATTTCTATAGAAATGTTTGTCAAATGTTATTTTTATAGAAAAATTTGTCAAAAATTTATTTTTATAGAAAATTTTGTCAAATTTTAATTCTATAGAAAAATTTGTCAAAATTTTTTTTCTATAGAAAATTTCGTCAAAATTTTATTTCTATAGAAAATTTCGTCGACATTTTATTTCTATAAAAATTTTTTCATAATTTTATTTCTATCGAATATTTGGTCAAAATTTTATTTATATAGAAAATTATGCCAAAATTTTATTTCTATAGAAAATTTTGTCAAAATTCTATTTCTATAGAAAATTTTGTCAAAATTTTATTTCTATAGAAAATTTTGTCAAAATCTTATTTCTATAGAAAATTTTGTAAAAATTTTGTTCCTATAGAAAATTTTGTCAAAACTTTATTTCTATAAAATATTTTGTCAAAATTTTATTTCTATAGAAAATTTTGTCAACATTTTATTTCTATAGAAAATTTTGTCCAAATTTTATTTCTATAGAAAATTTTGTCAAAATTTTATTTCTATAGAAAATTTTGTCAAAATTTTATTTCTATAGAAAATTCTGTCAAAATTTTATTTCCTATAAAAATTAGAAATTTTGTAAAATTTTATTTCGACAGAAAATTTTGTCAACATTTTATTTCCTATAAAAATTAGAAATTTTGTCAAAATTTTATTTCTATAGAAAATTGTATCAAAATTTTATTTCTATAGAAAATTTTGTCAAAATTTTAACTTAGACTATTCAGTCCATTGTGATATTTGTATAGAAATAAAATTTTGACAAAATTTTCTATAGAAATAAAATTTTGACAAAATTTTCTATAGAAATAAAATTTTGACAAAATTTTCTATAGAAATAAAATTTTAACAAAATTTTCTATAGAAATAAAATTTTGACAAAATTATCTATAGAAATAAAATTTTGACATAATTTTCCATAGAAATAAAATTTTGACAAAATTTTCTATAGAAATAAAATTTTGACAAAATCTTCTATAGAAATAAAATTTTGACAAAATTTTCTATAGAAATAAAATTTTGACAAAAATGTTCTATACAAATAAAATTTTGACAAAATTTTCTATAGAAATAAAATTTTTACAACTTTGACAAACATTTTTTATAGAAATAAAATTTTGAATATATTTTCTATAGAAATAAAATTTTGACAAACATTTCCATTTTTTCTGAAAAAATAAAGAAAAATTTTCAAAACCTGGTTTACTTCTTTAATTAAGAAGAAATTATCGATTTCTTTTCCTTACCATATTTCTCACCATGTATCTAATCTTGGAATTTATTAGGGGTCCCGGAAATATATATTTATAACAGTGACGATGATTCTTTGTCATAGAAAGGCGCCGTTTAGATGGTTTGATTTTTTTTAGTTTTTATTATTTTATTTCATGCCATTTAGACTTTGCAAATCTGAAGTGGAATCTACGAGCGCATTAAAGAGAAAAATTGCGCTATGGCTGCTTTGCTGAAGAATATTGAAATGCACTGCAACAATGTTCGGTTTACTTTACCTTTATGATGATGGCTTTAAGTGGTTTAGAATACTTGGGATAGTTCACGTATGCTCTTGATTTACAATCGCCAATAAATGAAATAATTTTATCAATTTTAATGGTAGCACCCTTGGACTGAATACGTTTGTTGCAAATGGATTTGGCACATGTAGAAAATAGTTCAGAGATATAGGAGACACATATTTGCAGTGAGTAATAATAAAACATAAAATGCCCCATAGGCAATACTAAGCCGTGCTATTTTTCTATATAAAATTGGATTAAAAATTGTAAGAAAATAATTGATAAATATAAAAATAGACTGATTTTTCTGATTTGATATATTTGGGCAAATACAGAAAAATACCATAAATATGTATCAAGTAAAATTTTGTAAATTAAATGACCCAAATTTTTTATCGAAAATTGTTATAATATGTAAAGGAATCATTCACATACATACAAGATTTGAGTCCCTAAAATTTTCAATTTTGTTTAATTCATGTTTTAAGCCAAAGATTTGTGTTACTATTTCAGTGCACGAATAAAAATTGAGAGATCAAGTTTGATATGATTACATCTGAGCAGATCCGAAAATTGCTAGGATCTGATTATATCTAAATGCTATTGAATTAGTACTGATCAGAACCCAAATGGCCTATATCGCAGACTTTAGATATAGTTATATATAGCCTTACACTGAAAAAAATATTGTCGTGAGGTCAAAGATTTCATGTCTTTAAAATACAAATGCAAATTTTTTAGCATAGAAGACGCATTTTTTCCTTGTCCAAAAGTCGATAAACTTTTCAATGAAGTCGTTTTGTCCTTATAATTAAGTGATTTCACTTAAAAATGGGTATCATAACATGAAAGAAAAAAATTTTGAGCTAAGGTCAACTTGACTTTAATAATTCAGAAAAAATTCTTTAAATTTAATGAAATTGTCTTAAAATTTGTTGTCTTTTTGCATCTTGACTACAAAGCAAAAAATCGTTCAAATATAGGACATGTTTTTGAACACTTTATTTTAAAGACGTTTTTTACTTGAAACATAGCATAACTACAACTGGAAGTCGAGTCTTAATTTGGAAAATAAAGTTGTCGTTAACTCGTTTTTAAAGGACTTTGATAGCATATGAAGAAAAAAAATCTGAAAAATCGAAAAATCAAGATTTGCTTCCTGGAAGCAAGTACACAAAACCCAAATTTAAAAGAGAATTGTGTCTTAAAAGTATCCTTACTTGTATTCTCCGCTTCTTTGGCTCGGAATCAATACCAAAATTGTTAAAGAAAAGACAAAATCTTTGGAACCGCGCATGCTTTTTTTTCAGTGTATAAACCCAAAAAAAAAGTCATGAACGGCGTGCATGTTACAAAACGATCCGTGCATGAATGTGAATCAACACAAATGTGGTGTTAATCGGAGAACAGAAAGTGTCAGTTTGACAATGATAAAATAACACCATGCGTTGTCAAAACCAGGGCTGTGGAGCCGGAGTCGTAGAAATTTTGCTCGACTCCGACTCCGGCGAAACAAAATTTGAAAAACACTTCATATATTTCTAACTAAAGAAATGTTTCGACAAATTAAATTCCATTAGGGTTGTCAATCGAACAACGTAAAACGAAGTACAGGATTTCAGGCCATTCAAAGTGTATGTAAACGGGTGAAATTTCACGGTGATGTAAAAATTAGGTTTGACTAGAATGTGGGCTGAATTGGTCAATTGCATTGTCCATTTTTAACATGTTAAAATATCGATATTTGACCCTATATATACTCTTGATAAAGGTACAATTTTAAGGCAATATAACAGTAGAACCTAACGTTCTGAACAGGCATGTCGAGTTCGAAGATAGGTCATACCGGACAATTTTGTGATATAGCAATACATTTAAACTCAACTTCCGATTGTTTAAAGAAATTTTTCCCAGTCTAAAATTTTCATAAGATTTATCAGAAATTTTGAATTTAGAGTTATTTGAGATTCATAAACAATTGCGGAATTTTCCAGTCGGCCCAGATTTTGAGATAGCCCTACATAATTACTTGAGAAAGATACACCCAATGTCCTTGGAAGCTGTAATTTTAAATTAAACCACTGCCGGTCTTTTGGGAGAAAGTTTGTTTCATCAAGGCCACTCGAAATTATTTACATTAAATTAATGGCCTGTAATGTCCATATTCGTAACTGTCCAGCTATTCCTGTCATATGTTGTATGGTAGTTGTTATTCAAAATTCCGCCCGTCCTCATATTTGGCAGTTTATGTTTGTTTTATATATCCGACACATTAAATTTTTTAACATCTAAACATTCTATCTGATTAGTCCGACATTTTGATTTTATTATTATTTTCCTTTTTTATGTAAATTTATTTTTTATAAATACCAGGATTTTACTTCTAAAACTTCTGGAAGACTATTTTTTTTTTTAAATTTGATGTTTTTATAAATACATATTCTGGAGATTGTTGTTATCTACCCATATTTTGATGTGGTCTCCATATAGTCTTGTGTCGTATTTTAATTTATTGGCCTGAAATTAAAATGTTGAGTTCTTTACGTCCCAAAAATGCTGACGTTTATCGTCGAGTCATATCAACATTTAAAGTTAGAGTTCTTTTGGACATATAAACACATATGGCAAAATAGAATACTTATATCGGTCTATTTTTGGAACCTTAAAAATACAATTGGAATACTGTTAAAATGAGATTTAGGTACATCACCTGTAGTCGACTTCGGAGTCGGAGTCAAGGCTAATAAGAAATGCTGGAGTTGGAGCCGGAGTCGAGCAAAATTGACTCGACTCCACAGCCCTGGTCAAAACAACATCCAGCTTTCATGATCTGAAAATGTAATGGTTACGAATTTATAAAACAGTGGCTCAAACCCGGATTGTCTGATCCATACGCGTTAAAAGTCACCTTAGCACATTGCACCACCGACGTAGTTGCCATAAGTACTTCTAATGAATATTTTAAGACTTTTCGTGGCCGAAAGCCATTCTTCTCTTCTCTTCTCTTCTCTTCTCTTCTCTTCTCTTCTCTTCTCTTCTCTTCTCTTCTCTTCTCTTCTCTTCTCTTCTCTTCTCTTCTCTTCTCTTCTCTTCTCTCTCTTCTCTTCTCTTCTCTAAGTGGTTCACGAAATCGTGAAACTCCGTGTACGATATTTCCATTACATTTACTTACCCTCCGTGCACGATTTTGGAGCGTAATTTTATTCATTAGTGTATGCTGTTAGATTTGATGTTACATTTTGTCATACACTCAAAAAAATAAAGTGAACCCTCTACTTCACTAAACTCAATTTAATTTTATTTTACCCAGCGAAAAAAGCGTCGCCAAAAAAGTAATGAGAATTTTCTTTTTGGATCCGGAAGTGGTGCAAAATCAACGCAGAAGTGATGAATTTAACATGGGCTTGTCATAAGACGGATGTCCACCATTTCAAGTGCCATTGCACTGAATTTGCATCACTTCTTAATGTTCGATTCGAATTCAATGTTTTGGATGTGAATTAAAAAAGTTTGTAATATTTTGCTAAATAATTATTTTTTTATGATTTTGAATGCATTCCAACGCTTGTCTGAAACGTTTCACCTCAAATATTTTGAAAAAATCGCAATTTTTCTATATTAAATTTAGCATTCTTTTGGCAACATATTAATAATTTATACTGTTTTTATTCTGTTTATTCTGTTTTTAAACCATTTGAAACAAAAAATAAGTTAAAATTACCCATTAAAAATATGAAAAACGCGAGATATAAAAAAATTGAATTAAAAGAACTTCCTGTGTAGTTAACATAAAGGACATCTTTGGGAGGACATTTCAAATTAAATTTATTAATTAATTAGATTTTTTCTATTATGTTGTATTTTATTTTATTTTAATTTATTTAATTTTAATTTAATTTCCATGAATTTATTTTAATAAAAGTTTAAATTAATTATTTTTTTAATGTTGGATATATATTTATATCTATCGAAATATCGGGATGGAGATATTTTTTTGTGTAGCTTCTAATATAGATTAATTCAAATTAATTATGTACATTTTATTTTCCTATGATTTACTTAATTTAACATAGCTTTATTAAATTTAATTTAAATTTAATTCCAATGTATTTATTTTATGTTAATTTAACATAAAAAAATTATTCGAATACTTACAAAATTTATAGCCAAATTAACAAACACTAAAATAATTGGATCTGTTAATTTGCTTATTGAAATAAAAGTGCGGCTTCTCAATAGATTACTTCAAATTAATGTTATTTCTTTAATTTCTTTATACCCACCACCATAGAATGGTGATGGGGGTATAATAAGTTTGTCATTGGGAGCCCCCGTGGTTCAATGGTTAGCATGCCCGCCTTGCGTACACAAGGTCGTGGGTTCGATTCCTGCTTCGACCGAACACCAAAAAGTTTTTTAGCGGTGGATTATCCCACATCAGTAATGCTGGTGACATTTCTGAGGGTTTCAAAGCTTCTCTAAGTGGTTTCACTGCAATGTGGAACGCCGTTCGGCCTCGGCTATAAAAAGGAGATCCCTTGTCATCGAGCTTAACATGGAAGCACTCAGTGATAAGAGAGAAGTTCACCAATGTGGTATCACAATGGACTGAATAGTCTAAGTGAGCCTGATACATCGGGCTGCCACCAAACCAAACCTAACCTATGTTTGTCATTCCGTTTGTAACACATCGAAATATCGATTTCCGACTATATAAAGTATATATATTCTTGATCAGGGAGAAATTCTAAGACAATATATGTATGTCCTTCTAGGGCTTCTAGAAACTGTATTTACTATCCGCTTTTCCTGAAATTTGAAATCTAGAGGTATTCTAGGACCACAAATAAGTGTGGCGAAAATGGGGCGTATCGGTCCATGTTTTGGTACAGCCCTCATATAGACCAATCTCCCGATTTTACTTCTTGGGCTTCTAGAAACCGTATTATCAATCCGATTTATATGAAATATGAAATCTAGAGGTATTTTAGTACCAACAAGTAAGGAAAGTCTAAAGTCGGTCGGGGCCGACTATATTATACCCTGCACCACTTTGTAGATTTAAATTTTCGATACCATATCACATCCGTCAAATGTGTTGGGTGCTATATATAAAGGTTTGTCCCAAATACATACATTAAAATATCACTCGATCTGGACAGAATTTGATAGACTTCTACAAAATGTATAGACTCAAAATTTAAGTCGGCTAATGCACTAGGGTGGAACACAATGTTAGTAAAAAACAAGTAAGGAAAGTCTAAAGTCGGCCGGGACCGACTATATTATACCCTGCACCACTTTGTAGATCTAAATTTTCGATACCATATCACATCCGTCAAATGTGTTGGGGGCTATATATAAAGGTTTGTCCCAAATACATACATTTAAATATAACTCGATCTGGAAGAATTTGATAGACTTCTACAAAATCTATAGACTCAAAATTTAAGTCGGCTAATGCACTAGGGTGGAACACAATGTTAGTAAAAAAATATGGGAAACGTTTAAATCTGAAGCAATTTTAAGGAAACTTCGAAAAAGTTTATTTATGATTTATCGCTCGATATATATGTATTAGAAGTTTAGGAAAATGAGAGTCATTTTTACAACTTTTCGACTAAGCAGTGGCGATTTTACAAGGAAAATGTTGGTATTTTGACCTTTTTTGTCGAAATCAGAAAAACATATATATGGGAGTTATATCTAAATCTGAACCGATTTCAACCAAGTTTGGCACGCATAGCAACAATGCTAATTCTACTCTCTGTGCAAAATTTCAACTAAATCGGAGTTAAAAATTGACCTCTGTAGTCATATGAGTGTAATCGGGCGAAAGCTATATATGGGAGATATATCTATATCTGAACCGATTTCTACCAAATTTGGCACGCATTGCTACATTGCTAATTCTACTCCCTGTGCAAAATTTCAACTAAATTGGAGCAAAAAATTGGCCTCCGTGGTCATATGAGTGTAAATCGGGCGAAAGCTATATATGGGAGATATATCTAAATCTGAACCGATTTCAACCAAATTTGGCACGCATAGCTATAATGCTAATTCTACTCCCTGTGCAAAATTTCAACTAAATCGGAGTTAAAAATTGGCCTCTGCGGCCATATGAGTGTAAATCGGGCGAAAGCTATATATGGGAGATATATCTAAATCTGAACCGATTTCAACCAAATTTGGCACGCATAGCTACAATGCTAATTCTACTCCCTGTGCAAAATTTCAATTAAATCGTAGCAAAAAATTTGCCTCTGTGGTCATATGAGTGTAAATCGGGCGAAAGCTATATATGGGAGCTATATCTGAATCTGAACCGATTTCAACCAAATTTGGCACGCATAGCTATAATGCTAATTCTACTCCCTGTGCAAAATTTCAACTAAATCGGAGTTAAAAATTGGCCTCTGCGGCCATATGAGTGTAAATCGGGCGAAAGCTATATATGGGAGATCTATCTAAATCTGAACCGATTTCAACCAAATTGGGCACGCATAGCTACAATGCTAATTCTACTCCCTGTGCAAATTTTCAATTAAATCGGATCAAAAAATTGGCCTCTGTGGGCAAATGAGTGTAAATCGGGCGAAAGCTATATATGGGAGCTATATCTAAATCTGAACCGATTTGGTTGCTATTTTGCAAGTTTTTCGAGACTCATAAAATATTCGGATGTACGGAATTTAAGGAAGATCGGTTGATATAGACGTCAATTATGACCAAATCGGTGAAAAATATATATGGCAGCTATATCTAAATCTGAACCGATTTTTTCCAAAATCAATAGGGATCGTCTTTGAGCCGAAACAGGACCCTATACCAAATTTTAGGACAATCGGACTAAAACTGGGAGCTGTACTTTGCACACAAAAATACACCAACAGACAGACAGACAGACGGACATCGCTAAATCGACTCAGAATTTAATTCTAAGCCGATCCGTATACTAAAAGGTTGGTCTATCATTACTCCTTCTTGGCGTTACATACAAATGCACAAACTTATTATACCCTGTACCACAGTAGTGGTGAAGGGTATAAAAAAAGGTGTAGGATAGAAACTATATTTTCTATCCGATTTGCTTGAAATTGATAATCTAGAGGTATTTTAAGATCACAAATAGGTGTGTCGCAAATAGGGTGTATCGGTCGATGTTTGGGTGTAGCCTCTATATAGACCGATCTCCTCTTCTCTCCTACTTCTTGGGCCTCTAAAATCCGTAGTTTTTATCCAATTTGCCTGAAAGTGGAACTCTAAAGGTATTTTAGCATCATCAAAAGGTGTGCCGAAAATGGTGCTTATCGGTCAAAGTTTGGGTATAGCCCCCATATCGACTGATCTCACGACTATACTTCTTGGGCTTCTAGAATTCGAAATTTTTACCCAATTTGTCTGAAATTGGAATTTTAGAGGTATTTGAGGACCATTATGTTAAGAGGTGTGTCGAAAATGGTGAGTATTGGTTCATGTTTTGGTATATAGACCTACCACCCGAATTTATTTCTGGACTTCTAGAATCCTGCCGACCACAAAAAGGTCAGTTGAATATGGTGTGTGTCGACCCATGTTTTGGTATAGCCCCCACATAGACCGATCTCCTGATTTAACTCCTTGGGCTTCTAGAAACCGTAGTTTTTATCCGATTTGCTCGAAAATGTAAATATACTGGTATTGTAGACCCTAAAAAATCTGTATCGCATTTATTTTTACCGATCCATTTGGTAAGGCATCGATATAGACCGATTTCTCTTTTTGAGGGTACACCCTAAGAAAAAATATTTTCCTTTGGAATGAAATTTTAGACAAACGAAATTGCCTTTCGAATAAAATATTTTCATTTTGAGCAAATTAATCCGAATATATACTTTGATACAATATAAATGAATTTATTTTAATTTCAATTACTTTATGTTGATACAATTAATTTTTTCTAAATAGATTAATTCAAATTAATTTTATTCATAAATTTAATTTTTGTTGTATATTTTATTCTGACTTAGTTTAGTTTTGCTTATTATGTTTTATTTCTATTTAATTTCAATTAACTTATTTTAATACAAATTAAATGAATTTATTTTAATTTTAATTAATTTATTTTTTTATTAATTTCCTCATTGAAGTAAACAATATTGGTTTCTTTATGGCTTCTAATATAGATTCATTTAAAATCATTTTTTTTTTTCATTAATTTAATTTCAATTTATTTATTGCGATGCAATTTAAATTAATGTTTTTATTCATTTAATGATACACAATAAAATTGTGGATAAATATAATTAATAATATTGATTAATTAACAATTTTTAATTAATTATTAATATATTTTATTAATTTAATTAATTTAATTTTATTTTGCTACAATTTAATTTAGCCTTATTTAATTTCATTTAATTTATTTTGATACAATATAAAAATATCTATTTTATGTTAATTTAATTGAACATAAACATTTTTTTTTTGATAAATATTTATATTCGTCGAAATATCGGAATATTCGAATAACTACGAAATTCAAATTTACAAACGCTAAGGCCGTAGGTAATAAAATGAAACTAACGAACTGATTAAAATTTTAAACTAAATGTCAGATGTATTTTCGATCCATAATTTTGTTATGTTGCTCGCCCCTGTTGGTAGTAATTGACCAAACAGAACAGGTACAAATCAACAACAACAACATTAAAAACGGGGCGTTAGTAGAACCAAAACTGTCATCCATCGAATATTTTGGTGTTGGTCTTTTACTTTTACGTCGCTTGGTTTGGAAGATTAGACAGACATTTGTTTATCGGCTTTTGGTATTTATGGAGTGTTGTAGTTTTATGAGTTTTTTTGTATACCTGTTACGCATATTACGCATATCTTTGGAAGGTTGTTGATATTCATTAGAAGTCTAACAAAAATTTTCCTTTGAACTATTTCATTTTATTGTTGTTTTTTTTTAAGACATTGAACCCTTTATGGTTTGGGCAAAACGATATTAAATTATAGGAAAGAAAATGTTGGATAATTTCTTTGTCAAATATGCATTTCAGCTCTAGAAAAATTTGACATTTGCTATGCACATAGGGTTTTCGGTTTATGGCCAATTGTTGATATCATATAGTCTGCTTCACTAACCCGTCTTTATTTAAAAATGTACCTTTTGGGATATTTTCTCTATGGGTGTTAGGGAAAATAAAATTCAAACTTTCTTGCTATTCCATGGTTATTCATTTCTGTCATTTCAATTTTTATTATTTACAAAATATTTGGGATTATCAAAATATATATCAATTAAATCAATAAAATAATATTATTAAATCACTTCACAAGAAGTTCTTTTGTGGTGATATATAAAAATCCTTTGATTAAAGTCTAATAAAATAATGCAAATTTCTTAAAAAAAAACCAAGAATAGTGTACCAATCGAAATCGGTACACGGGATATTTACGATAAAATATTTGCTAGTATTTTTATAAACGTCTCTCTGTAGAATAATATTCGAAAAAGTTAAGAAATATTTTATTTATTTAAGTACACTCGTTTGACCACAGAGGCCAAAGTTTTACTCAGGTAGTCGAGTTAAAATTCTAGCTACACAGAAAACAAAAATTTCACTAAAACATTTCCAATTAAAAAGTTGATTGAAGTTCAAAAATTTTCAATTAACAGATTAATTGATACAATTAACTTTTTAATGAAGATAGAAACATTAAGTTAATTAAGTCAATGATTAAACTTTTTAAGGTTTTCAATTAATACATACAATAAACTTTTTAATCAAACTCAGAAGACTAACGGCCAATTTCATGTAGCTCCGCTAAGCTTTAACTCCCAGTTAACAGAAGGTAAATTGCAAATATCTACTCTCCGGTTAATTTTAACTGAAAAATTTTCGACAGTTAAGTTCCTAACTGGGATATGGAATATATAGGCAAGACGACAGCTATGTCCATAATACGGTTTAAAAGTTCGTTAGCTAACGGAGCACTAACGGAGCTTCATGAAAATGGGGGTAAGTCAGTTAAAAAAGGTCATGAAAAAATTCTTTTTATTGTTTGAATTAAAAATTTATTCGAAACAATCCATCTTTTAATCAAACTAAAAAGAAAGTAATTAAAAATAGTTACGTTTTTAATTAACAAATTTATCAACAAAATCAATTAGCAAATTAATTGAAATTTGCTCATGAAATCAATTAAGTTTTTAATCAAGTATTTTTTTTTTGTGGCCTCCATACCACGGTTGCCACTCGATTCAAAAATAATCTAAAAAAAAAATTTAGAAAAACTTCTACCAAAATTTGGAGAAAACTCTAACAAAAAACTAGCAAAGAAAAATTTTTTTTCAAAATTTTATTTCTATAGAAAATTTTGTCAAAATTTTATTTCTTTAGCAAATGTTGTCAAAATTTTATTTCTATAGAAAATTTTCTCAAAATTTTATTTCTATAGAAAATTTTGTCAAGATTTTAAATTTGGAGAAAATTCAACGAAAAACTAGCAAAGAACAAAAAGAAAATTTTGTCAATATTTATTTCTTAGAACATTTTTCAAAATTTTATTTCTATAGAAAATTTTGTCAAAATTTTATTTCTTTAGCAAATTTTGTCAAAACTTTATTTCTTTAGCAAATTTTGTCAAAATTTTATTTCTATAGAAAATTTTGTCGAAATTTTATTTCTATAGAAAATTTTCTCAAAATTTTATTTCTTAAGAAAATATTTTCAGAATTTGATTTCTATAGAAAATTTTGTCAAAATTTTATTTCTATAGAAAATCTTCTCAATATTTTATTTCCATAGAAAATTTTGTCACAATTTTATTTCTATAGAAAATTTTCTCAAAATTTTATTTCTATCGAAAATTTTGTCAAAATTTTATTTCTATAAAAAATTTTGTCAAAATTGTATTTCTATAGAAAATTTTGTCAAGATTTTAAATTTGGAGAAAATTCAACGAAAACTAGCAAAGAAAAAAAGAAAATTTTGTCAATATTTATTTCTATAGAAAATTTTGTCAATATTTTATTTCTATAGAAAATTGTCAAAAATTTATTTCTGTAGAAAATTTTGTCAAAATTTTATTTCTATAGAAAATCTTGTCAACATTTTATTTCTAAAGAAAGTTTTCTCAAAATTTTATTTCTATAGAAAATTTTGTCAAAAGTTTATTTCTATAGAAAATTTTGTCAACATTTTATTTCTATAGAAAATTTTGTCAACATTTTATTTCTATAGAAAAATTTGCCAAAATTTTATTTCTATAGAAAATTTTGTCAAAATGTTATTTCTATAGAAAATTTTGTCAAAATTTTATTTGTATAAAAAATTTTGTCAAAATTTTATTTGTATAAAAATTTTTGTCTAGATGAAAATTTTGTCAAAATTTTATTTCTATAGAAAATTTTGTCGAAATTTTATTTCTAGTGAAAATTGTGACAAAATTTTATTGTTATTAAAATTTGTAAAACGCTTCTTAGTTGGAGAAGACATAAATCTTCCAAAACATCGAGAATTCTACCTACTTACCAAACAGTAAAACATTTGCCATTTTTTGGTAGAATACGACCATCTGTAAAAACAAGTATATACGGCCGAACTTACGGCCGGGCCGAATCTTATGTACCCTCCACCATGGATTGCGTAGAAACTTATACTACAGACTGTCATCCACAATCGAATTACTTGGGTTGCGGTAACGCTTGCCGATGGCAAGGTAAAAACCTTCGTATCACCGTTTTCTCAAAAAAAGGCCGATTAATTACGTAGATAATAATTTTTGGGGATCGGCTATATATAACTATAGACCGATATGGACCAATTTTGGCATGGTTGTTAGCGGCCATATACTAGCGCAATGTACCAAATTTCACCACGTACCAAATTTCAACCGGATCAGATGAATTTTGCTCCACCAAGATCTACGGAGGTCAAATCTGGGGATCGGTTTATATGGGGCCTATATATAATTATGGACCGATTTCGACCAATTTGTGCATATACTAACACCATGTACCAAATTTCAGCCGGATCGGATGAAATTTGCTTCTCTTAGAGGCTCCGCAAGCCAAATCGGGGGATCGGTTTATATGGGGGCTATATATAATTATGGACCGATATGGAGCAATTTTTGCATGGTTGTTAGAGACCATATACTAACACCATGTACCAAATTTCAGCCGGATCGGATGAAATTTGCTTCTCTTAGAGGCTCCGCAAGCCAAATCAGGGGATCGGTTTATATGGGGGCTATATATAATTATGGACCGATGTGGACCAATTTTTGCATGGTTGTTAGAGACCATATACTAACACCATGTACCAAATTTCAGCCGGATCGGATGAAATTTGCTTCTCTTAGAGGCTCCGTAAGCCAAATCGGGGGATCGGTTTATATGGGGGCTATATATAATTATGAACCGATGTGGACCAATTTTTGCATGGTTGTTAGATACCGTATACTAACACCATGTACCAAATTTCAGCCGGATCGGATGAAATTTGCTTCTCTTAGAGGCCTCGCAAGCCAAATTTGGGGGTCCGTTTATATGGGGGCTATACGTAAAAGTGGACCGATATGGCCCATTTGCAATACCATCCGACCTACATCAATAACAACTACTTGTGCCAAGTTTCAAGTCGATAGCTTGTTTCGTTCGGAAGTTAGCGTGATTTCAACAGACGGACGGACGGACGGGCATGCTCAGATCGATTCAGAATTTCACCACGACCCAGAATATATATACTTTATGGGGTCTTAGAGCACTATTTCGATGTGTTACAAACGGAATGACAAAGTTAATGTACCCCCCATCCTATGGTGGAGGGTATAATAAAAATATTTTTGAAAAACTAACTATTCTCTTTCATTGATAGGCTAAGAAGTTTCCGAACCGCCCTCGTAATATTATAAAATTTATAATAAAATTCAATAATTTGCAAGCATTGTTTGTTTCAAAGACAATTCACGGTTAAATTGTAGATCAAACTGAAGATGTTTGATAGTGAAACAAAAACACGAAACGTGCTTCAGCTTTTTAAACCAGTGGTGCCAAAAAGATACTACACTAAAAGAAGAGTTTTCTTTTCTGGGGAACGAAGGTTTAGACAAGCAAAGTTTTCATTTGACGCTAAAAATTTTTCTTTAAAGACAAATAAAAAGAATTAGAGATAATCGTTGAATCGCATATCATAGATTTCAGTTGGCTTGGTCTAAAAGGAAATATTTGATAAAAAAGGGGAATTTCGTTGTTTGTCAAAAATCTCTTTCTTGAGGAAAGTATTTTTTCTTTGGGTGTAGCTAAAAATATACAATGATAAACTGACGTTAACTACAACCACAAAATAGAGGTAATAAATTCGGTTGCCGCAATCCGTTTCATATTTTTCTATTTTCACATAATGTCATGTGAATAATTCTAGAGTTTCGATTGAGACCTAAACATCTTCAATTAATTATCCATGAAACAAAAATAAATTTAAATTAGTTTCGACTAATGAATACTTAATACTTTATTACTTTAATTTTAATTATGGGAAGGTAATTTTAGATCGATCACATTTAAGCTATCTGCGATAGTCTAGTTTGGGAATTTGTCGTCATGTCAAACTTCATATTTCGAAACAAATTAAAAGGGATCACCATGATTGCCCTCCCCCTACCAACATGCAATAAAGCCCTTTGACTTGGCCAACATTTAAATGAGATTTTAATGGAGCTCCATAAACCAAACTAAAATCCCTCTATCAAAAATGTATAGCACGTAGTATGAAAGCATTTGCTTGTGGTTGCGTGTGCTCTGATAATATGCACATACCTTTGGGTCGATCGTATGATCCTCAAGAGTTGTAAAAATGTGCGGTGGATTTAAAAAATTTTTTCAAATTTGAATTTCGGTGTTAAAATTGTGGTAAACTCTCTTCTTCACACTTGATTTAGTTTTTTTTTTTTTTTGTTGCTTGAATTTTATTTATGGCCTGCTGACAATTTGCGACATTTCATTGGTTTTTGGCTTGACTTAAGTTGAAACGGTGAAGTCTTGATTTTGTTTTTTTTTTTTTTTTGTTCTTCATGATTTTCATTTTTTGTGGCGTGCCATTGTTTGGCCTCATATATTATCCCAGTTAAATAAATGAAAAAACCCATTAAAAATTTAAACGCCAACGGTTGCAAGTTTTTCGAAGAATTTTTTTTTTTTTTCGTTTATTAAAAAGAAACAGCCAAACAAAAATGCCGCCTCATATAACCAAATCGACAACATCGATTCCAAAGTGTTTTACACACAAACCAATGCAATTTCGGGCCAAAAAAAGTAATGAATGACCAAAATACGCAAACAGAAAGGGCTTATCATACAAAAAAAAAACTGTGAAGTTTCTTCAAGCTTTTCGAGGTGAAAAAAAAAAAACTTAAACAAATTTCTTAGAAGGTTTTGCTTGTGATAAAAATTTGCCCTGACTTGGATGAGACCGAAATACCTACGGACCAGCTATTAAACTTCCCACGTATATGACCTGGAAAATATACAACAAGGAATTAAAAAAAAAAATACCTCATATATTCCGTGAAGTCTATACTTCATTTTTAAATTCACGATACTATGCCAAAAAGAATGTGGCTGGAAATTAAAAATCGTTTGGATGTTCATTTTTTTCCTTTGGTAATTTTTTTTCTCTGAATTGGTATTGTAATTTATTGTGCAAATATTTCTCATTAGGTTGGTCTTTTATTTGACAAATCTATATTTCAGAGCGATATAGAGTAATTTGTAATTTCATGCAACATTAGTGTGACTAATATTAATGGATGTAAATATAAACTCATTTTTGACTAAAATTTTTCCATTTAAATTTTTAATTTAATTTTTCTAAGAATTCCAATTTAATTGATACAACTAAATTTTTAATTAAAACAAAACTTAATTACAGATATCAATTAATTTGTTATTGGGAACGCAAATTAATAATTCCACACCCTCAAAAAAAATTGCTTCTCTAACAAACATATTTTGCAGTAAGCACATATATTATTGGAAATTGCCGAAACATTGTTTTATGTGAACATATTATATGTTTGTAAGCATTTTGAGCCCAAAAATATTATATGCTTGGAATAATTTTCTCCCAATGAAGATTGTATTAAAAAAATGTGTTTCTGTCTAATTGCATATTCCTTCACATCTTTCTCACTTTCACGAGATTTTTTAGTTCTTAGGGCCTTTTTCGTAATACAAACAATGCTGAAGACATTATTCAATTTTATAAATTTGTTAAATTTTACCTTTTGCATTTTGCAAGCCAACATACTATCCACTGGGCTACGTAGCTGTTATAGTCACCAGTAGAAAATTATCGTTATAAGTTATATTTATATAGCATAGTTTGCAGCGCCCACGAGCCGATCCAAACAAAACATTATTCAACAGAAACATATATTTGTTGGCCACGTGGAGCAATGGTCAGTGTTGCCAAAAGTAGGGGAAATTCCCTACAGGTAGGTTTGTTTTTATAATTTTTAGCGTTTATAGGGAGTAGGGGCCGACTTTTTCAAATACATCAAAACGTAGGGAATTTTTCCTTCAACAAAATTTTCAATAACTTTTGTGTTTTGGTGGCCATAGTGAAGGAAAAATAGTCAAATACGCCGATGCTTTTTGCTAGCGTTTTCATTTAGGTCGTCGCCAATACTTAAGTTCGAAGCTGGCAACGTATGATCTTCGACGACATATGGTAACATAAGAAGTCGTTACAAAATACAAATAACTTCACCAATTAAAGAAGAAGAAAATAAAACACAGAGGAATGGTCTAAAATTTGGTAAGTTTTCGTTTTTCTTGTACTATAATTTTGCTTACTTTATGTATTTTCTAGGAAAATGGCTTCGAATTCATCTATGTTATCTGATGAAGAAAACATTAAACAATATAGAAAACAAAAATTTAGACCAGAATGGCATGAAAATGAGATCTTTAAAGGATGGCTGGCTGAGGTGGAAGGGGACAAATACAAGTGTAAATGCATTGCTTGTGGCAAACAAATGAGCTGCGGAAAATCAGGACTTGAAAAGCATGCTGAATCGAAGTCTCACATGAAAAATGTTTCGGCAGCAAATAAAACGAACCCACTTACAAGTTTCTTTGCAAAAAAAATTAATTAATCCGATTTAGTGGCCACTTTTGAAATACGACTTAGCATGTTCTTTGCGGAACATAATGTTGCAGTACAAGTAGTAGACCATTTAGTCCCACTGCTGAAAAAAATTGCCCCGGATCCCGACATAATACAAAAATGCAAACTCGGTAGAACCAAGTGTTCAAAAATAATTGAGAATGTATTAGCTGAGGAGCAAAAAGGAAAACTCGTCAAAAAACTGCAAAAATGTAAGTTTTCGGTTCTTATTGATGAAAGCACCGATATCTCATGCAACAAAACCATGTGTGTAATCACACAATTTTATGATGAAGTAATGGGGAAAGTAAATATTCAACTATTAGACCTGCTGCAAGTTGGATCAGACGGAAGTGCCGAAAGTCTTTACAAGGATTTTAAAGAACTTATCAGTGGTTATAAAATACCCTTATCAAATATCATTGGATTGAGAACAGATGGTGAAAATTTAATGGTTGGAAAAACAAATTCGTTTTCATATCGTCTTCTTATAGACAATCCAGATACAATTACCATAAAATGTTTGTGCCATTATGCTGCCATTGTGGCAAACAAAGCATACATGACTTTACCCAGAGCACCTGAAGAACTTATTCGTCAAATTGGAACTTATATGTCGGGTAGCGCCAAGAGATGCTCAGAGCTTCGAGAGTTCCAAGATCTACTCAACGAGGAAAAAAGAAGAATATTAAAGGTTTCTGAGACTAGATGGTTATCACGTCAAAAATGTGTAGAGCGAATTCTTTCTAATTGGAATGTGTTACTAGAATATTTTAAGTTCGCTTCGCAAAGGGACAAATTAAAATCTGCAGAGGCTATATACAACGATCTCACAAACGAATGCAACAAGGCCTACTTATTGTTTCTTAAATATGTTTTGAACAGCTTCAATTGTCTAAACGCACTTTTTCAATCGAAGAAAACTTTAATTTATATAGTACATTCAGAGTCAATGAAGATATTCCTTAAACTTGGGCAGAATTGCATAAAAAAATCGGAATTGAAAATTGATTGTGTCGTTAGATCTCCACATATATCTGTTCAAATCGAAGACGTTTTTCTTGGATTAGAGTGTGAGGAATTTTTAAAAGACATACCTGAAAATACAGTGAAAAAGATTAAAACCGATTGCCTTCAATTTTATTTAACGGCTTTAGAAGAAATACAAAAACGTCTTCCTCTTAAAGAAGACTCTATTTTTAAAGAAATGGAATTTCTGAATCCAATGGCAGCATTTTCTGAAAATGGCAAAAAGTTCAAGTTTGATTTACTTTGCTCAAAATACAAAATAAGTATTAATGATACAATACAAGAGTTTATTACATTAGAATACAATTTTACACAGAATGAAATTAAAGAATTCGAAGCTATGGACATTGTTGAGTTTTGGACAAAAATAATTAAATTAAAAGATATCAATGGAAACTGTATGTTTCCAAATCTATCAAAATTGGCCACAGCAATACTAACGATAGTATTGCTGTGGCCTCATGCAAATGCAGAAAGAATTTTGCCTACAGTAACTGAGGTTCCGACCAAAAAACGCAACAAATGGTTAGCATGTCCGCCTTGCATGCAAAGGGTCCTGGGTTCAATCCCTGCTCCGAACGAACACCATTTTTATACCATCCACCATAGGATGGGAATAACTTTGTCATTCCGTTTGTAACTTTGTCAGAGGCTTGCGGAGCCTCTAAGAGAAGCAAATTTCATCCGATCCGGCTGAAATTTGGTACATGGTGTTAGTATATGGTCTCCAACAACCATACAAAAATTGGTCCACATCGGTCCATAATTATATATAGCCCCCATATAAACCGATCCCCAGATTTGACCTCCGTAGCCTCATGGATGAGAAAAATTCATCCGATTCGGTTGAATTTGGTACGTGGTGTTAGTATATGGTCTCTAACAACCATGCAGGATTTGGTCCATATCGGTCCATAATTATATAACAGGTTGGCTGATAAGCCCCGGTCTAACAAAGAAAAACACATTTTTTTTTGTCAAAAATTCGTTTTTATTATTCACCATAGTTCCTTTCAAGAGCGATACAACGATTGTAACGACCTTACAATTTTTTGGTACCATTTTGGTAGTACTCCTTCGGTTTTGCTTCAAAATAGGCCTCAGTTTCGGCGATCACCTCTTCATTGCAGCCAAATTTTTTCCCTGCGAGCATCCTTTTGAGGTCTAAGAACAAGAAAAAGTCGCTGGGGCCAGATCTGGAGAATACGGTGGGTGGAGAAGCAATTCGAAGCCCAATTCATGAATTTTTGCCATCGTTCTCAATGACTTGTGGCACGGTGTGTTGTCTTGGTGGAACAACACTTTTTTCTTCTTCATATGGGGCCGTTTTGCCGCGATTTCGACCTTCAAACGCTCCAATAACGCCATATAATTGTCACTGTTGATGGTTTTTCCCTTCTCAAGATAATCGATAAAAATTATTCCATGCGCATCCCAAAAAAACAGAGGCCATTACTTTGCCCGCGGACTTTTGAGTCTTTCCACGCTTCGGAGACGGTTCACCGGTCGCTGTTCACTCAGCCGACTGTCGATTGGACTCAGGAGTGTAGTGATGTAGCCATGTTTCATCCATTGTCACATATCGACGGAAAAACTCGGGTGTATTACGAGTTAACAGCTGCAAACACCGCTCAGAATCATCAACACGTTGTTGTTTTTGGTCAAATGTGAGCTCGCGCGGCACCCATTTTGCACAGAGCTTCCGCATATCCAAATATTGATGAATGATATGACCAACACGTTCCTTTGATATCTTTAAGGCCTCTGCTATCTCGATCAATTTCATTTTACGGTCATTCAAAAACATTTTGTGGATTTTTTTGATGTCTTAGTCGGTAACCACCTCTTTCGGGCGTCCACTGCGTTCACCGTCCTACGTTCTCATTTCACCACGCTTGAATTTTGCATACCAATCAATAATTGTTGATTTCCCTGGGACAGAGTCCGGAAACTCATTATCAAGCCAAGTTTTTGCTTCCACCGTATTTTTTTCCTTCAGAAAACAGTACTTTTATCAAAACACGAAATTCCTTTTTTTCAATTTTTTCACAAAAAACGATCTATCTCACAAACTAATTGACTTACAGACGTCAAATTTTGACACGAATCATTTGCCATCTATGTGTCAGACCGGGGACCTATCAGCCAACCTGTTAAATCGGGCGAACGATATATATGGGAGCTATATCTAAATCTGAACCTATATATCTGAATCTGAACTGCTAATTGTACTCCTAGTGCAAAATTTCAACCAAATTGGGGTAAAACTCTGGCTTCTGGGACCGTATTAGTCCATATCGGGCGAAAGATATATATGGGAGCTATATCTAAATCTGAATCGATTTCTTCCAAAATCAATAGGGTTCTATTCTGAGCCAAAACACATACTTATTCCAAATTTGAAGTCGTTTGGACTAAAACTGCGACCTAGGCTTTGAATACAAAAATGTGTTCACGGACAGACGGACATGGCTATATCGACTCAGGAGCCCACCCTGATCATTTTTGCCAAAGACACCATGTGTATATCTCGTCTCCTCACATACATTGGTAGAAAAAAAATTAATTTTAATTTTTCTTTGTGTGGATATATTTTTAAGGCGCCAATTGGTTACTCGTACTTCCATCATTTTACTTGCAGCATACTCTCTAGGTCTCTCTTTCTAAACACATATATGTTTATAGGCTATGTCTAAATGAATATATGTTTGCATCTAAGCATATTATATTTACAAAGATTTTATGTCCAAACATAATATGTTCTAACATATTAACATATATGTCCCAAACATCTTATGCTAGTTTATGAACATTATATGCTTGCACTTAAAAATATTGCGTTAAAAAAATTTAGTTCCAAACATATGATTTGTACATCCAAACATATGAAAAACAGTCGTCCGTGTATACAAGTCCTTTAACGAAAACTTAAATTTCCAAATTCAGACTCGACTTCAAGTAGCAATTATAGTATGTTTCAAGTAAAAACGTTTTTAAAACATAATGTGGAAAGTCATCTCCTATTTTTGAAGGTTTTTTTGTTTTGTAGTAGAAGGCACAAAAAGTCAACAAATGATTTCAATGATTTCATTAATTTTTAATTATTTAAAATACATAAATAAGGTCACGTTGACCTCATCAAATAAAATTTTCTTCCATGTGAATACATCCATTTTTAAGTCGAATCACTTAACTACCATATAAGGATAAACCGACTTCATTACAAAGTTTATCGACGTTTGGACAAGTGAAAAACTTTATATTAGAGAGAGACTTCTTCTATGCTAAGCAAAATACAAATCGGTGCATTTAAAAACAATAAAAAAATTAAAGTTCTCGTACACTGAAAAAAAAGCATGCCCGGTTGCAAAGATTTCGTCTTTACTTTAACAATTTTGGTATTGATTCCGAGCCAAAGAAGCGGAGAATTCAGGTAAGGATACTTGTAAGACACAATTCTCTTTTAAATTTGGGTTTTGTGTACTTGCTTTTAGGAAGCAAACATTCATTTTTCAGCTTTTTGTTTTAATATGCTATCAAAGTTCTTTAAAAACGAGTTAACGACAACTTTATGTTAGACTCGACTTCCAGTAGAAGTTATGCTATGTTTCACGTAAAAAAAGTCTTTAAAATAAAGTGTTGAATAACATGTCCTATTTTTGAACGATTTTTTGCTTTGTAGTCAAGGTACAAAAAGACAACAAATTTAAAGACAATTTCATTAACTTTAAAGAATTTTTCTGGATTTTTAAAGTCAAGTTAACCTTACCCCAAACATTTTTGCTTTCATGTTATGATACCCATTTTTAAGTGAAATCACTTAATTATAAAGACAAAATGACTTTATTGAAAAGTTTGCCGACTTTTGGACAAGGAAAAAAACTTTATATTAGAGAAATGCGTCTTCTATACTAAGCAAAGTTTTTATTCGTATTTTAAGGAGATGAAATCTTTCGCCTCACGACAATATTTTTTTCAGTGTATTAAAACGAAATGTTTCAAATTTAAAATTTTTGTTGCTGGTATACCCTGTTTCACAGACTTCTTTGGGGAATATAAATGAAAATAGCGCTTTACTTTGCCGCATTACATACTAGCCACCCTACATAATCGGCCACATAATTTACAAATGCTTAAGGGGAAAATGTTCCCAAATAGGCCTATGATATTTAATCAATGATATATGAATGCATGAATGAAACAAATACGATGTTACTCTAGAGTACTGGTCTAACAAGCACTTAAGACAGTCATTAAGTTTTTTTTTTAATTTTGTTGTATCTTCTCTATCCATACTAATATGAGTGAATATTCATTCATTAAAACTGACATATAAGCATTATGATCCACAACATTAATGGTTGTGGATCATAATGATGAAGGCAGTCTTCAATTTGTTGCTTTTTGATTGATGATTAATCCTCACTTTGACACAATTTGTTCCTATTTTTATTTTTTTTTTTATAATCGTACAAATTATTATTATTATTGGCTGAGGAATCCATGGCAGTGTGGACAGAAGACCACTTAAGTCATTCCATTTCCATTTGGCATAGACTTGAAATTATGCGTGCAACATAAACTGAAGAAAGTCAACCGAAGGCTAGCAGCAATCAGCAACAATAAATGGTCAGACCATACAATTCCCCCCAGTCACCCTTAAATCCACCCGCTACGACGGAAGGAAGGCCGCAAATTTTGCCATAGATTCATATATATCCGCATGGTTTCGCATATTACGCATAAATTCAAGACAAAACAACAACGCATGAAATCCGTTGTTGTTATTAACCTTTTTGACAATGTAGTGACTTTTTTCAGTTGTTACCATAGGCTAGTCATATATTCAACAGATAGCAGTATGAAAAGTATGGGAAATTACTAATGAAATAAATTAAATTAAAAAATTAAAATTATTCTAATAAAATTTTGACAATATTTTCTATAGAAATAAAATTTTGACACCATTTTCGATAGAAATAAAATTTTGACAAAATTTCTTTGAGGAATAAAATGTTGACAAAATTTTCTAAAGAAATAAAATTTTGACAAAATTTTCTATAGGAATAACATTTTGTATAGGAATAAAATTTTGACAAAATATTCTATAGAAGTAAAAAATTGATAAAATTTTCTACAGAAATAAAATGTTACAGAAATTTTCTATGGAAATAAAATTTTTGACAAAGTTTTCTAAGAAATAAAATTTTGACAAAATTTTCTATGGAAATAAAATTTTAACAAAATTTTCAATGGAAATAATATTTTAACAAAATTTTTCTATAGAAACACATTTTTGAGAAAATTTTCTATAGAAAAAATTTGACAAAATTTGCTATAGAAATACAATTTTGACAAAATTTTCTATAGAAATAAAAATTTGCAAACATTTTCTATAGAAACAAAAATTTGCAAAAATATTCTATAGAAATAAAATTTTGAAACAAATTTCTATGGACATAAAATTTTGACAACATTTTCTATAGAAATAAAATTTTGACATTTTCTAAATAAAATAAAATTTAGACAAAATTTTCTATAAAAATAATATTTTAACAAAATTTTCTATTGAAATTTAATATTGACAAAATTTCATATAGAAATAAAATATTGACAAAATTTTCTATAGAACTAAAAATTTGCAAAAATATTCTATATAAATAAAATTGTGAAATAAATTTCTATAGACAGAAAATTTTTACAACACTTTCTATAGGAATAAAACTTTGACATTTTCTAAAAAAAAAAATTTAACTAAATTTTCTATAGAAATTTAATATTGACAAAAATTTCTATAGAAATTAAATTTTGACAAAATATATAGAAATAAAATTTTGCAAAACAATTCTATAGCAATAAAATTTTGAGAATAGAATTGAAATAGAAATAAACTTTTGACAAAATTTTCTATAGAAATAAAAATTTGCACAAATATTCTATAGAAATAAAATTTTGAAAAAAAATCTATAGACATTAAATTTTGACAAAATATATAGAAATAAAATTTTGCAAAACAATTCTATAGCAATAAAATTTTGAGAATAGAATTGAAATAGAAATAAAATTTTGACAAAATTTTCTATAGAAATAAAAATTTGCAAAAATATTCTATAGAAATAAAATTTTGAAAAAAAAATCTATAGACATTAAAACATTAAACAAAATATATATAGAAATAAAATTTTGCAAAACAATTCTATAATAATAAAATTTTCTATAGAAATAAAATTTTGCGAAAATTTTTTATAGACATAAAATTTTAATAAAATTTTCTATAGAAATAAAATTTTTTCTATAGAAATAAAATTTTGCAAAAAATTTCTATAGAAGTAAAATTTTGCAAAAATTTTCGATAGAAATAAAATTTTGCAAAAATTTTCTATAGAAATAAAATTTTGCAAAAAATTTCTGTAGAAATAAAATTTTGAGAAAATTTTCAATAGATATAAAATTTAGACAAAGTTTTCTATAGAAGTAAAATTTTGACAAAATTATCAATAGAAATAAAATTTTGACGTTTTTATAGAAACAAAATTTTGCAAAAATTTTCTATAGAAATAAAGTTTTGACAAACTGATCTATAGAAATAAAATTTTGCAAAAATGTTCTATACAAATACAATTTTGCAAAAATTTTCTATACAAATAAATTTTGAGAAAATTTTATATAGACATAAAATTTTGCAAAAATTTTCTATAGAAATAAAATTTTGCAAAAATTTTCTATAGAATAAAATTTTACAAAAATTTTCTATAGAAATAAAATTTTGAGAAAATTTTCAATAGATATAAAATTTAGACAAAGTTTTCTATAGATGTAAAATCTTGACAAAATTATCAATAGAAATAAAATTTTGACAAAATTTTCTATAGATATAAAATTTTGACGTTTTTTATAGAAACAAAATTTTGCAACAATTTTCTATAGAAATAAAATTTTGACAACATTTTCTGTAGAAATGAAATCTTGCAAAAATTTTCTATACAAATAAAATTTTGCAAAAATTTTCAATAGAAATAAAATTTTGAGAAAATTTTCTATAGAAATAAAATTTTGCAAAAATTTTCTATAGAAATAAAATTTTACAAAAATTTTCTACAGAAATAAAATTTTACAAAAATTTTCTATAGAAATAAAATTTTGCAAAAATTTTCTGTAGAAATAAAATTTTTCGTTTTGTTTGTTATTGTTGGTTTTCTCTTCAACCATTATTGTTGTTTTTGATTTCAGCTTAAAACCAAGCATTGACTAAACTACAAGTGTAGCTTAACCAACAGAGGAAAAGTGTACTTGTAAATTACAGCTGTTTCGGAATTACCACATTCCTCATCAACATCCTCTACTTTTTTTTATAGACATAACATTTAAACAAAATTTTCTATAGACATAAAATATTGCAAAAATTTTCTATAGAAATAAAAAATTTTGCAAAATTTTTTTATAGAAACAAAATTTTGCAAAAATTTTCTATAGCAAATAGAAATAAAATTTTGAGAAAATGTTCAATAGATATAAAATTTAGACAAAGTTTTCTATAGAAGTAAAATTTTGACAAAATTATCAATAGAAATAAAATTTTGACAAAATTTTCTATAGAAATAAAATTTTGCAAAAATTTTCTATAGAAATATAATTTTGAAAAAAAAAAAATTCTATAGAAATAAAATTTTGCAAAAATTTTCTTTAGAAATAAAATTTTTGCAAAAATTTTTTATAGAAATAACATTTTGACAAAATTTTCTATAGAAATAAAATGTTGACAAAATGATTTATAGAAATAAAATTTTGCAAACAAATTTCGATAGAAATAAAATTTTGAGAAAATTTTCAATAGATATAAAATTTAGACAAAGTTTGCTATAGATGTAAAATCTTGACAAAATTATCAATAGAAATAAAATTTTGACAAAATTTTCTATAGAAATAAAATTTTGACGTTTTTTATAGAAACAAAATTTTGCAACAATTTTCTATAGAAATAAAATTTTGACAACATTTTCTGTAGAAATGAAATCTTGCAAAAATTTTCTATACAAATAAAATTTTGCAAAAATTTTCAATAGAAATAAAATTTTGAGAAAATTTTCTATAGAAATAAAATTTTGCAAAAATTTTCTATAGAAATAAAATTGTACAAAAATTTTCTACAGAAATAAAACTTTGCAAAAATTTTCTATAGAAATAAAATTTTGCAAAAATTTTCTATAGAAATAAACTTTTTCGTTTTGTTTGTTATTGTTGGTTTTCTCTTCAATCATTATTGTTGTTTTTGATTTAAGCTTAAAACCAAGCATTGACTAAACAACAAGTGTAGCTTAACCAACAGAGGAAAAGTGTACTTGTAAATTACAGCTGCTTCGGAATTACCACATTCCTCATCAACATCCTCTACTTTTTTCTATAGACATAAAATTCTATAGAAACAAAATTTTGCAAAAATTTTCTATAGAAATACAATTTTGCAAAAAAAATTTTGTAAAAATGTTCTATAGAAATAATTTGTTTTTTTTGTTATTTTAAACATTGTTGTTGTTTTTTTTTTTTTTTGATTTCAGCTTAAAACCATTCATTGACTAAACTACAAGAGTAGCTTAACCAACAGAGGAGAATAATGTTTGTCAAATTTATTTGGGCAAAGCCCTATAGACTACAAGATAATTGGATGGACGCACGTTTCGGAATTACCACATTCCTCATCAGCATCCTTTACTTGCAGCAAACCTATCAACCAATTATCAGAATAAATTCAGGCAGTTCATTAAACCCAACAATGAACCACACTTGAACCTTCCGAAAAAAGGTTTTACATTGATAGCTGGTTTATGCCGAAATAAATTTGTACAAACATATCTCTTTTCCTTTGCCACCGTCAAATCATCGATTTGAGTGCAGTTGGCTGGGTTTATTTTGAGCGTGCTTCCTCTTATTTCATTCGTGTTTTGTTTTTTATTGGTGGTTTCTACTTCAATCATATTTGTTGTTTTGATCTCAGCTTTAAAACCATTGAGTTGACTAAACTACATGCAAAGAAAATTTCATTAAAATTGAGCCAACGAAAAAGTTTCATTGATATAACGAAACATTTTCATTAAGACAATGAAAATGTTCGTTAATAGTACGAGGCGTTTCGTTGACTAACAGAAAATTCGTTATAATAACGAAAAATTTCGTTATATCAATGAATTTGTTTCAGTGGCTCAATTTTAATGACACATTTCATTAATATAGCGAAACTTTTTCTACCAGTGTACAAAAGTAGCTCAACCAACAGAGGAAGGATAATGACAAAAGAAAAGAGAGATGCTTGTGTGATTTTATTTCAGCATAAGCCGGCTATCATAAACGTTTTTTCGGAGGATTCAAGTGTGGTTCAATGTGGGTTTAGTGAACTGCCTGAATTTATTCTGATAATTGGTTGATAGTTTTGCAGCAAGTAGAGGATGCTGATGAGGAATGTGGTAATTCCGAAACAGCTGTACATCCAACCATCTTGCAGTCTATGGGGCTTTGCCCAAATAAATTTGACAAGTACAGTTTTCCTCTGTTGGTTAAGCTACACTTGTAGCTTAGTCAATGCATGGTTTTAAGCAGAAATTTAAAACAACAATAATGATTGAAGAGAAACCCAACAATAACAAACAAAACGAAATAAAATTTGCAACAAATTTCTATAGTAATACAATTTTGAGAAATTTTCTATAGAAATAAAATTTTGACAAAATTTTCTATGGAAATAAAATTTTGACAAAATTATCTATAAAAATAAAATTTTGAGAAAATTTTCTGTAGAAATAAAATTTTGCAAAAGTTTTCTATAGAAATAAAATTTTGAAAAATTTTCTATAGAAATAAAATTTAGCAAAAATTTTCTATAAAAATAAAAATTTGCAAAAATTTTCTATAGAAACAAAATTTTGCAAAAATTTTCTATAGAAACAAAATTTTGCAATAATTTTCTATAGAAATAAAATTTTGACAAAATTTTCTATAGAAATAAAATTTTGCAAAAATTTTCTATAGAAACAAAATTTTGCAAACATTTTCTATAGAAATAAAATTTTGAGAAAATTTTCTATAGAAATAAAATTTTGAGAAAATTTTCTATAGAAATAAAATTTTAACAAAATTTTCTATAGAAATAAAATTTTTACAAAATGATCTATTGAAATAAAATTTTGACAAAATTTTCTATAGAAATAAAATTTTGACAAAATTTTCTATAGAAATAAAATTTTGACAAAATTTTCTATAGAAATAAAATTTTGACAAAATTATCTAAAAAAATCAAATTTTGAGAAAATTTTCTGTAGAAATAATATTTTGAGAAAATGTTCTATAGTAATAAAATTTTGCAAAAGTTTTCTATAGAAATAAAATTTTGCAAAAATTTTCTATAGAAATAAAATTTTGCAAAAATTTTCTATAAAAATAAAAATTTGCAAAAATTTTCTATAGAAACAAAATTTTGCAAAAATTTTCTATAGAAACAAAATTTTGCAAAAATTTTCTATAGAAACAAAATTTTGCAATAATTTTCTATAGAAATAAAATTTTGACAAAATTTTCTATACAAATAAAATTTTGCAAAAATTTTCTATAGAAACAAAATTTTGCAAACATTTTCTATAGAAATAAAATTTTGAGAAAATTTTATATAGAAATAAAATTTTGAGAAAATTTTCTATAGAAATAAAATTTTAACAAAATTTTCTATAGAAATAAAATTTTTACAAAATGATCTATTGAAATAAAATTTTGACAAAATTTTCTATAGAAATAAAATTTTGACAAAATTTTCTATAGAAATAAAATTTTGACAAAATTATCTATAAAAAAAATGTTGAGAAAATTTTCTGTAGAAATAATATTTTGAGAAAATGTTCTATAGAAATAAAATTTTGCAAAAGTTTTCTATAGAAATAAAATTTTGCAAAAATTTTCTATAGAAATAAAATTTTGCAAAAATATTTCTATAAAAATAAAAATTTGCAAAAAGTTTCTATAGAAACAAAATTTTGGAAAAATTTTCTATAGAAACAAAATTTTGCAATAATTTTCTATAGAAATAAAATTTTGACAAAATTTTCTATAGAAATAAAATTTTGCAAAAATTTTCTATAGAAACAAAATTTTGCAAACATTTTCTATAGAAACAAAATTTTGCAAACATTTTCTATAGAAATAAAATTTTGAGAAAATTTTCTATAGAAATACAATTTTGAGAAAATTTTCTATAGAAATAAAATTTTGACAAAATTTTCTATAGAAATAAAATTTTGACAAAATTTTCTATAGAAATAAAATTTTGACAAAATTTTCTATAGACATAAAATTTTGCAAAAATTTTCTATAGACATAAAATTTTGCAAAAATTTTCTATAGAAATAAAGTTTTGCAAAAATTTTCTATAGAAATAAAATTTTGCAAAAATTTTCTATAGAAACAAAATTTTGCAAAAATTTTCTATAAATAAATAAAAATAATTGCAAAAATGTTTCTACAGAAATAAAATGTTGACAGAATTTTCTCTAGAACAATTTTGAGAAAATTTTCTATAGAAATAAAATTTTGACAGAATTTTCCATAGAAATAAAATTTTGACAGTATTTTCACTAGAAATAAAATTTTGACAGAATCTTCTATAGAATTAAAATTTTGACAAAATTTTCTATAGAAATACAATTTTGAGAAATTTTTCTACAGAAATAAAATTTGTCTATAGAAATAGAATATTGAGAAAATTTTCAATAGAAATAAACTTTAGACAAAATTTTCTATAGAAATAAAATTTTGACAAAGATTTTTGTAGAAATAAAATTTTGCTAAAATTTTCTATAGAAATAAAATTTTGACAAAGATTTTTGTAGAAATAAAATTTTGCTAAAATTTTCTATAGAAATAAAATTTTGGTTAAAAGTTTCTATAGAAAAAACATTTGGGCAAAATTTTCTATAGAAATACTTCTAAACATATCTATATTGAGCTGCCAGTAAAACAAATATAGTATAGCTTGGTAGCACTTCGCGTTAGGAACCCGCATTGTAAGATGTCTTCGAAGACACTTCACACTATATCGCTCTTCCCTTCAATTACCTTGGAGAATTGCAAACCAACTGTGTTTATCTCTTTCTGCCTAGAAATTCTCTCCATAACTTCCATATAAAATTTATATACCGTGTCTTTGGTAGTTTTTAATAATTTTTTTATTGTTTTTTTTATTATTATTATTATTATATTTCTTGTTATTGTGGTCACATATTTTTTAAAGGATTGGCGGAAATCTTCTACAGAGACCAGGCAACTAAGACAATTCGCGAATAAAAGTTGTAAAGTAGTAATTGCAAATTTATCATTAAAGTTGTCAACATGTACTTTATAGGTTTAGACTTTTTTTATTATTGATATTTTCAAGAAAAAAGATAACGATAGTCTTCCGCGTGTCTATCCATGTCTTCAAGTATCTGGCTATGTTTGTGTCCGTTTTTATGCCTACAATCATTTGTGCGTTACTTTTCCCTCTTCAGAACTAAATTCCCTTCTCCCTTGGAGGCTTTGGCTGTGGGATTAACGCTCAGATATTATGTGAATATATTAGAGTGTCACTCACAAATTACCAAATGACTTCTTTCAAAGACAGAAAAAAACTTCCTTGGTTTGACATTTTATTTCGGAGAAAAAATTTTTTTATTAGTTTCGTTTATCTATCAACACAAATAAAAAAATAATTTCTTCTTGAATTAGAAAAACATTTTTTCTGTGTACTACTTAGTTAATACTTTTGCTAGAAAGCGTTCCCCAACATTTCAAACATTAAAGAATTTTTTTTCTGAGGTATAAAATATTAGACACACACAGTTTTTTGACTTCAGAAAAAAAACAACATATAAAAAAATTTGAGAAATTCGTTGCATGTCTTCAATCACGAAAATTATAGTATCAATCACAGTTTTAATTGAGCATGCTGGTGACATTTCTGAGGGTTTCAAAGCTTCTCTAAGTGGTTTCACTTGAATGTGGAACGCCACTCGGACTCGGCTATAAAAAAGGAGGTCCCTTGTCGTTGAGCTTAACATGGAATCGGGCAACACTCAGTGATAAGAGAGAAGTTCACCACTGTGGTATCACAATGGACTAAATAGTCTAAGTGAGTCTGATACATCGGGCTGACACATAACCTAATTTAACCTTAATTGAGCATCAAAAATATTTAATTAAAAAATTATTTATTGAATTAACAAATTTCAATTAATTTTTTAAATGATTCAATTGAAATTTTCATTGATGTTGATTGCAAAATTTAATTCACTTTCTTAACTGATTTAGTGTTTTTAGTTTCAGCAAAAAAATGATTATTTTAAATAAATTTTTAAATAAAAATTAAAAAACAATTCCATAACTTTTTTACATGACTTAGTCTTCCGAGTTTGATTAAAAATGTAATTGTATCAATTAATTTTTCAATTGAATATGTTGTTAGCTTCAATCAATTTTTTTTATTGGAAATACACACAAAAAAATAATACATTTATTTTATGAATAGTGTTCACAAAAATTTTCCAAACACGGGATTCATAAATTATATGAAAACAATTCATAAAATAAAAATACAGGTTTTCATTGTCTACGAATGTGTACATAATATAAATGGAATTTTCAATATTATAAATGAAGTATACATATTTTTGTCATTAAAAAATATGAACTTTTACATAATATATAATAAAAACGTCAAGCATTACATGCAACTTTTCATTTAGATTTCTGATTCCTAATGTCTGCATAATTGGTCAAATGTATGAACCCATTTATTAAAACCCGCATTAAAGTCCAGCTAGCAAAGAACATAATTATATAATTAATAATTATAATGTTTTATATTATGTATTTTTGATATATTAAGTAAAGTTTCATTAATTTTATGAAACCGTCTCTATATATTCTTAAAAAAATTCATAATTTCATAACAAGTATTTACGAAAACAATATATTATGTAGGTGTACACATTTTTATGAAAAAGTTTATAAATTTATAAAAATGTACAAATTTATGTACAAATTCATATTTTATTTTTTTGTGTGTATTTTGGTGTTATTTTTTTTCTACGTGGGTAAGGGAAGACAACCATTTTTTTTTTATTTTCTTAAATTGAAAATATTTCTTCTACTTTATTGGTATTGTTTTTTGAATCTTCGGCTTACTCTATTAAACATGGGTTAATACTCATTTCTGCTCTTTCTCATTACGACAAAAACAGTTTTTATTGTAAACGGAAATACTTTTATTTTAATATGGTCAATGAAAAGAGGAAATCAGGGTTACGCAAAAGGGCATCCATTGTAGCAGAGAACATTTATTTGTTTTTATTAGCGACTGGGCCATTTGGGCTGCCTTTCTTTTTTCTTTACGAAAACTTCTTAGGAAAAAAAGTTCTTTTGCCTTATTTACAAATTTACATTTTTACATGACAAATAATCATAAACCCATACGCAATAAAAATTCCATCTTAAAAAGTCAACTACAGGAAAAAAGTATGATATGAGTGGTTTCTAGAGCTGACATTTAATTAAAAAAAATATTTGTAAATAAATTTTTTCTGATAAAAATGAGGGAAAGTTTTTAAGACATCCGAAATGAGAACAAAAAACGACGGAGATGGTTTAGATTGACAAAAAAGTTCATTAGAAAAATTTATGATCCTACCTATGAAGACTAGATAAGATTCCGGATTTACAAGAATCAATTTTGTTTGAGTGTGCAAGAAAATGTTGAAATAACGCCTTGATTGGAATTCTAAAATCTGTAGATTTGTACCACCATTATTTAAATGATTACGAGAAGTAAAATCTGGAAATTTTACTGTGAGTTTCAAGCAATTTTCATACTGAGTCCACCTGCTATACCCTCAAGAAGTGAAATTGGAGGCCTTACCAAATTAACCGATAACAAGTATATACGGCCGTAAGTTCGGCCAGGCCGAAGCTTATGTACCCTCCACCATGGATTGCGTAGAAACTTCTTCCAAACACTGTCATGCACAATCGATGGCAGTGTTTAGAAGAAGAATTTTAACAAAATTTTCTATAGAAAAAAAATTTTGACAAAATTTTCTATAGAAAAAAAATTCTGACAAAATTTTCTATAGAAATAAAATTTTGACAAAATTTTCTATAGAAATAAAATTTTGACAAAATTTTCTATAGAAATAAAATTTTGAAAAAATTTTCTATAGAAAGAAAATTTTGACAAAATTTTCTATAGAAATAAAATTTTGACAAAATTTTCTATAGAAATAAAATTTTGACAAAATTTTCTATAGAAATTAAATTTTAACAAAATTTTCTATAGAAATAAAATTTTGACAAAATTTTCTATAGAAATAAAATTTTGACAAAATTTTCTATAGAAATAAAATTTTTGACAAAATTTTCTATAGAAATAAAATTTTGACAAAATTTTCTATAGAAATAAAATTTTGACAAAATATTCTATAGAAATAAAATTTTGACAAAATTTTCTATCGAAATAAAATTTTGACAAAATTTTCTATAGAAATAAAATTTTGACAAAATTTTCTATAGAAATAAAATTTTGACAAAATTGTCTATAGAAATAAAATTTTGACAAAATTTTGTATAGAAATAAAATTTTGACAAAATTTTGTATAGAAATAAAATTTTGACAAAATTTTCTATAGAAATAAAATTTTGACAAAATTTTCTATAGAAATAAAATTTTGACAAAATTTTCTATAGAAATAAAATTTTGGTAGATTATTTTTGGCTCGAGTGGCAACCATGATTATGAACCGATATGGACCAATTTTTGTGTGATTGCTATATATAACTATAGACCAATATGGACCTCCTCCAAGAGGCTCCGGAGGTCAAATCTGGAGAACGGTTTATATGGGGACTATATATAATTATGGACCGATGTGGACCAATTTTTGCATGGTTGTTAGAGACCATATACCAACACCATGTACCAAATTTCACCAAGATCAGATGAAATTTGCTTCTCTTTTAGGCTCCGAAAGTCAAATCTTGGGATCGGTTTATATGGGGGCTATATATAATTATGGACCGATGTGGAACAATTTTTGCATGGTTATTAGAGACCATATACCAACATCATGTACTAAATTTCAGGCGGATCGGATGAAATTTGCTTCTCTTTGAGGCTACGCAAGCCAAATCTGGGGATCGGTTTATATGGGGACTATATATAATTATGGGCCGATGTGCATGGTTGTTAGAGGCCATATACCAACACCATGTATCAAATTTTAGCCGGATCGGATGAAATTTGCGTCTCTGTGAGGCTACGCAAGCCAAATTTGGGGGTCCTTTTATACGTAAAAGTGGACCGATATGGCCCATATACGTAAAAGTGGACCGATATGGCCCATTTGCAATACCATCCGACCTACATCAAAAACAACTACTTGTGCCAAGTTTCAAGTCGATAGCTTGTTTCGTTCGGAAGTTAGCGTGATTTCAACAGACGGACGGAGGGACGGACGGATATGCATAGATCGACTCAGAATTTCACTACGACCCAGAATATATATACTTTATGGGGTCTTAGAGTAATATTTCGATGTGTTACAAACGGAATGACAAAGTTAATATACCCCCATCCTATGGTCGAGGGTATAAAAAAAATAAATTTCCCATTAAATATATGAAAAAAGCGAGTTATAAAAAATTGACTCAAATGGACTTCCTGTGCAGTTACAATAAAGAACATCTTTGGGAGGGCATTTTTTTAATTGAATTTTAATTAATTTTTTTAATTGATTGAAGATATTTCAATTAAAAATTAATTGGATCAATTAATTTCGTAATTGAATCAAAACATTGTTTTTTGTGTGCAGTTTTAATTGGGTATAAAGAAATTGATTAAAAATTAATTGATTTCATTAGCAAATTTCAGTTAATTTTTTAATTGATTCATATAAAAATTTAATAGAGGTTGTTTTGAAAACTCTATTGGTTTTTCAACGTAACTATTTGAATTACTTTCTTAAGTTTCTTAGTGGTTTTAGTTTGATTAAAACACTGATTATGTGAAATTAATTTTTAATTAAAAATGAAAAAAAAATTATTTATCTTAGTCTTCCGAATGTGATTAAAAATTTAATTGTATCAATTAATTTTTTAATTAAAAATTTAAACATTTTCGATCATTAACTTATTTAACTTAATGTTTCTATATTGATTAATAAGTTAATTGTATCAATTAATTTGAAAAAAAAATTCAACTTCAATCAACTTTTTAATTGAAAATATGTTGGTGATATTTTTTCTTTGTGCAGAATTTTTAAAATTGATTGAATTTGATGGCTCTTATATTTTTTGAAATTCCTTTTACTTTTTACGAGAAAAAAAATTCTTTAACTCTAAAGCATCAATTTTAATTAAAATTTTACCATTTAAAATTTAACTTGGCAATTATGGGAAACAATTAAAAGCTTAAAACTGCCAAACGACTTACTGGGAAATTGAGAAGGAAGTCCATGTAAATTAATTAACATAGGTTAATGTAACCACACATACCTGTAACGAAAAAACAAAAACAAACAAATAAATAAAATTCGTCATTGGAATAACAATTAACAATTTAATGAAAATTTTAATAATAATAAAAAATATTTTTTTCTTGCCTTATAAGCTATTTTATTAGAAGTTGTAATTCTTATTCTTATTTTTTTTTTTTTTTGTTGAGTTTTTGCTATTTTACATTACATTTTGGTAATTAATTTATGTTTATTACCTTAATCTCTTATTTGTGTGGCTCTAGCAGCACCACCACCTCAAGTGCAAAGCATTGAACCATTCATAATTGTCAGTGTTTGCCAGTTTTTTTTTTTTGGCCTGGCTACTATCTAATTTGGAACGGGAAATTTCCTATTTAATATGTAACGCATTTTTGTTTTGTTTTTGCCATAACGCCTGCTTATCACTGTTGAGTAGTTTAAGCTTCTTAAATTAAGCGCCTGCGCAAACCAATTTCTTCATATGTGGGAGAGAATACAAAATTATATAGCCGTCTTAACCATTAAATGCTGCACAGTGGTGACATTAGTTGTAGGGAAAATTAGCAAAGAATCAAGTCGACTATTTTTTACCACACAGGATTTTTTTGTATTTTTGTATCAATTGAAGCAGTAGAATTTTGATTGAAATTGGTGGAAACCAGCTGCAGACTCGTGTAATGGACCGGTCTATAGGAAAAGAATCTCTGTGTTTCAGATGCACAGATTCGTCCTCTTCGAAAATACTTGATTCATTTGTGTAATAGTGGTTTCTCTTTGGAATATCTTTTGGTGTTCCATTAGCCCATATAATTGCCACAGTATCATTTCTATTTATTTTCCTTTGCACCACTGTACCTCTCTATTCGCTCTATTATTTAGAATAGGTACAATTATCATAAGGAGAAAGTGGCTTTCGACACCCAACATAGAGTATATGGAGTAGAAAATTCTCGTTGGGTTGAGGACAAAGAATGAAGCCGACCCATTTTTGTCGGCGGCGGCTGACACTAAATTTTTGCCTCCGGCGGCGTCGGCTTGACGGCTGAGCCGATAAAAATTTATCCACTCGGCGGTGGACAATCATCCATTATAAAACCAATTTGAAGTTATTCGAATCCCAGCAAAAAAATTGGAAGTTCTTCCAAAGGCAAAACTTTAAAAGCACTTCCAGAAGATGCACTCCCAATGATGTTCTTTATTTTAACTACCCAGGAAGTTATTTTAATTAAATTTTTTATAACTTGGCTTTTTCATACAGATCGTAAGAATGCATTAAAACTCATAAAAAAAAAAACAAGTATATACGGCCGTAAGTTCGGCCAGGCCGAAGCTTATGTACCCTCCACCATGGATTGCGTAGAAACTTCTACTGAAGACTGTCATCCACAATTGAATTACTTGGGTTGCGGTAACACTTGCCGATGGCAAGGTATCTTCAAACTTCCTAACACCGTCTTCTAAATTACAAGGTAGTCCATACGTAGTACATATTAAACTAAAAAAGGCCGATTAAATACGTATATGTTTAAGTTTCTATAGAAATAAATTTTTTACAAAATAAAATTTTGACAATATTTTCTATAGAAGTAAAATTTTCACAAAATTTTCTATAGAAATAAAATTTTGACAAAATTTTCTATAGAAATAAAATTTTGGCAAAATTTTCTATAGAAATAAAATTTTGACAAAATTTTCTATAGAAATAAAATTTTGACAAAATTTTCTATAGAAATAAAATTTTGACAAAATTTTCTATAGAAATAAAATTTTGACAAAATTTTCTATAGAAATAAAATTTTTACAAAATTTTCTATAGAAATAAAATTTTGACAAAATTTTCTATAGAAATAACATTTTGACATGTTTTCCATAAAAATAAAATTTTGGTAGATTATTTTTGGTTCGAGTGGCAACCATGAATATGAACCCATATGGACCAATTTTTGTGTGATTGGGGATCGACTATATATAACTATAGACCGATATGGACCAATTTTGGCATGGATATTAGCGGTCTTATACTAACACCACGTTGCCAATTTCAACCGGATCGGATGAATTTTGCTCCTCCAAGAGGCTCAGGAGATCAAATCTGGGGAACGATTTATATGGAGGCTATATATAATTATGGACCGATATGGACCAATTCTTGCGTGTTTGTTAGAGACCACATTCTAACACCATGTTCCAAATTTCAACCGGATCGGATGAATTTTGCTCCTCCAAGAGGCTCCGGAGGACAAATCTGGGAATCGATTCATATGGGGGCTATATATAACTATGGACCGATATGGACCAATTTTTGGATGGTCATTAGAGACCATATACTAACACCATGTACCAAATTTCAGCCGGATCGGATGAAATTTGGTCCTCTTAGAGGCTCCGCAATCCAAATCGGGGGATCGGTTTATATGGGGGCTATATGTAATTATAGACCGATATGGACCAATTTTTGCATGGTTGTTAGAGACCATATACTAACACCATGTACCAAATTTCAGCCGGATCGGTTGAAATTTGCTTCTCTTAGAGCAATCGCAATCCAAATTTGGGGATCCGTTTATATGGGGGCTTTCGTTTCGTTCGGAAGTTAGCGTGATTTCAACAGACGGACGGACATGCTCAGATCGATTCAGAATTTCACCACGACCCAGAATATATATACTTTATGGGGTCTTAGAGCAATATTTCGATGTGTTACAAACGGAATGACAAAGCTAATATACCCCCATCCTATGGTGGAGGGTATAAAAATTAAAAATTATTTATTTTTCAAAATATCACAAAATTTCTTAATTCACATCCAAAACATTGAATTCGGATCACACCTACAGAAGTGATGCAAATTCAGTGCAACGGCTGTTGAAATGGAGGACTTCCGTCCTATGACAAGCCCATGTTAAATATATCGCTTCTGCGTCAATTTTGCACCACTTCCGGATCCAAAGTCATTTTCATGACTTTGTTGTACAACCAATCTTACAATTATATTTACATTTCATTAAAATTTTCTGAGCTCAATTTTTTGCGAAACTATTATAGCAGCTTGAAATTGATTGATTGTGGGTGGAAGATTCGAAATTGTGCCGAAAAATATGACAATTAATAATATAGTTTTCTGATATAAATCGATATTTTTGATTAATTGGCGGCTAAATTTGGGTCGAGATGAGTCGACATATTCGGCGGCGGCGTCGACTCGCAAAAAATGGTCAGCGGCGACTGAAATCAACGGCGCAACTCAGCGGGTTCATTCTCTGGTGGAGGGTACCATTGGCTTAAGAATGCGGGTTTTTCGAGTCGATGGGATGGATCACCCGAAGCTTGACGAGTAGCAAAGCGGGTGCCACCGACCGCTGCCGAACTTCCGACAGCAGCACCCGATTCATCCTAACACGATTCGTTAGCGTCCACATCTGTAGACATAATGCGATCCGTTCGCATCCTATCATTGTAGTAAACTATCCACCACCTCCTCCCCCGGCTATACTAGCACCCACCTAAAGCGGTTCGTGCGCTTACGCGATTCATTCGCTTCCGCAGTTCGGATGTTTCCGCGGTTCGTCCGCTTCCACAGTTCGTCTGCTTACGTGATTCGTTCGCATCCCTCGAGTACTAGTATAGCCGACTCCTCTCCTTTCTCTCTTATCGTTACAGAAACCAAGTCGGCACGACACCATCTCCATCCTCGTTTCACGAGCGCCAGTTGGCCCGACACCATCTACTACCTCGTACACAGTTGGCCTGACACCATCAGCATTGGACCGTGTCATCATCACCAGTCAACATCGCACCGTTGTTTCATCACCGACATCATTAGGTTAGGTTAGGTTAGGTTAGGTGGCAGCCCAATGTAGCAGGCTCACTTAGACTAACATATTCAGTCCATTGTGATAACACATTCGTGAACTTCTCTCTTATCACTGAGTGCTGCCCGATTGCATGTTAAGCTCAATGACAAGGGACCTCCTTTTTATAGCCGAGTCCGAACGGCGTTCCACATTGCAGTGAAACCACTTAGAGAAGCTTCGAAACCCTCAGAAATGTCACCAGCATTACTGAGGTGGGATATTCCACCGCTGAAAAACTTTTTGGTGTTCGGTCGAAGCAGGTCGTGTGTGCCCGCCTTGCACACACGACCTTGTGTGTGCAAGGCGGGCATGCTAACCATTGCACCACGGTGGCTCCCGACATCATTACCATCACACCGTTTCATCATCATCACCAGTCAGCATCACAACGTCTCATCACCGTTTCAACATCGTCACGAACCAACATCATCATCGTCACCCGTCAGCATCGAAATATTGGTCTAAGACCCCATAAAGTATATATATTCTGGCTCGTGGTGAAATTCTGAGTCGATCTAGCCATTTCAGTCCATCAATCTGTGGAAATCACGCTAACTTCGGAACGAAACAAGCTATTGAAATTTGGCATAAGTAGTAGTTATTGATGTAGGTCGGATTGTATTGCACATGGACCATGCTTACGTATAGCCCCCATATAAACCGATCCCCAGATTTGGATTGCGGACGCTCTAGCAGGAGCAAATTTCATCCGATCCGGTTGAAATTTGGTATGTGGTGTTAGTATATGACTTCTAACACCCATGCAAAAATCGGACCATAATTATATATAGCCCCCATATAAACCGATCCCAAGATTTTGCTTGCGGATCCTCTTGGAGGAGCAAATTTCATCCGATTCGGTTAAAATTTTGTACATTATATTAGTATATGGTCCTGGTGGACAGCGACCGGTGAACCGTATCCGAAGCGTGGAAAGACTCAAAAGTCCGCTGGCATGCGGGATGCATGGGATGCGCATGGAATAATTTTTATCGATTATCTTGAGAAGGGAAAAACCATCAACAGTGACTATTATATGGCGTTATTGGAGCGTTTGAAGGTCGAAATCGCGGCAAAACGGCCACATATGAAGAAGAAAAAAGTGTTGTTCCACAACGCACCGTGCCACAAGTCATTGAGAACGATGGCAAAAATTCATGAATTGGGCTTCGAATTGCTTCCCCACCCACCGTATTCTCCAGATCTGGCCCCCAGCGACTTTTTCTTGTTCTCAGACCTCAAAAGGATGCTCGCGGAAAAAATTTGGCTGCAATGAAGAGGTTATCGCCGAAACTGAGGCCTATTTTGAGGCAAAACCGAAGGAGTACTACCAAAATGGTATCAAAAAATTGGAAGGTCGTTATAATCGTTGTATCGCTCTTGAAGGGAACTATGATGAATAATAAAAACGAATTTTGACTAAAAAATGCGTTTTTCTTTGTTATACCGGGGACTTATCAGCCATCCTGTTATGAGGTAGAAATGAAGCGAGAAACTTCCTGTTGGAATGACCATGGTTTGGAGCAGAACATTTTTTTGTTCATCTGTGAGCTCTTTTTTAATGTGTTGCATCCGTTTTGCTCATGAGCATATTTTCTACCAATATGGCATGGATTTCGAAAAAATTCTGGCCTTAACTTTTCGTATCATCTCTGGTGTTGTTACCATCTTTTTGTCAAATTTTTGGACGCAATACGATTTATTCATATTTAAATACTGGGGGACTCTGACGATAACCACTTGTGGTTTTCTAGCAAAATATAAACTAATCACAATAGCACACTTAAATTTCTTCACCGTTAAATTTATTTCTGAATATAAAAATAGATCAAAATGCTTTTGTAAGCTTCTAAAAAAATAACTAACCGCCACTGCAATAAATCTGCCAGTTTGTCAAATGAGCGGTTTAGAAATGATAGCAAACTGACATTTATTGCAATACACACTGTGTTTTGCGTTTTCTCCGGAGTCACATTTCAACAGTAATAAAACACGTTAATAGCAAACTAAGGTATTTTCCATCCCATTGTGCGCCAGATGAACCTTATGTCTAGCAAATGACCTAGGTGCGAATTCGACAGCAATTTATGAAAGTAGTTTTGAGCTTCTTAACTCTGGCCTTTACACCTTCTGCGGGTGATTTAAAGTGCGTGAGTATTTCTTCATTTCATGATAGTCAGCATAACTCCAACTGTGTTTTTTTTTTATTTTCTATGGTAGATAAACCCTTGGTTTTATGTAATAAATGTAAATTGATTTATAATTAACAAAGGATTTTCCACGAAAATGATAATAGAAATATAATTCGTCATAGACTCGCGGAGACCCACAAAAAAAAACATAAGGGGAGACCTGGGCAACAATGTAACAGGCAGCATTATGTAGTACCGCACTCAGTCTTAGTCTGCTGATTAATATACCGTGTAAAGACCTAATGAGTTAATTAATTTGCTATTTCCTGGGAACATTTCCTATGGTAACCAAAACGAACAAAATGACTTGCCAAAGAATTTTACGACTTAATCTTCTACCATAAAATATGGTAGCAAACGGAAGTGGTGACATGAGCTATTAAAAATTACCAAACGAAGATAGAAGAAAAAAACAATCACCTTTGACTGATTGTTGACGAGTGAAATGTAATGGAAGAATTTTGATGAAATGTTGAAAGGGCCAAAGGATTGACAAAAAGAAAATTGAAAAGATTCATGGGAAATTTAGATAATCTAATACAAAATAAAATCACAAATAAAAATCTCCAACCTAGAGAAAGGTTGATGAAGTGCCATCAAATACATAATGGTGTGATTTGTTTTTTTTTTTATGGAATCGTGACATTTCGTATTGGGATATTGCTTGCTTGAAAAGAGGCATAGATGCCATGTCGTAATTAAAGAACTCCAAGGAAATTTGAAAACAATATGAACTAAGAAAACCTGGTTAGTATATGACAAAAAAAAAAAAATTATGAGTCAAGAGCACACGGATAAAGAATGCAATGAGAATCAAAAGGTCGACTCTTCGACCTTTTGGAAATTTGGAATATTAAACATTTCTTAGATTTTTGTTTTGAAATATTTGATGAGTCGACCCAGCAAAAAAAATTTGGAAGTTCTTCTCAAGGCACAACTTTAAAAGAACTTCCAAAAATGCCCACCCAAATATGCCCAGCCACATACAAAACACTGAATTCACCTCACATCTTAAGAATTGATGCAAATTCAGTGCAAACGCCCACCCAAATATGCCCACCCACATACAAAACACTGAATTCACTTCACACCTTAAGAATTGATGCAAATTCAGAGCAGCGGCTGTTGAAATGGTTGACATCCATCCTATGACAAGCCCAATTTCCTACCACTTCCGGATCCAAAAAGAAAATTTTCACTACTTTTTTGGCGAGACTTTTTTGTGCTGGGGACTTTTCGTGTTTTCAACTGGAAATGTGGATTTTTTTAAATTTGCAAAGACGGCATTTTGGGTCTTTGGAATTTTTGAAAATGTTCAAGTCAAAACCAATGGGAAAATTTTTGCTGAATTTTTTTTACAAAACACTGAATTCACCTCACACCTTAAGAATTGATGCAAATTCAGTGCAGCGGCTGTTGAAATGGTGGACATCCATCCTATGACAAGCCCAATTTGGTACCACTTCCGGATCCAAAAAGAACATTTTCACTACATTTTTGGCGAGGCTTTTTTGTGCTGGGGACTTTTCGTGTTTTCGACTGGAAATGTGGATTTTTTTTTTAATTTGCAAAGACGGCATTTTGGGTCTTTGGAATTTTTGAAAATGTTCAAGTCAAAACCAATGGGAAAATTTTCGCTGAAATTTTTTTACAAATCACTGAATTCACCTCACACCTTAAGAATTGATGCAAATTCAGTGCAGCGGCTGTTGAAATGGTGAACATCCGTCCTATGGCAAGCCCAATTTGGTACTACTTCCGGATCCAAACAGAACATTTTCACTACTTTTTTGGCGAAGCTTGTTTGTGCTGGGGACTTTTCGTGTTTTCGACTGGAAATGTGGATTTTTTTTTTTTAATTTGCAAAGACGGAATTTTGGGTCTTTGGAATTTTTGAAAATGTTCAAGTCAAAACCAATGGGAAAATGTTTGCTGAATTTTTTTTACAAAACACTGAATTCACCTCACACCTTAAGAAGTGATGCAAATTCAGTGCAGCGGCTGTTGAAATGGTGAACATCCGTCCTATGGCAAGCCCAATTTGGTACCACTTCCGGATCCAAACAGAACATTTTCACTACTTTTTTGGCGAAGCTTGTTTGTGCTGAAGACTTTTCGTGTTTTCGACTGGAAATTTGGATTCTTTTGAATTTTCAAAGACGGCATTTTGGGTCTTTGGAATTTTTGAAAATGTTCAAGTCAAAACCAACGGGAAATTTGTCGCTGAAATTTGGACAATATGATTTTTTTACTTTGCACAGCATTTAATTTAAAAAAGGCATCTTTTTGATTTTTAATTTTTTTTAATGTGGAAAAATCGATTTTCTGAAAAAAATAACTTTTTGAGTCTTTGACTCTTTGAAAAGTCAACTTTCCGACATTTTAAAAATTTTGAAATGTCATCTTTTCGACGACTTTTGGTTTTTTTTTTGTTTTTTTTTTTTTTTGAAAAGTCAACTTTTTTGAAAATTTAGCAAAATCGGCATTTCGAGTTTCGGAAAATTGGGAAAACATGATTTTTCGACTTTGCACAACATTTAACTTAAAAAAGGCATCTATTTGATTTTTAACTTTTTTTAATGTTGAAAAATCGATTTTCTGAAAAAAAAACTTTTCGTATCTTTGATTCTTTGAAAATTTGCAAAAAACAACTTTCCGACATTTTAAAAATTTTGAAACGTCCTCTTTTCGACGTTTTAAAAATTTGGAAAAGTTTGGGAAATTTGTTTCCCAAACTTTGAAAATTTGAAAAATTTCCTCTTTTCGAATTTTCGACTTTTTGAAAATTAGGAAAAGTCCGTTTTTTTGATAATTAGGCAAAAAAAGTTAACTTATGAAAAATTTGTAGAAGTCGAGTTTTCGATTTTTTGAAACTTTAGAGAAGTCGACGTTTAGAAATAGTTGGAAAAATCGACTTTCCGACTCTTAATTTTTGATAATTAGGCAAAATCAACTTTTGGGAAAAATCGACTTCTCGACGTTTTAAAAACTCTCCTTTATTGATAATTAGACAAAATAAACTTTTGAAAAAGTCGAGTTTTCGATTTGAATTTGAAAAAAGTCAATTTTTTACATTTTATAAAAAGAGTTTTTGGCTTTTTGAAACTTTGGAAAAGTTGATGTTTTGAAAATTTGAAAAAAATCGACTTTTCGACTCATTGAAAATTCGACTTTTTGATATATAGAAAAAATATAAAATATATAAAAATGTTGAAAAATCGATTTTCTGAGAAATCAACTTTTCGAGTTTTTATTTTTATTATTTATTTATTCATTATTAAGTTGCAACTAAAATTGAAACTTAAAAAATGTTGATGGTTATGACAACTAAGGCCTTAAGCTCTTTTCCAATTTTTGTGAAAAATCAACTTTTCGAGTTTTTTTTTTTTTTTTGAGAAATTTGTGAATTCGACTTTTTTGAAAATTTCACAAACCCGAATAAAAATTGAGAGATCTAATTTGATACGATTAAATTTGCAAAAGCGACTTTTCGTTTTTTTTTTTTTTTTTTTTAAAGTCGACTTTTTTGAAAATTTGGCAAAATCGCGGCATTTTGAGTTTTGGAAAATTTGGAAAATTCGATTTTTCGACTTTGCACAACATTTAATTTAAAAAAGGCATCTTTTAGATTTTTATTTTTTTTTTTTAATGTTGAAAAATCGATTTTCCGAAAAACCAACTTTTCGAGTCTTTGACTTTTTTAAAATTTGCACAAAGTCAACTTTCCGAAATTTAAAAATTTTGAAATGTCCTCTTTTTGACGTTTTAAAAATTTGGAAAAGTTTGGGAAATTTGTAAATGTCGACTTTTCGATGTTTTGAAAATTTGAAAAATGTCCTCTTCTCGAATTTTCGACTTTTTGAAAAGTTGGAAAAGTCAGCTTTTTTGCTAATTAGGCAAGTCGAATTTTCGATTTTTTGAACCTTTAGAAATACTTGGAAAAATCGACTTTCCGATTCTTAATTTTTGATAATTAGGCAAAATCAACTTTTGGAAAAGTCGACTTCTCGATATTTTAAAAATTTTAAAAATCTACTTTTTGAAAATATGGAAAAGTCCACTTTATTGATAATTAAAAAAAAAAAACTTTTGAAAAAGTCGAGTTTCGACATTTTAAAAATTTGGAAAAGTCAATTTTTGAAATTTTGTAAAAAAAAGTTTTCGGCTTTTTGAAGCTTTGGAAAAGTTGATGTTTTGAAAATTTGAAAAACTCGACTTTTCGACTCATTGAAAATCCGACTTTTTGAAATTTTGAAAAAATATAATATAACAAGTATATACAGTACTAAGTTCGGCCGGGCCGAATCTTAAATACCCACCATCATGAACCATATATTAGGGTTTCCTTTGAAATTTCAGGAGGGCTTGAGGACTTGAGGACACTTCCCGAAGTTAAATTTAAAGATTTCACTTATGAGGACTATATCAGATTCTGGATTTATAAGAACCATTTTTGTTTGAGTTTTAGAGGAATCATTAACATCTCTTGTAAGTGTGCAAGAAAATTATAAAATAACGTCTTGATTTGAAATCTTAAATCTGTAGAATTAAAATCTGGAAATTTTACATTGAGTTTCAACCAATTTTCATGATCAGTGCGCCTTCTACACCCTCAAGAAGTGAAGTCGGTCTATATGGAGGCATTACCAAATGGACCGATAAAAACTTAATCCGATACACGTTTTTGTGAGCCTAAAATACCACAATATTTACAATTTCAGGCAAATCAGATAAAAACTACGGTTTTTAGAAACCCAAGGAGTTAAATCGGGAGATCGTTCTTATGGGGGCTATACTAAAATATAGACCGATACTCACCGTTTTCGGCACACCTCTTTATGACCAGAAAATACCTCTAGATTTCCAATTTCAGGAAAATAGGATAAATAATTCGGATTCTAGAAGCCCAAGAAGTAAAATCGGGAAATCGGTCTATATGGGGGGCTATACCAAAATATGAACCGATACTCACCATTTTCGGCACTCCTCTTTATGGTCCTAAAATACCTCTAGATTTCCAATTTCAGACAAATTGGATTAAGACTACGGTTTTTATAAGCCCAAGACCCCAAATCGGGAGGTCGTTTAATATGGGGACCATACCAAAACATGGACCGATACTCACAATTTTTGGCACACGTATTTGTGGTCCTACAATACCTCTAGATTTCCAATTTCAGGTATATTGAATATAAACTGCGGTTTCTATAAGCCCAAGAAGTAAAATCGGGAGATCGGTCTATATGGGGGCTATACCAAAATATGGACCGATACTCACAATTTTTGGCACACGTATTTGTAGTCCTACAATACGTCTAGATTTCCAATTTCAGGTAAATTGAATAAAAACTTCGATTTCAATAAGCCCAAGACCCCACATCGGGAGGTCGGTTTATATGGGGATTATATCAAAACCTGGACCGATATAGCCAATCTTCGAACTTGACCTGCCTGCAGACAATAGACGAGGTTGTGCAAAATTTCAGCACGATTGCTTCATTATTGAAGACTGTAGCGTGATTACAACAGACAGACGGACAGACGGACATCGTTATATCGTCTTAGAATTTCTCCCTGATCAAGAATATACATACTTTATATAGTCGGAAATCGATATTTCGATGTGTTACAAACTGAATGACAAACTTATTATACCCCCGTCACCATTTTATGGCGGTGGGTATAAAAATGTTGATGGCTATGACAACTAAGGTATTAAACTCTTTTCGAGTTTTTGAAAAATCAACTTTTCGAGTTTTTGATTTTTTTTTTTTTTGAGAAATTTTTAAATTCGACTTTTTTGGAAAATTTCACAAACCCAGTAAAAATTGAGAGATCTAATGTGATACAATTTGATATGAGTAGATCCGAAAAATGGTAAGATCTAATCATATCTAATTAATATGGAGATAGATCTGATCAGATCTCAATATTGGCCTAGATGTAATGTCTTACATATGATTATATCTATCCTTATATATAGTTGGATCTGATGTTAGATCTCGTCATATGAAGAATTATATGCAATTATAGATAATTATATATAATTATGTCTCATTATATCTAGGTAAATCTGCTTAGATTTAAAGTGGCCAATTTTGAGATCTGATCATATCTAATTAGATCCCCCAATTTTTAGATAGGAAGTTAACTTTTTATACCCTGCGCCACACTGTGGAACAGGGTACTATAAGTTAATGCATATGATTGCAACACCCAGAAGGAGACGAGATAGACACATGGTGTCTTTGGCTCCGATTTAGATGAAATTTTGCACGGGGAGTAGAATTAGCATTGTAGCTATACGTGCCAAATTTGGTTGAAATCGGTTCAGAGTTAGATATAGCTACCATATATAGCTTTCGCCCGATTTACACTCATATGACAACAGAGCCAATTTTTTGCTCCGATTTAGTTGAAATTTTTCACAGGGAGTAAAATTAGCATTGTAGCTATGCGTGCCAAATTTGGTTCAAATCGGTTCAGATTTAGATATAGCTCCCATATATATGTTTTTCTGATTTCGACAAAAATGGTAAAAATACCAACATTTTCTTTGTTTTTAATTTGGAAAAGTCGACATTTCGACTTTTGCTGTGGAAAACTTGAGGTTTTTAAAATTTTGAGCTGTGGATATACAGAGTGACTGGTATATAAAACAACAAAGTAAAGAAATCATTTTTTTTTTTGTAATTTGACATGATCAACATTTTTGTATTTTTTTAGTGCCAACCTGTGGTTGACGCACCCAGAGAAGGTATATATATGATCACCTCAAAAATGTTTTAGGAGTAAAATCTTATTTTTGGAAGGAAAAAATGTAACATGGTTTTCGCAACCACGTAATTTTCTCGAAAATTATATATCAGCAAAGGTAACAAAATTCAAAAATAGAATATAGTTTGAGAGTCAAATTAATTTCAGTTAACATACGGCTATGAATTAAATCTTGAGCGTAATTTTGCACAAAATTTTATTCACGCACGCTCATGCAGGACATATTTATTTGAGTCCCATTCACGCACATTCACAAGAGTTGTTTTGGATTTTGTTCACGACCCACGTGATTCACCTGTGAATCCCGCGTGTTAGGAGAATTTCGTGTCACGCGCACACCTCTAGTGCTGAGTTTCGTTGGAAATCATTTTCCCGATAATATTCATCATTTGTTTTGACCCCACGGTCGATTAATACGAGCGACTAATGGCCTTCACGGCGTTACTGCCATTGGCGATGCTTGACTTCTGGTGGCCAATCAAAAATGTAACAAACATTTCCAGAGGACCTCTTCGACAAGTAAATCCGATCATTGTTTGTTCACAAACACCCAGTTTGGAGTGGCTGTTCATAGGAGAAAGCCTCTATCCAGTTTAACAATTTTGTGCATCTGTGAACTCTTGTCGTTTTTGAAACTTCAATGGTTTTAGTCCAAGCTAATTTTTTACTTTGTATTGCATATTGTGTATATTTTGTCTCCTACTATAACAATGATAAATTGAGGCTTAATATTTGTATTTTTCTTATATTATAATGCGCAAAATGTTTACTCAAATTAATTATTAAAAAGCGTGATTTTTGTATTTTTGTTTTTGTCATTATATTATCATTCCTCATTTTGTTGAGAGAATTAATAAATTACACTAGATTTGATATAATCAATCTTTGAGAGGCTATAAAATAAAAATTACTTTCGAAAAGACAAAAAACAAAAACAATTTGTAGTCTAATAGAATGCCATTAGTAAAAAGTTTAATACCTCGTAAAAAAAATTGTAGATGGAGAAAAAGAGTTTCTAAGTTCAACAAAAAATTTTAATTTTATTTTATTTCGTAAATATAATTAACTCTTATAATATGTCAAATGTTATTTTCTAACGCCATTGAACTTTTATAATTTGAGATACTCATAAATAGCGTCATCTATTTGCAAAACCTATGAGCTATTTTACTACACTTAATATTAGAATATATTTTTATTGTCTTAACCCTTTAACGATGAATGGGATATATATGTCTCTAGACATAGAAACGCTCTTCTAGAAATGGACTTAAATTAATCCTAAACAAGTATATACGGCCGTAAGTTCGGCCAGGCGGAAGCTTATGTACCCTCCATCATGGATTGCGTAGAAACTTCTTCTAAACACTGCCATCCACAATCGAATTACTTAAGTTGCGGTAACGCTTGCCGATGGCAAGGTATCTTAAAACCACCTAACACCATCTTCTAAATTGTATGTAAGTCCATACGTGGTATATATTAAATCAAAAAAGATCGATCCAATACGTATATAATTCAGTTTGACAAAGTAGACATAAAATTTTGACAAAATTTTCTACAGAAATAAAATTTTAACAAAATTTTCTATAGAAATAAAATTTTCACAAAATGTTCTATAGAAATAAAAATTTTGACAAAATTTTCTATAGAAAGAAAATTTTAACAAAAATTTCTACAGAAATAAAATTTTAACAAAATTTTCTATAGAAATAAACTTTTGACAAAATTTTCTATAGAAATAAAATCTTTGTTAGATTATTTTTGGCTCGAGTGGCAGCCATGATTATGAACCGAATAAAATTTGAACAAAATTTTCTATAGAAATAAAATTTTGACAATGATGAAACTTTTATTACGAACGGAATAAAATTTTAACAAAATTTTCTCTAGAAATAAAATTTTGACAAAATTTTCTATAGAAATAAAATTTTGACAAAATTTTCTATAGAAATAAAATGTTGACAAAATTTTCTATAGAAATAAAATTTTGGTAGATTATTTTTGGCTCTAGTGGCAACCATGATTATGAACCGATATGGACCAATTTTTGTGTGATTGGACCAATTTTGGTATGGTTCTTAGCGACCATATACTAACACCACGTTCCTAATTTGAACCGGATCGGATGAATTTTGCTCCTCCAAGAGGCTCCGGAGGTCAAATCTGGAGAAGGTTTTATATGGGGGCTATATATAATTAAGGACCGATATGGACCAATTCTGGCACGGTTGTTAAAGATCATATACTAACACCATGTTGCAAATTACAACCGGATTGGATGAAATTTGCTTCTCTTTGAGGCTTCGCAAGCCAAATCTGGAGATCGGTTTATATGGGGGGCTATATATAATTATTGACCGATGTGGACCAATTTTTGCATGGTTGTTAGAGACCATATCATGTACCAAATTTCAGGCGGATCGGAAGAAATTTGATTCTCTTTGAGGCTCCGCAACCCAAATCTGGGGATCGGTTTATATGGGCGCTATATATAATTATGGACCGATATGGACCAATTCTGGCACGGTTGTTAAAGATCATATACTAACACCATGTTCCAAATTTCAGCCGGATCGGATGCAATTTGCTTCTCTTTGAGGCTTCGCAAGCCAAATCTGGAGACCGGTTTATATGGGGGGCTATATATAATTATGGACCGATGTGGACCAATTTTTGCATGATTGTTAGAGACCATATACCAACACCATGTACCAAATTTCAGCCGGATCGGATGAAATATGCTTCTCTTAGAGGCTCCACAAGCCAAATCTGGGGATCGGTTTATATGGGGGCTATATAAAATTAAGGACCGATATGGACCAATTTTTGCATGGTTGTTAGAGACCATATACCAACATCATGTACCAAATTTCAGCCGGATCGAATGAAATTTTCTTCCCTTTGAGGGATCGGTTTATATGGAGGCTATATATAATTATGGACCGATGTGGACCAATTTTTGCATGGTTGTTAGAGACCATATGCCAACCCCATGTACCAAATTTCAGCCGGATCGGATGAAATTTGCTTCTCTTTTAGGCTCCGCAAGCCAAATCTGGGGATCGGTTTATATGGGGGCTATATATAATTACCGACCGATATGAACCAATTTTTGCATGGTTGTTAGGGACCATATACCAACACCATGTACCAAATTTCAGCCGGATCGGATGAAATATGCTTCTGTTAGAGGCTCCGCAAGCCAAATCTGGGGATCGGTTTATATGGGGGCTATATATAATTATCGACCGATATGGACCAATTTGTGCATGGTTATTAGAGACCATATACCAACACCGTGTACCAAATTTCAGCCGGATCGGATGAAATATGCTTCTGTTAGAGGCTCCACAAGCCAAATCTGAGGGTCCCTTTATATGGGGGCTATACGTAAAAGTGGACCGATATGACCCATTTGCAATACCATCCGGCCTACATATATAACAACTACTTGTGCCAAGTTTCAAGTCGATATCTTGTTTCGTTCGGAAGTTAGCGTGATTTCAACAGACGGACGGACGGACATGCTTAGATCGACTCAGAATTTCACCACGACCCAGAATATATATACTTTATGGGGTCTTAGAGCAATATTTCGATGTGTTACAAACGGAATGACAAAGTTAATATACCCCCATCCTATGATGGAGGGTATAAAAATCCTTTGGTTTACGCAGTTTTCGTTACATTGAAAAAAAATTCCGTAGCTAAACATATAACTTATTTGTATTGCAATAAAATTATTTGTTTGTAGTTAACTGTTATAATTTTTTTTGTTTAATTTTCCACAGTAAAATTCTTTGTTTCTGATTTAATTTTTACACCTCTTCCGGATCCAAAAAGAACATTGCCTTTTTAGCTACACTATTTTTGTTTTGTGGACACTTCTAAAGTTTTCATTGCTATCGCAACAGTATAGGTGGTGTAATCTTTTTTAGCTTTTCTTCAATATCGGAATTTTAAAACAAACAAAAAATTACAAAATAGACTAGGGGTACTACTTTATCTTAAAGATTAAAGTTTTTCTAAGATATGAATGTATAAATCATATTATATTCCCTTAAGTTTCTCTTTTACAAAACAAAAAACGTACTGAAAATATTTGTTTATGCCGCCAGCTTATTCAACCCATAGGTTGGACATTCTTGGGTATTTCTCAATGAACTAAGTGGGGTATCACCATTAAAATATCAATTTTTGGAGAGTTTTTTTTATTATATTTTTATAGGTTTTTTGTGAATGAAATTAAATTTTTGTTTTATGACCTCAAAGCAGGAGATAACAAAAATATGTTTTCCATATATATGTTTGTGTGTACCTTTGGTCATACATATTAACTTTTCTTATTCATTAATATATAGTTTATATATATATGTACTAATTCAAGTGTGTGTACATGGAGAGAAAATAGTGTTTTTTTTTAATATTTTTCGAATATGTTGGAAATATAGTTTAGTTAGTTAGTGTTAAGAGGAAGAATATAATGTTTATAAACTAGTATAAAATTTTAGGGACATGTTACGATAATATATTGGAATATATTATCTTGGGGACATTGCATTTTCTTAAATATAATAGGTGCGGATAGAAACATTAATTTAGAAATTTTGTGCAAACTGATACGCGGACGAAAGACTGTTTATACCCTTCACCACTACTGTGGTACAGGGTATAATAAGTTTGTACATTTGTATGTAAAGCCCAGGACTGATACTTCCAACACCATAGTATGTGTCTAGACTCTAGAGTCTAGACCCATCCCTTAGTATACCGATCGACTTAGAATTAAATTCTGAGGCGAATTAGCGGATCGTCCTCAAATTTGGAACAGTGTCGTTTTCTGGCTCAAAGACGGTCCCTATTGATTTTGGGAAAAATCGGTTCAGATTAAGATATAGCAGCCATAACAGGTTGGCTGATAAGTCCCCGGTCTAACAAAGAAAAACACATTTTTTTGTCAAAAATCGTTTTTATTATTCAACATAGTTCCATTCAATAGCGATACAATGATTATAACGACCTTCGAATTTTTTGATACCATTTTGGTAGTATTCCTTCGGTTTTGCCTCAAAATAGGCCTCAGTTTCGGCGATCACCTCTTCATTGCAGCCAAATTTTTTCCCTGCGAGCCTCCTTTTGAGGTCCGAGAACAAGAAAAATTAGCTGGGGCCAGATCTGGAGAATACGGTGGGTGGGGAAGCAATTCGAAGCTCAATTCATGAATTTTTGCCATCGTTCTCAATGATTTGTGGCACGGTGCGTTGCCTTGGTGGAACAACACTTTTTTCTTCTTCATATGTGACCGTTTTGCCGCGATTTCGACCTCCAAACGCTCCAATAACGCCATATAATAGTCACTGTTGATGGTTTTTCCCTTCTCAAGATAATCGATAAAAATTATTCCATGCGCATCCCAAAAAACAGAGGACATTACTTTGCCAGCGGACTTTTGAGTCTTTCCACGCTTCGGAGACGGTTCACCGTCGCTGTCCACTCACCCGACTGTCGATTGGACTCAGGAGTGTAGTGATGGAGCCATGCTTCATCCATTGTCACATATCGACGGTAAATTCGGGTGTATTACGAGTTAACAGCTGCAAACACCGCTCAGAATCATGGTTGCCAGATTTTTTCGAGAGAGATCCCCAAAATGTCGAAATTATATCCCCGAAAATCCAAACAAAAATTATTTTGTCAAAATTTTATTTACAGGAAATTTTGTCAAAATTTTATTTCTTTAGAAAATTTTCTTAAAATTTTATTTCTATAGAAAATTTTGTTAAAATTCTATAGAAAATTTTCTCAGAATTTTATTCGTTTACAAAATTTTGTCAATATTTTATTTCTATAAAAAATTTTGTCAAAATTTTACTTCAACAGAAAATTGTGTCAACATTTTAGTTATGTCGCAAATATTACCAACATTTTATTTCTATAAGAAATGTTTAAAATATGTATTTCTATAGCAAATGTTGTGAAAATTTTATTTCTATAGAAAATTATGTCACAATTTTATTTATATAGAAAATGTAGTCAAAATTTTATTTCTATAGTAGCAAATGTTGTCAAAATTACATTTCTATAAAAAAAATTTGTCAAAATTTTATACGTTTGAAAAATTTTGTCAAAATTTTACTTCTATAGAAAATGGTGTCAAAATTTTATTTCTATAGAAAATTAAAAAAAAATTACAACAGATGTTGTCAAAATTTTGTTTTTATAGAAAATTTTGTCAAAATTTTATTTCTATAGAAAGTCTGTGAATTACCTTTTAGTTTGAGAGGAATATTTTGCAAAATCTACCTAAGCCCATAAACGTTATTGTACTTCGCTTTTATACTTTCTATAACAAATTTAATACTGTAATTGAAAGTGGAAATATCCCTAGAAAAATCCCCAAATCACGACTTTATCCCCAGTCAAATCCCCAGATCCCCAAAGTGAAAAAATATCCCCAACCACGAGAAAAATCCCCAGTTTGGGGAAAAATCCCCTAATCTGACAACACTGCTCAGAATCAACAACACGTTGTTGTTTTTGGTCAAATGAGAGCTCGCGCGGCACCCATTTTGCACAGAGCTTCCGCATATCAAAATATTGATGAATGATATGACCAACACGTTCCTTTGATATCTTTAAGGCCTCTGCTATCTCGATCAACTTCATTTTACGGTCATTCAAAATCATTTTGTGGATTTTTTTTATGTTTTCGTCGGTAACCACCTCTTTCGGGCGTCCACTGCGTTCACCGTCCTCCGTGCTCATTTCACCACGCTTGAATTTTGCATACCAATCAATTATTGTAGATTTCCCTGGGGCAGAGTCCGGAAACTCATTATCAGGCCAAGTGTTTGTCTCCACCGTATTTTTTCCCTTCAGAAAACAGTATTTTATCAAAACACGAAATTCCTTTTTTTCCATTTTTTTCACAATAACAAAAGTTGCTTCACAAAAGACGCTCTATCTTACAAACTAATTGACTTACAGGCGTCAAATTTTGACACAAATCATTTGAAGGTTGGTACTATATAAAAATAATATGCATTTAATACTAGCGACGCCATCTATGTGTCAGACCGGGGACTTATCAGCCATCCTTACAAGCAATATTTTGTTTGAACACAGAAAAAATATCACCATTGCACCGTAGTGCAATGGTTAGCATGCCCGCCTTTTATACACAAGGTCGTGGATTCGATTCCTGCTTCGACCGAACACCAAAAAGTTTTTCAGCGGTGGATTATCCCACCTCAGTAATGCTGGTGACATTTCTGAGGGTTTCAAAGCTCTCTAAGTGGTTTCACTGCAATGTGGAACGCCGTTCGGACTCGGCTATAAAAAGGAGGTCCCTTGTCATTGAGCTTAACATGAAATCGGGCAGCATTCAGTGATAAGAGAGAAGTTCACCAATGTGGTATCACAATGGACTGAATAGTCTAAGAGAGCCTGATACATCGGGCTGTCACCTAACCTAACCTAACCTATCCTAATTAAGAAAATGCGTGATAATGGTTTTTATTAAACAATAAATTGTTCCAATAAATAATTTAATTAAGCAATTTAATCGATATCGATAGCTACACAGAAAAAAAGTCTGACGTAAAACGGATGCTAAAATGAACTAATATTTATTGTAAAAATTTTATTTTGTTTTAGTTTATTTTTAAAATTTTGTAAGAAATTTTTCTTTAGTCCAAGAATGTCTCAAAAATTTTATGAACTAAATGGCAATAAAATTTCAAAGACATGCAAATTAGTTCAATTCTAACTAAAACAAAAGAAGTTTTTCGTTCACTTCTCAAAAATAGTAAGAATGAACTACAGCGTGGTTAAAATGGGAATGATTTGGCGCCAAAGATTTTTTCTTTATTTTTAGTTCTTTTTTTGCTTTTCGAGAAAGATGCATTTCGTAAATGGTGGTTAAAAATCCAAAAATGACGGAAAATTTTCGTTTATATAATAAATCTCAAAATTTGCAATACAATTTTCGCACGAGGTAGTTCATTTTTCCCATAATTTTTTTTATTTTATTTTGTGTGTAATCTTAATTAATTGTTTAATTTAATGATTTAATTGGATTGACGTTTAACAAAATAATTAATTGAATCAATGAAAAAGTAAATTGATTGTTGTAATCAAAATCAATTAAATTGTTAATTGAATCAATTAAAATGGATAATTGAAATCAATTAATTTTTTAATCAAATATTTTTTTATGCCCAATTAAAACTGAAACCATCATTTTAATGATTGAAGACATGTGAATTAAAAAATTAATTGGATGAATTTATTTCCAACCAAGAATGGCTTAAAAAGGAAGATTCCTGGCTTCACTTCCACCGCGCACTTGCCACCAAAATCTCCAAATTTCTATCCATTGGACTTTTGCGCCTACGGCATTTTGGAAAGTCACTGTGGTGCAATAGTGAGGATATGCTCCTTGCATACAAAGGGTCATGGGTTCATTCCCTGTTTCGACCAGAAACACACATGAAAATTTTTTTTAGATTGTAGGCTCACATATGATTACTAAATTTTAGATAGTACCACGATAATTCATTGATTAGAAAACTCTTTGGTTTTTTTATTGTAAGTTTCATTCATTTGAGATATTAAAAATTAATATCAATATTTTATGATCAATGAGCCGTTTACGCACGATAAGAAAATCCAATGTTTTTTTTTTACGTTTAAGGTAAAGAGTTCTTGTTTAATATCATTTAAAGATTGGGAAATTACTATAACGATAAAGTAAGCTAAATGGATTTGTAATATAAAACCATGATGTAGTTGGAAGGTAAAATGTATTATATTATCTATATGTAACACGTAAGGCAAGTGTTTTATTTCTATAGAAATACAATTTTTACTAAATTTTCTATAGAATAAAATTTTGACAAAATTTTCTATTGAAATAAAATGTTTACAACATTTTTTATAGAACTAAAATTTTGACAAAATTTTCTACAGAAATAAAATTTCCTCTAGAAATAACATTTAGACAAAATTTTCTATAGAAATAAAATTTTGACAAAATTTTCTATAGATATAAAATTTCAACAAAATTTTCTATAGTAATAAGAGTTTGACAAAATTTTCTATAGAAATAAAATTTTGACAAAATTTTCTATAGAAATAAAATTTTGATAAAATTTTCTATAGAAATAAAATTTTGACAAAATTTTCTATAGAAATAAAATTTGGACAAAATTTTCTATAGAAATAAAATTTGGACAAAATTTTCTATAAAAATAAAATTTTGACAAAATTTTCTATAGAAATAAAATTTGGACAAAATTTTCTATAGAAATAAAATTTTGTTGTTGTTTTTATTGCAGCTTAAAACCATACATTGCCTAAACTACAAGTGTAGCTTAACCAACAGAGGAAACGAATGTTTGTCAAATTTATTTGGGCAAAGCCCTATAGATTGCAAGATGGTTGGATGGGTGCACTTTTCGGAATTACCACATTCCTCATCAGCATCCTCTACTTGCAGCAAAACTATCAACCAATTATCAGAATAAATTCAGGCAGTTCATTAAACCCAACAATGAACCACACTTCAACCTCCCGAAAAAAGGTTTTGTATGATGGCCGGCTTATGTCGAAATAAATTCAAAACGAATATATCTCTTTTCCTATGCCACTGTCAAATCATCGATTTGAATTCAGTTGTCTGGGTTTATTTTGAGCAACATTTTCTATAGCAATAAAAATTGTGACAAAATTTTCTATAGAAATACAATTTTGACAAATTTTTCTATAGAAATACAATTTTGGCAAAATTTTCTATAGAAATACCATTTTTACAAAATTTTCTAAGAAATAAAATTTAGACACAATTTTCTATAGAAATAAAATTTTGACAAAATTTTCTATAGAAATTTTGACAACATTTAGAAATAAAAATTTGACAACATACAATTTTGACAAAATTTTCTATAGAAATAAAATTTTGACAAAATTTTCTATAGAAATAAAATTTTGACAACATTTCCTATAGTAATAAAATTTTGACAACATATTCTATAGAAATAAAACTGTGACAAAATTTTCTATAGAATTAAAATTTTCATAAAATATTCTATAGAAATAAAATGTTGACGAAATTTTCTATAGAAATGGAATTTTGACAAAATTTTCTATAGAAATACAATTTTGACAAAATTTTCTATAGCAATACAATTTTGACAAAATTTTCGATTGAAATAAAATTTTGAAAAAATTTTCTATACAAATAAAATTTTGACAAAAATTTTCTATAGGAATAAAATTTTGACAAAAATTTTCTATAGGAATAAAATTTTGATAAAGTTTTCTATAGAAATAAAATTTGGAGAAATTTTTCTACAGAAATAAAATTTTTACAAAATTTTCTGTAGCAATAAAATTTGTACAAAATTTTCTATAGAAATAACATTTAAACAAAATTTTCTATAGTAATAAGAGTTTGACAAAATTTTCTATAGAAATAAAATTTTGACAAAATTTTCTATAGAAATAAAATTTTGACAACATTTCCTATAGTAATACAATTTTGACAAAATTTTCTATAGAAATAAAATTTTGACAAAATTTTCTATAGAAATAAAATTTTGACAACATATTCTATAGAAATAAAACTGTGACAAAATTTTCTATAGAATTAAAATTTTCATAAAATATTCTATAGAAATAAAATGTTGACGAAATTTTCTATAGAAATGAAATTTTGACAAAATTTTCTATAGAAATACAATTTTGACAAAATTTTCTATACCAATACAATTTTGACAACATTTTCGATAGAAATAAAATTTTGACAAAATTTTCTATAGAAATAAAATTTTGACAAAAATTTTCTATAGGAATAAAATTTTGATAAAGTATTCTATAGAAATAAAATTTGGAGAAAATTTTCTACAGAAATAAAATTTTTACAAAATTTTCTATAGAAATAACATTTAAACAAAATAAAGAAATAAAATTTTGACAACATATTCTATAGAAATAAAACTGTGACAAAATTTTCTATAGAATTCAAATTTTCATAAAATATTCTATAGAAATAAAATTTTGACGAAATTTTCTATAGAAATGAAATTTTCATTTGTTTTGTTTTGTTATTGTTGGTTTTGTTCTTTAAGCATTGTTGTTGTTTTTTTATTTCAGCTTAAAACCATACATTGACTAAACTACAAGAGTAGCTTAACCAACAGAGGAAAAGAACAAAACCAACAATAACAAAACAAAACAAATGGAAAAAGAAGAGGAGGCACGCTCAAAATAAACCCAGCCATGTGAATTCAAATCGATGATTTGACAGTGGCATAGGAAAAGAGATATGTTTGTTTCGAGTTTATTTCGGCATAAGCCGGCTATCAATGTAAAACCTTTTTTCGGAGGGTTCAAGTGTGGTTTTTGTTGGGTTTAATAAACTGCCTGAATTTATTCTGATAATTGGTTGATAGTTTTGCTGCAAGTAGAGGATGCTGATGAGGAATGTGGTAATTCCGAAACGTGCGTCCATCCAACCATCTTGCAGTCTATAGGGCTTTGCCCAAATAAATTTGACAAACATTCTTTTCCTCTGTTGGTTAAGCTACTCTTGTAGTTTAGTCAATGTATGGTTTTAAGCTGAAATAAAAAAACAACAGAAATGAAATTTTGACAAAATTTTCTATAGAAATACAATTTTGACAAAATTTTCTATAGCAATACAATTTTGACAAAATTTTCTATAGAAATAAAATTTTGACAAAATTTTCTATAGAAATAAAATTTTGACATAATTTTCTATACAAATAAAATTTTGACAACATTTCCTATAGTAATAAAATTTCAACAAAATTTTCTACGGAAATAAAATTTTGACAAAATTTTCCATAGAAATAAAATTTAGACGAAATTTTCTATAGAACTAAAATGTTGACAAAATTTTCTATAGAAATAAAGTTTTGACAAAATTTTCTATAGCACTAAATTTTGACAAAATTTTCTATAGAAATAAAATTTTGCCCAAAATTCTCTATAGAAATAAGATTTTGACAAAATTTTCTAAAGAAATAAAATTTTGACAAAATTTTCTATAGAAATTAAATTTTGGCACAATTTCTATAGAAATAACATTCTTACAAAATTATCTAAGAAATAAAATTTAGACACAATTTTCTATAGAAATAACATTTTGACAAAATTTTCTATAGAAATTTTGACAACATTTAGAAATAAAATTTTGACAAAATTTTCTATAGAAATAAAATTTTGACAACATTTCCTATAGTAATAAAATTTTGACAACATTTTCTATAGAAATAAAATTTTGACAAAATTTTCTATAGAAATAAAATTTTGACAACATATTCTATAGAAATAAAACTGTGACAAAATTTTCTATAGAATTAAAATTTTCATAAAATATTCTATAGAAATAAAATGTTGACGAAATTTTCTATAGAAATGAAATTTTGACAAAATTTTCTATAGAAATACAATTTTGACAAATTTTCTATAGCAATACAATTTTGACAAAATTTTCGATTGAAATACAATTTTGAAAAAATTTTCTATACAAATAAAATTTTGACAAAAATTTTCTAAAGGAATAAAATTTTGACAAAAATTTTCTATAGGAATACAATTTTGATAAAGTTTTCTATAGAAATAAAATTTGGAGAAATTTTTCTACAGAAATAAAATTTTTACAAAATTTTCTGTAGCAATAAAATTTGTACAAAATTTTCTATAGAAATAACATTTAAACAAAATTTTCTATAGTAATAAGAGTTTGACAAAATTTTCGATAGAAATAAAATTTTGACAAAATTTTCTATAGAAATAAAATTTTGACAACATTTCCTATAGTAATAAAATTTTGACAAAATTTTCTATAGAAATAAAATTTTGACAAAATTTTCTATAGAAATAAAATTTTGACAACATATTCTATAGAAATAAAAGTGTGACAAAATTTTCTATAGAATTAAAATTTTCATAAAATATTCTATAGAAATAAAATGTTGACGAAATTTTCTATAGAAATGAAATTTTGACAAAATTTTCTATAGAAATACAATTTTGACAAAATTTTCTATAGCAATACAATTTTGACAACATTTCAAGTTTTGTCAAAATTTTATTTCTATAGAAAATTTTGACAAAATTTTCTATAGAAATAAAATTTTGACAACATATTCTATAGAAATAAAAGTGTGACAAACTTTTCTATAGAATTAAAATTTTCATAAAATATTCTATAGAAATAAAATGTTGACGAAATTTTCTATAGAAATGAAATTTTGACAAAATTTTCTATAGAAATACAATTTTGACAAAATTTTCTATAGCAATACAATTTTGACAACATTTTCGATAGAAATAAAATTTTGACAAAATTTTCTATAGAAATAAAATTTTGACAAAAATTTTCTATAGGAATAAAATTTTGATAAAGTATTCTATAGAAATAAAATTTGGAGAAAATTTTCTACAGAAATAAAATTTTTACAAAAATTTCTATAGAAATAACATTTAAACAAAATTTTCTATAGTAATAAGAGTTTGAAAAAATTTTCTATAGAAATAAAATTTTGACAAAATTTTCTATAGAAATAAAATTTTGACAACATTTCCTATAGTAATAAAATTTTGACAAAATTTTCTATAGAAATAAAATTTTGACAAAATTTTCTATTGAAATAAAATTTTGACAACATATTCTATAGAAATAAAACGGTGACAAAATTTTCTATAGAATTAAAATTTTCATAGAATATTCTATAGAAATAAAATTTTGACGAAATTTTCTATAGAAATGAAATTTTGACAAAATTTTCTATAGAAATACAATTTTGACAAAATTTTCTATAGCAATACAATTTTGACAAAATTTTCTATAGAAATAAAATTTTGACAAAATTTTCTATAGAAATAAAATTTTGACATAATTTTCTATACAAATAAAATTTTGACAACATTTCCTATAGTAATAAAATTTCAACAAAATTTTCTACGGAAATAAAATTTTGACAAAATTTTCCATAGAAATAAAATTTAGACGAAATTTTCTATAGAAATAAAATGTTGACAAAATTTTCTATAGAAATAAAGTTTTGACAAAATTTTCTATAGCAATAAATTTTGACAAAATTTTCTATAGAAATAAAATTTTGCCCAAAATTCTCTATAGAAATAAGATTTTGACAAAATTTTCTAAAGAAATAAAATTTTGACAAAATTTTCTATAGAAATTAAATTTTGGCACAATTTTCTATAGAAATAAAATCTTTACAAAATTTTCTAAGAAATAAAATTTAGAAACAATTTTCTATGGAAATAAAATTTTGACACAATTTTCTAAGAAATAAAATTTTGAAACAATTTTCTATGGAAATAAAATTTTGACAACATTTTCTATAGAATTAAAATTTTCATAAAATATTCTATAGAAATAAAATGTTGACGAAATTTTCTATAGAAATAAAATTTTGACAAAATTTTCTATCGAAATAAAGCTTTGAAATAAAGTTTTGACAAAATTTTCTATATATATATATATTCTATAGAAATAAAATTTTGACGAAATGTTCTATAGAAGTAAAATTTTGACAAAATTTTCTATAGAAATAAAGTTTTGACAAAATTTTCTATAGAAATAAAATTTTGACAAAATTCTCTACAGAAATAAAATTTTGACAAAATTTTCTACAGAAATAAAATTTTGACAAAATATTCCATAGAAATAAAGTGTTGACAATTTTTTATAGAAATAAAATTTTATCAATATTTCTTCTAGGAATAAAATTTAGCCAACATTTTGGTAATATTTCCTGTAGAAATGAAATTTTTACATTTTTTTTTATAAAATGCTGAATACATTTTCTATAAAGTCATTTCACCATTTTATGGAGCGTTTATATTGGTTGTTTTATATCACATACCGAGATAGTTTTTTGGTTCATCCAAAAATTCCCCTTTAAAGATATGGTGTGTATTAATACCCCCTAACAAAAAAGATATAACCCAGAGTCTACATTGCGGACAACACCCACTTAACTAAAGATCCTTTAAAGAGAATATTAAAGGATATTAAATATGTGATTACATTCAATATATTGGCAAAGTAACATCTGTGGCAAAAAACAAATTGACTAACAACAAACATTACCACCAAATGGCAAATTTTCCTTATCCCATCCGCAACCAGTAGTAACCGAGAAAAAAATTACATTTGTTTATTTGGGAATTTTTGTTAGGGAAATAGGATAACACTTTAATAATCCCCTTTCAACTTTAGCAAGAGCAGCATTAGCAAAACAAAAAATGTGTAAATGTGATATACAAACACACTTTGTTGGGAAAGTCATTAATAAACATTTTCACCAACGTTCCACTGAGGATGTGCTCAAAAAAGGACAATGCTATGACAAAACAATAACAGCGATTAGTATAAGAGGGCAGAGGGAAGGAGGGAGGATGAGAACTACTTTAAGCAAGGACATCAACAGAGTCATAACAACCATCAACCATGCCATGATGACTAATCATGACCATCGTTGTCAACCCGAACCAATAGCCATTGGAGGAATAAACATTTTTGGTCAGTTCCAGAGGGATTTTTTTATTTTGTTTTGTGTTGCAAGGATAATATTCAGCTGGATATGGGGATCTAAGAGGAAAAAAGAAAATCCCTCTTGGTAGCATCTGCTGCTTCAGCAGTGCATGTGGTCTATGGGTCGTTGCATTTGACCGAATTCGATAGATGATATGCTTTTTGCCATCATCTCCATTTGCTATGATGGCAAAGAGATGACGATGATGATGGTGGTGGCGGTGGCGGTGGTGGTGATGTTGCTGCTGCTGGTGATAATGGATGTCATCGCTTGGTTGGTTGATCCCGCATAAAAACTAATGCTTGTTTTTATTCTCCTTTTGACGCTTGGTTGTTTCGTTATGAATTACGACGCATTATGATTACAATTTCATTCCAATTCACTTCACTTCACCATTACTTGAAGAGGGGATCGCATAATCATCCATCCCCTGCAATCATGTTGAATGATTATGTCAATAAGTGAACGATTTTGAAATGTACTAACATCAAAAAAGGTCATTCATATTTTATGGCGAATGGAGGATGTAATAAAAATTTTAAATTGTTACCAATATTTGTGAGCTTTAAGAAAGGAAAAAAGTATTTCATCTTAAGAAAAATAATATTAAATGATTCTCAAATGCAGCAAGCATGTTCTATTATTTAAATGATAGAATTTGAGACCATTACATGGTCGGAAAAATCATGTACCTGACCATTCAATTTCCCAGCAAAAAAAGCGTCGCCACAAAAGTAATGAAAATGTTCTTTTTGGATCGGAAGTGGTGCAAAATTGATGCAGAAGCGATGAATTTAGCATGGGCTTGTCATAGGACGGAAGTCCACCATTTCAAAAGCCAGTGCACTTAATTTGCATCACTTCTTTCAATGTTTTGGTTGTAAATTAAAAAATTCTGTAATATTTTGTCAAATAAATTATTTTTAAAATTTTTTATAATTTTTAATGGATTCTAACGTTTGTTTGAAACGTTTGACCTCAAATATTTTCAAAAATTCTAAATTTTTTCAGATTGGATTTAGCATTTTTTCGACAAAATTTAAATAATTTGTACCAATTTATGAATTCTTAAACTGTTTTTAACCAATTTGAAACAAAAAAGTTAAAATTACCCATTAAAAATATGAAAAAAGCATGTTGTAAAAAATTTAATGAAAAGAACTTCTTGTGCAGTTAAAATAAAGAACATCGTTGGGAGTATATCTTCTGGAAGTGCTATTAAAGTTGTGCCTTTGGAAGAACTTCCAATTTTTTGCTGGGTTTTTTACTTTTTTGCAGAGAAAAAAGTATTTTGATAGGTTAGAACCATTACATGGCCATGTCTAGAACCATTACATGGCCATAAAGACCATGTACAATGTTTTCGTGACCATTTAATTTTTTACTTCTTTTGCAGCGAAAATAATTTTATAAAACATTTTGCGCGTCTCGCGTATGTAGATTGTTTCTTGAAATGGACGGAGAATACGGATTTACTGTGTTTTTTGTTAATTTATTAAGAAGTGGCACATGATTTTATATGAACGCAAAAAAAGGAAAATGTAATTGAAAAAAATGTACCTGGTTTTTGTTCTGCATATTGATATATGGTATAATATATTTTTTATTTGCAGTTACATGATGTCTGCGTTGGTACATTTGATGGGCACGACGTAAATTTGGAATGATTACTGGTTGTTGAAATTGAACCAAAATAGAGTGTGTAACAAATATATATGGCCGTAAGTTCGGCCAGGCCGAATATTATGTACCCTCCACCATGGATTGCGTAGAAACTTCTACGAAAGACTGTCATCCACAATCGAATTACTTGGGTTGTGGTATCTAAAAACGTTCTCTAAATTGTGAGTTAGTCCATACCTGGTATATATTAGACGAAAAAGGTATGTGTTAGGTAAATCTACAAATAATTACGAATCGATGTGGACTTTTGCACGGTACGTAGGGAGCCAGAATTGAAATATGAGGGTCGCTTATATGGGGGCTATATACAATTATGAACTTGATATGGACCAATTTTTGTGTGATTGGGGATCGATTTATATGTGGGCTATATATAACTATAGACCGATATGGACCTAATTAGGCATGGTTGTTAACGGCCATTTACTAGCACAATGTACCAAATTTGACTTGGATGAAATTTGCTCCTCCAAGAGGCACCAAAACCAAATCTCGGGATTGGTTTATATGGGGGCTATATATGATTATGGACTGATATGGACCACTTTTGGCATGGTTTTTAAATATCATATACTACCACGTACCAAATTTCAACCAGATCGGATGAATTTTGCTTCTCCAAAAGGCACCGGAGGTCAAATCTGGGGATCGGTTTATATGGGGGCTATATATAATTATGGACTGATATGAACCAATTCCTGCATGGTTGTTGGATACCATATACTAACATCACGTACCAAATTTCAACCGAATCGGATGAATTTTGCTCTTCCAAGGGGCTTCGGAGGTCAAATCTGGACCGATTTCGACCAATTTTTGCATAGTTGTTAGAGACCATATACTAACACCATGTATCAAATTTCAGCCGGATAGGATGAAATTTTCTTCTCTTAGAGGCTCCACAAGCCAAATTTGGGGGTCCATTTATATGGGGGCTATACGTAAAAGTGGACCGATATGGCCCATGTGCAATACCATCCGACCTACATCAATAACAACTACTTGTGCCAAGTTTCAAGTCGATAGCTTGTTTCGTTCGAAAGTTAGCGTGATTTCAACAGACGGACAGACGGACGGACATGCTCAGATCGACTCAGAATTTCACCACGACCCAGAATATATATACTTTATGGGGTCTTAGAGCAATATTTCGATGTGTTACAAACGGAATGACAACGTTAATATACCCCCATCCTATGGTGGAGGGTATAAAAAGTCCGATTAAATACGTATATAATTCAGTTTGACAAAGTTTTATATATATAAAAAAAATTGATAAAATTTTCTATAGAAATAAATTTTTGACAAAATTTTCTATAACAATAAAATTTTGACAAAATTTTCTATAGCAATAAAATTTTGACAACATTTTCTATAGAAATAAAATTTTGACAAAATTTTGTATAGCACTAGAATTTTGACAAAATTGTTAATAGTAATAAAATTTTGACAAAATTTTCTATAAAAATAAAATTTTGGTAGATTATTTTTGGGGATCGGCTTTATATAACAGGTTGGCTGATAAGTCCCCGGTCTAACAAAGAAAAACACTTTTTTTTTGTCAAAATTCGTTTTTATTATTCAACATAGTTCCCTTCAAGAGCGATACAACGATTATAATGACCTTCCAATTTTTATACCCTTCACCACTACTGTGGTACAGGGTATAATAAGTTTGTGCATTTGTATGTAACGTCAAGAAGGAAAAGTCTGTCTGTCTGTCCGTCCGTCTGTCTGTCTGTCTGTCTGTTCATGTATTTTTGTGCGCAAAGTACCGGTCGCAGTTTAAGTCCGATCGTCCTTAAATTTGGCACAGGGTCGTTTTGGGGAACAAAGATGATCGCTATTGATTTTGGAAAAAATCGGTTCAGATTTAAATAAATCTCCCATATATATCTTTCGTCCGATTTGGACTTATATGATCTCAAAAGCCAAAGTTTTGCCCTGACTTGCTTCAAATTTTGCACATGGAGTACGTTTAATAGTATCGGTATGTGTGCCAAATTTAGTTGAAATCGGTTCAGATTTAGATATAGCTCCCATATATATCGGCTCAGATTTAGATATAGCTGTCATATATATTTGTAACCGATCTGGTCAGAAATGACGTATGTATCAACCGATCTTCTTCCAATTTCGTATAATCGAGTATTTTGTGAGTCTCGTAAATGCAAAATATCATTCACATCGGTTCAGATTCAGATATAGCTTTCGCCCGATTTACACTCCTATGACGCCAGAGGCCATAGGACCGAATTACGTGAAATTTTGCACAGGGAGTAGAATTAGCATTATAAATATGCGTACCGAATTTAGTTAAAATTGGTTCGGATTTAGATATAGCTCCCATATATATCTGTCGTCCGATTTACACATATGACCACCGTAGATCAAAATTTTCCTCCGATTTACTTAAAATTGTACACAGGAAATGGAAATAACATTTTTACTATGCATACCAAATATAGTTGAAATTGGTTCAGATTTTGATATAGTTCGTCCGATACGAACTTATATGGCTCCAGAGGTCAAAATTTCACGCCGATTTACTTGAAGTTTTGTACAGAGAGTAGGACTAACATTTTTGCAACACATGCCAAATTTGTTTGAAATCGGTTCAGATTTAGATATAATTCCCATATATATCTTTCGCCCGATTTAGGTTCATATGACCACGGAGGCCATAGTTTCATTTCGAAAATTTTGAAGTTTTGTATTGAGCGTTCAATTAAAATTTTAGCAATGTGTGCCAAATTTTATCAAAGTCGGCTCAGAATTAGACAAAGCCCCCATATATATGTTCTTCCGATTTTAGCAAATATGGCCAAAATACCCACATGTTCCTTGTAAAATCGTGACTGTTAATTAGTATATATCGACCTATAAATCATAAATGCAGATTTGCTAAATTTTATGCAATTTAAATATTTCCGATATTTTTTACTAACATTGTGGTCCGTCCCGGTCATCAACCAATTTAAATTTTAATTCCAGACATTTTGTTAAAGTTTAAAAAATTTTGTCAAAATCGGTTCATATTGAAATATTTGTATATGGGAATATAAACCTTTATGTAGTTCCTAACAAATTTGAAGGTGCTAAGATGTTATTGATATACATAGTAGTGTAGGGTATAATATAGTCGGCCACGCCCGACTTTAGACTTTCTTTATTTGTTTGATACCATTTTTGTAGTACTCCTTCGGTTTTGCCTCAAAATAGGCTTCAGTTTTTGCGATCACCTCTTCATTGCAGTCAAATTTTTCTTCTTCGAGCATCCTTTTGAGGTCTGAGAACAAGAAAAAGATGTGGAGAATACGGTGGGTGGGAAAGCAATTCGAAGCCCAATTCATGAATTTTTGCCATCGCTAACAACCATGCCAAAATTGGCCCATATCGGTCTATAGTTATATATAGCCGATCTCCAAAAGTAATCTATCAAAATTTTATTACTATCGAAAATTTTGTCAAAATTTTATTACTATAGAAAATTTTGTCAAAATTTTATTATTATAGATTTTTTTGTCAACATTTTATTTCTATAAAAAATTTGGTCAAAATTTTATTACTATACAAAATTTTGTCAAGATTTTATTTCTATCGAAAATTTTTTCAGACTGAATTATTTACGTATTTAATTGGCCTTTTTTTGTTTAATTACCCCGTATGGACGGACTACCTTACAATTGAGAACACGGTGTTAAGAAGTTTTAAGATACCTTACCATCGGCAAGTGTTACCGCAACCCAAGTAATTCGATTGTGGATGACAGTCTTTAGTACAAGTTTCTATGCAATCCATGGTGGAGGGTACATGAGATTCGGCCTGGCCGAATTTACGGCGTATATACTTGTTTAGTGTTAAATTTTATCCCGCAGGGTTTGTTTTTTCGTTGGGTGAATGTTTCTTACAATCATCGTGTTATATTCAAAGTGGGTCTGAATGTTGCAGTAGCAGTAGCACTTAATCTATAATTCCTATGATGCCCAACAATATTTTTTTTTTAATTTGATATAGCATCCAATAATGTGGGAGGTCAACTCTATAGTTACATTTAATTGCTCCTACAATCATAAACATTAGCTTTACCTCCATCAATTTCTCTTTAATTTATATGAGGAATTTCTCTAGGGCTTTGTTTAATTCATCTCTTTTTTGATTGCTTCAAAAATAATTTTTACAAAAATTTTTATATGTTTTTAAGTGAATTCATTTGCAACGCCATAATATTTCTCTTAGTTAAATAAAGACTCAGTAGTCTTGTCAATGTCTAATAGAAAATCACAAGAATGAAAATTTCAGCTCATTTATGGATTTTTTTTTTCTTTGGTAAAATTCATAAATTTTATGACTCTCACATAAATTCCAACTAGATGATTGAGTTAATTTCACATTTTATTCATTTAATAAAATTAAATATTAATAATTTTCCAAATAAGAAGTTTGCTCAAAATGAACTAATTTCATTAAAAACACAATTTTCGTCTGAAAAAGAGATTATAGTCCATTACGAGGAACCTTCTCATTACATGAGGGTAGATTTATTGGTTCATTTATTTTGTGTGAAGACCATTTCAAATGGAATAGATATTAAATGTTCTAGGAAGCATTTAAGTAACATTTTAAGATGGTTAAGCATTTGGTCATGTCCTATACTCTGGGGTCTTTTGAGGTAGAATACAGTTGGAGAAATAGGTTATTGAATTAAATTGAGCAACAAAGATTTTCGAAAAGATATGAGAGTTATGGAAACCTGAGTCGAGTCTGGTATATACTGGGTGGCTGTTATGTACTACAATCAACTAAACACGGAAATTTCATATTTTTATACCCTGCGCCACACTGTGAAGCAGGGTATTATAAGTTAGTGCATATTTTTGCAACACCAGAAGAAGACGAGATAGACACATGGTGTCTGTGGCAATAATGCTCTGGGTGGGTCTCTGAGTCGATCTAGCCACGTCCGTCTCTCTGTGAACACATTTTTGTGATCAAAGTCAATCAAAGTTTTCTTTTGACACAAATTATAGAAACAATCGTGTAGTCGCTTATCAAAAATTCGGATTAGTTTGCTCTAAACGAAAATACTTTATACGGAAGGGGAATTTCGTTTGTCTAAAATTTCATTCCGAAGGAAAATATTTTTTCTTTGGGTGTACACTCAGGAAGTTAAATCGGTCTTTATCGATGCCTTGCCAAATGGACCGGTAAAAATAAATGCGATACATAATTTTGAGGGCCTAAAATTCCAGTATATTCCAGTATATTTTGTGCAAATCGAATAAAAACTGCGGTTTCTAGGAGCCCAAGGAGTTAAATCTGGAGATCGGTCTATGTGCAGGCTATACTAAAACATGGGTCGACATACACCATATTCGGATGACCTATTTGTGGTCAGCCGGATTCCAGAAGTCCTAGAAGAAGTAGTTAGGTCTATATGGGGGCTATACCAAAACATGGACCAATACTCACCACCTCTTAATATTCCTCAAATACCTCTAGAACCCCACTTTCAAACGAATTGGGTGAAAACTACGAATTCTAGAAGCCTAAGAAGTAAAATCGGGAGATCAGTCTATATAGGGGCTATACCAAAACATGGACCGATACGGACAATTTTCGACACACTTCTTTATGGTCCTAAGATACGTCTATATTTCTAATTGCCGGCAAATTAGATAAAAACTACGGATTCTAGAAGCCCAAGAAATAAAGTCAGGAGATAGGTCTATATGGGGTCTACACAAAAATATGGACCAATAGGCACCATTTGCGACATACCTATTTGTGATCTTAAAATACCTCTAGATTTTCAATTTTAAGCAAATCGTTCATAAAATATAGTCTCTAGACGCCCAAGAAGTAAAATCGAGAGATCGGTCTATATAGGGATTATACCAAAAAAATGGACCGATACACCTCAATTTCGGCACACATATTTGGGATTCCAAAATAAAGGGTGATTTGTTAAGAGCTTGATAACTTTTTTTTAAAAAAAACGCATAAAATTTGCAAAATCTCATCGGTTCTTTATTTGAAACGTTAGATTGGTCCATGACATTTACTTTTTGAAGATAATTTCATTTAAATGTTGACCGCGGCTGCGTCTTAGGTGGTCCATTCGGAAAGTCCAATTTTGGGCAACTTTTTCGAGCATTTCGGCCGGAATAGCCCGAATTTCTTCGGAAATGTTGTCTTCCAAAGCTGGAATAGTTGCTGGCTTATTTCTGTAGACTTTAGACTTGACGTAGCCCCACAAAAAATAGTCTAAAGGCGTCAAATCGCATGATCTTGGTGGCCAACTTACCGGTCCATTTCTTGAGATGAATTGTTCTCCGAAGTTTTCCCTCAAAATGGCCATAGAATCGCGAGCTGTGTGGCATGTAGCGCCATCTTGTTGAAACCACATGTCAACCAAGTTCAGTTCTTCCATTTTTGGCACAACAAAAAGTTTGTTAGCATCGAACGATAGCGATCGCCATTCACCGTAACGTTGCGTCCAACAGCATCTTTGAAAAAATACGGTCCAATGATTCCACCAGCGTACAAACCACACCAAACAGTGCATTTTTCGGGATGCATGGGCAGTTCTTGAACGGCTTCTGGTTGCTCTTCACTCCAAATGCGGCAATTTTGCTTATTTACGTAGCCATTCAACCAGAAATGAGCCTCATCGCTGAACAAAATTTGTCGATAAAAAAGCGGATTTTCTGCCAACTTTTCTAGGGCCCATTCACTGAAAATTCGACGTTGTGGCAGATCGTTCGGCTTCAGTTCTTGCACGAGCTGTATTTTATACGGTTTTACACCAAGATCTTTGCGTAAAATCTTCCATGTGGTCGAATAACACAAACCCAATTGCTGCGAACGGCGACGAATCGACATTTCACGGTCTTCAGCAACACTCTCAGAAACAGACGCAATATTCTCTTCTGTACGCACTGTACGCATTCGTGTGGTTGGTTTAATGTCCAATATATATATATATATATATATATATATATATATATATATATATATATATATATATATATATATATATATATATATATATATATATATATATATATATATATATATATATATATATATATATATATATATATATATATATATATATATATATATATATATATATATATATATATATATATATATATATATATATATATATATATATATATATATATATATATATATATATATATATATATATATATATATATATATTTCGATGTCTTACAAACGGAATAACAAAGTTAATATACCCCCATCCTGTGGTGAGGGTATCAAAATCGGGAGATCGGTTTATATGGCGATTATAGCAAAACATGGACCGATATGGTCCATTTTCGACACACCTCTTTATGGTCCTAAAATAACTCTAGATTTTCTATTTCAGGCAAATCGGATAGAAAATACAGTTTAGAAGCAAAATCGGGAGATCGGTCTATATGGGGGCTATACCAAACCATTGACCGCTACGGACCATTTTTGACACACATCTTTATGGTCACAAACTACCTCTAGATTTCCAATTTCAGGCAAATCGGATACTAAATACAGTTTTTAGAAGCCCAAGAAGCAAAATCGGGAGATCGGTCTATATGGGGGCTATACCAAAACATGGACCGATACGGACCATTTTTGACACACCTCTTTATGGTTGCAAACTACCTCTAGATTTCCAATTTCAGGCAAATCGGATACTAAATACAGTTTTTAGAAGCCCAAGAAGCAAAATCGGGAGATCCGTCTATATGGGGGCTATACCAAACCATGGACCGATACGGACCATTTTCGACACACCTCTTTATGGTCCTAAAATACCTCTAGACTTTCAATTTCAGGCAAATCGGATAGTAAATACAGTTTCTAGAATCCCAAGAAGCAAAATCGGGAGATCGGTCTATATGGGGGCTATACCAAAACATGGACCGATACGGACCATTTTCGACACACCTCTTTATGGTCATAAAATACCTCTAGATTTTCAATTTCAGGCAAATCGGATAGAAAATGCAGTTTATAGACGCCCAAGAAGCAAAAGCGGGACATCGGTCTATATGGGGGCTACATCAAAACATATACCGATGGGCACCATTTTCGGCACACCTTTTTATGGTCCTCAAGTACCTCTAGATTTTCAATTTCAGGCAAATTGGATAAAAACTACGGCTTTTATAGGCACAAGACCCCAAATCGGGAAATCGGTTTATATGGTGACTATATCAAAACTTGGATCGATATAGCCCATCTTCGTACTTGACCTGCCTGCATTCAAAAAACGAATCTGTGCCAAATTTCAGGACGGCGCTATCAGGAGCGCGCTATTATTGAAGGCTGTAGCGTGATTACAACAGACAGATGTACATGCTTATGTCGTCTTAGAATTTCTGCCCTATATCGTCTTAGAATTTCTCCCTTTATATAGTCGGAAATCGATATTTCGATGCGTTACACACGGAATGACAAATTTATTATACCCCTATCACCATTCTATGGTGGTGGGTATAAAAAACATGTTATAAAAAAATGAATGAAAAGACCTGTGTAGTTAAAATAAAGAACATCATTGGGAGTACATCTTCTGGAAGTGATTTTAAAGTTGTGCTTTTGGAATAAATTCCAAATTGTTTTGCTGGATATCTATCGACCGACAAATCATAAATTTTGCAAAGTTGCCTCAAAATTGGTTCATATTTAAATGTTTCCTCTATTTTTTACTAACATTGTGTTCCACAATGCATTAGCCGGCTTAAATTTAAAGTCTATAAATATTGTAGAACTCTGTCGAGATCCAGATGAATCGGGCAGCACTCAGTGATAAGAGAGAAGTTCACCAATGTGGTATCACAATGGACTGAATAGTCTAAGTGAGCCTGATACATCGGGCTGCCACCTAACCTAACCTAACCTAGCACTCAACACATTGGACGGATTTGATATGGCGTCGAAAATGTGGATCTACAAAGTGGTGCAGGATATAATATAGTCGGCCCCGCCCGACTTTAGATTTTCCTTACATGTTTATTTTGCTATAAAAGGTCATAGGATCAACAATTAAGAAGACATTTTCATCTAAATATGACCAAGAAAATGAAAATGAAGACATAAACTAGTTATCTAAATTATCATATAAAAAAAAACTCATTATAAAATATCCATTTTTATTACACGTGTAGAAAATTTAGTTTATTCGAAAAAAATTCCTTTAGGTCTTTAACATTACACGCTCCATCCCCTTAAACATTAAGAGTAATATTCATCGACCCTACATCACAAAACCGCCATCATAATGATGGTGATGATCCTAATCTACACCCTCTTAATAACAATCTGTTTTATTTTCTAACTTTTTCTTTGGTAAGTTTTATGGAATTTCTAGTTAAGTCCTGTTGCAATTTAAGAAATGAGGGATATGCCATGCCATCATAAAGAAAATATCAATCGAAACGTTTTTGTAGATGGCATGAGTGAAGGTATTTCCCTTTCTAGAAAGGGGGGAAAATGGCATTAAAAAAGAAACCTCTCATAAGGACGACATTATACAACAGATGGTGGTTAAGTGGTATGGTCATATAATAATTGAATTCATAACAATTTTTCGCTATGCTTTTCATTTGTCTTATTCTACTACTAAAGAGCGTGAAAAATTGTTATCCCAATGGAAGAACAAGACCAACAAAAAAACATGGTGAAATTAAGGAAAATTTTCTTTAATGTTTTTTTTTGGTTTTAAGTGGCTATGAAATATTTAACTGTGTGAACACGAAAGATGTGGCATTTGGGATTGCATATGGTAGATGGTTACAATCGTAACTAAAAAGGATGTTTTTTAAGCATCTTATAATTTAGATATTCAATGATTATTGCCAATGTAGTTTTAATGTGGACAAAACGACACCACTGGAAATTGGATACAATACAATTATTTGGCATGAAAATAAAAATTAAGTGAATATATGACATATGTGCACTAAAAAATATTGACCTAATAGAAAAGATTATTCAACCTAAATGTTCCATTAAAAAGTAAGTCAATCCCACGGCGGCGGGTTCTACGCACCGGATTGACCCGATGGATACCAGCCATCGGCCAGCGGCTGCCGCCTCAGTGTACGTGGTGTCTCGTCCGTTTTTTCGTGTTGGAGAAGGTGCATCCCGGGGAGCCTTCTCCGCCTGCTTTTGGTCCGAGCCGGGATAGAGGAAAACCCCGGACCATGGTACTGTGCCGTCTGCCGAAATCGAATTCACCATCGCTCGGTTTCGGTGAGGTGTAACCAGTGCATGGAATGGGTGCAATTCCGGAACTGCTCCGGCCTAACATCGCTGCGGGAGTTTGGTCAAACTGACTTCGTGGCAGGATGCTGTGCCAATGACAGCAGCAGTGGGTCATCTGATTATGTGACCCCACCGACTTCTCCCGCACAACAATATTCTCCGCCGCAACATCTTACACCGAATATTGTTGTACCAGTTCCGGAGAGTGCATAATTTTTGCAATTTAATTGCAACGGGCTCCGTGGTAAGATTAGTGAGATCGTAGACTTTATGAATCGGAAAAGGATAAGGGTCGCGGCGATCCAGGAAACAAAGCTGAATCCCACATGCAGCCTACGACATTGTGATGGGTACAATGTCCTACGGAAGGATCGCACAAGAAATGGAGGTGGTGGCCTGGCTTTCATATTACACCGTTCCGTGCAGTATAGACCTATCACGCTTGTGCTAGACACTAATGACCCGTACATGGAATGTATGGGGGTAGCAGTTAAGTGTGGGGCTGCCGAGATAGAGCTATACAATGTGTACATACCGCCGGTTGGTAGCTGTGCTCCTGGTTATAGCCCAAACATTGAGTGGTTGTTGAGCGGGCATAACCGATTGGTTCTAGGAGATTTTAATGCCCACCATGAACTTTGGCATTCTCTCCTGGGTAATGACCAGAGGGGCATAGCTTTGGCAGAGCAGATAGACGACTCCACATTTTGCACGGTGAACGAAGAGGCCCCCACGAGAATTATGGGTGACTGCAGCAGTTCGCCAGATTTATCGTTAGCATCGCCTGGTCTGATAAATGACGTCTCCTGGCAACCCGTCATTTCATTGGGTTCGGACCACCTCCCCATAATTCTCACCATCAACCGACCCTCCGATTTCATAACCTCTGAACGCCGGACGTTTATTAATCAAAAGAAAGCCAACTGGAAAGGCTTCAGAGAATACACCGATCGCCGCTCCAGTGAGCTCCCGTCCCCCTCACATGTTCATGTTGCCCAGAGGGAGTTCCGGGACATCATCAACGCAGCAGCCGGTCGCTTCATACCCGCTGGTCGAATTGCCCAAGTGAGGCCCAACTTCCCAGCCGAAGCGGCGGGACTCGCAGACGAGCGTGATGAACGCCGTCGTGCTAACCCTGCTGATCCTAGAATCAGAGAACTAAATCTAGAGATTAGTAAGATAGTCGACGAGCACAAGCGGAACACTTGGTTAGAGCACCTGAAGCAATGTAACTTAGGAACAGGAACTGGTAAATTGTGGTCAACAGTTAGAGCCCTCCACAAGGGATGATGGGATTTCAGTCACCTTTGGCGACGTGACTGTGACTGATCCGAAGAGGTGCGCCAAATACTTCAACCGACAGTTTGTCGAGCATCCCGAGAGTGATAGAGCGAAAAGGAGAGCCACCCGTCGTGTACGTGGTCTCCGAGCCGATGACACACCACAATTTACTGCAGCCGAAGTTACCAATGTCATCAACAGCGCGAAACCATCTAAGGCGGTGGGCCCTGACGGAATTTCAATGCTAATGCTGAAGCATCTGGGAATACTGGGAGTTGAGTACCTGACCAGACTCGTCAATTTGTCTTTGGAATCACACATTATACCCGATGTCTGGAAAATGGGAAGGGTGATTCCACTACTGAAACCGGGCAAAGATTCGAGCAAAGGTGAATCGTACAGACCGATATCCCTTCTTTCGCCAGTAGCCAAGACACTTGAGGCATTACTCCTCCCCAGCCTTGTGGAGAATTTTCCAGCTGCCCACCATCAACATGGATTCCGTAAGGTACATAGTACGACAACAGCCTTACATGCCATTTCGACACATATTAATAAGGGACTTAACCAGCCCAGGCCGTGTCACAGGACGGTCCTCGTGGCGCTTGACCTATCGAAAGCATTCGATACGGTCAATCATGCCACATTATTTGAGGACATCGAGAATACGTTCCTACCGGCAGGAGCGAAGCGTTGGGTGCTGAATTATATGTGTGGACGCCAGTCGTACGTGGAATTCAGGGACAGAAAGTCAAGACCGCGTAGAGTTAAACAGGGAGTTCCCCAAGGTGTGGTGATATCTCCGGCACTGTTTAACCTCTACATGTCCTCGATTCCACCCCCTCCTGACGGCGTCGAGATTGTATCATATGCGGATGACTGTACAATCTTGGCATTTGGGCCCAATGTTGATGACATTTGCGATCGGTTGAACGTCTACATAGCTAATCTTACCAGTTATTTCACTGCGAGAAACTTGAGGATATCCCCCACCAAATCCTCAGCCACACTATTTACTACATGGACGGCAGAAGTGCGCAGGCAGTTGAATATCAGAGTAATAATTCCGACCACAAATTACCCCAAGATTCTTGGGGTCACATTCGACAGCCTTTTTAGGTCATCTGCCCATGCCACTGCAATTTGTAATAAGCTCCGTGGTAGAAACAAGGTCCTCAAGTCACTAGCCGGCAGTACTTGGGGTGCGGACAAAGAAACCTTGCTAACTACTTATAAGACAATTGGCCGGTCAGTGGTAAACTATACAGCGCCAGTGTGGACACCGCAGACCAGTGATACGCAGTGGAATAACATACAAACCTGCCAGAACTCTGCTCTTAGAACTGCGACTGGGTGTCTCCGCAGCACATCCCTGGATCACCTTTATGTGGAGACAAAGATCATCCCTGTGCGAAGACACAACTACATGTTGTCAAAGCAGTATCTCCTGGGTTGTTATCGCAGTAATCATCCAAACCACCATCTTATGGATACACAACCACCACCCAGGAACGTAAGGGTTGATATACATAATCTAGAGCGCGAGATCCAGCGCTATAAAAGAGAGCCTCTAGATCAAGCAGCGTACCAGGCAGGTTTGAACAGGATTCATGAGGATACTGTAGCTGAAGCTACAAGGTTAATCCTGTTCTTGGAGTCCGACCACCGCCCATAGCACCGGAGGAAAGAGACCTCCCACGGCAGACTAGGGTAGTTTTGGCCCAATTAAGATCAGGCAAGTGCAGCCGCCTCAATTCCTACTTATCGGTGATTGATAGCAGCGTAGCTGACGTTTGTCCAATTTGCAACCAAGGGCCACACGACACGCGTCATCTTTTCTCTTGCCCAGCCAAACCAACCCGACTTACCACCAGATCACTCTGGACACACCCCATCTTAGTCGCAGAGTTCCTTGATCTGCCAACAAGCTGATGTACCAAGCGTATAACATGAAATGGATGAGATCACAATAAACTGTTACAACAACAACAACAACATTAAAAAGTAAGTATTTATTTATTAGCGTATTCCATTAGGAACGTAAGCTATTTATATAGAAACTCCATCTTACTCTATCCGAAGCAATATATCTTAACTCGTTAAAACTTTTTCCAGTTTCATTAAGAATAGTTCTTCCCCAAGTGGTTTTTGGTCGTCCTCTGCTACGCGTACCCTGAGGGTTCCAACTCAGTGTTTCATGGCATATATCGTCAAAAGGTTTACGGAGTGTGTTACCGATCCGTTTGTATTTTCTTCTTTTTATTTGATTGATCATCTTGCTCATCTTGCTGGGCCAGTTGCAATAGATCTTTATTTGAGATTGTCCTTGGCCGCCAACTTTTTGAAATATTCCTCACTGCAAGTTTTCAGTGAAAACTTGCAGTTTATTTTTGATATGCTCGTTTACTAATCATGTCTCGGATCCATATAATAAAACTGACTTAACACAGGCGTTCTAAATCTGAAGTTTTGTCTATGGAAAAATCGCACCAGAGTTCCAAATATTTGTTAAGTTGCAGTATGCGCTTCTAGCTTTTTGAATGAGCATATCTACATCATCAGTCGCTCCGCCAGTTTGATTAATTTGACTTAACAAGCATACTCTTCGTTTTATCAGCATTTATGCGTAGGCCAAATTTTGCTGCGTGTTTACGAGGGCGCTTCGGAAACTTCTTAGCCTATCAATGAAAGAGAATAGTTAGTTTTTCAAAACTATTTTTATTTTTCAATATAATCTCCTGAAACTTCAATACACTTAGTCCAACGCTTTTCTAGCAATTCTATCCCTTGATTAAAGTAGTTTTCCTCAAGGTCTTCAAAATAATGGTTTACAAATATAATTGCATCTTCATTTAAGGTAAAACGCCAGCAAGGAATTTTTTTTAGATTTGGGAACAAGTAAAAGTCACTTGGAGCTAAATCAGGAGAATAAGGTGGGTGGTCAAGCAACTCGTACTTTAATTCGTTGATTTTAGCCATTGTTAAAACACTCTTGTGCGCTGGTGCGTTGCAAAAATCAAAAATATCACTGTACTAGTTTTTAAAAAAGGTTGATTTCGTTTTACAAACAACACTTAATTTATGTTAAATCAAAAGGAATTTTTAAAAAACGTTATATTTCCAAGAAGTTATGAGCATTCAAAGTTAATAGTTCTAGTAAAGAAAATATCGATATATAAAAATTACCCAAATTTAATTCGGTAAGTTAAAATAAAAATTGTCGGTAAAGCAGTATAATTTAGGATTGGATAAACGTGTTAGGTTAGGTTAGGTTAGGTTAGGTGGCAGCCCGATGTATCAGGCTCACTTAGACTATTCAGTCCATTGTGATACCACATTGGTGAACTTCTCTCTTATCACTGAGTGCTGCCCGATTCCATGTTAAGCTCAATGACAAGGGACCTCCATTTCATAGCCGAGTCCGAACGGCGTTCCATATTGCAGTGAAACCACTTTGAGAAGTTTTGAAACCCTCAGAAATGTAACCAGCATTACTGAGGTGGGATAATCCACCGCTGAAAAACTGTTTGGTGTTCGGTCGAACCAGGAATCGAACCCACGACCTTGTGTATGCAAGGCGGGCATGCTAACCATTGCACCACGGTGGCTCCGTGTTAGAATATTATGATATGGCAACTCGCTATTTTGGCTCGTTTGGTGGATCATATGGGGTTTACCGTTACCGTTAATGTAAATAAAAAGCGAAAATCGAAGTTTGTTAAAAACATTCAAGTTCAGTGGAGTGTAAAAAAAAACACCACAAAACACTTTTTTAATATTTTAATATAATATTTGGGCAAGTGTGTAGAGTATAAAAAATTTAGTTTCGCGTCCCCGTTCATCCCCCTTTCATTATTCTTTAAATTATCAGTGTCGAGACAGGTGGAAATTCGAATTTTTTTTAATATTTGGCTTAAGCATCGTACTCCAAGTGCTGCCCAGGGAGAAATAATTGCTTATTTAGAAGAAGAGTTAAAGTTGAAAGTAAATGAGAAAATGATTAAAGAAATTCAATTTATATTCATCATGCCAGAACAAATAGTCGCGAGTCAACCAATAAAGATTTAATTGAAAGAATGATTTTGCAGTCTGAACCAAATATTACTATTCATAGAAAAGCAAATACTAAGAAGACTAAGAATTATAATGAAATAACTCAATTTCTTATCCAAAGTGAATCCAATACTGAGGAATGTTCTGAAACTATAATTGCAGAAAAATTTTTGAGTCAGTACGAATCGAGTGATACGGATTATGATAGCTTTAGTGAATAAGGAAAAACATTTAGTTTTATTTATTTAATCATTTCCTTAATATTTTGTTAATCAATAATAATAATTGGCAAATGAAAAAAATATATTTAGAAAATGAGTTTCTTATTTGGCATCAAGGACATATGGGATGTAGACGTATTTTGTAAGATAATTAATTTAAATTAAATATACTAATCAAAAATTCATCAATGACAAATCAAGCCAACTTTGGTTCAATTCCAACAACAATTTTGGAAAATATAAATTTTTGTTGATTTCAGGATATGGGAGGTGGGCGTGTTCTTTGAGATAATTTCATAAAACTCACCACAGTTATCAGTAATATATCAGAGATAAATCGATCCAAATTTGGTTCAATTTCAAGAACAATTTTGGAAAATATAAGGTTTTTTCATTTCAGGATATATGGGAGGTGGGCGATTCCTTGGGCCGATTTTCGCAAAACTTCGTTTTTTTTCCTTTCCTACTTATAATAATAATGTGTACCAATTTTCATTCTTCTAGGATAACTCCTTCTATTTTTGGCCGCCGTTTATATGAAAACACGACACTGTGCGTTGTCTTGATGAAAAATTATTTTTTTGTGTTGTAAGCCAGGACGTTTTTCTCGAAATTGTACATTTAATTGATAAAAGGTTGCAATAGTACTCTGAATTTATTGTTTTGCCCTTTTGCAGATAGTCAATCAATAAAAATACCTTTGAAGTCCCAAAAAACCGTTGCCATAACCTTACCAGCCGACTGAATTGGTTTTGCCTTCTTTGGGGCACTTCCTCCAGCTTGAGTCCATTATTTGGATTGTTCTTTTGTCTCTGGAGTATAGTGGTGGATCCATGTCTCATCAACAGTTATAAAACGACACTTAAAATCCATTTTATTTCGCTTAAAAAGATCCAAACAAGCTTGAGAAATGTTCATTCTTATGCGTTTTTGATCGACTGTTAACAAATGGGGTAACCATCTTGCAGAAAGCTTTTTCATCTGTAGTTCTTCATGCAAAATTAAATGGACTCAATCATTTGAGATGCCCATGATATTAGCAATTTCACGCACTTTTATTCGTCGATCATTTAATACCATATCATGTACTTTGGCTACAATTTCTTTTGTTGTTTTTAGACGTCCAATACGTGGTTCATCTTCAATGCTTGTACGACCACGTTTAAATTCAGCAACCCAATTTTTTACTGTTGCATATGAAGGAGCACTTTCACCTAAAACATTCACCATAGCATTATGAATTTCTTGTCCCGATAAACCTTTTTAATGTAAATATTTAATGACAGCGTGCATTTCTAATTTTCCATTGTAAAAAAATTTCGGATGCGTCTTTTTTGAACAACTGTTTCTATATGAAGGAGTTGCCAAATCGAAACAAAATTTAACATGTGTTCATAACAGAGATGGAAGTTTCGAAAACACTTAACCTCGCTTTTTGTGCTAGGCTAAGAAGTTTCCGAACTGCCCTCGTAGATAGTTCGTTGATTTTGCATTGCATGTTTTCTGTATTTGTTGCGAGTAACACGATGTCATCGGCATATTCTAGATCTTCAAGATTGTGGTGCAGTCTCTATGGGATGCCTTTGTTTTGGTTTGTGGAGTATGACAATATTTCGTCGAGTGTGGTTATAAAAAGGTGTGGGGAAAGCAGGCATCTTTATTTTACTCCACTGATGGTTTTGAAGGGTTCGCTGATTTTGCCCTTATGAAAAACTCTCATTGTTGAATCGGTGTATTGAGCCTTTATAAGGTTAATTATTTTTTCCGGCACGTTTTTGTTCCGGAGGGCTTCCCAGATCTTGTTTCTATTTACGGCATCGAACGCCTTTTCAAAATCGATAAATGTTAGATATAACACTGAGTTGAACTCATTACACTGTTCTATTATTAATCGTTAACTATTTATCTGATCGACACAAAACCGATTAGGTCTGAACCGGCCTGTTCTTTGCGGAGACATTTGTCTAATGGATCAAGTATGCGTCAACGTTTAATCCTGTTAAAGATTTTACATATAGATGGTGTTAAAGCTATGCCTCTCCAGTTGCTGCATAGTTTAAGGTCCCCTTTCTTGGGTATTTTTACTATCAGACTTTCTTTCCATTCTGAGGGGTTCGATTCTGTACGCCATATCTTGTCTATCAGTGGACTAAGTATTTCTGTGAAATATTCTGGGTCGCATTTATAAAACTCTGCTGGTAGATTGTCGATGCCTGCTGCTTTACCGTTCTTCAATTGATTTATTGCTAGTTTTATTTCATTCTTTGATGGTGTGTCTATGACTATATTTTCAATAAATCGGATATTGGGAGGGTGTAGAATGACGTTGTCGTCTAAACCACTATCAGGTTCCGTAGTGTAATTTAGAATACTTTCGAAATGTTCCTTCCATCTCATGAGTTGAGCATCTACGTCTGTAAGGATGACTCCGTTTCTGTCTTTGATTGGCATGTCACTGTATTGCTTTTTCACCGAAAGTTTTTTGGTTTTGTCAAAACCGTCTTTAAGTCCCCACGACTTGTTGCTGCCTCGGCTTCGGCAGCCATTGAGTTTACAAAACTGAGTTTATAATTTCTGGCTTGCTTCTTCACTCTTTTAATAAGCTCTTTTAATTTAATTTGCATTTCAAATTGTTTTAAATGATATCTTTCACACAGACATTTTACACAGAAAATAATATTATAATTTCTGAGCTAACAATAAATTGTTGTTACAGAAAATTTTTAAGTTCAACAAAATTTTTGGTGATATAACAAAATTGGTTGATAAAGTGACTAAAATCGTAATTGTATTTACAAATTACGTTGTTAGCTCAAATTTAAACATAATTTTAATTGTATTGACAATCAAATTAATTGATATTTTTTTGTTTGTATATTGATATTACGCCGCTCTGAAAAAAAGCATGCCCGGTTCCAAAGATTTTGTCTTTACTTTTACAATTTTGGTATTGATTCCGAGCCAAAGAAGCGGAGAATACAAGTAAGGATACTTTGAAGACACAATTCTCTTTTAAATTTGGGTTTTGTGTACTTGATTCTAGGAAGCAAATTGTAAATTTTCGTTTTTCCAGCTTTTTTCTTCATATGCTATCAAAGTCCTTTAAAAAGGAATTAACGACAATTTTATTTTCCAAATTCAGACTCGACTTCCAGTAGAAATTATGCTATGTTTTAAGTAAAAAACGTCTTTAAAATAAGGTGTTGAAAAACATGTCCTATTTTAGAACGATTTTTTGTTTTGTAGTCAAGATGGAAAAAGGCAACAAATTTAAAGACAATTTCATTAATTGTAAAGATTTTTTCTGAATTATTAAAGTCAAGTAGATCTTATCCCAAAAATGTTTTCTTTCATGTTATGATACAAATTTTTAAGTCAAATCACTTAATTATAAGGACAATACGTCTTCATTAAAAAGTTTATTGACTTTTGGACAAGGACAAAATCTTTATATTAGAGAAATGCGTCTTCTATGCTAAGCTAAATTTGCGTTTGAATTTTAAGGACATAAAATCTTTGACCTCACGACAATATTTTTTTCAGTGTGATAACCATTCTTTATGTTCTTTTCGGATATGTTGACTATTCCTTCCCTTAAGGATTTTGGTAGTGATTCATAAAAATAAGGAAATTTTCCAGAGAGCTATCTAGTTTTAAATTTAGGCTCTATAAATTTACAATTAGGATACATACCTCATTTATCGAATTTCCGTTCTCTCTTTTCTATAAAAAATTTTGTCAAAATTGTATTTCTATAGAAAATTTTGTCAAAATTTTATTTCCGTAGAAAATTTTGTTAAAATTTTATTTCTATAGAAAATTTTGCCAAAATTTTATTTCTATAGAAAATTTTGCCAAAATTTTATTTCTATAGAAAATTTTGTCAAAATTGTATTTCTATAGAAAATTTTGCCAAAATTTTATTTCTATAGAAAATTTTGTCAAAATTGTATTTCTATAGAAAATTTTGTCAAAATTTTATTTCTATAGAAAATTTTGTCAAAATTTTATTTCCGTAGAAAATTTTGTTAAAATTTTATTTCTATAGAAAATTTTGTCAAAATTTTATTTCTGCAGAAAATGTTGTCCAAATTTTTTTTTCTGAAAAAAAAAAATTTTAAATGTTATTTCTGAATAAAATGTTGTTAACATTTTATTTCTGTAGAAAATGTTGTTAAAATTTTATTTCTATAGAAAATTTTGTCTAAATTTTTTTACTATAGAAAATTTTGTCAAAATTTTATTTCTGTGGAAAATTTTGTCAAAATTTTATTTCTATAGAAAATTTTGTCAAAATTTTTTTCCTATAGAAAATTTTGTCAATATTTTATTTTTATAGAAAATTTCCCCAAAATTTTATTTCTGTAGAAAATTTTGTCAAAATTTTATTTCTATAGAAAATTTATTTAAAATTTTATTTCTATAGAAAATTTTGTCAAAATTTTATTTCTATAGAAAATTTTGTCAAAATTTTATTTCAAAATTTTACATCTATAGAAAATTTTTGAAAATTTTTATTTCTATAGTAAATTCTTGCAAAATTTTATTTCTGTAGAAAATTGTACCCTTAATTGGAATATTTTACAAAATCTACCAAAACATCTAAAATTCTACCAATCTACCAAACAGAAAAAATCTACTATTTTTGGCAGAATTCTACCAACTGTGGCAACCATATTGACAAATGAGCTTGGAATAAAGCCATTGAAGTTCTAAAAATGTAAGAGCACAAAAATGTGAGACTGGGAAGAGCCAAGGAGCTGCTTCGCTTGCAAGAAAGTGGTCAGTTACCGATTTTGGTTTTCTTCAATGAAAATCCATTCCAAATTGAGCAGTTTATGTATGATCGTGTTTACTTACCAAAGAAGTCAGTTGATCAGCACTTTGTATTGGCCACCAGAACTCAAGTGGGGTTAGTGGTTCTGGTGGGGTCTCGCAATGCCCGGTGATCGCTCCCCGCTCTTTTTCAACTACCATGCAGTCAAAATAAATGCCCAATATTAGGGGGAAATGTACTAAAGAAATTACTGAAACCCTGAGCTGGCAAACATTCCAGCCGCAGACCATGGACTTAACAACAGTAGTCAACACCATCACACTCAGCACGCATCAAAAAATGGATTACAAAGGAGGTAACTCGTTTCATTTATACCACAGAATTTCCACAAGATATCCGGATCTTAATCCTTTCGACTTTTGCGTCTTGGGCATATTGGAGACTAAGGATAGCACTAAAAAACTCCCAACTGTGAAGATGTCGCTTCGCCAGAAATGGGCCAAAATACCGCAGAGCCATTTTCGGGCAGTGTATGATGACTTTGCTGGCCTTTTGAATGCCATAATGAGTAACCTATTCGAAACAAATCTAAACTAATTCTAAAATTTTAAAATATTTCTAACATTTTTTTACTTTTTTAAAAATAAAATTAAAAACACTTTGCTTTGTTGCATTACATACAATTTTTATTTGTTTTATTAACATGAAAAACACCGAAATAAAAAAAAGTTTTAAAACATCTATAAAAACCTATAAACCAAACTTGGAGACAATTGTTTCTAGTAGTAGATACCATTGGATGATGTTATGTCAAATGTGAAGTTCAAAGATCCTCTTTTGATCGTATGAATATGTCAGCATTAATGGACACAGCAACCAAGTGGCACATAAAAGTAGAGCAGCTTTTTACAGCTTTTTGACGTGAGTTTAAATAATCACCACTTTTAAAACAAGCAGATCTCAAAAACAGTTACCACAAACGAGGGATTATCTATAAACCTAACTTTACTGTGTTTTTAGGTGTTAAGGAAAAAATTTTGGATCTCCCTGATTATCAAATACTTACAATCAATGGCATTTTTCCAATATAACAAAACACGGAAATTTTAAAAATATTTTACCTTAAACATTTTTATTTTAATGTAATTTAAAGTAAAACATTTATTTTTTTGAAAACGAACTTTTAGACCAACGAAGTTTTTTTTGTTAAAGTTGTTTTTTTCAGGCTAAATTTTGAGGAAAGAATTATATTTGTGTGTGTAGCCTACATAGTCAAAAGTAATTATGAACTCAAAAAACAAATTATACTAATAATAAATAAAACAAAAAAAAAATACTTTTCTTTCATTCTGTACAAAGTTTTATACACATTATAAGGATTTTTTTTTATTTGGGATGTTTGGCCCAACACAGTAATACAATAAAAACGAAGTACATGAACATTTTTATTCTTTCCGGGTAAATACTTTCTGCCCATACAGAAATATAGGTCAGACAGATATTGGTATGACAAAAAAAAACTTTAGAAACTGTTTCGAAAATTTCCCAAAACTTTTTACTGAAAAGCTGTTGCGAATATGTAGGTTTTATCATCCCATCAATATGTAGTTGATGACGAAGCGCACACAGATTTTGAATTTCAGGCCAATCGGATAAAAATTGCGGTGTCTAGAAGCCCAAAAATTAGAAAATCGGCACACTTATTTATGCACCCCAAATACCTCTAGATTTTGAAATTCAGACAAATCGCATAAAAATTGCGATTACTAGACGCTAAGACCCCCAATCGGGGGGTTGGTGTATATGGTCTATATCAAAATCAGGACCAACATAGCCCATCTACGAACTTGACCTGCCTGCAGACAAAAGAAGAGTTTATGCAAAATGTCAGCAAAATCTTATTTCTATAGAAAATTTTGTCAAAATTTTATTTCTATAGAAAATTTTGTCAAAATTTTATTTCTATAGAAAATTTTGTCAAAAGTTTATTTCTATAGAAAATTTTGTCAAAATTTTATTTCTATAGAGAATTATGTGAAGTATTTTATTTCCATAAAAAATTTTGTCAAAATTTTATTTCTATAGAAAATTTTGTTTAAATTTTTTTTCTATAGAAAATTTTGTCAAAATTTTATTTCTAAAGAAAATTTTGTCAAAATTTTATTTCTATAGAGAATTATGTGAAGAATGTTATTTCCATAAAAAATTTTGTCAAAATTTTATTTCTATAGAAAATTTTGTCAAAATTTTATTTCTATAGAAAATTTTGTCTAAATTTTTTTTCTATAGAAAATTTTGTCAAAATTTTATTTCTATAGAAAGTTTTGTCAAAATTTTATTTCTACAGAAAATTTTGTCAAAATTTTATTTCTATAAAAAATTTTGTCAAAATTTTATTTCTATAGAAAAATTTGTCAAAATTTTATTTCTATAGAGAATTATGTGAAGTATTTTATTTCTATAGAAAATTTTGTCAACATTTTATATCTATAGAAATTTTTGTCAACATTTTATTTCTATAGAAAATTTTGTCAAAATTTATTTCTATAGAAAATTTTGTCAAAATTTTATTTCTATAGAAAATTTTGTCAAAATTTTATTTCTATAAAAAATTTTGTCAAAATTTTATTTCTATAGAAAATTTTGTCAAAATTTTATTTCTATAGAAAATTTTGTCAAAATTTTATTTCTATAGAAAATTTTGTAAAAATTTTATTTCTATAGAAAATTTTGTCAAAATTTTATTTCTATAGAAAATTTTGTCAAAATTTTATTTCTATAGAAAATTTTGTCAAAATTTTATTTCTATAGAGAATTATGTCAAAATTTTATTTCTATAGAAGAGAATTATGTCAAAATTTTATTTCTATAGAGAATTATGTGAAGAATGTTATTTCCATAAAAAATTTTGTCAAAACTTTATTTCTATAGAAAATTTTGTCAAAATTTTATTTCTATAGAAAATTTTGTCAAAGTTTTATTTCTATAAGATTTTATTTCTATGAGAGAATTATGTGAAGTATTTTATTTCTATAAAAAATTTTGTCAAAATTTCATTTCTATTGAAAAATTTGCAAAATTTTATTTCTACAGAAAATTTTGTAAACATTTTATTTCTACAGAAAATTTTGTCAAAATTTTATTTCTATAGAGAATTATGTAAAGAATGTTATTTCCATAAAAAATTTGTCAAAATTTTATTTCTATAGAAAATTTTGTCAACATTTTATTTCTATAGAAAATTTGTCAAAATTTTATTTCTATAGAAAATTTTGTCAAAATTTTATTTCTATAGAGAATTATGTCAAAATTTTATTTCTATAGAAAAATTTGTCAACATTTTATTTCTATAGAAAATTTTGTCAAAATTTTAGTTCTATAGAAAATTTTGTCAAAATTTTATTTCTATAGAAAATTTTGTCAAAAATTTATTTCTATTGAAGATTTTGTCATAATTTTATTCCTATAAAACATTTTGTCAAAATTTTATTCTTATTTTATTTCTATAGAAAATTTTATTCCTATTTTATTTCTATAGAAAGTTTTGTCAACATTTTATTTTCTATGGCAAATTTTGTCAACATTTTATTTCTATTGAAAATTTTGTCAAAATTTTATTTCTATAGAAAATTTTCTCAAAATTTTATTTCTATAGAAAATTTTGTCAAATTATGTGAAGAATGTTATTGTCAAATTATGTGAAGAATGTTATTTAATTTTGTCAAAATTTTATTTCTATAGAAAATTTTGTCAAAATTTTATTTCTATAGAAAAATTTGTCAAAATTTGATTTCTATTGAAGATTTTGTCATAATTTTATTCCTATAAAACATCTTGTCAAAATTTTATTCCTATTTTATTTCTATAGAAAGTTTTGTCAACATTTTATTTTCTATAGAAAATTTTATCAACATTTTATTTCTATAGAAAATTTTGTCAAAAATTTATTTCTATTGAAGATTTTGTAAAAAATTTTATTTCTATTGAAGATTTTGCCATAATTTTATTCCTATAAAATATTTTGTCAAAATTTTATTCCTATTTTATTTCTATAGAAAATTTTATTTCTATAGAAAGTTTTGTCAACATTTTATTTTCTATAGAAAATTTTGTCAACATTTTATTTCTATAGAAAATTTTGTCAAAATTTTATTTTATATAAAAAATTTGTCGAAATTTTATTTTCTATAGGAATTTTTGTCAAATTTCTTTTCAATAGAGTATTATCTCCCAATGTTATTTCCTATAGAAAATTTTGTCAACATTTTATTTTTTATACATAAATTTTGTACATAAGTTATTTTAAGGTGGGTACTATGTTTAGAATCTCCACCAAAACATAAATTCGAAGTGCAAACATATACTTGACGACGATTACAATTTTATAAAGTCATTTCAAATCATGATATTGATTGCGAACAATTTAAAAAAGCATCATTGATTTAAAAAAGTAATGGTGAAAATTACATGGCTTTCGGCGTGGAACATAGTACGAACCTCTATATAAAAAAAATTATTTCTATAGACAAATTTGTTGTTGTGCCGCCTGTGTTATAGTTTCAATTTTAAAATTTTATCATTTTTAAACTACATAGTAGAACTAATAGCATTTTCCACATTTATGCTACAAACTCAACCCCTTTATTTGGGTCATTGGTATTGAAATTCAATCATTTTCCGCAATGACGTCATAGCTGTCGTCTAGGGCCATTAGTCTTGCATTTTCTATTTATTTAGGCTGACGGACGGACGGACATAAGGATGTTAAAAAGTCACCAACAAATTCATATCAAAGAGCATTTATCAAGTCTTTATGATGTCTGGTATTTGACGACAATGAATCGTCACCGCCACCGCCACCCTCCCACTGTGTGCTATTATATTGAAAGTAACGAAAAAAAATTTTGTTAGTGTTATTTTTTTTTTTTATTCTATGGCTGTCAATAGAAATGATGTTTTACGCCTTGCCGTCAAGCGTTTTCATGTTAATTGCAAAGGGCTACAAATGCTCAGCAGTTGTGATGAGCGAGCATTTGTCACTTTCGTTCAAAAGTTCAATGAACTATCTGTCATAGAACGAACCATACAATTATCGCTTTCGTTTCTGCTGATAAGGAAGACAAATGAAGCATAAATAAAATGGAAAACGTTTCCATCTTTCTTCCAACTTGGCTAAAAACCAAAGCAAACAATTTAAGCGAATTCATCATCACCCCACAGCACCCTCTACACCCCATTGTGGGAGAAATGGAAGACGAAATGTTTAACATGGCAAATTGTAGTGATAGTCTGTGTCTGCAAGCAATTAAAGATATCTTGTCTTGGTGTAGGTGAAGGGGTTAAATTTCCCTTGTATGTTGTCTCAGATACTTACCCCAAGTCTAAAATGATGACAAATAATGGGTGTGCGAAAAATACTACGGTCCAAAATATTCATATATCATTCGTTATGTCTTCATAAACTAATTTTCAAATGAGACTGTAAACGAACATTTTGCAAAGGATCGAAACGACGGAAAATGAAGGGTTTGGAAACGAATGAAATGAGTTAAAATCGGTTAAGACATGGAGGAAAGTCGATTATTTACTCGGTTAGCAAAAAAAAAATTTGAAGGTTGTTCTAAAAGAGCAATTTTAAAAGCACTTATAAAAACGTTCTCCCAAAGATGTTATTTATTTTAACTACACAGGAAGTTCTTCTAATTCAATTTTTTATAACTCTTCTTTTCACATTTTTAATGGGTAATTTTTTGTTTCAAATAGATTAATAATAGAGTGAGAATTAATAAAATAAAACAAATTATTTAAATTTTGTCGACAAAAATGCTAAATCCATTCTAGAAAAATTGCGAATTTTTTTAAATATTTGAGGTCGTTTCAGACAAGCGTTAGAATGAAATGGTAGACATCTGTCCTATGACAAGCCCATGTTAAATTTATCGCTTCTGCGCCCATTTGGTACCACTTCCGGATCCAAAAAGAACAATTTCACTACTTATTTGGCGACGCTTTGGGGGCATTTATGTCATACCCACATAAAACTACCTACAGTCAAAAAAGCAGTGAACTCATACTGAAATAACTATTTACGTGATATTTAATTTTAGGATGTGCAATTGATAAAATATTAAGGGAAATTTCTTTAAAATAATGAAATTTTAATTAAACTAAAGTTTAGAATCTTTGCATCAAAAATATTTATACCCTGTGCCACACTGTGGAACAGGGTATTATAAGTTAGTGCATATGTTTGCAACACCCAGAAGGAGACGAGATAGACACATGGTGTCTTTGGCAAAAATGCTCAGGGTGGGCTCCTGAGTCGATATAGCCATGTCCGTCTGTCCGTGAAAACATTTTTGTAATCATTGTCTAGGTCGCAGTTTTAGTCCAATCGACTTCAAATTTGGCACAAGTATGTGTTTTGGCTCAGAATAGATCCCTATTGATTTTGGAACAAATCGGTTCAGATTTAGATATAACTCCCATATATATATTTCGCCCGATATGGACTTATATGGAACCAGAAGCCAGAGTTTTACCCTAATTTGCTTAAAATTTTGCACAAGAACAACAATTAGTACTATAGTCAAGTGTGCCAAATTTTATTGACATCGGTTTAGATTTAGATACAGCTCCCATATATATCTTTCGCCCGATATGGACTAATACGGTCCCAGAAGCCAGAATTTTACCCCAATTTGGTTGAAATTTTGCACTAGGAGTACAATTAGTAGTGTAGTCAAGTGTGCCAAATTTTATTGAAATCGGTTCACATTTAGATATAGCTCCCACATATATCTTTCGCCCGATATGGACTAATACGGTCCCAGAAGCCAGACTTTTACCCCAATGTGGTTGAAATTTTGCACTAGGAGTACAATTAGTAGTGTAGTCAAGTGTGCCAAATTTTATTGCAATCGGTTCAGATTTAGATATAGCTCCCATATATATCGTTCGCCCGATTTACACTCATATGACCACAGTGGCCAATTTTTTACTCCGATTTAATTGAAATTTTGCACAGGAAGTAGAATTAGCATTGTAGCTATGCGTGCCAAATTTGGTTGAAATCGATTCAGGTTTAGATATAGCTCCCATATATAGCTTTAGCCCGATTTACACTCATATGGCCACAGAGGCCAATTTTTTGCTCCGATTTAGTTGAAATTTTGCACAGGGAGTTGAATTAGCATTGTAGCTATACGTGCCAAATTTGGTTGAAATCGGTTCAGATTTAGATACATCTCCCATATATAGCTTTCGCCCGATTTACACTCATATGACCACAGAGGCCAATTTTTAACTCCGATTTAGTTGAAATTTTGCACAGGGACTAGAATTAGCATTATAGCTATGCGTGCCAAATTTGGTTGAAATTGGTTCAGATTTAGATATAGCACCCATATATATCGTTCGCCCGATTTAAACTCAAATGACCACAGTGGCAAATCTTTTACTCCGATTTAATTGAAATTTTGCACAGGAAATTTGGTTGAAAACGGTTCAGATTTAGATATATCTCCCATATATATGTTTTTCTGATTTCGACAAAAATAGTCAAAATACCAACATTTTCCTTGTAAAAGCGCCACTGCTTAGTCGAAAAGTTGTAGAAATGACTAATTTTCCTAAACTTCTAATACATATATATCGAGCTATAAATCATAAATAAACTTTTGCGAAGTTTTCTTAAAATTGCTTCAGATTTAAATTTTTCCCATATTTTTTTACTAACATTGTGTTCCACCCTAGTGCATTAGCCGACTTAAATTTTGAGTCTATAGATTTTGTAGAAGTCTATCAAATTCTGTCCAGATCGAGTGATATTTAAATGTATGTATTTGGGACAAACCTTTATATATAGCCCCCAACATATGATATGGTATCGAAAATTTAGATCTACAAAGTGGTGAAGTGTATAATATAGTCGGCCCCGCCCGACTTCAGACTTTTCCTACTTGTTTTTATTACATTTAGGACACAATTTTTAAACCCTCCACCATAGGATGGGGGGTATATTAACTTTGTCATTCCGTTTGTAACACACCGAAATATTGCTCTAAGACCCCATAAAGTATATATATTCTGGGTAGTGGTGAAATTCTGAGTCGATCTAAGCATGTCCGACCGTCCGTCTGTTGAAAGCACGCTAACTTCCAAACGAAACAAGCTATCGACTTGAAACTTGGTACAAGTAATTGCTATTTATGTAGGTTAGATGGTATTGCAATTGGGATATATCGGACCACTTTTACGTATAGCCCCCATATAAACCGACGCTCAGATTTGGCTTGCGGAGCTTCTTGGAGGAGCAAAATTCATCCGATCCGATTGAAATTTGGTACATGGTGTAAGTCTCTAACAACTATGCAACAATTTATCCACATCGGTCCATAATTATATATAGCCCCCATATAAACCGTTCCCCAAATTTCAACTCCGGAGCCTCATGAATGAGCAAAATTTATCCGAATCGGTTGAAATTTGGTTCGTGATGTTAGTATATGGTCTCTAACAACCATGCAGGAATTGGTCCATATCGGTTTATGATTATATGTAGCCCCCTAATAAACCGATCCCCAGATTTGGCTTGCGGAGCCTCTAAGAGAAGAAAATTTCATCCGATCCGGCTGAAATTTGGTACATGGTGTAAGTATACGGTCTTTAACAAACACGCAAAAATTGGTCCACATCGGTCCATAATTATATATAGCCCCCATATAAGCCAATCCCCAGATTTGACCTCCGGAGCCTCTTGGATGAGCAAAATTCATCCGATTCGATTGAAATTTGGTTCGTGATGTTAGTATATGGTCTCTAACAACAATGCAGGAATTGATCTATATCGGTCTATAATTATATGTAGCCCCCATATAAACCGATCCCCAGATCTGACCTCCGAAGCATCATGGATAAGTAAAATTCATCCGATTCGGTTGAAATTTGGTACGTGGTGTTAGTATATGATCTCTAACAATCATTCAAAAATTGGTCCATACCGGGCTTAATTATCTAACCCCCATTTAAACCAATCCCCAGATTTGACCTCCGGAGCTCTTGGAGGAGTAAAATGCATGCGATCCAGTTGAAATTTGGTACGTGGTGAAATTTGGTACATTGCGCTTGTATATGGCCGCTAACAACCATGGCAAAATTGGTCCATAGTTGGTCTATAGTTATATATAGCCGATCCCCAAAAATAATCTACCAAAATTTTATTTCTATAGAAAATGTTGTCAAAATTTTATTTCTATTGAAAATTTTGTCAAAATTTTATTTCTATAGAAAATTTTGTCAAAATTTTATTTCTATAGAAAATTTGGTCAAAATTTTATTTCTATAGAAAATTTGGTCAAAATTTTATTTCTATACAAATTTTTGTCAAAATTTTATTTCGTTATTGTTGTTGTTTTTTTTTTTGTTTTTTGATCTCAGCTTAAAGCCATGCATTGACTAAACTACAAGTGTAGCTTAACCAACAGAGGAAAAGTATGCTTGTCAAATTTATTTGGGCAAAGCCCTATAGACTGCAAGATGGTTGGATGTACAGCTGTTTCGGAGTTACCACATTCCTCATCAGCATCCTCTACTTGCAGCAAAACTATCAACCAATTATCAGAATAAATTCGGGTAATTCACTCAACCCAACGTGAACTACACTTGAACCTCCCGAAAAAGGGTTTGATAGTCGGCTACTGCCTAAACAAACAAAAAAAAAAACAACAATAACGATTGAAGAGAAGCCAACAATAACAAACAAAAAAAATTTTATTTCTATAGAAATTTTTTTCAAAATTTTATTTCTATAGAAAATTTTGTCAAAATTTTATTTCTATTAAAAATGTTGTCAAAATTTTATTTTTATTTTTTTTATTTCTATAGAAAATTTTGTCAAAATTGTATTTCTATAGAAAATTTTGTCAAAATTTTATTTCTATAGAAAATTTTGTCAAAATTTTATTTCTATAGAAAATTTTGTCAAAATTTTATTTCTATAGAAAATTTTGTCAAGATCTTATTTCTATAGAAATTTTTGTCAAAATTTTATTTCCGTAGAAAATTTTGTCGAAATTTTATTTCGATAGAAATTTTTGTCAAAATTTTATTTCTGTAGAAAATTTTGTCGAAATTTTATTTCGATAGGATATTTTGTCAAAATTTTATTTCGATAGGATATTTTGTCAAACTGAATTTAATCGGCCTTTTTTAATATATACGCCGTACGGACCAGCTTACAATTGAGAAGACGGTGTTAAGAAGTTTTAAGATACCATGCCATCGGCAATTGTTACCGCAAACCAAGTAATTCGATTGTGGATGAGAGTTTTTAGTACAAGTTTCTATGGTATCCATGGTGGAGGGTACATAAGATTCGGCCTGGCCGAACTTACGGCCGTATATACTTGTTTTTAAATTTGAATCCCTCTGTCATAACCGTATGTCTTTGAACTGAGGCAAAATTTCTTTAAAGTAAAGAAACACAGCTTCTAATATAGGCTAAGACTTATTTTGAGGAATTAGAATCTTTGGTTAAAAGTTTTTTTTTTTTGTTGGAAGAAAATGGAAGAAAACATTTTTTACTTTGAGGTATCCGTTATAATTTGGATTTTTACCGCGAAAAGAGAATGAAAACTAGATCAATGAGATCTGTATCCTATACTGAAAAAAACAGTAAACCCATCATAAAGAAAAAATTTGGTTAGTTTTGAAAAAATTGAATATTTTTTGAAAATTTTAACTGAACAGTATTACAAACGCTGACACCACTCCGATATCACACAAATAAAATTTTTTAGACATAATTAATTTTTTTCACTTCCTTAAGAATATATTGTAGTTTGAAGGAAAAAAATAGTGTTTAAAATTGCAAGAATGTCTTTAGTGCCATACGAAGTTCATAATGGGCGAATTATTGGTAAAATTTACAAATTTTAAGAAATTCTGAACTATTTTGTGGGATACACGAATTTAGTTAATCTTTATGCTTCATTTATGTATATTTTTTTCCTCTGCTTTAGTTAATTTAACTAAAGTAAGCAAAAAATTATTAAAGTCATGGAAACTTTCTTAAAACGTAGGTTAGGTTAGGTTAGGTTATGTGGCAGCCCGATGTATCAGGCTCACTTAGACTATTCAGTCCATTGTGATACCACATTGGTGAACTTCTCTCTTATCACTGAGTGCTGCCCGATTCCATGTTAAGCTCAATGATAAGGGACCTCCTTTTTATAGCCGAGTCCGAACGGCGTTCCACATTGAAGTGAAACCACTTAGAGAAGCTTTGAAACCCTCAGAAATGTCACCAGCATTACTGAGGTGGGATAATCCACCGCTGAAAAACTTTTTGGTGTTCGGTCGTAGCAGGAATCGATCCCACGAACTTGTGTATGCAAGGCGGGCATGCTAACCATTGCACCACGGTGGCTGGTGCAATGGTTAGCATTGCACCAGCCACCGTTCTTAAAACGTAATAATTTCGTGAACTAAATTAGAACTAAATCAGCTTTAGTGAAATATAGGGTTCACTTTTTTTTGAGTGTAATATTAATTTTATTGATTCCGGATTTAAGGCCAGATATGTCGCCAAAAAATGTCTTTATTTTAAAGAAACCGCATCTTTGGCTCGGAATCAATACCAAAAACCTTAAGGGAAGGTCAAAATCTTTGGATTCAAGTTAACTTTTTGTGAGCGCAGAAAAATTTTGCTTAATTTTAGAAAAATTTGGTTAAGTATAGAAATTGTTAACTAAAGTGCAGATGTTATGGCGATTTCACAAAAATAAGCAAATATTTTTCGGCAAATTCAAAACAATTTACTAGACATATTTTTTTTTTTTTAATTGTTAATGAAAATTTCATAGTTTGCAGCAAAAAATTGGAGTTCAAAATTGCAAGACTGTCTTTAGTGCCATACAAATTCACAAATGTTAAGAAATTCTGAAATTTTTGGTGGGATACACGAATTTAGTAAATATTTATATAAAAATTTCCCTAACTAACGTACGCAAAAAATTATTAAAGTCAAGGACACTTTTTCAAAACATAATAATTCCATGACCTAAAATGGAATTAAACTGGCTTTAGTGTCATAACAGGTTGGCTGATAAGTCCCCGGTCTAACAAAGAAAAACACATTTTTTTGTCAAAATTCGTTTTAATTATTCAACATAGTTACCTACAAGAGCGATACAACGATTATAACGACCTTCCAATTTTTTGATACCATTTTGGTAGTACTCCTTCGGTTTTGCCTCAAAATAGGCCTCAGTTTCGGCGATCAACTCTTCATTGCAGCCAAATTTTTTCCTGCGAGCATCCTTTTGAGGCCTGAGAACAAGAAAAAGTCGCTGGGCCAGATCTGGAGTGTACGGTGGTTGGGGAAGCAATTCGAAGCCCAATTCATGAATTTTTGCCATCGTTCTCAATGACTTGTGGCACGGTGCGTTGTCTTGGTGGAACAACACTTTTTTCTTCTTCATATGGGGCCGTTTTGCCGCGATTTCGACCTTGAAACGCTCCAATAACGCCATATAATAGTAACTGTTGATGATTTTTTCCTTCTCAAGATTATCGATAAAAATTATTCCATGCACATCCCAAAAACAGAGGCCATTACTTTGCCAGCGGACTTTTCAGTCTTTACATGCTTCGGAGACGGTTCACCGGTCGCTGTCCACTCAGCCGACTGTCTATTGGACTCAGGAGTGTAGTGATGGAGCCATATTTCACATATTACGAGTTAATAGCTGCAAACACCGCTCAGAATCATCAACACGTTGTTGTTTTTGGTCAAATGTGAGCTCGCGCGTCACCCATTTTGCACAGAGCTTCCGCATATCCAAATATTTATGAATGATATGACCAACACGTTCCTTTGATATCGTTAAGGCCTCTACTATTTCGATCAACTTCATTTTACGGTCATTCAAAATCATTTTGTGGATTTTTTTATGTTTTCGTCGGTAACCACCTCTTTCGGGCGTCCACTGCGTTCACCGTCCTCCGTGCTCATTTCACCACGCTTGAATTTTGCATACCAATCAATTATTGTTGATTTCCCTGGGACAGAGTCCGGAAACTCATTATCAAGCCAAGTTTTTGCTTCCACCGTATTTTTTCCCTTCAGAAAAGAATATTTTATTAAAACACGAAATTCCTTTTTTTCCATTTTTTTGACAATAACAAAAGTTGCTTCACAAAAGACGCTCTATCTCACAAACTAATTGACTTACAGACGTCAAATTTTGACACGAATCATTTGAAGGTTGGTACTATATAAAAATAATATGCCTTTAATACTAGCGACGCCATCTATGTGTCAGACCGGGGACTTATCAGCCAACCTGTTATAGGGTTTACTTTTTTAAAATGTACTTTTAATTTTATTTATACTGTCTTTAAAGCCAAATAGGTCCCTAAAATTTACTTATTTTAAAGAAGCCGCATCTTTGGCTTAGAATCAATACGAAGTCCTTAATGGAAGATCAAATCTTTGGATCCAACACTGAAAAAAATATTGTCGTGAGGACAAAGATTTCATGTCTTTAAAATACGAATGCAAATTTTGCTTATCATAGAAGACGCATTTCTCTAATATAAAGTTTTTTTCCTTGTCCAAAAGTCGATAAACTTTTCAATGAAGTCGTATTGTCCTTACAATTAAGTGATTTCACTTAAAAATTTGTATCATAATATGAAAGAAAAAATGTTTGGGCTAAGGTCAACTTGACTTTAATAAATAAGAAAAATTCTTTAAATTTAATGAAATTGTCTTTAAATTTGTTGTCTCTTTGCATCTTGGCTACAAAGCAAAAATTCGTTCAAATATAGGACATGTTTTTCAACACTTTATTTTAAAGACGTTTTTTACTTGAAACATAGCATAATTTCTACTGGAAGTCGAGTCTTAAGTTAGAAAATAAAGTTGTCGTTAGCTCGTTTTTAAAGGACTTTGATAGCATATGAAGAAAAATAGCTCAGAAAGTGAAAAGTTAAAATTTGCTTCCTAGAAGCAAGTACACAAAACCCAAATTTAAAAGAGAATTGTGTCTTAAAAGTATCCTTACTTGTATTCTTTGCTTCTTTGGCTCGGAATCAATACCAAAATTTTTAAAGTAAAGACAAAATCTTTGGAACCGGGCATGCTTTTTTTTCAGTGAAGTAATGTTTTTTGGAGACCGTTCAGCGAATGGCCATAATTCGTGCCAAAGGTAGCCAATTCGAAAATGTAGAGTAAAGATTTCGATCGAAAAAAGTAAAAAAACGATATATGAGAATCATTTTTTACTTTTTCACTGTGCCTTGTATTTTTAGAAATTCAAATAAATTTTGAAAGACACATTTTTTTTAAACTTACCTGATATATTACGGAAAATCATTTTGTTTTATTCTCAAGGCTGTATAGATCTTTCACATCTTTCCATGAGAGATCACCATGAACATTAGCACAGACTATCCTAGACGTTCGAGGTGCTATATGCTTGCAAATTTATGACTATTTAAATATATTTAAATGTTAAACGGAACAGTTTCTATAATCTACTAATTTTAGAAAGATATTCATAAATTCTGTAGGCGTTCTGTCCTCAATTTTTCTTTCTATTGTTTGCCAAACATTTTCATATGCCTTTACAATAAATGTTGGAAAATAATCTTTTGAGAAAATTTAATACTTAAATTATATGGCATATTGTCAATCAATGCCAAACGTCCAAGTTTTAATGAAACGTCAATTCGTCGTCATAAGATACTCACGAATTATTTCCTAGTTATGCACTGAAAAAATATTTACGTGATATTAAAGATTATGCAATTTAAATTTTGGGATGCGAAATTTACAAAATATTAAAGACAAATTTCTTTAAAATAATGAAATTTTAATTAAAAGAAAGTTTATAATCTTTGCCTCAATTTTTTTTATACCCTGCGCCACACTGTGGAACAGGGTATTATAAGTTAGTGCATATGTTTGTAACACCCAGAAGGAGACGAGATAGACACATGGTGTCTTTGGCAATAATGCTCAGGGTGGGTCACTGAGTCGATATAACCATGTCCGTCTGTCCGTCCGTCTGTCTGTGAACACATTTTTGTGATCAAAGTCTAGGTCGCAATTTAAGTCCAATCGCCTTCAAATTTGGCACATGTTCCTAATTTGGGTCAGAATAGAACCCTATTGATTTTGGAAGAAATCGGTTCAGATTTAGATATAGCTCCCATATATATCTTTCGCCCGATATGCACTAATATGGCCCCAGAAGCCAGAGTTTTGGCCCAATTTGGTTGAAATTTTGCACTAGGAGTACAATTAGTAGTATAGTCAAGTGTGCAAAATTTGATTAAAATCGATTCAGATTTAGATATAGTTCCCATATATATCTTTCGCCCGATATGGACTAATATGGTCCTAAAAGCCAGAGTTTTGGCCCAATTTGGTTGAAATTTTGCACAAGGAGTACAATTGGTAGTATAGTCATGTGTGCCAAATTTGATTGAAATCGGTTCAGATTTAGATATAGCTTCCATATAAATTTTCGCCCGATATGGACTTATATGGCCCCATAAGCCAGAGTTTTGGCCCAATTTGGTTGAAATTTTGCACTAGGAGTACAATTAGTAATGTAGTCATGTGTGCCGAATTTGACTGAAATCGGTTCAGATTTAGATATAGCTCCCATATATATGTTTTTCTGATTTCGACAAAAATGGTCAAAATACTAACATTTTCATTGTTAAATCGCCACTGCTTAGTCGAAAAGTTGTAAAAATGACTCTAATTTTCCTAAACTTCTAATACATATATATCGAGCGATAAATCATAAATAAACTTTTGCGAAGTTTCCTTTGCGTCCCTCCGTTAAAGTTGCATGTCTTTGAACTAAGGCTAATTTTCCTTAAAGTAAAGAAACACATTTTTAATTTAAGGAAATCGTCCTTAAATTATCTAAAATATGGAAACTTTAGATTTAAGATAAAAATGCTTCGAATGTAGGCTAAGACTTATTTTGAGGATTTAGCATCTTTGGTTTAAAGTTTTTTTGGAATTAAGAAAATATTTGTTACTTCGAAGTATTCGTCATAATTTGAATTTTTAAACTGGCATTTGTGTGTACGTGAATAGCTTTATTAATATACCGGACAAATAGAATGAAAATTCGACAAATGAGATCTGTATCCTAATTTTAATGTTATAGATCCTAGATTTAAAGGCAGATAGTTGGCAAAACAATTTCCTTGTTTTCAAGAACCCGCATCTTTGGCTCGGCATCAATACCAAAATCCTTAAAGAAAGGTCAAAATCTTTGGATCCAAGTAAACTTTTTTTTTGAGTGCGAGCATGCTTTTTTTTAGTGTGTTTAATTCATCATTTTCGAAATATTTTTTAAAGGAATATCTAACAGCGAAGTCCACTAATGACCCCAATCTTCCACACCACTTAAGCCAAATAGCCTACGTGTGAAGTCTTTAGTCAAAAAAAGACAAAACTTGTCCACTACCCCCAATTAAGAATAGCATTAAGTATATTAACTATACAAAACTTTTAATATTTATTTTTTTATTTGTTTATCTGTGTTTGTATATCTTTGCAAACTTGAATGAATTTATCCGATATGAAAAAACATAAAAGTGACACAATTTTGATGGGGCAATTAATAGTTTCCGGATAATCAAAGAAACCAGTCACATGTAATTAAAACATACAAATGAATGCCAAACACGAAGTTCTCAAAGGACTTCAAAGTGAACGTTTTTTTTAGGTGGAAAGCCATCAATCATACAAAAGTTACTTTCTTATATGACATATTTAGCATAATTCGTATTATTTTAATCACTTACTGATATGAGGGCTATTTTGTTTTAACAGTGGATGCAACATTTTTATGGGCTATCCAGAACATCGTTGCACTGGTGTTCTATCCAGAACTAGGGTTGCTAGATTCAAATGGCCTATTGTCTGGAATTTTGGAAAATGTTGGCTGGATTAAAAAAATCTGGATTTCTTAAATCTCCAAATATGAGGAATAAAACTATTTATTAATAAAACTATTTATTAATAAAACTATTTATTAAAATATTTAAATAAATAATAAAAACATAAGAAAACATTTATAATTCAGTTTTTTTTTTCATAAACATAAATAAAATAAAGTAAATATAATTAAATTCAGAATATATTTTTAATTCAATATTTTCTTACAAACAAAAAGGCAAAATAGGTTTAATACATTTCGTATATGTAATACATATCGCACCTATTAAACAAAAGGGTAGTAACTCTAATTTTGTTTTTATTGTTCAGTAGAGACAATAAAATGTAGCAAAAAAGTATTAACTCTGAAGACAAGACGAGACAAAATGGCATTTTTAATGAAAGAATAGTAAAAACAAGTATACACTGAAAAAAATATTGTCGTGAGGTCAAAGATTTCATATCTTTAAAATACGAATATAAATTTTGCTTAGCATAGAAGACGCATTTCTCTAAAATAAAGTTATTTTCCTTGTCCAAAAGTCGATAAACTTTTCAATGAAGTCGTATTGTCCTTATAATTAAGTGATTTGACTTAAAAATGGGTATCTTAACATGAAAGAAACAATTTATAGGCTAACGTCAACTTGACTTTAATAATTCAGAAAAATTCTTTAAATTTAATAAAATTGTCTTTAAATTTGTTGTCTTTTTGCATCTTGACTACAAAGCAACAAATCGTTCAAATATAGGACATGTTTTTCAAAACTTTATTTTAAAGAAGTTTTTTAATTCAAACATGGCATAATTTCTACTGGAAGTCGAGTCCTAATTTGGAAAATAAAGTTGCCGTTAACTCATTTTTAAAGGACTTTGATAGCATATGAAGAAAAAAAGATGAGGAAGCGAAAAATTAAAATTTTCTTCCTAGAAGCAAGTACACAAAACCTAAATTTAAAAGAGAATTGTGTCTTAAAAGTATCCTTACTTGTATTCTCCGATTCTTTGGCTCCGAATCAATACCAAATTTTTTAAAGTAAAGACAAAATCTTTGGAACCGAGTACGCTTTTTTTTCAGTGTATGCGGCCGTAAGTTCGGCCAGGCCAAAGCTTATGTACCCTCCACCATGGATTGCGTAGAAACTTCTTCTAAACACTGCCATCCACAATCGAATTACTTAAGTTATTAAATAAAAAAAGATCGATTAAATATGTATATAATTCAGTTTGACAAAATTTTCTATAGAAATAAAATTTTGACAAAATTTTCTATAGAAATAAAATTTTAACAAAATTTTCTATAGAAATAAAATTTTCACAAAATTTTCTATAGAAATAAAATTGTGACAAAATTTTCTATAGAAATAAAGTTTTGACAAAATTTTTTATAGAAATTAAATTTTAAAAAAATTTTCTATAGAAATAAAATTTTAATAAAAATTTTCTATAGAAACAAAATTTTGACAAAATTTTCCATACAAATGAAATTTTGACAAAATTTTCTATAGAAAAAAAATTTTGACAAAATTTTCTATCGAAATAAAATTTTGACAAAATTTTCTATAGAAATAACATGTTGACAATCTTTTCTATAAAAATAAAATTTTGGTGATTATTTTTGGCTCGAGTGGCAACCATGATTAAATATGAACCGATATGGACCAATTTTTGTGTGATTGGGGATTGGCTATATATAACTATCGACCGATACGGACCAATTTTGGCATGGTTATTAGCGGCCTTATACTAATACCACGTTGCAAATTTCAACCGGATCGGATGAATTATGCTCCTCCAAGAGGCTCCGGAGATCAAATCTGGGGAACGGTTTATATGGGGGCTATATATAATTATGGACAGATATGGACCAATTCTTGCGTGTTTCATAGAGATCACATTCTAACACCATGTTCCAAATTTCAACCGGATCCGATGAATTTTGCTCCTCCAAGAGGCTCCGGAGGACAAATCTGGGGATCGATTTATATGGGGGCTATATATAATTATGGACCGATATGAACCAATTCTCGCATATACTAACACCTCGTACCAAATTTCAACCGGATCGGATGAATTTTGCTCCTCTAAGAGGCTCCGGAGGTCAAATCTGGGGATCGGCTTATATGGGGGCTATATATAATTATGGACCGATGTGTACCAATTTTTGTATGGGTGTTTGAGGCCATATATTAACATCACGTACCAAATTTCAACTGAATCAGATGAATTTTGGTCTTCCAAGAGGCTCAGGAGGTCAAATCTGGTGATCGGTTTATATAGGGGCTATAAATTATGGACCGATGTCGACCAATTTTTGCACGGTTGTTAGAGACTATATACTAACTCCACGTACCAAATTTCAGCCGGATCGGATGAAATTTGCTTCTCTTAGAGGCTCCGCAAGCCAAATCGGGGGTTTATATGGGGGCTATATATAATTATGGACCGATATGGACCAATTTTTGCACGGTTCTTAGAGACTATATACTAACACCATGTACCAAATTTCAACCGGATCGGATGAAATTTGGTTCTCTTAGAGGCTCCGTAAGCCAAATCGGGGGATCGGTTTATATGGGGGCTATATGTAATTATGGACCGATATGGACCAATTTATGCATGGTTGTTAGAGACCATATACTAACACCATGTACCAAATATCAGCCGGATCGGATGAAATTTGCTTCTCTTAGAGCAATCGCAAGCCAAATTTGGGGGTCCGTTTATATGGGGGCTATACGTAAAAGTGGACCGATATGGACCAATTTCTGCATGGTGTTTAGAGACCATCTACTAATACCATGTACCAAATTTCAGACGGATCGGATGAAATTTGCTTCTCTTAGAGCAATCGCGAGCCAAATTTGGGGGTCCGTTTATATGGGGGCTATACGTAAAAGTGGACCGAGATGGCCCATTTGCAATACCATCCGACCTACATCAATAACAACTACTTGTGCCAAGTTTCAAGTCGATAGCTTGTTTCGTTCGGAAGTTAGCGTGATTTCAACAGACGGACGGACGGACATGCTCAGATCGACTCAGAATTTCACCACGACCCATATACTTTATGGGGTCTTAGAGCAATATTTCGATGTGTTACAAACGGAATGACTAAGTTAATATATCCCCATCCTATGGTGGAGGGTATAAAAATACAAAATTTCAATCAGATCGGATGAATTTTGCGTCTCCAAAGGGAACCGGAGGTCAAATCTGGGAATTGGTTTATATGGAAGCTACCAAATTTCATCCGAATCGGATGAATTTTGCCCTTCCACGAGGCTTCGGAGGTCTAATCTGGGGATGGGTTTATATGGGGGCTATATATAATTATGGACCGATGTGGACCAATTTTTGCATGGTTGTTAGAGACCATATACTAACACCATGTACCAAATTCCAGCCGGATCGGATGAAATTTGCTTCTCTTGGAGGATCCGCAAGCCAAATTTGGGGGTCCGTTTATATGGGGGCTATACGTAAAAGTGGACCGATATGGCCAATTTGCAATACCATCCGACCTACATCAATAACAACTACTTGCGCCAAGTTTCAAGTCGATAGCTTGTTTCGTTCGGAAGTTAGCGTGATTTCAACAGACGGACGGACGGGCATGCTCAGATCGACCCGATCGGACGGGCAGAATTTCACCACGACCCAGAATATATATACTTTATGGGGTCTTAGAGTAATATTTCGATGTGTTACAAACGGAATGACAAAGTTAATATACCCCCATCCTATGGTGGAGGGTATAAAAAAATAGGCAAATTCCATGAATTTTCTTTTAATTGAAATTTCTTTGTTTTAAAGAAATGTGTCCTTAATATTGTGTAAAGTATCCCCTAAAAGAGAGCCACCGTAGTGCAATGGTTAGCATGCCCGCCTTTTATACACAGGGTCGTGGGTTCAAACCCAGTTTCGACCAAACACCACCCACCTAAGTAATGCTGGTGACATTTCTTGGGGTTTCAAAGCTTCTCTAAGTGGTTTCACTGCAATGTGGAACGCCGTTCGGACTCGGATATAAAAAGGAGGTCCCTTGTCATTTAGCTTAGCATAGAATCGGGCAGCACTCAGTGATAGAGAAGTTCACCACTGTGGTATCACAATGGACTGAATAGTCTAAGGGAGCCTGAAATATCGGGCTGCCACTATGCCTAACCTAACCATCTCCTAAAACGTTCCCAAAACCATCTGCCCTGAAAATCCATTACTCTATGACTAAGTCAGTGTCATATCCTGATATCGTATCTACTAAACTAGGAACGTTTATTCCGTTTACTGTCTCTATTACTGATCAGTGTACACCATTGCCTCCTTGTTTCTACTATTGTTGCTGAAACCCTTCATTCTTGCTTTTAGTCTTGTTCCTGAAACCCTTGTCTCTTCCATAAATCTATTAGAACAACATTTTCTTCAAAAATACCATTGAAGTAATATTTGATGATAGGACAATGAGTTAAACGACTGTTTAACCACTTCATAAAACTCACTTCAATAATTTGTGGGCTTAAAAAGTCTCAACTTCATATTTTCTCTTGTCAACACAGGGAAAACAGACTATTATAGCAAGGGGTTAAATTGGACAAGAAAAATTTTGTTTGCCTTTCACAAAAAAGCAAGAGGGGAGCAGTTGAGAAATGTTAAAAAAAACGAGCAGCAGAATATGGAGAAAGGTAAATTGTGTGTAATTATGGTCATTGAACATACAACCATCAAAGTAATTTTGTCCGGCTTCCAGTCGTTTTTTTTCTTTTCATTTAAGAAAATTTAACAAAAAAAAAAAACGAATAACAAACTCTTCATCCCATAATTGAGGTTCTTTAAGAAAAGGGCGAAGAGATAGTCTAGTGTTCCCTTTGAAGTGTACAAAAAAGGCAATACCAAAGGGATGTCTATTACACACCAGGTACTGGAAGGAAAGCGAAAAAACTATGAAGCCAACGTCATTTGCAAACATTGAGGAAAGAAAAATATGAAGAAAACATAAGCAAAAAAATATATACGAAGGTAATTTAAATGAAGATATCTTGTAATTGTAACAACAATCATTACATGGTCTATAAAAAGATGCTAAGGTTTGTTGAATCATCCATGACGGCTTATGTTCTCATTGTCACAACAATGTTGCAAGTTTGGGCGATCCAAGTGTGAAACAAGAATAATTCTTGGACATCCTGTGGTGAGTTTTAAGTGAATTCTATCTAAGCTTCTTTGTTCTTCTTGATTACTTTTCTATTGATGATTGTCATGGCAAAGAAGTTGATCCACAATAGGGATGTCTTGAAGAGACATGTTTGGAATACTTGCCTGTGTCTCACATTATTTAAATCCAGGGAAATTTAGAAAAAGTCCCCCGAAATATATTTATCCAATTTGGGCAAATATGGCCACAATAGCCACCTTATACATGATAATTTCTCCATATTGTACTGATATCCCAAACAGTGCACATTCATACTTTCCATAGAATTGCTTAAGAATTAGTTAAACTTCCTACTTCGTTGAATATCACCGGATATTGCCATACATCTTCCGAAAATCCACAATCCTATCTTAGCGAAATGTAGTCCACAGCCTTGTTAAATCGCCTCCTTGTAAATAGGTTTAAGTGGCAGTCAGTTTTCTTTCAGGCCTACTTAGACTATTCAGTCCATTGTGATACCACATTAACTAAACATACCTATTACATATAGGCACTTCTGGTATTTTGCCGTTGAACTCACGCGATTAATTTGATCTGTTGAGCCAAACTGATTGTTCCAAAAAAATTAGCAGACTGCATAAGTCAACTTTTTCCAGGCCAGTAATCAAAAGCTATATGTCCCTAAAATTCAGAACACTCGCAGAAGATATGTTTCATTGATTCCTTTTCCTACGCACCAGCTCATGCAGTAGTCATTAACTTCACGCCAATAGTTTTAAAGGGTGATACGGTCAAAATTTGGTCAATATAAACTTGACGTATTTCTTTCAATTTTGCATTTAAAAAACCTGAACACCCCTCATTTTGAAGGTGTGTGTGTGTAGAATGTTGTTCCTATTTTGATTTTGGAATTCACTCTTCAGTTGTCAAAATGCCGTACAAGCAAGAAGAGCAGCGTATCAAAATTTTGCTCGCGCATCGCGAAAATCCGAGCTACTCGCACGCAAAGCTGGCAAAATCGCTAAAAGTTGCCAAATCAACCGTTACAAATGTAATTAAAGTGTTTGGGGAACGTTTGTCGACAGCCAGGAAGTCTGGATCGGGGGGAAATCAAAATTCGGAAGCCGCTGAGACGACAAAGAGAGTTGCCGGTAGTTTCAAGCGAAACGCTAACCTCTCTCTCCGAGATGCCGCAAATAAGCTAGGTGTATCGTCTACAACCGTGCGTCGAGCCAAAAAACGAGCCGGACTATCGACTTACAAGAAGGTAGTGACTCCAAATCGCGATGATAAACAAAATACGACGACCAAAGCGCGGTCCCGGAGGCTGTACACGACGATGCTGACGAAGTTTGACTGCGTGGTAATGGACGACGAAATCTACGTCAAAGTCGACTACAAGCAGCTTCCGGGACAGGAGTTTTATACGACAAAAGGAAGGGGAAAGGTAGCAGATATTTTCAAGCACATAAAACTGTCAAAGTTCGCAAAGAAATATCTGGTTTGGCAAGCCATCTGTACCTGTGGCTTGAAAAGCAGCATTTTCATAGCTTCCGGGACTGTCAACCAAGAAATTTACGTGAAAGAGTGTAGTCTGCTGCCTTTCCTGAAGAAACACGGTTGTTCCGTACTGTTTTGGCCGGATTTGGCATCTTGCCATTACGGTAAAAAGGCCATGGAGTGGTACGCCGCCAACAATGTGCAGGTGGTTCCCAAGGACAAGAACCCTCCAAACACGCCAGAGCTCCGCCCAATTGACAAATACTGGGCTATTGTCAAGCGGAACCTAAAGAAGACCAAAAAAACTGCTAAGGACGAGCAGCAGTTCAAGGCAAACTGGCTTTCTGCGGCGAAGAAGGTGGACAAGGTGGCTGTACAAAATCTGATGGCAGGTGTCAAGCGTGAGGCCCGGCAATTCGGATTTGGAAAAGCGAAAGCCTAACTGAATATTTTTCCTGAATTCTATACTAATTGAACTTGAAAAAGAAATTTAATTTGATTTTTTAAATAAACGATTTCACCGGTTTACACGCTTTTTCCCTTGACCAAATTTTGACCGTATCACCCTTTAGCAAACTGGCTTATCAAGCAACGACCCGTTATTGCAGATATCAGGAGTGATATCTGACAACTTGAAAACACTAGAGCCATACCAACAGATTCTAGTTCCACTGGAATATCTTGCTAACTCGTCGCGAGATTTGCGGCAGTCTATGGTCATTTTGGAGTTAATAACCACGGAGTCCAGGGATTTTATTGGTTTTATAGTCAACCTGACTGCCTGAGTATAACAAGTTGACTGATAAGTCCCCGGTCTGACACATAGATGGCATCGCTAGTATTAAATGCATATTATTTTTATAAAGTACCAACCTTCAAATGATTCGTGTCAAAATTTGACGTCTGTAAGTCAATTAGTTTGTGAGATAGAGCGTCTTTTGTGAAACAACTTTTTTTATTGTGAAAAAATGGAAAAAAAGGAATTTCGTGTTTTGATAAAATATTGTTTTCTGAAAGAAAAAAATACGGTGGAAGCAAAAACTTGGCTTGATAATGAGATTCCGGACTCTGTCCCAGGGAAATCAACAATAAGTGATTGGTATGCAAAATTCAAGCGTGGCGAAATGAGCACGGAGGACGGTGAACACAGTGGACGCCCGAAACAGGTGGTTACCGACGAAAAGATAAAAAAAATCCACAAAAATATTTTGAATGACCGTAAAATAAAGTTGATCAAGATAGCAAAGGCCTTAAGGAACGTGTTGGTCATATCATTCATTAATAGTTGGATATGCGGAAGCTCTATATAAAATGGGTGCCGCGCGAGCTCACATTTGACCAAAAACAACAACGTGTTGATGATTCTGAGCGGTGTTTGCAGCTGTTAACTCGTAATACACCCGAGTTTTTCCGTCGATATGTGACAATGGATGAAACATGGATCCATCACTACACTCCTGAGTCCAATCGACAGTCGGCTGAGTGGACAGCGACCGGTGAACCGTCTGCGAAGCGTGGAAAGACTCAAAAGTCCGCTGGCATTATCTTGAGAAGGGAAAAACCATCAAAAGTGACTATTATATGGCGTTATTAGAGCGTCTGAAGGTCGAAATCGCGGCAAAACGGCCCCATATGAAGAAGAAAAAAGTGTTGTTCCACCAAGACAACGCACCGTGCCACAAGTCATTAAGAACGATGGCAAAAATTCATGAATTGGGCTTTGAATTGCTTCCCCACCCACCGTATTCTCCAGATCTGGCCCCCAGCGACTTTTTCTTGTTCTCAGACCTCAAAAGGATGCTCGCAGGGAAAAAATTTGGCTGCAATGAAGAGGTGATCGTCGAAACTGAGGCCTATTTTGAGGCAAAACCGAAGGAGTACTACCAAAATTGGAAGGTCGTTATAATCGTTGTATCGCTCTTGAAGGGAACTATGTTGAATAATAAAAACGAATTTTGACACAAAAATGTGTTTTTCTTTGTTAGACCGGGGACTTATCAGCCAACCTGTTACCAAATGGTATCAAAAAATTGGAAGGTCGTTATAATCATTGTATCGCTCTTGAAGGGAACTATGTTGAATAATAAAAACAAATTTTGACAAAAAAATGTGCTTTTCTTTGTTAGACCGGGGATTTATCAGCCAACCTGTTATACATATGTATACCAACATTTGTTTGAATATTTATTCTTGCCACCTCGTCCATTGCTAATATTTCAGTCAGAAAAATACTACATGATTAGGTAATCTTTTCGCGATTTTAAGCTCCAGGTCTTTGCATATACTCCAATTTGCAGGAGTAGGGATAGAAATCGATATAAGTTACTATTGGGAATAAGTGTTTTAAATTTTTTGTCGAAAAGCGGTTTCGCCAGATTGTAATCCATTACGTTTGTCATTGAGCTTAACATGGAATCGGGCAGCACTCAGTGATAAGAGAGAAGTTCACCAATGTGGTATCACAATGGACTGAATAGTCTAAGTGAGCCTGATACATCGGGCTGCCACCTAACCTAACCTAACCTAACATGATATTAAGGGAATCTGTTTTTGTCTTACTGAATGTGCTAGAGATATATAAGCACGCCATTATCTCAACATTATCTAAACTAAACAGCTGATGTATAGGGCGCTCTTATGCCGAAGCTCCTCTGACGTCACCATGGTTAGCTCTGACATTGTAGACATAGCTCCGACCACCTCCCGATTACAGTTAGAATTGATTTGGGAACAGACAATGTTGTTCCAGAAAAAAGTTTAAGAATTTTGGTAAAGCTATTTACCTCGCTAACTAAGTGCTAGTTTGCCACTGCCCCACTACCAACGTCAGCGCCGGTTGGAGGGAAATTTTTCGGGGATTTTTTGATGAGGACATACAAAAGACGTATACCAGCGGGTCGGGTACCCAACAACATCCGACCGAATTTCCCCATGGAAGCATCCATGTTGGCAGCAAAGAATGACTCCATTTCGTTGAGAGAAAATCTTACTTGTCCATTCAATTTGGAAGGAATTGGGACAAACTGATTAGTCGGAAATCCTTCGTACCCGAGTGAACGGATTTTACCGATGTAGAAATGAAAACGACTTTTGTCTCCCTCCTCTTCCATGGAATATGCACCGACAACAACGGAATAATTCTGTCAGTCACTGCTTTCAATTCCGCCGGAGTAACTTCATCAGGTCCGTGGGATTTAAACAGCCCAAAACTAAATAAAATCAACTTTATTCCAGATTCCGATATAATTTCCACGATAGGATAATAACGTTGAGCCTCTATGGTACTACCAGAAGGAAGTTAAATTCCGCCGAAGTAACTTCATCAGGTCCGGGGGATTTAAACAGCCCAAAACTAAATAAAACCCACTTTATTTCAGATTCCGATATAATTTCCACGATAGGATAATAACGTTGAGCCCTATGGTACTACCAGAAGGCAGTTCAGTCGTCCGATTTCCAGGAAAATGTGCGTCCAATAGTAGTTCGAGCGTCTCCTCTCTGGACGTTATGCAGTGACCCTCCAATGTTTTAATGAAACACGGAATGGAGTTATTGGATGCTAATTGCCGCTTATATATAAAAACGCCATAATGCCTTAAATTTGCTTATACCTCTAATATATATGTATTGCCGGATAACTCATGACTGCAATTTTACGAAATTGCATAAAAATGACTTTAAATGTAAATATTTCCCATATGTTTTTACCAAATTGTAAGTCTAGAGATTTTGAAGAAGTCTTAAGAATTTAGTCCAAATCTTAAAATACGGATCCGAATTTTGCTTAGCATAGAAGACGTATTTCTCTGATATAAAGTTTTTTTCATTGTCCAAAACTCGATAAACTTTTCAATGAAGTCGTTTTGTGTTTATATAGATAATTGTTTCGACTTAAAATTGGATATCCTAAAATGAAAGAAAATTTAGTTTGGCTAAGGTCAACTTGGCTATAATAATTCTGAAAAATTCTACAAAATAAATTAAATTTGATGTCTTTTCACATCTTGACAACAAAGCGTTTCAAAATAGGGGATTTTTCCCACACTTCATTTTAAAGTTTTTTACTTGAACCAGAGCATAATTTCTACTTTGTAGTGCAGTCCGAATTTAGAAATTAAAGTTGTCGTTAACATGATTATAACAGGCTCTGATATGACATGAAGAAAACATTTGAATGAATTAAATTTTGTTTCCCAGAATCAAGTACGCAAAACTTAAATTTAAAAGAGAATTTTGTCTTTAATTTGTCCTTACATCAATTCTCCGCTTCTTTGGCTCAAAATCATTAGTGTAAAGGCAAAATCTTTGGAACCGGACACACTTTCTTTCAGTGTGGATATAAGAATAGATACCTACATATAGGTCAAATTTCAAGGACTTCAGATGGTATCAACAATACCACCAACCGTTTTATTATATGGCATCCCTATTGAAAAGGGTTTTGTACAAATTTTATATGTAAATTAGTTTTTTGTTGTCATAATTGTGGTTTCGGTTGCTAACCATCATCATCATCATCGTCATCATGGCTGGCTAATTTAGTTAGGGATAATTGTAAAAAAAAAGATAAGGTTTGAGCTATGAGTATTCTGATGGATCAACAATGTTTAATGTCATGCTATTGTTAATAGACAACAAATTGAGAAGGTTTCCTTATTTGTTGGCCTTAAGTGTTTTTTTTTCTTAATGCCATATTCTCCCTCTTTTTGGTTGTGTTAATTGAAGCGAAATACTTAAGACACTGAACTGAAGTTGAAGAATTTTGAATGCCAAAAAAACACAGAGTTTCAAATGTTAGTCAATAAACAAGTTCTTCTCTATTGTTATTACCCAATACAATCCCCCCCCCCCCCCCAAACAAAATGGCTATGTCCATAATTATCCTTTTTTTTAACACGAACATCAAATGATTAATGATAATGGAAAAACAAATTGATTGAAACCGGAATATTTTGTACTACATATTTGGATGAATGAAGGATAATGAGACCAAGCATTGCTTAACGATACATCACTCTCAAAACGCAATCTTAATGTTTTATTAGAATAATACTTAATGTTAAAGTACGGAAGATATTTACAGTGGCGTTCAGAAGTGGATACATAATTATTTTTTTTTTCAATTCTAAACAAATAAAATAAGCAGTAATAAAGAAACTCAAAATAATTTTATTTTTCCTTTCTTCCTTCTTCAATGAATAAATAAAACAACAAAAAAGCTCAAAACAAAAAGTAAAGAATTCAGAGAGATAAATAAACATAACAAAAAATACTCGCATGTACTCAATTTTGCACTTTTCTATACCGGTGTCAGTTGGAACATTTTCTAGTACTTAATCCATAAGCCTTCATTTTTTAATACCATATTTATACGTTTTGGCATACTTTCAACCAATTCCTGTATAATTTCATCTGGTATATTCTGCCACTCAAGCTGTACTCGTTCCCACAGGTCTTCTAATTTTGATGGAGCTGATTTGTACAATCCCAGCCGTCTTCTCACGGTAAATTCTCATTCGGATTGAGGTTGGGGCTTTGCCCTGGCCAATTCATCACTTGAAATTAACTTGCCCACTAAGCCATTTTTCCACTATTTTTGCACTAACAGGTTGGCTGATAAGTCCCCGGTCTGACACATAGATGGCGTCGCTAGTATTAAATACATATTATCTTTATATATAACAAACCTTCAAATGGTTCGTGTAAAAATTTTACGTCTGTAAGTCAATTAGTTTGTGAGATAGAGCGTCTTTTGTGAAGCAACTTTTGTTATTGTGAAAAAAATGAAGTTGATCGAGATAGCAGAGGCCTTAAAGATATCAAAGGAACGTGTTGGTCATATCATTCATCAATATTTGGATATGCGGAAGCTCTGTGCAAAATGGGTGCCGCGCGAGCTCACATTTGACCAAACACAACAACGTGTTAATGATTCTGAGCTTGTTTGCAGCTGTTAAATCATGATACACCCGAGTTTTTCCGTCGATATGTGACAATGGATGACACATGACTCAATCACTACACTCCTGGTATTGTTCAGTCTGCCGAAACCTGATCCACCACCGTTCGGTTTCGGTCAGGTGTAACCGGTGCTTGGAGTGGGTGCACTTCCGGAACTGCTCCGGCTGCGGTAGTGTAGTCATACTGACTACGTGGCAGGATGATGTGCCAGCGTACAACAATATACTCCGCCGCAGCATCTCACACCCAATATTGTTGTTCCAGTTCCGGATAGTGCATCGTTTTTGCAATTTAATTGCAACGGGCTCCGGGGTAAGATTAGCGAGATCGTGGACTTTATGAATCGGAAAAGGATAAGGGTCGCGGCGATCCAGGAAACAAAACTGAATTCCACCTGCAGCCTACGCCATTGTGATGGATACAATGTGCTTCGAAAGGATCGCACGAGAAGTGGAGGTGGTGGCCTGGCTTTCATATTACACCGTTCCTATCCCGCTTGTGCCAGACACTAGTGACCCGTATATGGAATGTATGGGGGTAGCAGTTAAGTCTGGGGCTGCCGAGATAGAGCTATACAATGTGTATATACCGCCGGTTGGTAGCTGTGCTCCAGGTTATAGCCCAAACATTGAGCGGCTGTTGTGCGGGCATAACCGATTGGTTCTAGGAGACTTTAATGCCCACCATGAGCTTTGGCATTCTTTCCTAGGTAATGACCAGAGAGGCATAGCTTTGGCAGAGCAGATAGATGACTCCACATTTTGCACGGTGGATTATGAGTGACTGCAGCAGTTCGCCAGATTTATCTTTAGCGTAGCCTGGTCTGATAAATGACGTCTCCTGGCAACCCGTCATTTCATTGGGATCGGACCACCTCCCCATAATTCTCACCATCAACCGACCCTCCGATTTCATAACCTCTGAACGCCGGACGTTTATTAATCAAAAGAAAGCCAACTGGGAAGGCTTCAGAGATTACACCGATCGCCGCTTCAGTGAGCTCCCGTCCCCCTCTCATGTTTATGTTGCCCAGAGGGCGTTCCGGGACATCATCAACGCAGCAGCCGCTCGCTTCATACCCGCTGGTCGAATTGCCCAAGGGAGGCCTAACTTCCCAGCCGAAGCGGCGGGACTCGCAGACGAGCGTGATGAACGCCGTCGTACTAATCCTGCTGATCCTAGAATCAGAGAACTAAATCTAGAGATTAGTAAGATAGTCGACGAGCACAAGCGGAACACTTGGTTAGAGCACCTGAAGCAATGTAACTTAGGCACAGGGACTGGTAAATTGTGGTCAACAGTTAGAGCCCTCTCGAACCCCGCTACAAGGGATGATGGGATTTCAGTCACCTTTGGCGACGTGACTGTGACTGATCCGAAGAGATGCGCCAAATACTTCAATTGACAGTTTGTCGAGCATCCCCAGGGTGATAGAGCGAAAAGGAGAGCCACACGTCGTATACGTGGTCTCCGAGCCGACGACACACCACAATTTACTGTAGCCGAAGTTACCAGTGTCATCAACAGCGCGAAACCATCCAAGGCGCTGGGCCCCGACAGAATTTCAATGCTAATGCTGAAGTATCTGGGAATACTGAGAGTTGAGTACTTTACCAGACTCCTCAATTTGTCCTTAGAATATCTCAAATACCCGATGTCAGGAAAATGGGTAGAGTGATTCCACTACTGAAACCAGGCAAAGACTCGAGCAAGGGTGAATCGTACAGACCGATATCCCTTCTCTCGCCAGTACTCAAAGACAATTGAGGCATTACTCCTCCCCAGCCTTGTGGAGAATTTTCCAGCTGCCCACCATCAACATGGATTCCGCAAGGTTCATAGTACGACGACAGCCTTGCATGCCATTTCAGCACACATTAATATGGGACTCAATCAGCCCAAGCCGTGCCGCAGGACGGTCCTCGTGGCGCTTGATCTATCGAAGGCATTCGATACGGTCAACCATGCCACACTATTCGAGGACATCGAGAATACGTCCCTACCGACAGGAACCAAGCGTTGGGTTCTGAATTATCTGTGCGGACGCCAGTCGTACGTGGAATTCAGGGACAAGAAGACAAAACCCCGTAGAGTTAAACAGGGAGTTCCCCAGGGTGGGGTGATATCCCCGGCTCTTGTTAATCTCTACCTGTCCTCAATTCCACCCCCTCCTGACGGCGTCGAGATTGTATCATATGCAGACGACTGCACAATCCTGGCATCTAGGGCCATTGTTGATAACATAAGCGATCGTTTAAACGTCTACATTGCTGATCTTACCAGTTATTTAACTGCTAGAAATTTGAGAATATCCGCCACCAAATCCTCAGCCACACTGTTCACTACATGGACGGCGGAAGTACGTAGGCAGTTGAATGTTAGAGTCGATGAGGAAATAATTCCGACAGTGAACTACCCCAAGATTCTCGGGGTCACATTCGACAGCCTTTTTAAGTCGTCTGCCCATGCCACTGCAATTTGTAACAAGCTCCGCGGTAGAAACAAGGTCCTCGAGTCACTTGCCGGCAGTACTTGGGGTGCGGACAAAGAAGCCTTGTTGACTACATATAAGGCAATTGACCGATCAGTGGTAAACTATTCAGCGGCAGTGTGGGCACCTCAGACAAGCGACACGCAGTGGAATAACATTCAGACCTGTCAGAACGCTGCCCTTAGAACTGCAACAGAATGTCTCCGAAGTACACCCCTGGATCACTTTTATGCGGAGACCATCCCGGTGCGTCGACACAACTGCCAAAGCAGTACTGGGTTGCTAATGATTTTGTCATCGAAATCACCATCTTGTATATAGGCAACCTCCACCCAGGAATATAAGGGTTGATCTTCACCTTCTAGAGCCCGAGATCCAACGTTACAAAAGTGAGCCTCTAGATCAGGCAGCATATCAGACAGGTCTGAACAGGATTCATGAGGATACTGTAGCTGAAGCGGTGAGAAGCTACAAGGTTAATCCTGTTCTGGGAGTCCGACCACCGCCCATAGCAACGGAGGAAAGAGACCTCCCAAGGCAGACTAGGGTGGTTTTAGCCCAATTAAGATCAGGCAAGTGCAGCCGCCTCAATTCCTACCTATCAGTGATTGATAGCAGCGTAGCTGACGTGTGTCCCATCTGTAACCAAGGGCCACATGACACTCGTCACCTTTTTGCTTGTCCAGCTAAACCTACCCGACTCACCACCAGATCACTCTGGACGCACCCCACCCTTGTCGCAGAGTTCCTACATCTGGAAACCAGCAGAAGTACTAAAACATTGAACAAATTGGATGAAATTACATTAAAACTGTTACAACAACCGTACGATTGGAAACTGTTAAATTTTGATTCTTCTAACCAGATAACACGTTTCCAGTCATCTGTCGTCCAATTTTTATGCTCTCTTGCAAACTTCATTCGCACCTTTTGATTATTTTCGAACAATGCAGGTTAATTTTTTTTACAGCTGAAACATAACCAATGTTGTGGAGAGCTCGTCTTGCTGTCCATTCACTGACTTGCTTTTTGGCAACAGTAGTATTTTTCGGCGTTAGGGACTTGTTCTGCCTCATTTCTGCCATCCGCTTCGGTCAACAGTTTTCGGCGGACTCTGGTGTGCTCTTTGGGAGTAGCATTTCGTCCTTTTTGGACGCGAATGACCGCAGACTGACTTATATTTAGTTCCTTGGCTAATTTTCGCGATGAAGACGCATTATTAGTTAAGGAAACTATATTGTCCTCCACATCGCGCGATAACTTTTTCATTTTAATTTTTACTTGATATTATTGCAGTACACTTCGAATAAAGCTTTAAATTTAAACACGTTTCTAAACACAAAGTTGTATTACTGTTCACAAAGAAAGAAAAAAAAGAAAAATCTAACGGTATATATTGGTTTTATGCTGAGTACATCAAACAGTGCAAATTTGAGTACATGCGAGCTTTTTTTGTTATGTTTATTTATCTCACATTTGACATTTGGAAAAGGAAAAAATATTAGAGAAATGGGTTTTATTTGCTAAGCCAAACTCGCATTCTTATTTTAAGGACAAGTAATCTTTGTGCTCACGATAATATTTTTTTTCAATGTAAATTATTCTATTCAGCTTAAAGATCTCTAAAAGGATTACGTATCGCGACTCTAGAAAACAACTTCTGAAGATAACAAACAAATGTTGACTAAATCTCTCAACGATATGGCACAGCCGTTCCTTAGAATGCTAAGATGAACAGAAAAAAAACACCAAAAAGCTCTTCAGTGCAACTGGAACTTGCCATAAATTATATTGCATTCTTCTTAGCTTACCTGTAAGAAAGGAAAACATTGTGTTAATATTTTTCGATACAAAGCTATATAAAAAATCCCAGCAAAAAATAATTCAGCAGTAAATGTTTAGTTGCGCTTTTTGGTATACAATAAAGAAGGCAGTGCATGAATCGGTGGCAATAACGTAAACGAGTAATCAAACTAGTTTATGATCATTCGTTTACGTTATTGCAACCAATTCATGCATTATAGATGCATGAAAAGTATTGCTATTTTCCTTCATACCAACAATGCTATAAAATAGGAAACTCAACTGCTATTAAAATGAGCAATTATATCAGCGCTATGTAAATGTTCTAAATGTTCTAAATCGGAACATCGGCCACAAAAATCAGCGCTGATTCGGTTGTTTTGTAAGTAGTTGGTACTGCCTCTCTCCCTTACAATCCTGCTGAAATAGTGCTCAATTTTTTGCTGGGATGTATGTAAAATTTATTCATTAATCATTAAAATTTTCATTATTCGGGCTCAGCAAAAAAAGCGTAACCATAAAATCCCGCTGCACCAAAGTGGCTCTGCGCTAGTTTGGTCCATTTCCGGCTAAATGCCGTCTTGAGATGATCGACACTTTGGTATTTTTTAGTGCCAACCTTAATCTCCAAAATAACGCAGGCGGAAAAGTCCAACGTATTGAAATCCCGATATTTTGGTGGCCTATGTGGGGTTTATATGATGCAAGGGAGCCACCGTGGTGCAATTGTTAGCATACCCGCATACATAGGGTCCTGGGTTAAACCCCAGTTTCGACTGATCACGCAACAAAATGCTATAGGCAGAAAAGTCCAACGTAATGAGATCCCAAGATTTTGGTGGGCTAGAGGGTGATACGGTCAAAATTTGGTCAATATAAACTTGACGTATTTCTTTCAATTTTGCATTTAAAAAACCTGAACACCCCTCATTTTGAAGGTGTGTGTGTAGAATGTTGCTCCTATTTTGATTTTGGAATTCACTCTTCAGTTGTCAAAATGCCGTCCAAGCAAGAAGAGCAGCATATCAAAATTTTGCTCGCGCATCGCGAAAATCCGAGCTACTCGCACGTAAAGCTGGCAAAATCGCTAAAAGTTGCCAAATCAACCGCTACAAATGTAATTAAAGTGTTTGGGGAACGTTTGTCGACAGCCAGGAAGTCTGGATCGGGGGGAAATCGAAAACCGGAAGCCGCTGAGACGACAAAGAGAGTTGCCGGTAGATTCAAGCGAAACCCTAACCTCTCTCTCCGAGATGCCGCAAATAAGCTGGGTGTATCGTCTACAACCGTGCATCGAGCCAAAAAACGAGCCGCACTATCGACTTACAAGAAGGTAGTGACTCCAAATCGCGATGATAAACAAAATACGACGGCCAAAGCGCGATCCCGGACGCTTTTGCCGTATAAAACTCCGGAACCGGAGTTTTATACGGCAAAAGGCAGGGGAAAGTTAGCAGATATTTTCAAGCACATAAAACTGTCAAAGTTCGCAAAGAAATATCTGGTTTGGCAAGCCATCTGTACCTGTGGCTTGAAAAGCAGCATTTTCATTTTCCCAAGGACAAGAACCCTCCCAACACGCCAGAGCTCCGCCCAATTGAGAAATACTGGGCTATTGTCAAGCGGAACCTAAAGAAGACCAAAAAAACTGCTAAGGACGAGCAGCAGTTCAAGGCAAACTGGCTTTCTGCGGCGAAGAAGGTGGACAAGCTGGCTGTACAAAATCTGATGGCAGGTGTCAAGCGTGAGGCCCGGCAATTCGGATTTGGAAAAGCGAAAGCCTAACTGAATATTTTACACGCGTTTTCCCTTGACCAAATTTTGACCGTATCACCCTTTATATATCACTTCTGAGCAATATTGCTATTAAAATGAGCAATTATATCAGCGCTATGTATAAGATGCTCTAAATCAGGACATCGACCACAAAAATCAGCGCTGATTCGGTTGTTTTGTAAGTAGTTGGTACTGCCTCTCTCCCTTACAATCCTGCTGAAATAGTGCTCCATTTTTTTGATGGGATGTATGTAAAATTTATTCATTAATCATTAAAATTTTCAGTATTCGGGCTCAGCAAAAAAATCGTAGCCATAAAATCCCGCTGCACCAAAGTGGCTCTGCCGTCTTGAGATGATCGACACTTTGGTATTTTTTAGTGCCAACTTTAATCTCCAAAATGACACAGGCGAAAAAGACCAACGTAATGAAATCCCGAAATGTTGGTGGCCTATGTGGGGTTTATATGATGCAAGGGAGCCAACAAAATGCCATAGGCAGAAAAGTCCAACGTAATGAGATCCCAAGATTTTGGTGGCCTATGTGGGGTCTATATGATGCAAGGGAGCCACAGTGGTACAATGGTTAGCATGCCCCCTTGCGTACACGGGGTCGTGGGTTCAACCCCAGTTTCGACTGTACACCAAACAATTTTTCAGCGGCGGATTATCCCCTCTCAGTAAGGCTAGTCGCATTTCTGAGTGTTTCAAAGCTTCTCTAAGTAGTTTCACTGTAATGTGGAACGCTGTTCGGACTCGCCTATAAAAAGTTGGTCCCTTGTCATTGAGTTAAACATAGAATAGGGCAGAACTCAGTGACAAGAGAGAAGTTCACCACTGAGATATCCAATGTTCCAATAAATGTTGGCAGTCAACCGGCAATAAAATCCATGGACTCTGTGTTCCTTATCTCGACGGACATCGACTACCACAAATCTTTCAATGAGATGGCTGAGCAGTACACTACACTATTCACCTAATATGGGTGACTGGCCACAGGGAACGGCGAAGCGGATAAGTTAGATGGCTAGGAATTACCCAGCATATTCCAGGGAAACTCTTGGTATGCCTCTGGCTACTTGTAAGCTCATACTGCGTGAGAAGGCTGTCATGATGGAGAATTGCAACGACCCTAGGAAAATACGGCCCCATCTAAACTTATACCGCACACTAAATATGTTTGGCACCGAATATAATGACAACTGCTTGAGCTATCATGATGCGGAGGAAAAAGGAATAAATTAAACACCTTTTGTGTGAGTGTCCTGTATTTTGTGTAAGGCGTAGGATAATTTTAGGAGAATACAGTTGGAAAATGTTATCTTATGCAGTCTGCTAATGTTTTTGTAACAATCTGGTTGGTTCAACAGAGGAAAATAATCGTGTAGGTTCAGTAGTTAAAACCTTTTACTTTTAGTTAAATGTGGTATCATAATGGTGAGCCTGAAATATCAGGATGCCACTATACCTAACCAAACATAACCTAAGGAACCTCCCTTTTAAGCCATTCTTGATGTGTGCTGAGTTCTGAGGGAATGTCCATGATATGCGCCCGAAATATTTGTCTGCCCAGGGCTTCATTTTCCCGATAATATTCGGAATTTATTTTGATCCCGTAGTGGATGAATACGAGCGGGAAACAACCGTCGGCCGTTACGGTGGCCCATATGATTACTAACGGCGGTCGTTGTATTCTGGTGGCCAAACGACTGTGCACCATCTCAGCTGATCTCTTTGGCAAGTAAACCTGATCATTTTATTTGCTCACTAACTGCCCAATTTGAAATGGCTTCTCATTGGAGAACATCAAAATTCGGTAGTTGATCACTTTCGTGCAATCGAAGCAAGTCCTTGGCTCCTTCAAGTCTAACGTTTTTTGTGCATCGGAGAGCTCTTGCATTTTTTCTACTTTAATGGCTTTAATATCAAAATGTCTTTTTCCAGAACCATTTTTTAAATATCGGAATACCGTTATATACCCAATATGAGGTGGAAATGTTAGCTAGATTGACTGTGAAGAGGAACTCTTTTGTATTTCTGTCAAATATTTGCCCTGTGGGACCGTACCGTAAGTCGGTAAGCAATTATGAACGTTTACTCAGCCAAAGATTATAGATTACAGAAGATGGGAGATTGGCTACTGGGCACATCAAACCGTTTATCACATTAGTTTAATACTCGAACCAAACGCGTATAAGACAAGTATTGCCATAGCATTAAAATGCAAATAAAAAGAAATGAAGACACGAAATAAATTTCCATAAAGGGGAAAATGCAATTTTTTTGTTGTTGCTTAAATTTAACATTGTTTCATTAAGAAAATTTTTATTTCATTTAAAAAATAAAAACGAAAAACAACTAAAAGATTACAAACATGTATTAAACTAAAGGGTGATACGGTCAAAATTTGGTCAAGGGAAAACGCGTGTAAATCGGTGAAATCGTTTATTTAAAAAATCAAATTAAATTTCTTTTTCAAGTTCAATTAGTATAAAATTCAGGAAAAATATTCAGTTAGGCTTTCGCTTTTCCAAATCCGAATTGCCGGGCCTCACGCTTGACTCCTGCCATCAGATTTTGTACAGCCTCCTTGTCCACCTTCTTCGCCGCAGAAAGCCAGTTTGCCTTGAACTGATGCTCGTCCTTAGCAGTTTTTTTGGTCTTCTTTAGGTTCCGCTTGACAATAGCCCAGTATTTCTCAATTGGGCGGAGCTCTGGCGGGTTGAGAGGGTTCTTGTCCTTGGGAACCACCTGCACGTTGTTGGCGGCGTACCACTCCATGGCCTTTTTACCGTAATGGCAAGATGCCAAATCCGGCCAAAACAGTACGGAACAACCGTGTTTCTTCAGGAAAGGCAGCAGACGTTTATTCAAACACTCTTTCACGTAAATTTCTTGGTTGACAGTCCCGGAAGCTATGAAAATGCTGCTTTTCAAGCCACAGGTACAGATGGCTTGCCAAACCAGATATTTCTTTGCGAAATTTGACAGTTTTATGTGCTTGAAAATATCTGCTATCTTTCCCCTTCATTTTGCCGTATAAAACTCCTGTCCCGGAAGCTGCTTGTAGTCGGCTTTGACGTAGGTTTCGTCGTCCATTACCACGCAGTCAAACTTCGTCAGCATCGTCGTGTACAGCCTCCGGGATCGCGCTTTGGCCGTCGTATTTTGTTTATCATCGCGATGTGGAGTCACTACCTTCTTGTAAATCGATAGTCCGGCTCGTTTTTTGGCTCGATGCACGGTTGTAGACGATCCACCCAGCTTATTTGCGGCATCTCGGAGAGAGAGGTTAGGGTTTCGCTTGAAACTACCGGCAACTCTCTTTGTCGTCTCAGCGGCTTCCGGTTTTCGATTTCCCCCCGATCCAGACTTCCTGGCTGTCGACAAACGTTCCCCAAACACTTTAATTACATTTGTAACGGTTGATTTGGCAACTTTTAGCGATTTTGCCAGCATTGCGTGCGAGTAGCTCGGAGCAAAATTTTGCTACGCTGCTCTTCTTGCTCGGACGGCATTTTTACAACTGAAGAGTGAATTCCAAAATCAAAATAGGAGCAACATTCTACACAAACACCTTCAAAATGAGGGGTGTTCAAGTTTTTTAAATGCAAAATTGAAAGAAATACGTCAAGTTTATATTGACCAAATTTTGACCGTATCACCCTTTAAAAAGTGAAATTGGTGTTTTTTTTACTTTTTTAAATGAACTTCCAATGCACAACTTCTAAAGCAATGCAAAGGATCCAAAAATAGAGTACTTTCGTCCTATGACAAGCCCATGTAAAATTCATTGGAGATGATCCACGTTTGCACTACTTTCCAAACTACCTTTTTGGAAGCTCTCTTTTGCGCAGGGAAACTGTATAACTTAATGGAAATACAGTAGAATAAATTTATTCTTTTTTTTTGTGTAGAAACAATTTAATAAACTTGATTAATCTTTTATCGAAATCCACTACAATTCTCTTTCATATTGGTGCTCATAAAATATTCAAAATCTTTAATCGAAACAAATTAATTCAAAAAGGAAAAATTTTTGGCGCCAAGATTAATGCAACCCACAGAGATGATGACCTGTGTATTTGCATTATAAGTGGGATTTATATGGGATATCCCTTATCAGAGTCAGACAATCAAACGATGTGAGATGTCCAACACCAATGAATGCGGACAATACGAAACAAATTTAAATTGACAACCTGAAGTGGCCGACATTCCTTGAAAGTTGCAAACAGTACAGCAAAAAAAAAAACGCAAAAACAAAGCTTCAAAGGACAAGCACACAAAAAATCCACCTTGTGCCTCCACAATTCGATAAAATGGAAATGGGAAAAAATAAAAGACCCAAATACAGTACAAGCTCAAGAACATCCTACATAGAGGAGACCCATGATTAAGAAATTATTGGTTATTAATGTCGCATGTTAAATGTAAATAAGCGGATGGTAAGACCAAGACAAAGTAAGAAACAACAAAACATAAAACTGAGTCTACGGCGTATGCCACATAAAAATGACCACGAATTCAATTTCGAGTTTTTTTTTTTTGAAAATTTTTTGCTTTTTCAATGCCAATGCAGCAACATAGCTCCCCACACAAAACTTAGTGTAATTCAAAACCCAAGCTTGCAATTTTTGGTTTCACGCCAACAGAAGTTTTTTTTTTTGTCATTTTCCTACATGGAAGTAGACAAATTTTCAAAATTTGTACACTAAGCAAATCATATAGAGAATGGCCCATATCATAGTGGTTTTCCTAGGCCAAATCAATATCAATATTTTATTTGCGAAAATTCGAATACAATTTTCCAATACAATAACCACATTTCGCATTTTTTGATTAGGGTATTCATTTATAGGACTTTTTTATTTAGCCCTTAACCCAAAGTTTAGTCGTTATAAAGTTGTTAAACTTCCCAGCAAAAAAAGCGTCGCCATAAAAGTAATGAAAATGTTCTTTTTGGATCCGGAAGTGGTGCAAAATTGACGCAGAAGCGATAAATTTAACATGGGCTTGTCGTAGGACGGAAGTCCTCCATTTCAACAGCCGTTGCACTGAATTTGCAGCACTTCTTTAGGTGTGATCCGAATTCAATGTTTTGGACGTAAATTAAAAAATTCTGTGATATTTTGTCAAATAAAGATTTTTCTGGAATTTTTTATAATTTTTAATGGATTCTAAAGCTTGTCGGAAACGTTTGACCTCAAATATTTTCAAAAATTCACAATTTTTTCAGATTGGATTTAGCATTTTTTTTCGACAAAATTTAAATGATTTGTACCATTTTATGAATTCTTACTCTGTTTTTGACCTATTTGAAGCAAAAAAGTTAAAATTACTCATTAAAAGTATGAAACAACCAAGTTATAAAAAATAGAATTAAAAGAACTTCCTGGATAGTTAAAATAAAGAACATCATTGGAAGTGCATCTTCTGGAAATGCATGGGTTTACATTAAAGGCGTTTTCTCTTTATACACAGAAAAAAAGTAAACTATGTTATGTGAAAATTAACTATCTCGTGAGATTATTTAAATTAACAATACGTTTTTGCCACTTTTGGATTTTTAGCTAGCATTTACGAAATGCATCCTTCTCGAGAACCAAAAATGAACTAAAAGTAAAAAAAAACAAAAATATTAAGCGCCAGATCATTACCATTTTGATCACGCTGTAGTTTGTTCTTACTATTTTTGAGACGTGTACAAAAAACTTCTTTTGCTTTAGTTAACTTATTAAGGCCGGTACTATGTCCATTCTTGCGAAAAATTTTTATAGAAGCCATTATTTCGCACAAAGAAAGCGGTGTTTATTTACGTAACTTGGAGCGCTATTTTACAGGGAGCGATATTGAATTAAGTTTGGTGGTTGCTGTTTGTTATTACAAAATTAACATTTTATTTTCCTTGGGCAATTGATCTGCTGCTCCTTTGATCCTTTGTATAGTTTCGGAACAAAAATATAATCCGTGTTTGTGTTATAAACCCACACAAATAGTTTTAATAAATAAATTATTTCTTAATTCACATTGCAAATGGCGCCATGCTATAAACGTCAGTTTTTCAACTCGAAAAAAACAAAGTACCACAAATGGAAAAATTTCGCTAGTTTTTCGCATTTTTTAATTTTGTATGGAGTTTCAACGCGAAAACCGAACAGAGTACCGGCCTTTAAACGTGAAAAATGACTATTTTAGCGGCATTAAGGAATTTTGGCTAAAATACAAAATTCCGTCAATTTTTCATTCTATAGAAAATTTTGTCAAAAGTTTTTATTCTATGGAAATTTTTGTTAAAATTGTTTTTTTTTTATTTATAGAAAATGTTGTCCAATATTTTTTTTCTATAAAAGGTTTTCATTGTATAGAAAATTTTGTCAAAAGTTTTTATTTTATAGAAAATTTTGGCAACATTCATTAAAAACTTTGTAAATTTTTTATATGTATACAAAACTGAAGATAAATTCGCGAGTTAAATTCGTGGTTTGTGGCTCGGCTAAGCAAAATTCAAATTTGTGGAACGAATTTAACTTGTGGAACGCATTCCAAAAAAATAGTTTTTCTTAAGAAGAGGCAAATTTGTGGTGGAAAAACACCGTCAGTTATTTTATGTGTAGTCATACATGCATTGGTGGTTTTATATCGTCGAAAAATTTATCCATAAGAGATAACCGCTAATAATTCTAAAGTCGTATAAAAATGTCAATAAATCCTGAAGTAATGGACATAAGATATTAAAATACAATAACAAAGACATCTAAGGGGTACCAAAATAAGATTCTTAAATGACTTCACAGTATTTGAGATATAGTGTCATCAGATATCGGCTATATATAGCCCCGATAGTAAATCGCCTATACCTAAGGAACTATTTGAGAGGAATTGACCAGACCAAATTCCAGTGGTAGATATTGGCCTGCACCAAAAACCAAAATTAAAAAATCAAAATTTTCATGTAGGGTATTTGAGATATAGCGTCACCGATATCGGCTATATAGTCCCGATATTGGATCTCCTATATCTACGAAACCATTTGAGAGGAATTGACCAGACCAAATGCCAGTAATAGATATTGGTTATTGCAAAAAACCAAAATTAGAAAATAAAAAGTCTCATGTACAGATTTTGAGCTATATTGTCGCCAGATATCGGCTATATATAGCCCCGATATTGGATCTCCTATATCTAAGAAACCATTTGAGAGGAATTGACCAGACCAAATGCAAGTAATAGATATTGGTGGCTACAAAAAACCAAAATTAAAAAATAAAAGGTCTCATGTACAGATTTTGAGCTATATTATCGCCAGATATCGGCTATATAGCCCCGATATTGGATCTCCTATATCTAAGAAACCATTTGAGAGGAATTGACCAGACCACACGGCAGTAATAGATATTGGTTAAAGGGTGATACGGTCAAAATTTGGTCAAGGGAAAATGCTTGTAAATCGGTGAAATCGTATTTTTAAAAAATCAAATTAAATTTCTTTTTCAAGTTCAATTAGTATAAAATTCAGGAAAAATATTCAGTTAGGCTTTCGCTTTTCCAAATCCGAATTGCCGGGCCTCACGCTTGACACCTGCCATCAGATTTTGTACAGCCACCTTGTCCACCTTGTTCGCCGCAGAAAGCCAGTTTCCCTTGAACTGCTGCTCGTCCTTAGCAGTTTTTTTGGTCTTCTTTAGGTTCCGCTTGACAATAGCCCAGTATTTCTCAATTGGGCGGAGCTCTGGCGTGTTGGGAGGGTTCTTGTCCTTGGGAACCACCTGCACATATTTGGCGGCGTACCACTCCATGGCCTTTTTACCGTAATGGCAAGATGCCAAATCCGGCCAAAACAGTACGGAACAACCGTGTTTCTTCAGGAGAGGCAGCAGACGTTTATTCAAACACTCTTTCACGTAAATTTCTTGGTTGACAGTTCCGGAAGCTATGAAAATGCTGCTTTTCAAGCCACAGATACAGATGGCTTGCCAAACCAGATATTTCTTTGCGAACTTTGACAGTTTTATGTGCTTGAAAATATATGCTACCTTTCCCCTTCCTTTTGCCGTATAAAACTCCTGTCCCGGAAGCTGCTTGTAGTCGGCTTTGACGTAGGTTTCGTCGTCCATTACCACGCAGTCAAACTTCGTCAGCATCGTCGGGGATCGCGCTTTGGCCGTCGTATTTTGTTTATCATCGCGATTTGGAGTCACTACCTTCTTGTAAGTCGATAGTCCGGCTCGTTTTTTGGCTCGATGCACGGTTGTAGACGATACACCCAGCTTATTTGCGGCATCTCGGAGAGAGAGGTTAGGGTTTCGCTTGAAACTACCGGCAACTCTCTTTGTCGTCTCAGCGGCTTCCGGTTTTCGATTTCCCCCCGATCCAGACTTCCTGGCTGTCGACAAACGTTCCCCAAACACTTTAATTACATTTGTATCGGTTGATTTGGCAACTTTTAGCGATTTTGCCAGCTTTGCGTGCGAGTAGCTCGGATTTTCGCGATGCGCGAGCAAAATTTTGATACGCTGCTCTTCTTGAAGAGTGAACTGAAGAGTGAATTCCAAAATCAAAATAGGAGCAACATTCTGCATACACCTTCAAAATGAGGGGTGTTCAGGTTTTTTAAATGCAAAATTGAAAGAAAAACGTCCAGTTTATATTGACCAAATTTTGACCGTATCACCCTTTATTGCAAAAATCAAAATTAAAAATTTTAAAGTCCCATGTACAGTTTTTGAGCTATATTGTCGCCAGATATCGGTTATATATAGCCCCGATATTGGATCTCCTATATCTAAGAAACCTAATTTGAGAGGAATTGACCAGACCAAATGCAAGTAATAGATATTGGTTACTACAAAAAATCAAAATTAAAAAATAAGAAGTCTCATGTACAGATTTTGATCTATATTATCGCCAGATATCGGCTATATATAGCCCCGATATTTGATCTCCTATATCTAAGAAACCATTTGAGAGGAATTGACCAGACCAAATGCAAGTAATAGATATTGGTGACTACAAAAAATCAAAATTAAAAAATAAAAAGTCTCATGTACAGTTTTTGAGCTATAACTTTTCCTATAGATTTTTTTATTCTATAGAAAATTTTGTCAAAATCTTTTATTCTATTGAAAATTATTTAAATTTTTTTATTCCATAGATAATTTTGTCAAAATTTTTTATTCCATGGATAATTTTGTCAAATTTTTTTCTTCTATAGAAAATTATTTCAAAAACTTTTATTCTATAGAAAATTTTATCAAAATTTTTTATTCAACTGAAAATTTTGTCAAAATTTTTTATTCTATAGAAAATTTTATCAAAATTTTTAATTTTACGGAAAATGTTGAACATTTTTATACCCACCACCATAGAATGGTGATGGGGGTATAATTAGTTTGTCATACCGTGTGTACCACATCGAAATATCGATTTCCGATTATATGTTAAAATAAAATTTTAATAGATTTCAAGCCTAATTTTCTTATTTCATAAAAACATCCTTGCATTAATTATTAAATTTTGAAATTATGCAATTGTCAACGTGGGTTAACTCAGTCGTCCACACGCAGAGAAGGAATATGATCACCTCAAACATGTTTCAGTGACATGTTTGTCACTAAATTGCTATTTTCTCGTCAAATATAACCTGTTTGGCGAAATCAGATACACGATTTCCTAGAAAATAACATGGTTGCGAAAACCATGTTACATGGTCACCACCCAAAAATAACATTTTGCTCTTAAAACATGTTTGAGATGATCATATTCCTTCTCTGAGTGCAGTCTATCGAAATGTCGGGTTACAGAAATACAGCGTTGCCAGAATTGTTTCACCAAAAACCGCTAGATTTGCCCAAAAAAATAGCTAAAAAAAGCTTAAAAAAATGCTAAAAAAATAGCTAGAAAAAAAAAAAAGCTTTTTTTTTTGCAAAAGTCACATTTTTGATTGAAATTTAACAAACTTAAAGGCTTTATTTCACTTACAATGCATATTATTTTCATTTTAATTACACTTCTGTGAGACTGTAACAATATCTAAGGTATATTAGCTCTGTTTGCGTATTCGATACATTTTGATTACTATCACAATTTTTTTTACTGGAAGTCCTTCGTTTTGTGGGAGCTACCTTCCCAACACCTCTATTTTATTTACTTGTTATTTTAAAATATTAAATGATCTAAGCATGCTTTGGATTTCGTAAAAAAATGATTTGTCATTTTTTTAAATAACATTTTAGTTTGGATTTAAAATTGTGAAAAATTCGAAATACATTACTTTTATTTAAATTGTAGAAAATACCTATAGTTTACATTTCCCAGTAAAAACATTTTCCTTTTCTTCATGAGCTATCAAAGTGCTTTAAAAACGTGCTAACGCCAACTTAAATTTCCAAATTCATACTCGACTTCAAGTAGAAATTAATGTATACACCCAGAGAAGGAATATGATCACCTCAAACATGTTTTAAGAGCAAAATGTTTTTTTTTGGGTGGTGACCATGTAACATGGTTTTCGCAACCATGTTATTTTCTTGGAAATCATGTATCTGATTTCGGCAAGCAGGTTATATTTGACGACAAAATAACATTTTAGTGACAAACATGTTATATGGTCACCATACAAAAATAACATTTTGCTCTTGAAACATGTTTGAGGAGATCATATTCCTTCTCTGCGTGTATATACGTTTTTAAAATAAAGTGTTGAAAAACATCTTCTATTTTTGAACGCTATTTTGGTTTGTGATTAAGATGCAAAAACTCCTCACATTTAAAGACTATTTCATTAATTCTTCCTTCTTTCATGAAAACATACCCATTTTAAGTTGAATCACTTAATTATAAGGACAAAATGACTTTATCGTCTTTTGGACAAGGAAAACAGTTTATATAAAAGAAATTCACAAATGCTATTATAACCAAAATTCGCGTTCGTATTTTAAGGAGACGACAATATTTTTTCAGTGCACAAAGCTTTTCACATCTACTATTTTAATTTAGTAATATCGTAATAACTTTAGAATATTATAATAACATAAAAAGGATAAACGAGTCAAATGATAATATTCCCAATAATTTACTGACAGTTTATCTAACAAATTTGTATGGTAATATCAGATTTAAAGTTTACGATAACTTTTATGTATATACTGAAAAAACTTTACAACAAGGTGTATTTGCTACAAAAATGCCCGCATAATTGCTGGACTCATTATTAATGTTTCAACTGAGCTTTGAAATATGTGGAAACCCTTATACTTGCAGCAAGGCTTAGATAAAAACGGCGATTTATCCATATTTCAATAGAAACATGTCGAAAATTAAAAAAGCCAAAAATAGCTAAAAGGGTCATGAAAAAAAGCCAGAAAAAAAGCTAAAAGCTAAATGCATTTTTTTCCCGCTAAACGTCTTCAAAAACAGCCAAATCTAGCGGGAAAAAAGCTAAATTAGCAACGCTGCAGAAATATGATAATCATAAATTAGGAAGTGCAAACTTCTCTTTAAGAATTGGAAGCCCGTTGGAATCTGGATTAGAACCCTCGACCAGAGAATGAAGCCGACCCATTTTTGTCGGCGGCGGCGGACACTAATTTTTTGCCTCCGGCGGCGGCGGCTTGACGGCTGAGCCGACATAAATTTGTTCACTCGGCGGCGGGCAATTATCCATTATAAAATCAATTTGAAGTTAATCGAATGCTAAAGAGATTAGTTGTACAACCTATCTTACAAACAAACTTACTTTTCGTTCAAATTTTCTGAGCTAAATTTTTGCTAAATTATTATTGCAGCTTAAATATGAATGGTTGTGTTAAAAATTTTGGAAAAAATAAAACAATTATATGTAAATTTTTCTGATTTAAATCGACATTTTTGATTAATTGGCGGCTCAATTTGAGTCGAGATGAGTCGACATATTCGGCGGCGGCGTCGACTGGCAAAAAATGGTCGGCGGCGTCTGAAATCGGCGGCGCGACTCGGCGGCTTCATTCTCTGCCCACGACTATGTATGTTCCACAAGGCAACTACAACGACTTGGTATCCTAGTTATTCACATTACACTTCCAAAAATCCACTTTAACTAGATTTCATCTGTCATTTGCCATATAAAACCCTCTATAATACATAAAATATTGTAAAGAAAAATTTCCGGGAATTCCCGCACTTCATTCCCGGGAAAGCGGGAGCGAAAAAATAGCAATTTCCCGGGAATTCCCGGGATCCCGTTCCCGGGAAAAAAAACCCCCAGTGAGGATGTTTGCTATATTAATATATTAAAACAATTAACCTCTCTTATATGGACACCTCTCAAAGGTAGGTAACATTTAGGCGACCGTGGGTGTCCACCTTCCAGAGGTTTCACTGTAATGGGTAATGGAAACCCAAAATAGAATTAATTTGGCTTTAGTGCCATAGGGTTTTAGTATAGCTTAAAGACGAATTACATTTTCCAAATTCCAATTTAATTTGTTATTATTTAGCTTACTACACCAAAACTAAACCGTGTATAGAGACTAGGTTTATTGGAAAGGGCTCAGCTTTCTCAGCTTTCCTAATCACTAAAGTCTTCATTAGGAGGATTTTGTGAAAAGCACAAACTTAAAAATACTTTTTCAACATATTTTTATAACGGGACCACCTGTGCAAAACCTAAATCGCCTTGGGTATAGATTAGGGTTGTCATTCGGGATCGATTTTTTCGGGATCCCGAAATTTTCCGGATTCTTTAAATTTTTTATGTAATAACAATCTACAGCGCCAAAAACATTAAATTTTAGTGTTTAATTCAATTGTATTAACGAAAAAATAACAAATGACATACTGAAAACTTTGTCCAACTGAACAATATGAAGAAAAAAAAATTATGACAAAAATAAATTAAAGCCCAATTTCATATCGCTATCTTACTCAGCAAAACATTTTAAGAATTTTGATTAGATTAGGTATATTTTCAAAATTTTTTATTCCATAAAAATTTGTTAATCCTTTTGTACCTCGTCGTTTTAAGAAACTTCTTAAAAATATCAAGGCATCCAAATGTTTATTAGATAAACGGGTTCTTGCCATATTGTCGACGGTCCTTTTATCATTGATTGTTTTATGTGGCACAAATTCCATTTCACATGAATGAGTTCATGTGAGTTCAAAGGAGGAACTTATTGTTTAGTTCGATTTTTAATGAAATTGTGATTTTTATATTATAACTCACTAGCGTAACCCGGCCCGCTTCGCTGCGCCTTCCGAAGCATATTTGGAGGAATATTTTGCGTTAACTTAGTCAACTATATCCTTGGTGCTGAAAAGGGTGTGAAGATAAATTCGCGAGTTAAATTCGTGGTTTGTGTCTTGGCTAAGCAAAATTCAAATTTGTGAAACGAATTTAACTTTGTGGGACGAATTTAACTTGTGGAACGCATTCCAAAACACATTTTTTTCTTAAAAAGAGGAAATTTAGTGGTGGAAAAACTGGCAAACACTGTCAATTATTTAATATGTAAGAATACCAAACATTCGTAGTTTTATATCGTAGAAAAATTGAGCTATAAGAGATAACTCTACAGTCGCATAAAACAGTCAGTATATCCTTATGTAATGGTGGTGAATTGACCAGACAAAATGCCAGTGGAACATACCGAAGAGGACAAAAAACCAAAATTAAAAAATCAAAAGTCTCATGTACAGTATTTGAGATATAGCGTCACCAGATATCGGCTATATATAGCCTAGATATTGGATTGTCCATATCTGGGAAACCGTTTTTGGTGAATTGACCAGACAAAATGCCAGTGGGACATACTGACGAGGATAAAAAACCAAAATTAAAAAATCAAAAGTCTCATGTACAGTATTTGAGATATAGCGTCACCAGATATCGGCTATATATAGCCCAGATATTGGATTGCCCATATCTGGGAAACCGTTTTTGGTGAATTGACCAGACAAAATGCCAGTGGGACATACTGACGAGGATAAAAAACCAAAATTAAAAAATCAAAAGTCTCATGTACAGTATTTGAGATATAGCGTCACCAGATATCGGCTATATATAGCCCAGATATTGGATTGCCCATATCTGGGAAACCGTTTTTGGTGAATTGACCAGACAAAATGCCAGTGGAACATACCGACGAGGACAAAAAACCAAAATTAAAAAATCAAAAGTCTCATGTACAGTATTTGAGATATAGCGTCACCAGATATCGGCTATATATAGCCCAGATATTGGCTCGCCCATATCTGGGAAACCGTTTTTGGTGAATTGACCAGACAAAATGCCAGTGGAACATACCGACGAGGACAAAAAACCAAAATTAAAAAATCGAAAGTCTCATGTACAGTATTTGAGATATAGCGTCACCAGATATCGGCTATATATAACCCAGATATTGGATCGCCCATATCTGGGAAACCGTTTTTGGTGAATTGACCAGACAAAATGCCAGTGGGACATACTAACGAGGATAAAAAAACCAAAATTAAAATATCAAAAGTCTCATGTACAGTATTGGAGATATAGCGTCACCAGATATCGGCTATATATAGCCCAGATATTGGCTCGCCCATATCTGGGAAACCGTTTTTGGCTCGCCCATATCTGGGAAACCAAATTCGAAAAGATTTGAATTCTTTTAAACAAATCGGATTACTTGATTTTTCGTTTATAGGTGCAAATACGGCGGGAGAGGGTGTACCTTCTTCTATATTTCTTGTGAATTTTAAGTGTGGTTTGTCAAGGAAAGGTATCCTTCTCCTCAACATATCTGAAAATTATGCTCTATATTATAATAACATACAAAGAATTACTGTTTCCCATCCAATAAATCGGAAAAAGCAAAAATAGTAACAAATTTTACCACATTAACATTTGCTAAATTTTGGAAAATGATGCACCCTCTACGTTAGCTGCCAATTTCATGTAAATGTAAGTTCTTTACTAAAAAGAAGTCTGGCAGAAGCCTGTGCACAAATCATAAAATTATGTACCGAGTTCCCATTTACGGACAACCCTCTACTTTCAATTTAAGGAAAAAAAACGGACAAAAGGGGGTTCCCTCCCCCCACCATCGCTCCACTCCGACCTGATATCGGACTATCACGTACCCTATATTAATTTCGCAACTACTCAATGGTCCCTATAAATTCTATCGAAGTAAATCGACAAAGTTTATTTCAATTTTCCCCTTCCCCAACCAGATATCGAAAAATCATATACTAATTTAAAAATCATGTATAAATTTAATCACCTCCTCCCACGTTCCCTGTAAATTTCAAGTAGATCGGCGATGTTCAAATTTTGCTCTATTGTTTTAAAGGGACGTCACTTTCCCCGATACAATATCGACAAACACCGTAGTGAAGAGCACCCCTAACCTTCCCTGAAAATTCTTGAAACTTTCCTTCAAGTGTGGGGCAAGGAAGGTTGCCTCTTCGTTCATAACCTTCCACCACTGCCTATGTAAATTTCAAGAAAACTTAAGCATTGTTTTTTTTTTTTGCAGTTTTAGAGGACGACCTCCTCCCCGACTAAATATCGAAAAGTGATGTAGCGTATCTTTTGTAAACGTCCCAGAAAATATCAAGCAAATTATAAGCCTAAAGGGGCGGCCTCTCTTCCGTCCAAATATCACAAAATCAGGTATCAACTATTAATATCGTAACCTCTCCCCAGTCCTCTGTAAATTTCAAGTAACTCGGTAAAAGTTTAATTTTTTCTCTGTATGTACTTAAGAGAAGCGGATGTCTCCCTATGCCCTTTTATTTTTATTAAAAAATCGAGAACCTGATATAAATTTCATAACCCATTTTTTCCGTAAAATTTCAGTCGGGGGAGTTTAGTTTTGTTTGTACTTTCAAACAAAAAAATTCGGGCAAAGGGGTGGTCCCCCTCCCCGACCAAATATCGAAAAATAATGTAGCGGATTTTTGTTTAGATGCCAACCCCAACATTTAATGAAAATTTCAAGCAAATCGCATAATTTTGTTCCAAGTTTCAAAAAGTAGGGCAAGGGGGAGGTCCCCCTCCCCATCCACATATGAAATCATCGGGTACCCCATAATAATTCCATAACCTCACCACATGTTCTCTGTAAATCTCAGATAATTTAGAGAATTTCAGTTTTTTCACTGTACTTAAAAAAAAGTCGAACAAAGGGGAGGCCCCCCTCCGCCACTAAATATCGAAATAAAAAGTAGCGGATCTTTGTCTAGATGCCAACCCCAATCTTCAATGAAAATTTCAAGCAAATCGGTCAACTTTGGTCTAATTTTCAAAAAGTCGGACAAAGGGGAGGTTCCTCTCCGCGACCATATGTCAAAAAATGAGGTACCCTATTTTCAGCACATGAGTGCCCCCCACGATCTCTGAAAGTTTCAAGTAAATCGGTTCAGCCGTTTTCGCGCCAACCCGGAACATACAAATAAACAAACAAACAAACAAACAAATAAACAAACATAATTTGAATTTTATATATATATAGATGTATCCTAAATTCTGACTCAAGGTGTAACATCATTTATTAATAAATAATGCTAAAAAGCTACCATTAAATAAATTGGGATCAGTTTTTCGGGATCCCGAAAAATTCCGGGATTCGGGATTTAATCCCGTCCCGAAAATTCCGGGATTTCGGGACGGGATTTATCCCGAGTGACAGCCCTAGTATAGATATATTCATTGGGAAGGACTTGAGCTCAGCTTTTGTTATCAGACAGAAAATTTTGTAAATTAAGATTTGTACGCAAAAACTAAATTGAAAACTGAACTGTGTCCCAAACGTGAATCCCATTTTGCACAGAGCTTCCGCATATCCAAATATTGATGAATGATATGACTAACACGTTCCTTTGATATCTTTAAGGCCTCTGCTATCTCGATCAACTTCATTTTAAGGTCATTCAAAATCATTTTGTGAATTTTTTTGATGTTTTCGTTGGTAACCACCTCTTTCGGGCGTCCACTGCGTTCACCGTCCTCCGTGCTCATTTCACCACGCTTGAATTTTGCATACCAATCAATTATTATTGATTTCCCTGGGGCAGAGTCCGGAAACTCATTATCAAGCCAAGTTTTTGCTTCCACCGTATTTCTCCCCGTATTAAAAAAAAAAAAAACAGTATTTTATCAAAACACGAAATTCCTTTTTTTTCATTTTTTCACAATAACAAAAGACGCTCTATCTCACAAACTAATTGACTTACAGACGTCAAATTTTGACACGAATCATTTGAAGGTTGGTACTATGTAAAAATAATATGTATTTAATACTAGCGACGTCTATGTGTCAGACCGGGGACTTATCAGCCAACGTGTTAAAATCATTTCATTGTCATTCTTTAGAACTGGATAGGCTTTCTTTCAGTGTAGAGAATTAATTAGATCTGGGATACCCCGGTTTTATATTCAATACACATTTCAATATAAATTTTCAAAATAGGATCAGATAGAGATACCAAATTCAAATGCCACCATATTAATATATTTACATTAATCGATTATCGAATAATAAAATATCCACTTGTAATCCCTAATTGAATGACTAAGGAACCCCTGCTAAAACAGTGTTAGCTTATTTAGCATTTTACATCACTACTTGCACACTATAAAAATGCCTGTACGAGTATGTGTGAAGACTTGTTGGTTTGATTTACTTGCACTTAAACAATATGCAAGTTTGGCATTAATGGGCCAAATGTCCGTCCATCCTCCCGCCTTTCTTTACGTCTACTACTACTACACATCTACCAATGTTTTCATTTTTTGTTTAGTTACTACAAATGAGTCTCTGTCTGATGAGGTTTGCAAATGCAATGCAACAAAAATCAAGTGTTATCTGTACTTTTGCTTTTCGATGGCTCGTTGCTGAATTTTTGGAGGGAACTTAATTCTTATGGTATTGCGAAATACTTAAATGCACAAAATGTGTATTTTTTCTGTAGTTTGTTTTGATTCCTATTTCTCAATAAACAAAAAGCAAAGCACACACTGTGGTATGATTTGGCAAGAATTACGGAATATTTTATAAAAAATCATAGAAAAGTGTTGTTAACTTTTCTTATTCTGTAGAAAATTTTGTCAAAATTTTTTATTCTATAAACCATTTTGTCAAATAATTTCATCTTCCGAAAATGTTGTCAAATGTTTTTATTCCATCTAAAATGTTGTCTAAATTTTTTATTCTATAAACATTTTTTTAAAATTGTTTGTTCTATGGAAAATTTTGTCAAAAAATTGTATTCTATAGAAAAAAATTATTCTATAGAATTGTTTGCAAAAGTTTGTTAAGCAAATTTTGTCAACATCCTTTCTTCTATAGAAAGGAAAGGAAATCTGCTATTCTATAGAAAATATTGAAATAAAAAAATTTACAAAATTCTTTATTCTATAGAAATTTTGTCAAAGTAAATTTAGTTAAAAATTTTTATCTATAAAATATTTTTGTCAAAATTTTTTATTCTATAGAATTATTCTATATATATTCTTTATTCTATACACATTTTGTCAAAGTAAATTTAGTTAAAATTTTTTATCTATAAAATATATTTGTCAAAAAAATTTTTTCTATAGAAAATTGTTCCATTTTTTTATTCTATAGAAATTTTTTTCAAAATATTTTATTCTATAGAAAAATTTTTCAATTTTTTTATTCTATAGAAAATTTGGTACAAATTTTTTTATTTATATAAAATGTTGTCCAATTTTTTTCTATAGAAAATTATGTGAAAAGTTTTTATTATATAGAAAATTCTGATTTTTTTTTTAAATTCTATAAAAAATTATTTAATTTTTCTTATTCCATAGATAATTTTGTCATAATTATTTATTCTATATATAGAAAATGTTGTCAAAACTTTTCTTTAGAAACTTTTAAAAATATTTTTATTTTATAGAAAATTCGAACATAATCTTTTATTCTATGGAAAATGTTTGATTTTTTTTTATTCTATCTATAAAATATTTTTGTCAAAATTTTTTATTCTATAGAATTATTCTATATATATTCTTTATTCTATACACATTTTGTCAATTTTGTCAAAGTAAATTTAGTTAAAATTTTTTATCTATAAAATATATTTGTCAAAAATTTTTTTTCTATAGAAAATTGTTCCATTTTTTTTATTCTATAGAAATTTTTTTCAAAATATTTTATTCTATAGAAAAATTTTTCAATTTTTTTATTCTATAGAAAATTTGGTACACATTTTTTTATTTATATAAAATGTTGTCCAATTTTTTTCTATAGAAAATTATGTAAAAAGTTTTTATTATATAGAAAATTCTGATTTTTTTTAAATTCTATAAAAAATTATTTAATTTTTCTTATTCCATAGATAATTTTGTCATAATTATTTATTCTATATATAGAAAATGTTGTCAAAACTTTTCTTTAGAAACTTTTAAAAATATTTTTATTTTATAGAAAATTGGAACATAATCTTTTATTCTATGGAAAATGTTTGATTTTTTTTATTCTACTGAAATTTTATTTCTATAGAAAATTTTGTCAAAATTTTATTTCTATAGAAAATTTTGTCAACATTTTATTTCTATATAAAATTTTGTCAAAATTTTATTTCTATCTTAAATTTTGTCAACATTTTATTTCTATACAAAATTGTGTCAAAATTGTATTTCTTTAGAAATTTTTGTCTAAATTTTATTTCTGTAGAAAATTTTTTTAAACAGTTATTTCTATAGAAAATTTTGTCAAACTTTTATTTCTAAAGGAAAATTTGTCAATATTTTATGTCTATAGAAAATTTTGCAACATGTTATTTCTATAGAAAATTGTGTCAACATTTTATTTCTTTAGAAATTTTTTTCAATTTTATTTCTATAGGAAATCTTGTCAAACTTTTATTTCAACTAAAAATTTGGTCATAATTTTTAATTCTATAGAAAATTTTGTCAAAATATTTTCTAATGATCATTTTAACAAACTTTTTTATTCTATGTATTATGTATTTTTTGATACCGTAGAAATTTTGTCAAAATTTTTTATTCTATAGAAAATTTTTCCAAAACTTTTTATTCTATAGAATTTTCTTCAAAATTTTTTATTCTATAGGAAATTTTGTATTTTTTTATTTATGGAAAATGTTTTTAAATTTTTTTCTATAGAAAATTATGTTAAAAAATGTTTATTCTATAGAAAATTTTAATTTTTTTATTCCGTAGAAAATTTTGTCAAATCTTTTTACTCTATAGATAACTTAAAAAAAAAATATTTGATAGAAAATTTTGAATATTTTTATATTAAGCCAGTATTAAGCAGGACTGTGGAGCTGGAGTCGGAGTCTGAAGATTTTGCTGGAGTCGGAGTCGTAAAAATTTTGCTCGACTCCGACTCCGGCTAAACCAAATTTTTTAAAACACTTCACATTTTTGTAACTAAGCAAGTTTTTACGCAAATTATTTCCCATTGCGTTATTCATTCGATCAATGTACAGCATGATTGTAAATGAAAATCAACTTCCAATTACGGCTATTTATATGAAATATTTCGAACAATCGAAATTATTTTTTTTTTAATTTTATTTTAAGGTCATATACATATATGGAATATTGACAGAACATTTTTTCAAAGTTGTTTTTATAGAAAACTTTGTCAAAATGTTATTTCTATCAAAAATTTTGTCAAAATTTTATTTCTATAGCAAATTTTGTCAAAATTTTATTTCTATAAAACATTTATTCAAAATTGTATTACTATAGAAATATTTGTTTATAGAAAATTTAGTCAAAATTTTATTTCTATAGAAAATTGAGTCAACATTTTGTTTCTATAGAATATTTTGCAAAATTTTTTTTCTATAGAAAATTTTGCAAAATTTTGTTTGTTACACAAAAATTTTATTTCTATTCATAATTTTATTTTTATAAAAATATAAGTCAAAATTTTATTTCTATAGAAAATTTTGCCAAAATTTTATAGTTATAAATTTTTTATTAGAAAATTTGGTCAAAATTTTATTTCTATAGAAAATTTAGTCAAAATTTTGTTTCTGTAGAATATTTTGCAGAATTTTATTTACTACACAAAAAATTGTGTAAAATTGTATTTTTATTGATAATTTTTTCAAAATTTTTTTCTATAAGAAAAAAATTGTCAAATTTTATTTCTATAGCAAGTTTTCTCAATTTTTTTTTCTTACTGATACTCACCGCTATAAAAAATGTATTCAAAATTTTATTACAATAGAAATATTTTTTTCTATATAAAATTTAGTCAAAATTTTATTTCTATAGAAAATTTAGTCAAAATTTTGTTTCTATAGAATATGTTGCAAAATTTTATTTCTATAGAAAGTTTTGCAAAATTTTGTTTGCTACACAATTTTTTTTTTGTATTTCTATTGATAATTTTTTTAAACTTTTATTTCTATAAAAAATTTTGCAAAATTTTATTTCTATATATTTGGCCAAAATTTGAGTCTTATTTGAGATTTTATCAAAATGTAGATCTAAATACAAAGTTGTGCAGAGTATATTATAATCGGTCCACCCGACTTTAGACTTTCCTTGCATTTTTATTTTTTGTTAAAATTGTGTTACGTCCCATAACGTTTGATTTAAATTTTAAGTACATAGATTTTGTAGAAGTATACACAATTTTGTCTAAATCGATATAAACCTTTATATAGCTCGCAACAAATTTAAAGGATTTGAGATAGTATCAATAATTTTGGTCCACAAATACATATACTGTTGGTAACTTCTCATATTATGATGGGTATTTATATCATTAATGTTTTTACTAAACATTGCCCTAAATTTGAAATATAGAGTTCAATTGGCATATAATGTGAAATTAAGACCTTTTTTTTTTTTGCACCCATAAATAAATACGATACTTTATATCGATCCACTTACGGTACCCCCACAATAGAACTACAAATTAGTGGTATTAAAATGAGATTTAGTTATATTACCCGGAGTCGACTCCGGAGTCGGAGTCGGAGTCGGAGTCGGAGTCGAGCTGATGAAAATGCTGGAGTCGGAGTCGGAGTCGAGCAAAATTTGCTCGACTCCACAGCCCTGGTATTAATTTGGCATTATCGCGCTAAATTTAATAATTCATTTCATCGAAAATAAACATTTTCAATTTTTGCATTAGATCATTCCCCATCAAGTTATAATAAAATTTGCAACAAGATATAATTTTATTGTTTTTGCAGAGTTAATTTTGATTTTAGCGGCTAAACACGAACTTAATATCCACTTTTCTAAAGAAGTCAAAATTTTTCATTTTATAGAAAATTTTAACAGAATCCTTTATTCTATGGAAAATTTTGAAACTTTTTTTATTCTGCAGAAAATTTTTTCAAAATATTTTGTTTTATAGACATTTTTGTCAAGATTTTTTCTCTATAAATTTTTTCAACAGTTTTAATTCTATAGAAACGTTGTCAATATTTTTTAACTTTATAGAAATTTTGTCAAAATTTTTAATTTTATAGAAAACTTGGTTTGACAAAACTTGCTTTATATAGAAAATTTTGTAAACTTTTTTCTTTTCTTGTACAGTAAATTTTGCCAAATTTATTTATTCTATAGAAAATTTTATAAAAATTATTTATTCTATAGAAAATTCAAAATTTTTGTTACTATAAGAAATTTTGTCCAAATTTTTTAATTTAAAAAAATATTTTTGACATTGTAACATTTTTAATTCTATAGAAAGTGCTTACAAAATGTTTAATTTAGTAAAGTTTTTAATTCTGCAAAAAAAAAATTTTGTAAAAATTTTTTAATCTATAGAAATTTTTTCAAAATGTTTTATTCTATAGACAATTTTGTCACTATTAGTTATTCTATAAAAAATTTTGATTTTTTTTTTAATTTTATAAAACAATTTGTCCAAATGTTTAATTCTATAGAAATTTTTTCAAAAGTTTTAATTTTATAGAAAACTTAGTCAACATTTTTAATGCTATAGGCAATTTTGTTGAAATTTTTTTATCCAAAATTTTTTATTCTATCGTTTTATTTTATTGTTTATATCGTTTATTTGATTTCAGCTTAAAACCATGCGTTGAATAAACTACAAGAGTACGTCAGCCAAGAGAGGAAAAGTTTATTTATCAAATTAATTTTTATTCCATAGAAAATTTTGTAAAAATTTATTATTCTGTAGAAAATTTTTGATCTATAGAAAATTTAGACAAATTTGTAATTCTATAAAAAAATATCTATAGGAAATTTTGACATTAGTTTTGAATTTATAAAAAATTTTTAATTTTTTTTTAATAAAATTTTTTGTTTTTCTATAAAAAAAATTGTCTAGAGAAAATGTTGGCAATTGATTTGAGTTTATAGAAAATTTTTCGAAATTGTTTATTCTACAAAAAATTTTGTCAACATTTTTGATTCTGTAGAAAAAATTTGTTATTCTATTGAAAATTTAGTCAAACTGCAGGTCCGTAAGCAGAAGTTACTTGGTTGATATAATTTTCACTATTAGCGACATGCCTTCCTTTTTGTTATGAAATAGATATCTTAAAATTTACATAAATTACATTTTCATAAAAATATCCAAATTTTTTAATTTAAAAAACTATTTTTGACATTGTAACATTTTTAATTCTATAGAAAGTATTCTACAAAAAAAAGTTTGTAAACATTTTTTTATTCAATAGAAATTTTTTCAAAATGTTTTATTCTATAGATAATTTTGTCAGTATTAGTTATTCTATAAAAAATTTTGCAATTTTTTTTAAATTTAAAAAACAACTTGTCCAACTGTTTAATTCTATAGAAATTTTTTCAAAAGTTTTAATTTTATAGAAAACTTAGTCAACATTTTTAATGCTATAGGCAATTTTGTTGAAATTTTTTTTTATCCAAAATTTTTTATTCTGTCGTTTTATTTTATTGTTTATATCGTTTATTTGATATCAGCTTAAACCATGGGTTGAATAAACTACAAGAGTATGTCAGCCAAGAGAGGAAAAATTTATTTGTCAAATTAATTTTTATTCCATAGAAAATTTTGTGAAAATTCATTATTCTGTAGAAAATTGTTGATCTATAGAAAATTTAGACAAATTTGTAATTCTATAAAAAAATTATCTATAGATAATTTTGACAATAGTTTTGAATTTATAAAACATTTTCAATTTTTTTTTTCAATAAAAAAAAATTCTATAAAAAAAATTGTCTAGAGAAAATTTTGGCAATTGTTTTGAATTTATAGAAAATTTTTCAAAATTGTTTATTCTACAAAAAATTTTGTCAACATTTTTGATTCTGTAGAAAATGTAAAAATTTGTTATTCTATGGAAAATTTTGTCAAACTGCAGGTCTGTAAGCAGGAGTCACTTGGTTGATATAATTTTCACTATTAGCGACATGTCTTCCTTTTTGTTATGAAATAGATATCCAAAAATTTACATAAATTACATTTTCATAAAAATATCAAAATAACATCTCGTTTTTGAAATCCCTTTACTATGTATCTATTTTGATACATTGAAGCGTATGATATAAAAGCAGCGTGTTAAACAATTGACAATTTTGTGAAATAAAACTTTCTTGTCGTTAACCTACATTTCTCAAATCTATTGACAATAATTTCGTCTTACTAAAACCACATTGCAATTACACATGGAAAGGATGTGAGTCACTCATTCTCATTTCATCTCATTGCCACGATGGAGAGATGACCGCAACGCTACAACATCACCGCCAACATTTTTATTTCATCTTTCTCATCGACAATATTCGCATAATCTGCATCCTCCCTATTAGCAGAGTAAAGTATTTAATTCATTATGCTGTCGATGCTGCTGCTAAAGTAGCAGCAGTCGTTTTTCTCCTTGACGAGGATCTTATTTTTCAGTGTCAGACAAGGTTGCTGCTGCTGCAGCAACATAAGACGGTTATGTTTACTAATAAATGGCAGATGTTGTTGTTTCTCCTGCAGCAGTTGCTTCTGTGGATAATGATGTTGCTGTAGACGCCTGTTGCTCAACTGTACCTTTAAAGAAACATTTCATTTTCATTCGATGTTTCACATTTCATTCCCATTTTTGTGTATTTTCTTCTGTGTTGGTAAAAGTGAAGAATAAAACCAAAAAAAAAAAACAAAAATTATGTTGTAAGCAAAAATTCACATAACAACAATGCACTGGTACAATACGAAAACCAATGACTGAGTATGTCTTTATAAGAAGCAATGATACACTTTAAAAAAATATTTTTAATAATAAAAATTATAAGGCTTAAATTTAGACGGCACCCCATGTTTAAGTTCGGTTTTTTATACCCTCCATCATAGGATGGGGCTATGTTAACTTTGTCATTCCGTTTGTAACACATCGAAATATTGCTCTAAGACCCCATAAAGTATATATATTCTGGGTCGTGGTGAAATTCTGAGTCGATCTAAGCATGTCCGTCCGTCTGTTGAAATCACGCTAACTTCCGAACGAAACAAGCTATCGACTTGAAACATGGCACAAGTACACGGTTGAAAAAGACTGTTTTTCATATGTTTGGCTATAAACATTATATGTTTGGAACACAAATTTTTAAACACAATATTTTTGAGTGCAAGCATATAATGTTCATAAACTAGCATAACATGTTTGGGACATATATGTTAATATGTTAGAACATATTATGTTTGGGACATAAAATGTTTGTAAATATAATATGCTTGGATGCAAACATATATTAATTTAGAAATAGCCTATAAACATATATGTGTTTAGTAGCTTGGAGCGCTATTTAACCTGGAGCGATATTGAATTAAGTTGGTGGTTGTTGCTTGTTATTACAAAATTAACATTTTATTGTTTTATTTTTCCTTGGGCAATTGATCAGCTACTTCTTTGATCCTTACAAACTGTGTGGTCCGCTGTTCGAATCCCCGGCCGGCAAAAGGTAAAATTAAAATAAAAAAATCATAAAATTGAATAATTTCTTCTACAATGTTTGTATTACAGAAAAAGGTGCTAAGAACTAAAAAATCTCGTGGAAGTGAGAACGATGTGGGAGAATATACAATTAGGCAGAAACAAAATTTTGAGCATTCAGGTCGAAAACCTATGTTGTTAGCACCTATATTACCTGTTTATTTTCATAATTCATTATGATTGTAAATATATAAATAAATAAATAAAATTTTGAGCACAATATTGTTTGGGAGAATTTTTTTAAGCATATAATATTTTTGGGTGCAAAATGCTTCCAAATATTATATGGTCACATAATAACATATTGTTTTTTGGAAGACAACATTATTGAATTTGGATGCAAAAATACAAAATGTTTGGAACTTAGACTACCCAAACATATATTTTTAGACCAATATGCTTTCAAACATATTATATATTGGAAGAGATCAAACATATAAATGTTTGGGCAATACCCAAAAATGTATATGCTTGAAGCAAAATATGTTTGGGAGTATATGTTACAGAAGCGATTTTTTGTGAGCGTGTAGTTGTTATTGATGTAGGTCGGATGGTATTGCAAATGGGCCATATCGGTCCACTTTTACATATAGCCCCCATATGAACGGGCCGCCAAATTTGGCTTGCGGGTTCTCTAAAAGAAGCAAATTTCATCCGATCCGGTACATGGTGTTAGTATATGGTATCTAACTACCATGCAAAAATTGGTCCACATCGGTCCATAATTATATATAGCCCCCATATAAACCGATCCCCCGATTTGGCATGTGGAGCCTCTAAGAGAAGCAAATTTCATCCGATCCGGCTGAAATTTGGTAGATGGTGTTAGTATATGGTCTCTACCTACCATGCAAAAATTGGTCCACATAAGCGACCCCCATATTTCAATACTGGCTCTCTACGTATCGTGCAAACAGTCCACATCGATTCGTAATTATTTGTAGACTTACCTATACATAACTTTTTTGTAAAAATTTTATTTCCATAGAAAATTTTGTCGTAATTATATTTATATAGAAAAATTGGTCAAAATTTTATTTTTATAGAAAATTTTGTCAAGGTTTTATTCCTGTCGAAAATTTTATTTCTATAGAAAATTTTGTCAAAATTTTATTTCTATAGAAAATTTTGTCAAAATTTTATTTCTATAGAAAATTTTGTCAAAATTTTATTTCTATAGAAAATTTTGTCAAAATTTTTTTCTATAGAAAATTTTGTCAAAATTTTATGTCTATAGAAAATTTTGTCAAAATTTTATTTCTATAGAAAATTTTGTCAAAATTTTATTTCTATAGAAAATTTTGTTAAAATTTTATTTCTATAGAAAATTTTGTTAAAATTTTATTTCTATAGAAAATTTTGTTAAAATTTTATTTCTATAGAAAATTTTGTTAAAATTTTATTTCTATTGACAACTTTGTCAAACTGAATTATATACGTATTTAATCGGTATTTTTTGATTTAATATATACCACGTGTGGACTTACTTACAATTTAGAAGCCGGTGTTAGGAGGTTTTAAGATACCTTGCCATCGGCAAGCGTTACCACAACTCAAGTAATTCGATTGTGGATGGCAGTGTTTAGAAGAAGTTTCTATGCAATCCATGGTGGAGGGTACATAAGCTTCGGCCTGGCCGTATATACTTGTTTTTATTTTTTTTTTTAATTTTGACGATGCTCTGGCTTTTTTTTTAATATTGAAATTAAATGTATTAAACTGAGACGATTTCGTAAAAAATCCCCAAATTTATGGGAATTCCTCACTAAATCCCCGAGTCCTCAACTCAAAAATTTAGTTCTTTTTTTCCAATTTTGAGGATGGATTTCTTTTTTAAAAACATAGAAATTTAATGTTAATCTATTATACTGAGCCGATTTCGCAAAAAAAACCAGATTTATGGGAAATGTACAAATTTTAAAAAAATTCTGAACTATTTTGGGGGGAGCCCCGAATGTAATTAATCTTTTTTACTTCAATTGAGTATAATTTTGGTCCTCTCCATTTTAGTTAATTTAACTAACGCAAAAAATTATTAAGGTCATGGTAGCTTCCGTAAAATGTAATAATTCGACGAACTAAAATAGGATAAAATCGGCTTTAGATAAATATAGGGTTCTCTTTTTTGAGTGTACGTTTTAGTTTTTTTTTTTTTAATTTCTTCATCTAAATGAATTTCCAAGGCACAACTTCTAAAGTAATGCAAAGGATTCCAAAACGATGTACTTCCATCCTATGACCAGCCCATTGGTAGGAGATTATCCAAGTTTGCACTACTTCCGGATCACAAGTTGGGGATCCAAATCACTTTTTTGGAAGCTCTGTTTTGCTGGAATGCTTTGGATTTTGTTCACGACTAACATAATTCACGTGTGTCCGGATCACAAGTTGGGGATCGAAATCACTTTTTTTGGAAGCTCTTTTTTTGCTGGAATTCTTTGGATTTTGTTCACGACTAACATAATTCACGTGTGTCACGGCTACACCACTAATTCCAATCACCGAAAACACGTTTTTTCGCTACATTTTGAAACAGCCCTTTTCTGCTCCATTTCTAGAACATATCTCAAAATTAAATTCTCTTGTTGCGATTAGACGCGAATTGAATTTACGATTTTATCCTCAAATCCATCAATGACTCATACACTTCAAACTAACCACTTTGTATATAATCTGCGGAGCATTTGCCTTCCCTCCTCTGATATACAATGGTGGCCTGTGTGGCACATGGACCACATTTTGCAATTGGGTGGTTTGTTGTATCATAAACTAAAGTCCGCAGACTCAATATGGTCGTCATTAAGTTGTTGCTCTTATTATTCAATCTGCAGATATTCTTGCAAGGAATGGAAGAAGATGTTGTAACACCAGATATTCTTAACCATCCTGGTTTGCTGTTGCTCCCAGCTCTACAATCGCCAGACGTTGCGACAAAAGGAAATGGGAATCCTTGTTCACGTGTGCAATTCGTTTTTTTTTTTTTTTGCTTCATCCACAATTCGGAAGTGATTGCAGGTATACATTGCGAGAGATGGACGGACAGACATGCCGTAGGCCAATGAATGTATGGTTGAGTGGAAAAAAAGATTGGATAGATGTTCAGACAGACGGAGGACGTGTACATAGGGGACAATATGAAAATCTGTGTGTCTATTGTTATCAGATTTAATTATACGGGTATTCCGCTTTTCTATATGTGTCACACATTGTTTTAACCAACAAGCCAGCCTTATGGCTACAATTAAGGGTATACCCCTAGATGAAGGCTATTAGAATGGATGCTTAGGTAGTCCTTTCATGGTAGTCGTTTTACAATCGACTAAAAAGTGGAAAATCAGGGTGTTTATCGTTTTGTTAGGAGTTGGGAGTTTTTTTTTTCTGTGGCGATTATATTTATTAACGCTGCAATTTGCTGCTAATGCATCACAATGTTCGCGCATGTGTACATACGTTGCAATTTAAATACAAATATTATTAATAATATTTTTATAATGGACCTGAGATTGCACACAATGCCAACTGAACCTGAAAGAGTGAGTAGGGAAGTAAACGTGCCGCTTATTTAATTTCCGAGGCGTTTCCTTAGAGATTCTTGACCTCATCTCTAGATGATTGTTGCATGAAAAAACAAACGGAAGTGCATCCCGTTTATTACCCTAACAGAGTTTTGCAATGAATTTAATTCAACTCTAGTAATGAAATTAATACAATAAATGAGTTAGAGATTTGTGGGCATAAAATTTTGATAATAATTTAATTCTTTTTTTTTTTGATATGATCGCAAAAAACTATTAAGCGATTTGTTTACAGGAAGTGATTTTTACAAAAAGTAAACGTGCACGAAAAATCGGATCTAGTTTATTCTCTGTCAGAAATCGCAAACGAGGACAGTTCAATAAGGCCCAGAGAAAAGTCTATATTAAACTGATGTAAAATTTTACTTATTTTTATTCCAAACAATATTTGGAATAAGTCAATCCTGATACTATTGATCGTATCACTTTTAATGAAATTGTGAGCATAATTTCTGGCCTTAAAGCGTCTAAATCTCCTGGATTTGATGGCATATCAAATGTATTGATAAAGCAGTTGCCTGAAAAAGCACTAAAACTTTTGGTATTGCTCTTCAACAGTTGTCTCTCGCTAAATTATTTTCTTGAGTGTTTTAAAAAAGCTAAGGTTATTGCCATTCATAAGCCAAATAAATCGAAAACTGACCCGAGAAATTATAGGCCCATCAGCTTACTGAGTAATCTTTCCAAAGTATACGAAAAAACTATCCATTCACGGCTTTTCAGTTTCGCGGAGGACAATTCGATATTATGTAATGAGCAGTTTGGGTTCAGAAGCGGTCATAGTTGTGTGCATCAAATCACTAGAATTGTAAATATTATTGGTAACAACAGACGCAATAGACAATCTACAGGACTTGTCCTCCTTGATATAGAAAAAGCTTGTGACACTGTATGGCATAAGGGTCTTATTTATAAATTAATTCGAGGAAACGTGCCAAATTATCTCAGCAGAACTATCTCTGATTTTCTTGATGGGAGATCTTTTATCGTCTCTGTCAACAACATCAACTCGGACGAAAAAGTTCTTTCTACTGGTTTGCCACAAGGTTCCGTTCTCTCGCCTTTGCTCAATATACACATCGGATTTCTCTCCTCCATCGTACATGCAAGTTGCCTATTATGCAGATGATACTGCGCTTATTTCTACTAGTAAGGTAACTAAAGCGCTTTTGAAGAAAATGGAAAAAGGACTGGCGTCTTGCAATAGGTATTTTTCGAAATGGAAGATTAAAATAAATCCCAGTAAAACGCAGGCGATTATTTTTCCTTATAATAAATCCCCTAAAAGGAAGCCGAATCGAAGGCTTAAGTTTGGAGATGAAACGATTGCGATTGCTGATAGTGTCAAGTATTAACTTATGGGAAACACTTAGAAGAGATCCGTAACAAATCGTTAAGGGCGTTGTGGCCGCTTTTGTGTAGCAAGTCTCTGCTGAATCATAAAAATAAGAATCTTCTGTTCAAAGGTATCATAAGACGTATTTTAACATATGCATGTCCAGTTTGGTACAAAGCTGCAAAGACCCATTTGGAGAAGTTACAGATTGTACAAAATAAATGTTTAAAAATTATCAATGGAAAGAATTGGAGATACTCTACTTCATTACTTCATAATGAAACTGGATATGAAAAAATTTGTGATTTCATCAAAAGGCTAAATTTAAATTATTTTTCCAAAATTGAAACTTCCCCTTATTGTTTGATAAGGTCTTGTGTAGAGCAAGTATATTAAAATATTTCTTTTTTTTACTATTAAATTATCAAATTGAAAATATATGTTTGTTTTCGGTTATTGAGTTAGATAATCTTCTGCATGCACGTTAATTTTCAACAATATTTGAATTTTGTTTAGCCTGTTTTTGCCTTCAATAATGTGTATCTTAAATGACATAGCTTATATTGCCAGCCAGAGTCTCATTTGTTGTAATATCTACTGTGATAAAATCTCATTAGAAGAAGAAGAATTTGAAAAATGAATGAAATCAATATTTGGTTTTATTTCAATTATATTATATTTTCCGAAATATTCGAATGTGCTTGTAATACCCCACAATCAGTGGGCAAACATGAAACGGTTTGTCAGAACATCAAAATTTGTCATCCAATATTGGCTATTTTTACCTACAGTGGGGAGAAAAACTGAATCTATACGAGGGCAGTTCGGAAGCTTTTAGTCTAGCACAAAAAGCACGGTATAAACAGAAAAAAGTTAAATGTTTTGGAAACTTCCATCTCTGTTATGAACACATGTTAAATTTTGTTTCGATCTGGCAACTCCTTCGTATAGAAACAGGTGTTCACAAAAGACGCATCCGCAATTTTTTTACAATAGAAAAATTAGAAATGCGTGCTGTCATTAAATATTTACATAAAAAAGGTTTATCGGGACAAGAAATTCATAATGATATGGTGAATGTGTTAGGGGAAAGTGCTCCTTCATATGCAACAGTAAAAAATTGGGTTGCTGAATTTAAACGTGGTCGTACAAGCATTGAAGATGAACCACGTAGTGGACGTCCACAAACAGCAACAACAACAGAAATTGTACCCAAAGTGCATGATATGGTATTAAATGATCGACGAATAAAAGTGCGTGAAATTGCTAATATCATGGGCATCTCAAATGATCGAGTCCATTTAATTTTGCATGAAGAACCACAGATGAAAAAGCTTTCTGCAAGATGGGTGCCGTGCCGCATTTGTTAAAAGTCGATCAAAAACGCATAAGAATGAACATTTCTCAAGCTTGTTTGGATCGTTTTAAGCGAAATAAAATGGATTTTAAGCGTCGTTTCATAACTGCTAATGAGACATGGATCCACCACTATACTCCAGAGACAAAAGAACAATCCAAACAATAGACTGAAGTTGGAGGAAGTGCCCCAAAGAAGGCAAAAACAATTCAATCGGCTGGTAAGGTTATGGCAACGGTTTTTTGGGACTTCAAAGGTATTTTATTAATTGACTATCTGCAAAATGGTAAAACAATAAATTCAGATTACTATTGCAACCTTTTGGATCAATTAAATGTACAAATTCGAGAAAAACGTCCTGTCTTACAACACAAAAAAATAATTTTTCATCAAAACAACGCACCATCGCACATTGGGGGTTTCGATACCAAAAATGGGAATTAATTGAAAAATGAAATTTAGGAGAACCGAAAAAATTTTTATAGTCGGTAAAAGTACACAAAATTCCACATGACTAGCGCAAAAATTGTGTCTTTGACAAGTACCGTTGTGTCACTATATATGTTTGAAGTTGGAGTTATTTTACGTTTTCCTTGCGTGCGATATAAATGTAAATTATTGGTGTCTTAAAAATTAGTTTTGGGTGTTTTCTAAAGCGATAATTAAAAAAATAATAATGGAACCTTCATCCTCAGGTTAATAAGATTATTTTTGTGTTTTTTATTTTTATATTTGACTTGTGTTATTATTTGAAATTTAGTTTCGCTCGTAAGTCTTTAATTTAGAGGATTTCGAGAAATATGTCGACAAATAGTTGTGAATAAAGCCAAATTAAGTAAAAAAGTTTATTTTTTCTAAAACAATAAACTCTTTTAAAAGCATAGATGAAAAAGTTGTCTGCACTTTTTTGCACATTTTGAAATTAAATGGAAATACATTTTTCAACCCCTGGTACTATATCTCCCCAACTGTGCACAAATATTTATTACTTGGAGCAGAAATAATTAACCACGCTTTACTTCCAATTGGACAGTTGTCGGAAGAAGCGCAAGAAGCTAGAAACAAAGATTTTAAAAATTTTAGACAGCATTTTTTGCGAAAATGTTCTATGGAAAAGTCAAATGAAGAGATATTTAAAAGACTGTTAATTAACATACTTCGGATCCAGTTATATCAGAAATGAGAAATTAAAAGAGAAGAAACCCCACAATTTGCCTATGGAAGCAATTCAAATGGTGATATTTGTAGTAATTTTACTGACGATGATGATAATAATTGTTAAAAATCAGATCAAAAAGCAGATATTCATTCTGTTTTTTTTTTTTTGCAAATTAACTAATGGAAAACAAATAAAATGTGGACTAAAAAATATTTAAAATTTGATTGGTTTTATGTCTTTTAGTGAATTTGGCCGAAAAAAGTTAAAACTATAAACAGGGAAAGCTACTTCGAATTAATTCCCATTTGTGACATCAAAAACCCCACTGTGCATCGCACAAGAGTGTTTTATCAATGGCTAAAATCAACGAATTGAAGCACGAGTTGCTTGACCACCCACCTTATTATCCTGATTTAGCTCCCAGTGACTTTTGCTTGTTCCCAAATCTAAAAAAATCCTTGCTGGCAAGCGTTTTACCTCAAATTAAGATGCAATTACAGTTGTAAACCACTATTTTGAAGACCTCGAGGAAAACTATTTCAATCAAGGGATAGAATTGCTAGAAAAGCGTTGGACTAAGTGTATTGAAGTTTCAGGAGATTATATTGAAAAATAAAAATATTTTTGAAAAACTAACTATTCTCTTTCAGTGATAGGCTAAGAAGTTTCCGAACCGCCCTCGTATTTAAACTGATGCTAAATTTGACTTATTTTTATTCCAAAAACAAGTAAGTAAAATAGAAAGTCGGGCGGAGCCGACTATATCATACCCCAAACCACCCTTACTGAATTGTAAACATAAGTACTTGTGGGGGTATCATTGGTATAGGTTTGGGAGATAACCCGCATTTCCATATTTAAGAACATTAAGGTGTACATGTTTATGGGAGTTTTATCACAATCTGAACAGATATGTATGATACAAGGAGCTATATTTGATGTTGCACCTACAGAGCTAGCATACCACTAATATTGAGTCCATTATTAAAAAAAGTGAGTAAAGTAGAAAGTCGGGCGGGGACTACTATATCATACCCTAAAACACCCCCAGTGAATTAGTAAACACAAGTTAGGGAGATGAACCGCATTTCCTTATTTATGAAAATTAAGGAGTACATGTTTATTGCATTTTTATCACAATCTGAATTTAGGAGCTATACTTGGTTTTATACCTACAGAGCCATGTTAGGTTAGGTATAGTGGCAGCCCGATATATCAGGCTGTTTGGTGTTTGGTCGAAACTGGGTTTGAACCCACGACCCTGTGAGTGCAAGGCAGGCATGCTAACCTTTGCATCCCGGTGGCTCCCACCAACAAAGTTAGTAGGCCACTAATATTGAGTTCATTATTAAAACAACTGAGTAAAGTAGAAAGTCGGGCGGAGCCGACTATATCATACCCTAAACCACCCCTACTAAATTAGCAAATATAAGTATTTGTTGGGTACTATTGAAATAGGGTTAGGAGATAAAGCGAATTTCCATATTTAAGATAATTAAAAGGTACATGTTTATGGGAGTTTTATGCACAATCTGAACATAACAGGTTGGCTGATAAGTCCCCGGTCTAACAAAGAAAAACACATTTTTTTGTCAAAATTCGTTTTTATTATTCAACATAGTTCTCTTCAAGAGCGATACAACGATTATAACGACCTTCCAATTTGTTGATACCATTTTGGTAGTACTCCTTCGGTTTTGCCTCAAAATAGGCCTCAGTTTCGGCGATCACCTCTTCATTGCAGCCAAATTTTTTCCCTGCGGGCATCCTTTTGAGGTCTGAGAACAAGAAAAATTCGCTGGGGGCCAGATCTGGAGAATACGGTGGGTGGGGAAGCAATTCGAAGCCCAATTCATGAATTTTTGCCATCGTTCTCAATGACTTTTGGCACGATGCGTTGTCTTGGTGGAACAACACTTTTTTCTTCTTCATATGGGGCCGTTTTGCCGCGATTTCGACCTTCAAACGCTCCAAAAACGCCATATAATAGTCACTGTTAATGGGGTTTTCCCTTTTCAAGATAATCGATAAAAATTATTCCATGCGCATCCCAAAAAACAGAGGCCATTACTTTGCCAGCGGACTTTTGAGTCTTTCCACGCTTCGGAGACGGTTCACCGGTCGCTGTCCACTCAGCCGACTGTCAATTGGACTCAGGAGTGTAGTGATGGGCCATTTCATTTCATCCATTGTCACATATCGACGGAAAAACTGTATTACGAGTTAACAGCTGCAAACACCGCTCAGAATCATAAACACGTTGTTGTTTTGGTCAAATGTGAGCTCGCGCGGCACCCATTTTGCACAGAGCTTCCGCATATCCAAATATTGATGAATGATATGACCAACACGTTCTTTTGATATCTTTAAGGCATCAACTTCATTTTACGGTCATTCAAAATCATTTTGTGGATTTTTTTTGATGTTTTCGTCGGTACCCACCTCTTTCGGGCGTCCACTGCGTTCACCGTCCTCCGTGCTCATTTCACCACGCTTGAATTTGTATACCAATCAATTATTGTTGATCTCCCTAGGGCAGAGTCCGGAAACTCATTATCAAGCCACGTTTTTGCTTCCACCGTATTTTTTCCCTTCAGAAAACAGTATTTTATCAAAACACGAAATTCCTTTTTTTCCATTTTTTTCACAATAACAAAAGTTGCTTCACAAAAGACGCTCTATCTCACAAACTAATTGACTTACATACGTCAAATTTTGACTCGAATCATTTGAAGGTTGGTACTATATAAAAATAATATGCATTTAATACTAGCGACGCCATCTATGTATCAGACCGGGGACTTATCAGCCAACCTGTTATGTTCCGATTTGGCAAATAGTGCTATGAGTTCTTGCGGGCTTTGTGGAGAGTTTGACACCATTTTTTCCTTAATTGTCTTAGCATTTTCTTATAGACCACGAGACCTGCACTGTCTTTCTAGTTACGACATTTTGAATTAAATACCGTACGTATTTAGTTAACCAAAATTGGGGATCAAAAATACTTCATTTAGGACAATTTTTGATTTGTATTCCGACATTAATTTTCCCCATAAAATATTGGGGGTTTTGACCGCCTATTTTTTGGGACATATGACCGCGATGAGGGAGGACATAAAGCCAAAACTAAAATTGGGCGATGTGACCGCCCCAATGGAGGTCATAACGCCCAAAAATCATTTTGGGCGATATGTCCGGTCGCCAAAGAAGTATGTTTTCGGACTGACGTCACATTACGAGGGCGGTTCGGAAACTTCTTAGCCTATCAATGAAAGAGAATAGTTAGTTTTTCAAAAATATTTTTAGTTTTCAATATAATCTCCTAAAACTTCAATACACTTAGCCCAACGCTTTTCTAGCAATTCTGAACCTTGATTAAAAAAATTTTCCTCGAGGTCTTCAAAATAGTGGTTTACAACTGTAATTGCATCTTCATTTGAGGTAAAACGCTTGCCAGCCAGGATTTTTTTGTTTTTAGATTTGGGAACAAGTAAAAGTCACTGGGAGCTACATCAGGAGAATAAGGTGGGTGGTCAAGCAACTCGTACTTTAATTCGTTGATTTTAGCCATTGTTAAAACACTCTTGTGCGCTGGTCCGTTGTCTTGATGAAAAATTATTTTTTTGTGTTGTATGCCAGGACTTTTTTCTCGAATTTGTACATTTAATTGATCCAAAAGGTTGCATTAGTACTCGGAATTTATTGTTTTACCCTTTTGCAGATAGTCAATCAATAAAATACCTTTGAAGTCCCAAAAAACCGTTGCCATAACCTTACCAGCCGATTGAATTGTTTTTGCCTTCTTTGGGGCACTTCCTCCAGCTTCAGTCCATTGTTTGGATTGTTCTTTTGTCTTTGGAGTATAGTGGTGGATCCATGTCTCATCAACAGTTATGAAACGACGATTAAAATCCATTTTATGTCGCTTAAAACGATCCAAACAAGCTTGAGAAATGTTCATTCTTATGCGTTTTTGATCGACTGTTAACATATGCGGCACCCATCTTGCAGACAGCTTTTTCATCTGTAGCACTTTTATTCGTCCATCATTTAATACCATATCATGCACTTTGGCTACAATTTCTGTTCTTGTTGCTGTTTCTGGACGTCCACTACGTGGTTCACCTTGAATGCTTGTACAACCACGTTTAAATTCAGCAACCCAATTTTTTACTGTTGCATATGAAGGAGCACTTTCACCTAACACATTCACCATATCATTATGAATTTCTTGTCCCGATAAACCTTTTTTGTGTAAATATTTAATGACAGCACGCATTTCTAATGTTTCCATTGTAAAAAAATTGCGGATGTGTCTTTTTTGAACACCTGTTTCTATATGAAGGAGTTGCCAGATCGAAACAAAATTTAAGTTCATAGCAGAGATGGAAGTTTCCAAAACACTTAACTTTTTTCAGTTTATACCGCGCTTTTTGTGCTAGGCTAAGAAGTTTCCGATCTGCCCTCGTATTCCAGAATTAATTTTGGTATAACAATATACGCCTGTTCAAAGGTGGCCAATGTCTTAACGGATTTCAGGCCGGGAGAAATATCTTTGGAACGTGTTGTACTACTGACATGAAATAACCAGTATTGTAACCAGTATCGAAATGATCCGAATACATGTAAAATTCGTTGGAGATGATCGAAATTTGTTCTACTTGGTTGAGGATCCGAACTACTTTTTTAGTAGCCCTTTTTTTGCTATGATACTAAGGTATGTGTACAGTAACGAAATAAGTACATCTTACACACAAAAAATCTGATGCAATCACGAGATTAATTGATCCAATTAATTTTTTAATTGAAATGTCTTCAATCACAGAAATGATAGTATCAATTAAAAATTAGTTGAATGTCAATTAAAAAATTAATTGATCCAAATAAAAAATTAATTGATACTATTAATTTTTGTGATTGATTTTTGCTTCAATTAAAAAATTTTTAGATTCAATTAAAATTTTAATTGAATATTTGTTAAAACTCAATTAAAATTTTAATTGGAAAATTTTTCGTTAATTTTTTTTCTGTGTATATAACCAAATTTTAGGTCTACAAATGTTGGAAAAATATTCAGTTACTTTATCCTTTATCTACAGTATTGAAGACACGAAATTTTAGGTCTGTTAAAAAAAGTTCAGTTACTTGTCCCATTTGTCAAGGAATGTCACATTCACACTTTAATAAAATAATTTTCTAATTTTTTTCCTGTGAACATTTCAAGTATACTTCCAAATTCGGTTATATCCATTAAAAATTCAACATTCTGTAAACATCATCATAAGAAATATACAAACTAAAGGCAACCTGTTCAAATTTAAATTTCTTATCAAAAGAAAACTGAACGCCCCGATCATAGGGATGGTGGTGATTGGTGATGAGGAGTGTCTGTCATAGGAGATTCCCATTGATATGCCTCAAAACGTTTCATTTCATCAATGACAACCTTTTCCGAAAGTCATTCGATATAGGATTTTATGAGTTAGCTGTCTGGCCCACCAATGGTTTCGTTTCAGTTTTGTTATTCTTTTGCATTTCCAAGTATCCTTTTTTATCCAACGAAGACACATTTATGACTCTGACCTTAAGTATTTCTTGGGAATATAAACACAAAGAAAGTATCCTCTTAAAACTGTGTCGAATCGTAACGAAATTGAGGACAGACTGATAAAGAAAGACTACCACCACCACCACCAACGCTATGGAAAAAGTATCACTATGGTGTCATCTCACATCCTTCTATTTTCAATCGGTCATTACGAGCCTAGAGGGAGAAAAACTGTTCGTTATGGTGCACTGAGTTTGGGTATCAGTTATCGCAATTGTTGTAGACTTGGTGCATCAGTAGTTTTTCGATCTTTCCTCACAGTTATTACTATGCACTTGAAGCCACACGCATGACTTTATATGTTGCTACCTTCATTGCAACACTCACTTAAAGTACGTAGTTGAAAAATTTTATTAGAATTTGAAGAAATTATGTATTTACATTTTTATGGCAATTTCGAGAGAGGAATTTTTGAAGATATTTTAAAGGAAACCCCGAATGGTTTTAATCGTCCGTCACATGTTGAATATTTCATTTCAAATGAGAAATAAGATGGGAATTTATTTTTTAATATATGGGTCGTTACACCAAACGAAGAGTTTTCCTTTCGCAGGATCAAAATTTTAAACGAATTTTAGACATCTTTTGAAACCAAATAATAAATAATAATTTTCTATAGAAATAACATTTTGACAAAATTTTCTATAGAAATAAAATTTTGACAAAATTCTCTACAGAAATAAAAATTTGACAAAATTTTCTACAGAAATAAAACTTTGATAAAATTTGCTACAGAAAATAAAAAAAATAAAATTTTGACAAAATTTTCTATAGAAATAAAATGTTGACAAAATTTTCTATAGAAATAAAATTTTGACAAAATTTTCTATAGAAATAAAATTTCGAAAAAAATTCCAATAGAAATAATTTTTTTATTTCTATAGAAAATAAAATGTTGACAAAATTTTCTATAAAAATAACATTTTTAATAAATTTTCTATAGAAATAATATTTTGACAAAATTTTCTATAGAAATAAAATTTGGACAAAATTTTCTACAGAAAGAAAAAATTTGCAAAATTTTCTATATAGGTTAGGTTAGGTTAGGTGGCAGCCCGATGTATCAGGCTCACTTAGACTATTCAGTCCATTGTGATACCACATTGGTGAACTTCTCTCTTATCACTGAGTGCTGCCCGATTCCATGTTAAGCTCAATGACAAGGGACCTCCTTTTTATAGACGAGTCCGAACGGCGTAATGCTGGTCACATTCAGAAATGTGACCAGCATTACTGAGGTGGGATAATCCACCGTTGAAAAACTTTTCGGTGTTCGGTCGAAGCAGGAATCGAACCCACGACCTTGTGTATGCAAGGCGGGCATGCTAACCATTGCACCACGGTGGCTCCGCAAATTTTCTATATAAAAATTTTCTAATAAAATTTTGACAATATTTTCTATAGAAATAGAATTTTGACAAAATTTTCTATAGAAATAAAATTTTGACAAAATGTTTTATCTACATAAAATTTTGACAAAATTTTCTATAGAAATAAAATTTTGACTAAATTGTCTATAGAAATACAAAAATGTATTTCTATAGAAATAAAATGTTGAAAAAATTTTCTATAGAAATAAAATTTTGAAAAATTTTCTATAGAAATAAAATTTTGACAAAATGTTCTATAGAAATAAAATTTGGACAAAATTTTCTATAGAAATAAAATTTTGACAAAATTTTCTATAGAAATAAAATTTTGACAAAATTTTCTATAGAAATAAAATTTGGACAACATTTTCTATAGAATTAAAATTTTGACAAAATTTTCTATAGAAATAAAATTTTGACAAAATTTTCTATAGAAATAAAATTTGGACAACATTGTCTATAGAATTAAAATTTTGACAAAATTTTCTATAGAAATAAAATTTTGACAAAATTTTCTATAGATATAAAATTTTGACAAAATTTTCTATAGAAATAAAATTTTCTATAGAAATAAAATGTTGACAAAACTTTCTACAGAAAAAAAATTTTGACAAAATTTTGACAAAATTTTCTATAGAAACAATAGTTTGACAAAAATTTCTACAGAAATAAAATGTTGACAAAATTTTTTATAGAAATAAAATTTTGACAAAATTTTCTATAGAAATAAAATTTTGACAACATTTTCTATAGAAATAAAATTTTGACAAAATTTTCTATACAAATAAAATTTTGACAAAATTTTCTATGGAAATAAAATGTTGACAAAATTTTCTATAGAAATAAAATTTGATAAAATTTTCTATGGAAATAAAATTTGGACAAAATTTTCTATAGTAATAAAATTTTTACAAAATTTTCTATAGAAATAAAATTTTGACAAAATTTTCTATAGAAATAAAATTTTGACAAAATTTTCTATAGAAATAAAATTTTGACAAAATTTTCTATAGAAATAAAATTTTGACAAAATTTTCTATAGAAATAAAATTTTGACAAAATTTTCTGTAGAAATAAAATTTTGACAAAATTTTCTGTAGACATACAATTTGGACAAAATTTTCTATTGAAACAAAATTTTGACAAAATTTTCTATAGAAATAAAATTTGGACAACATTTTCTATAGAAATAAAATTTGGACAAAATTTTCTATAGAAATAAAATTTTGACAAAATTTTCTATAGAAATAAAAGTTTGGCAAAATTTTCTATAGAAATAAAAGTTTGGCAAAATTTTAAGTTTCATTTAAGTAAAGCGATTTTGTATTATAGGCTGGGAATTGAGAGCTTGGTTTTTACAAAACATATCAACAAAGTTCTCAGAAAACAGTTTACATTTTTTGTCACATGGAATATCCTATAACATATGCATTATTCAACACTTCAGCAATTCTCCAAGTGGATATGTTCTCAAATATGTTTCTTATTATTGTTTTTTGTTTTTGTGTACGGGTTTTTAAGCAATCTTTCCTCGCCCAAAATTATAAAGAGTAATACAGCTCTCATCAGTAGGGGGTCTATATTTGTCAATCGTATGTTAAAAACTATAGTTTTTTCCCTAATTTTAATTCTAAATCTTATTCTATACTTAGTTCAAAGTGGTTTTTCTCAATCTCATCTACTTTCATTGCCCTAGAAAAAATTTTTGATTATTAGTTATGTGTGTGTGTGTGCGTGTTTTATGAAATATTTCCAATTAAAAGAAAGAAAGGATAAAACTCAAAGGACATTTGTCTACCTAGGAGTTTTAGGGGTTGTTTTTTGTTTATAATAACATCAATAGGAAATACTATGTAGTCATAGTTTAAGGAATTACTTAGATCTGTTTGGGTTTAGTTAAAAATTCCATAAATTATAATCAGCGTTTAATGGGTTTTATCTATCTTTGTTTTTTAACTTGGGAGTTTTGTTGATTTTCCAACAAAAGAAAATAGGTTATATTTTTTCGTGGGCCTAAAATGGAATTTTTCTCGGTCAACAAAATTAGTTATACTAAGGATTTTTAACAAAAGTCATAATTTTTTTTAGTTAGATTAGAAATTAATTTCAAAACATAAAGTATTAAAAGTAATGGAAGGCTAAACTGGGCTAAGGGTGTGAAGATAAATTCGCGAGTTAAATTCGTGGTTTGTATCTTGGCTAAGCAAAATTCAAATTTGTGGAACGAATTTAACTTTGTGGGACGAATTTAACTTGTGGAACGCATTCCAAAACACATTTTTTTCTTAAAAAGAGGAAATTTAGTGGTGGAAAAACTGGCAAACACTGTCAATTATTTAATATGTAAGAATACCAAACATTCGTAGTTTTATATCGTAGAAAAATTGAGCTATAAGAGATAACTCTACAGTCGCATAAAACAGTCAGTATATCCTTATGTAATGGTGGTGAATTGACCAGACAAAATGCCAGTGGAACATACCGACGAGGACAAAAAACCAAAATTAAAAAATCAAAAGTCTCATGTACAGTATTTGAGATATAGCGTCACCAGATATCGGCTATATATAGCCCAGATATTGGATTGCCCATATCTGGGAAACCGTTTTTGGTGAATTGACCAGACAAAATGCCAGTGGAACATACCGACGAGGACAAAAAACCAAAATTAAAAAATCAAAAGTCTCATGTACAGTATTGGAGATATAGCGTCACCAGATATCGGCTATATATAGCCCAGATATTGGCTCGCCCATATCTGGGAAACCGTTTTTGGTGAATTGACCAGACAAAATGCCAGTGGAACATACCGACGAGGACAAAAAACCAAAATTAAAAAATCAAAAGTCTCATGTACAGTATTGGAGATATAGCGTCACCAGATATCGGCTATATATAGCCCAGATATTGGCTCGCCCATATCTGGGAAACCGTTTTTGGTGAATTGACCAGACAAAATGCCAGTGGAACATACCGACGAGGACAAAAAACCAAAATTAAAAAATCAAAAGTCTCATGTACAGTATTTGAGATATAGCGTCACCAGATATCGGCTATATATAGCCCAGATATTGGATTGCCCATATCTGGGAAACCGTTTTTGGTGAATTGACCAGACAAAATGCCAGTGGGACATACTGACGAGGATAAAAACCCAAAATTAAAAAATCAAAAGTCTCATGTACAGTATTTGAGATATAGCGTCACCAGATATCGGCTATATATAGCCCAGATATTGGATTGTCCATATCTGGGAAACCGTTTTTGGTGAATTGACCAGACAAAATGCCAGTGGAACATACCGACGAGGACAAAAAACCAAAATTAAAATATCAAAAGTCTCATGTACAGTATTTGAGATATAGCGTCACCAGATATCGGCTATATATAACCCAGATATTGGATCGCCCATATCTGGGCTATATATAGCCGATATCTGGTGACGCTATATCTCAAATACTGTACATGAGACTTTTGATATTTTAATTTTGGTTTTTTGTCCTCGTCGGTATGTTCCACTGGCATTTTGTCTGGTCAATTCACCAAAAACGGTTTCCCAGATATGGGCGAGCCAATATCTGGGCTATATATAGCCGATATCTGGTGACGCTATATCTCAAATACTGTACATGAGACTTTTGATTTTGTAATTTTGGTTTTTTGTCCTCGTCGGTATGTTCCACTGGCATTTCGTCTGGTCAATTCACCAAAAACGGTTTCCCAGATATGGGCGAGCCAATATCTGGGCTATATATAGCCGATATCTGGTGACGCTATATCTCAAATACTGTACATGAGACTTTTGATTTTTTAATTTTGGTTTTTTGTCCTCGTCGGTATGTTCCACTGGCATTTTGTCTGGTCAATTCACCAAAAACGGTTTCCCAGATATGGGCAATCCAATATCTGGGCTATATATAGCCGATATCTGGTGACGCTATATCTCAAATACTGTACATGAGACTTTTGATTTTTTAATTTTGGTTTTTTGTCCTCGTCGGTATGTTCCACTGGCATTTTGTCTGGTCAATTCACCACCATTACATAAGGATATACTGACTGTTTTATGCGACTGTAGAGTTATCTCTTATAGCTCAATTTTTCTACGATATAAAACTACGAATGTTTGGTATTCTTACATATTAAATAATTGACAGTGTTTGCCAGTTTTTCCACCACTAAATTTCCTCTTTTTAAGAATAAAATGTGTTTTGGAATGCGTTCCACAAGTTAAATTCGTCCCACAAAGTTAAATTCGTTCCACAAATTTGAATTTTGCTTAGCCAAGACACAAACCACGAATTTAACTCGCGAATTTATCTTCACACCCTTAACTGGGCTGTATTTAACTTTAGACTGGCAGAAATGCACATGATACGAAATTGTTTAGATTGGTTTTGGTTAAGTTGAAAAAAGGATCAATGATATCCTCTTTTATGTCAGCTGACATACATCTACTATATTTGGCAAAAAATAGTAAGGAATTCTTCGTATTGGTTATTTCAACAAGCAACACTATAAGAATGTTATGAATCGTTTGCGTGAATTCATTCGTAAAACGAAGCCACAACGCCGCCTCCAAGTGCGGAGTCGACTTCGGGTAATGTTATGGTAATTCTATGGTGAAAGCTTCCTTGTTTGCGATATGAATTGATGTGTCCAAGAGATAACTAATTTTTAAAATTTGAATAGTCCACCGACAAGCATCTCAGGAGTTTAGGGGTCTAAAAGTATATTTAAAATTTTAGGCCAATAAATTCAAATAGGACACATGTACCAACAATCTTCACCAGTAACATAGTATTAGAAATCAAACGAAACTAAAAAAAATAGTTTCCTTTTAGACACACCAAAAAGGAAACTATTTTGCAAAAATTTTCTCTCCATTTAATTTTCAATTTTCTATATATAAAAATACAATTTTGAGAAAATTTTCTATAGAATTAAAATTTTGAGAAATTTTTCTGTAGATATGAGAAATTTTTCTATGAGATAATTTTCTATAGAAACACAATTTTGAGAAAATTTTCTATGGAAATAAAATTTTAAGAAATTTTCTAAAGAAATAAGATGTTGAGAAAATTTTCTATAGAAATAAAATTTTGAGATAATTTTCTATAAAATTAAAATATTGAGAATTTTTTCTATAGAATTAAAATTTTGAGAGAATTTTCTATAGAAATACAATTTTGAGAAAATTTTCTATAGAATTAAAATTTTGAGAATTTTTTCTATAGAAATAAAATTTTGAGATAATTTTCTATAGAATTAAAATATTGAGAATTTTTTCTATAGAATTAAAATTTTGAAAAATTTTTCTATAGAAATAAAATTTTGAGATAATTTTCTATAGAAATAAAATTTTGAGAAAATTTTTGGTAAAATTTTCTTCATATTTTGATAGATTATTTTTGACACGTGTGGCAACCGTGCTCTTAAGCAAATCGGAAGATGCATTTATACGTATGTGCTATATCACAAAATTGTCCAGCAAGAACTATCTTAGAAGTTGACTTCGACATAGTTTTCGTTGTTCCATTGAAGAAATTAATGAAATATAAATATTTTTTTTTTAATTTTGGTTATGCCGGAATCGAGCCAAATTTGTAAGACTCCGGCTTCGACTCGAGCAAAATCTTCAGACTCCGGCTCCGGCTCCGTGGTGTCGCCTGCTTTTGACGTAGCCACCGAAGAGAAAATGACGATTTTTCGATGGAGCTGTGACTGTTAATTTTACAACATTTGAACAATTTATTCATTAAAAATTTAATATATCTATTTTCCGTTTTGTCTTACGTAATACGAGGGTTGCCTTTTTTATTTCGGGATTGGGTGAACCTAGTGTTGCAATCTGCCAACTGACAGTTCTATCGTAAAATTTGATATTTTTGAGGTTATATTTATTAAATTAAACAAGTAAGGAAAGTCTAAAGTCTGGCGGGGCCGACTATATTATACCCTGCACCACTTAGTAGATCTAAATTTTCGATACCATATCACATTCGTCAAACGTGTTGGGGGCTATATATAAAGGTTTGTCCCAAATACATACATTTAAATATCACTCGATCTGGACAGAATTTGATAGACTTCTACAAAATCATCAATCATCAAAATTTAAGTCGGCTAATGCACTAGGTTGGAACACAATGTTAGTAAAAAAATATGGGAAACATTTAAATCTGAAGCAATTGTAAGGAAACTTCGCAAAAGTTTATTTATGATTTATCGCTCTATATATATGTATTAGAAGTTTAGGAAAATTAGAGTAATTTTTACAACTTTTCGACTAAGCAGTGGCGATTTAACAAGGAAAATGTTGGTATTTTGACCATTTTTGTCGAAATCAGAAAAACATATATATGGGAGCTATATCTAAATCTGAACCGATGTCAACCAAATTTGGCACGCATATCTACAATGCTAATTCTACTCCCTGTGCAAAATTTCAACTAAATCGGAGTTAAAAATTGGCCTCTGTGGTCATATGAGTGTAAATCGGGCGAAAGCTATATATGGGAGATATATCCAAATCTGAACCGATTTCAACCAAATTTGGCACGCATAGTAACAATACTAATTCTACTCCCTATGCAAAATTTCAACTAACTCCGAGCAAAAAATTGGCCTCTGTGGGCAATTGAGTGTAAATCGGGCGAAAGCTATATATGGGAGCTATATCTAAATCTGAACCGATTTGGCTGATATTTTGCAAGTTTTTCGAGACTCATAAAATATTCTGATGTACGGAATTTGAGGAAGATCGGTTGATATACACGCCAATTATGACCAGATCGGTGAAAAATATATATGGCAGCTATATCTAAATCTGAACCGATTTTTTCCAAAGTCAATAGGGATCGTCTTTGAGTCGAAACAGGACCCTATACCAAATTTTAGGACAATCGGACTAAAACTGCGAGCTGTACTTTGCACACAAAAATACATCAACAGACAGACAGACGGACATCGCTAAATCGACTCAGAATTTAATTCCAAACCGATCCGTATACTAAATGGTTGGTCTGTTATTACTCCTTCTTGGCGTTACATACAAATGCACAAACTTATTATACCCTGTGCCACAGTAGTGGTGAAGGGTACAAAAAGACAGATAAAATACGTATATAATTGAGTTTGACAAAATTTTCTATCGAAATAAAGTTTTGACAACATTTTTTATATACATAAAGTTTTGACAAAATTTTCTATAGAAATTAAATTTTAACAAAATTTTCTATATAAATAAAATTTTAACAAAATTTTCTATAGAAATAAAAATTTGACAAAATTTTCTATAGAAATAAAAATTTGACAACATTTTTTATAAAAATAATATTGGTAGATTATATTTGGCTCGAGTGGCAACCATGTTAACCATGTTATGAACCGATATGGACAAATTTTTGTGTGATTGGGGATCGGCTATACGGTTTATATGGGGACTATATATAATTATGGACCGATATGGACCAATTCTGGCACGGTTGTTAGAGACCACATACTAACACCAAGTACCAAATTTCAGACGGATCGGATCAAATTTGCTTCTCTTTGAGGCTCCGCAAGCCAAATCTGGGGATCGGTTTATATAGGGGCTATGTATAATTATGGACCGATGTGGTCCATAATTTTTGCATGGTTGTTAGAGACCATATGCCAACACCATGTACCAAATTTCAGCCGGATCGGATAAAGCATGCTTCTCTTAGAAGCTCCGCAAGCCAAATCTGAGGGTCCGTTTATATGGGGGCTATACCTAAAAGTGGACCGATATGGCCCAATTGCAATACCATCCGACCTACATCAATAACAACTATGTACTTGTGCCAAGTTTCAAGTCGATAGCTTGTTTCGTTCGGAAGTTAGCGTGATTTCAACAGACGGACGGACGGACATGCTTAGATCGACTCAGAATTTCACCACGACCCAGAATATATATATACTTTATGGGGTCTTAGAGCAATATTTCGATGTGTTACAAACGGAATGACAAAGTTAATAAAGCGTGATACGGTCAAAATTTGGTCAATATAAACTTGACGTATTTCTTTCAATTTTGCATTTAAAAAACCTGAACACCCCTCATTTTGAAAGTGTGTGTGTGTGTAGAATGTTGCTCCTATTTTGATTTTGGAATTCACTCTTCAGTTGTCAAAATGCCGTCCAAGCAAGAAGAGCAGCGTGTTAAAATTTTGCTCGCGCATCGCGAAAATCCGAGCTACTCGCACGCAAAGCTGGCAAAATCGCTAAAAGTTGCCAAATCAACCGTTACAAATGTAATTAAAGTGTTTGGGGAACGTTTGTCGACAGCCAGGAAGTCTGGATCGGGGGGAAATCGAAAACCGGAAGCCGCTGAGACGACAGAGAGAGTTACCGGTAGTTTCAAGCGAAATCCTAACCTCTCTCTCCGAGATGCCGCAAATAAGCTGGGTGTATCGTCTACAACCGTGCATTGAGCCAAAAAACGAGCCGGACTATCGACTTACAAGAAGGTAATGACTGATAAACAAAATACGACAGCCAAAGCGCGATCCCGGAGGCTGTACACGACGATGCTGACGAAGTTTGACTGTGTGGTAATGGACGACGAAAACTACGTCAAAGCCGACTACAAGCAGCTTCCGGGACAGGAGTTTTATACGGCAAAAGGAAGGGGAAAGGTAGCAGATATTTTCAAGCACATAAAACTGTCAAAGTTCGCAAAGAAATATCTGGTTTGGCAAGCCATCTGTACCTGTGGCTTGAAAAGCAGCATTTTCATAGCTTCCGGGACTGCAACCAAGAAATTTACGTGAAAGAGTGTTTGAATAAACGTCTGCTGCCTTTCCTGAAGAAACACGGTTGTTCCGTACTGTTTTGGCCGGATTTGGCATTTTGCCATTACGGTAAAAAGGCCATGGAGTGGTACGCCGCCAAATATGTGCAGGTGGTTCCCAAGGACAAGAACCCTCCCAACACGCCAGAGCTCCGCCCAATTGAGAAATACTGGGCTATTGTCAAGCGGAACCTACACCCAGAGAAATGATTGGTTGGAATTCGATTACGACAACTATTTGATAGTGGAGACTCACAGTTTTTAATTGTGGGGAATAATTGTTAGTTATTTCTTTTGTTAGATAGTTTATATAACCAATATAATAGCGGTGTGAACGAAAGTTGGTACACACGACCAAGTATTGGTCGTTATTTATATATTGAAGTAAGCAACCATTTCAATTTATTGCACCCCGTTGTGCTAACTGACTTCTTTTGCCAATATGCTTCCATGCCCAACTGAAGGTCTGTTTAACAACTAAGTTGGTTGTGTTAACAGATTTGATATTTATAAAGGGAATTGGTTGCTATGGACTACATATACATATATAACAACAAATATATTGTGTTTTGCCTAATTAATTATCAACTTTAAATTCTTTAAATTTCAATTCAATATTTTGATGACGTTTACTCAAATTTAGAGAACATTCTGTCCATAAAGGATTGGTGTGAGTTATACATATACAGTGAATGGAAGACACAAACGGTCGTCTAACTTTTGTCCACATTTGGCAGGTGTCCACACAGAAAAAAATATCACCAAAATATTTCCAATTAAAAAGTTAATTGAAGTTGAAAATTTTTTCAATTAATAAATTAATTGATACAATTAACTTTTTAATCATGATAGAAACATTAAGTTAATTAAGTCAATGATTGAAATTTTTAAAATGTTTAATTAAAAAATTAATTGATACAATTAACTTTTTAATCAAATTCGGAAGACTAATTCAGTTAAAAAAGTGCTGATTTTTTTTTTACTTTTTTAATTAAAAATGTATTTCAAACAATCATTTGTTAATCCAAATAAAAACTCTAAGCCAATCTAACTAAATAATTAAAAATAGTTACCTTTTTAAAAATAGTTACCTTAATAAATTAATTGCGTTTTGCAATCAACATCAATTAAATTTTTAATTGAATCAATTAAAAAATTAATTGAATTTTGCTGAAAAAATCAATTAATTTTTTAATCAAGAATTTTTTCTATGCCCAATTAAAACTGTGATTGATACTATCATTTTCGTGATTGAAGACATTTCAATTAAAAAATTAATTGGATCAATTAATTTGGTGATTGAATCAGAGAAAAATTTTTTTGTGTGCAGTTAGAAAACCGTCCACGTTTAGTAGGTGCGCGTTTTCATAGTGGCCAAGTCTGAGAGATTTTTTGTATATTTTTAAATTGGGTAGCTGTATTCTTAAGTGGTAAGTAATTTAAACATCAAATTAAGTTAATACTCCTCACTCTTTACCTTTTTCCCTCTTGGGATATCCCAACAAATGTGACGACTTCCGATGTAACGACAACATTTCATGATCCATGCCTGAGTTCAGAGTCGCTGAAAATCGATCCGGTAATTATAAATACCGCAACTGAAACATTTCCATTCAGTTCTAAGCTCTGTAGGTGTTTCGGATACATTGGATTTACTTCTGCGACACAAGCCGAATGGTATATGTAATCATGCAAGGCGTGTACTTTTAGACAAATTTTGCCATCAGACCGCGATCATGCCAAATTGGATATTAACGCAAAAATTTCGTTATGTATTTTTTTCTTTCAGGCTTTAAAAGCAAAATGTTTTGAGAACTGTCCACCAATAAGATTTATGAAATCGGAGATAACAAGTTTAGAAGATTTCTTATAGGCCGAGGACCTCCTTGCGCCTGAAAATTATGCAGATTGGTTTGCAAACATCGCAACTAGCTATTTTGTGAAGTTTCTTTCCCAGTTCAAAAATATTGTACAGATGACGAATTTTTATTAGCTCAATAATCAATACAAAAAATATTAATATGTAATAAAATTAAATATAAATTAAACTTAATTCAAAGGAAGGTTTCTTAATTTCATAAGGTTGTCCGAAAAAATAATTAGTTGTTCTAACAAACGAATGAAATTTTATTGGTTGGGATTGAGTGTTAGTGTGCTCAAATTTTAGTTATCCAAACAATTTATGTATTGTTGTGCCAGACAAGAATTGGTTGCTCTTACAAATATTGTCGGTTATATTCTGATGGTAGATGGCACCAAATAAATCGGTTGGCAAAAAAATTGGTTGGCACAACAAATTTGTTTTCTGTGTGTAAAGAAGACCAAAAAAACTACTAAGGACGAGCAGCAGTTCAAGGCAAACTGGCTTTCTGCGGCGAAGAAGGTGGACAAGGTGGCTGTACAAAATCTGATGGCAGGTGTCAAGCGTGAGGCCCGGCAATTCGGATTTGGAAAAGCGAAAGCCTACACCCAGAGAAATGATTGGTTGGAATTCGATTACGACAACAATTTGATAGTGGAGACTCACAATTATATATAAATATAATAGTGATGTGACCGAAAGTTGGTACACACGACCAAGTATTGGTCGTTATTTATATATTGAAGTAAGCAACCATTTCAATTTATTACACCCCGTTGTGCTAACTGACTTCTTTTGCCAATATGCTTCCATGCCCAACTGAAGGTCTGTTTAACAACTAATTTGGTTGTGTTAACTGATGTGATAGTTATAAAGGGAATTGGTTGCTATGGACTACATATACATATATAACAACAAATATATTGTGTTTTGCCTAATTAATTATCAACTTTAAATTCTTTAAATTTCAATTCAATATTTTGATGACGTTTACTCGAATTTAGAGAATATGTCCATAAAGGATTGCTGTGAGTTATATATATACAGTGAATGGAAGACACAAACGGTCGTCTAACTTTTGTCTACATTTGGCAGGTGTCCAGTTAGAAAACCGTCCACGTTTGTAGGTGCCGGTTTTCAGAGTGACCAAGTCTGAGAGTTTTTTTATACCCACCACCATAGGATGGGGGGTATATTAACTTTGTCATTCCGTTTGTAACACATCGAAATATTGCTCTAAGACCCCATAAAGTATATATATTCTGGGTCGTGGTGAAATTCTGAGTCGATCTGAGCATGTCCGTCCGTCCGTCCGTCCGTCCGTCTGTTGAAATCACGCTAACTTCCGAACGAAACAAGCTATCGACTTGAAACTTGGCACAAGTAGTTGTTATTGATGTAGGTCGGATGGTATTGCAAATGGGCCATATCGGTCCACTTTTACGTATAGCCCCCATATAAACGGACCCCAAAATTTGGCTTGCGAGGCCTCTAAGAGAAGCAAATTTCATCCGATCCGGCTGAAATTTGGTACATGGTGTTAGTATATGGTTTCTAACAACCATGCAAAAATTGGTCCACATCGGTCCATAATTATATATAGCCCCCATATAAACCGATCCCCCGATTTGGCTTGCGAGGCCCCTAAGAGAAGCAAATTTCATCCGATCCGGCTGAAATTTGGTACATGGTGTCAATATATGGTCTCTAACAACCATGCAAAAATTGGTCCACATCGGTCCATAATTATATATAGCCCCCATATAAACCGATCCCCCGATTTGGCTTGCGAGGCCTCTAAGAGAAGCAAATTTCATCCGATCCGGCTGAAATTTGGTACATGGTGTTAGTATATGGTCTCTAACAACCATGCAAAAATTGGTCCACATCGGTCCATAATTATATATAGCCCCCATATAAACCGATCCCCCGATTTGGCTTGCGAGGCCGCTAAGAGAAGCAAATTTCATCCGATCCGGCTGAAATTTTGTACGTGATGTTAGTATATGGTCTATAACAACCATGCAAAAATTGGTCCACATCGGTTCATAATTATATATAGCCCCCATATAAACCGATCACCAGATTTGACTTCCGGAACCTCTTGGAAGACCAAAATTCATCTGATTCAGTTGAAATTTGGTATGTGGTGTTAATATATGGCCTCAAACTCCCATGCAAAAATTGGTCGATATCGGTCCATAATTATATATAGGCCCCATATAAACCGATCCCCAGATTTGACCTCCAGAGCCCCTGGAAGAGCAAAATTCTTGCCATTCGGTTGAAATTTGGTACGTGATGTTAGTATATGGTATCCAACAACCATGCAGGAATTGGTTCCTATCAGTCCATAATTATATATAGCTCCCATATAAACCGATGCCCAGATTTGACCTCCGGTGCCTTTTGGAGAAGCAAAATTCATCCGATCTGCTTGAAATTTGGTACGTGGTGGTAGTATATATTCAACAACCATGCCAAAAGTGGTCCATATCAGTCCATAATCGTACATAGCCCCATATAAACCTATCCCGAGATTTGGTTTTGGAACCTCTTGGAGGAGCAAATTTCATCCGAGTGAGTTGAAATTTGGTACATTGTGCTAGTATATGGTCGTTAACAACCATGCCTAACTAGGTCCATATCGGTCTATAGTTATATATGGCCCTCAGATAAATCGATCCCCAATCACACAAAAAGTGGTCCATATCAAGTTCATAATTGTATACAGCCCCCATATAAGCGACCCCCATATTTCAATTCTGGCTCTCTACGTACAAAAAGTCCATATCGATTCGTAATTATTTGTAGACTTAACTATACATAACTTTTTTGTCTAACATATACCATGTATGGACTAAATCACAGTCTTTCGTAGAAGTTTCTACGCAATCCATGGTGGTGGGTACATAAGATTCGGCCTGGCCGAACTTGCGGCCGTATGTACTTGTTGTATATTTTTAAATTGGGTAGCTGTATTCTTAAGTTGTAAGTAACTTAAACATCAAATTAAATTAATACTCCTCACTCTTTACCTTCTTCCCTCTAGGGATATCTCAACAAATGTGACGACTTCCGATGTAACGACAACATTTCATGATCCATGCCTGAGTTCAGTCACGCTGAAAATCGATCCGGTAATTATAAGTACCGCAACTGAAACATTTCCATTCAGTTCTAAGCTCTGTAGGTGTTTCGGATACATTGGCTTCACTTCTGCGATTAAAACCGAATGACCATTACACCATGATCATGCCAAATTGGATATTAACGCAAAAATTTAGGTATTTTTTCTTTCAGGCTTTAAGTTAGGTATTTTTTCTTTCAGGCTTTAAAAGCAAAATATTTTGAGAACTGCCCTCCAATAAGATTTATGAAATCGAAGATTACAAGTTTAGAAGAATTCTTATTGGCCGAGGGCCTCCTTGGGCCTCAAAATTATGCAGATTGGTTTGCAAACATCGCAACTATCTATTTTGTGAAGTTTCTTTTCCAGTTCAAAAACGTTCTACAGATGACGATTTTTTATTAGCTCAATAATCAATACAAGAAATATTAATATGTAATAAAATTAAATATAAATTAAACTTAATTCAAAGGATGGTTTCTTAATTTCATAAGGTTGTCCGAAAAAATAATTAGTTGTTTTAACAAACGAATGAAATTTTATTGGTTGGGATTACCAATTAGGGTGTTAATGTGCTCAAATTTTAGTTATCCAAACAATTTATGTATTGTTGTGCCAGACAAGAATTGGTTGCTCTAACAAATATTGTCGGTTATATTCTGATGGTAGATGGGACCAAATAAATCGGTTGGCAAAAAAATTGGTTGGCACAACAAATTTGTTTTCTGTGTGTAACTGAATATTTTTCCTGAATTTTATACTAATTGAACTTGAAAAAGAAATTTAATTTGGTTAAAAAAAAAAACGATTTCACCGATTTACACGCGTTTTCCCTTGACCAAATTTTGACCGTATCACCCTTTATAAATAAATAAAAATTTAAAAAAAATGTCAAGTGTCAAAGTATAAAAGCGAAATAACATACAATTCAAATTAACACTTCCTTTGGGAAAGAAGTTAGTAAAACTCTACTATTCTTTCAATCCATCTCCAGTCTTTTCCGTATTCATCGGGGTCCTCCGCCTCCCAGTTGTCAATAAATAATAAACTACGAAGCACCAATTACGAATACGAGAGGAATTGGCGAAAATTGCATGACGATCGTTAACCTATCCACATAGTATTTTTATTTTCTTAAAATGTTTTGTTTTTACCACAACATTCGTAACAAATGTCGGATTTTGCTACATCCTCCTCACATCGAAAGCTGGGGGAAGGGAGGGAGATGGTTATTTACCACATCTACTCAAATCGTTGACCTGTTTGTTTTTAAACGTTCTTTTGAATATTTTGTTTTGGTCTTTATATTCCACACTTGGTTATTATTATTATTTGTCCACTTAAAAGCAGATAGATTCCCTTGCCTTGAAAAGATGTTTTGGTTTGGTTGAATTGGCCATAGCTGCTTCTTGGATAGAGCCTGCTGGTTGCGTGTTTGCCTCTTTGACGTTGATGCATTTAATGACGTGTCTGTTTCATTGTGGCGGCACAACAAGTGCACACAACATAGAATCAGCACTTTTATCATACTGTCTGATGCACTTTGGCTAAGAAGAATTGGAATGGTTAGCTGATGCATTGGAGTTATCGTTCCCCCCCTGTCTCTTCTCTCCCTCTGTGTGCATCAGAAACGGTGTATTTCACCAGCATGATTGTGTCTGGCATTGACTGGGCTTGCAAATAGTTTGAGGAGCATCTGTTCCATGTTTAGTGTTTTTACGATGTTGCCCTATTAAGAGCCCCGGTCGGTGGCTAGCGTGCGTGGTTCAAGCATACTTGTTGCATTGACCATGTGCAACACACATGCGCATCAGAAGACACAAGTATAAGCAAGCAACACACATGTCGGCCAGCCAAATAATGAGCCCCAGCAGCCACTTAAAACATATTGCACAAAAATTTGCTATTTACTGCACTCCATTTGTGTAAGTCGAAAACAAAGCTTTAATCACCGTCCTCATATCAGAAACATTACAGAAAAGGGGTAAATATCGTCTATCTGTCTGTCTGTCCGTTCGATGGTCGTCTGGTCGTAATAATGTTTTTATTATTATTTCGAATATTAAATACAAATACCAACTGCTTTTGCTTTATTAAATGGACTATGGGTTTTGTGAGAGAGATGGTATTTTGGAAGCGGCAATGAAACACATGCCATACTAGAAATAGGAAATTATTTCATTACATGCTATTCCAATTGGATGGGACTGTCGGAAAACATTTTCTTAAGAATTTTTATAATAAATTTTACTATTGCAAGGCAGTACCCTGTAGACAGGGTGGCTGATATGTAATACAACATAGTAAATTGCTACACGCAAAGAAAAAAACGCTTAGAAATCATAGTTTAGTTTTTTTTTATTTTGTTAGAGTTTTTTGAATTACTTCGAAAATTTCAAACTTTTATCACCAAAAAAAAGTTGTTATAAAATTTTTATTTTTCTAGTAAAATAAAATAATTTTTCTTCCAAAGCCACAGTACATTTGACTTCTTTCAGAGAAGTCAAATTTTTAATGCAATTGTACAAAAGAGATTTATGATTTTTCAGGCGATACATATGTATTCGAGATATAGAACAATTAGAGTAATATTTACAATTTTTGCTACTCAGCAGTGACGATTTTACGAGGATATTGGTTAGATCTCGCCAAGATATGTGGTCAAGTGTGGGTTGTGATATATTATTTGGTCTAGTTAAAACTCATCCGTTCTGTGGAAATTTTGGCATTGCAGTGTGTAGGATATGGCTAAGTGTGAGAATTTTGGCCATATTTGTATTCTCTGAGGAAACTATCCAGTCAATTGGAGGAAAAGGGAGCTATATACAATCTGAACCAATTTTGACTAAATTTGACATGCATAGTTAGAATAATAATTCTGCTATCTATGCGAAATTTCACGTAAATGGGAGTATAACTTTGGCCCCCTGGTCATATGAGTGCAAATCGGACGGGAGATATATATGGGAGCCATATCTAAATCTGAACCGATTTCAACCAATTTGCCACAATTACCTATACTACTAAATGTACTCCTTGTGTGAAATTTGAAGCAAATCACGGCAAAACCCTGGATTTTGAGGCCATATAAGTTCAAATCGGACGAAATATATATATGGGAGCTATATCTAAATCTGAATCGATTTTGACCATATTTGGCACATACAATAGTGTCGTTAAAAGTACCGCTTGTGCAAAATTTGAAGTAAGTCATGGCAAAACTCTGGCTTTTGAGACCATATAAGTCCAAATCGGGCGAAAGATATATATGTGAGCTATATCTAAATCTGAACCGATTTTAACAAAATTTGACACACTTAACGATACTATTAAACTTACCCCTTGTGCAAAATTTGAAGCAAATCACGACAAAACTCTGGCTTTTGAGGCCATATAAATTCAAATCGGACGAAAGATATATATGGGAGCTATATCTAAATTTGAACCGATTTCAATCAAAATTACCAAGCATTGGTAGAATGTCAATTCTACCCTCTGTGCAAAATTTCACGAAGATCGGTAGTAAACTTTGGCCTCTGTGGTCATACGAGTCTAAATCGGACGAAAGATATATATGGGAGCTATATCTAAATCTGAACCGATTTGGCTGATATTTTGCTAGATTTTTGAGATTCATAAAATATTTGGATGTACGGTATTTTAAGAAAATCGGTGGATAAACACGCTAACTATGACCAAATCGGGGATAAATATATATGGCAGCTATATCTAAATCTGAACCGATTTTTTCCAAAACCAATAGCGATTGTCTCTGTCCCAAGAAACGGCCCTATGCCAAATTTGAGGACGATCGGACTTAAATTGCGAGCTGTACTAAATCGACTCAGAATTTAATTCTAAGCCGATCGGTATACTAAAAGATGGTTCTATGACCACTATTTCTTGGCGTTACATACAAATGCACAAACTTATTATACCCTGTACCACAGTAGTGGTGAAGGGTATAAATATTGTATACATACCTATGCATAAATAAAATTTTCTACACATGAGATTATATGAATATTTTTTTTTTTAAGTTGAACCCCCCCGAATTAAAATCCTGGCTACGGCCTTGTGTGCTTGCTTGTAAGCAAATTTTAATTTTTCGTTTTTTTTCAGAATTTTTCTTCATATTCTATCAAAGTCTTTTAAAAACGAGTCAAAGACAACTTTATTTCCCAAATTCAGACTCGACTTCCAGTAGAAATTATGCAATGTTTCAAGTAAGAAAACGTCTTTAAAATAAAGTGTTGAAAAACATGTTCTATTTTTGAACGATTTTTTGCTATGTAGTCAAGATGCAAAACGACAACAAATTTAAAGACAATTTCATTAATTTTAAAGAATTTTTATGAATTAATAAAGTCAAGTTGACCTAGGTCCAAAAATCTTTCCTTTAATGTAATGATACCCATTTTGAAGACAGACAAATCACTTAATTATAAGGATAATACGACTTTATTGAAAAGTTTATCGACTTTTGGACAAGGAAAAAAACTTTATATTAGAGAAATGCGTCTTCTAGGCTAAGCAAAAATTGCATTCGTATTTTAAGGACATGAAATCTTTGGTCTCACGACAATATTTTTTTCAGTGTAGGGACGTAGGGGCACAATGTAGGGACTTTTTCACTCAACACAATTTTGGTGGCTCTAGAGGAGGAAATTAGAAGCCGGCAGGCTTGATCTTTAACAATGAGTGGTGACATCGGTTACCACTCGTGCCAATAAAATCTACCAAAATTTTGAAGAAAATCTTACCACAAATCTACTAAACAAATATTTCTATAGAAAATTTTGTCAACATATTATTTCTATAGAAAATTTTGTCAAAATTTTATTTCTATAGAAAATGTTGTCAAAATTTTATTTCTATAGAAAATTTTGTCAAAATTTTATTTTTTAAAAATTTCATTTTCATAGAAAGATTTTTAAACATTTTTATTTCTGTTGTTTTTGATTTCAGCTTAAAACCATGCATTGACTAAACTACAAGTGTAGCTTAACAAACAGAGGAAAATGTTTGTCAAATTTATTTGGGCAAAGCCCTATAGACTGCAAGATTGTTGGATGGACGCACGTTTCGGAATTACCACAATCCTCATCAGCATCCTCTACTTGCAGCAAAACTATCAACCAATTATCAGAATAAATTCAGGCAGTTCACTAAACCCAACAGTGAACCACACTTGAACCTTCCGAAAACAAGGTTTACATGATAGCCGGCATCAGAGAACTGCAAGCGGTGGCTTTTTTCCTTACTGCAATCTTACCCACAAATTGTCGGTGGCAGTGGGTAACACACCAATTACCATGCGATCTTTTACATTGATACAAATGCGAGAATAAAAACACCATTAGTATGTAACAATGTTCGTATGCAGTGTTTTGCAATCTCACACCAATCGACATCATAGAATGCGCGGTAGTATACATATATTAAGTGTGATTGCATTGAATATGGGCGTCATTCAATGTCGACAACATTTAAGTTTTTAAACAGATTTGGCGATTTATTCATAGTAGTTCTGGTCCTTTAGTAAGAAAGCTAGACATGAGGAATTTGCGATTCAATAACATTTTTTAGAAATGTTGAAAATTTTAATGCACCTAAATTAAAATTTATTTTGGGAAAATTATATAAAATTGATTTAAAATGGAAACTATTAACGTTTTCCTAAAAAATATGTTTCATTTATACATAACTATGATTTGTAGACGTTGAGAGATTAACACGTTTAAAGACAAGCCAGTGATGGGATTAATATATATTTTACAAAACTTGTCCGGCCCGGCATATGCCGAAATAAATTCGTAAAAACATATGCCGAAATAAATTCGTAAAAAACAAATCATCGATTTGAGTGCAGGAAACCTTAAACCTTTTTTCGGAAGGTTCAAGTGTCAACATTTTTTGTCAAAATTTTATTTCTATAGAAAATTTTGTCAAAATTTTATTTCTATAGAAAATTTTGTCAAAATTTTATTTCTATAGAAAATTTTGTCAAAATTTTATTTCTATAAAAATTTTGTAAAAGTTTTATTTCTATCGAAAATTTGGTCAAAATTTTATTTCAAAAAAATTTTGTCAAAAATTTTATTTCTATAGAAAATTTTGTCAAAATTTTTTTTTTATTTCTATAAAAAATTTTGTCAAAATTTTATTTCTATAGAAAATTTTGTCCAAATTTTATTTCTATAGAAAATTTTGTCAAAGTTTTATTTCTCTAGAATATTTAGTCAAAATTTAATTCTATAGAAAATTTGATCAAAATATTATTTCTATAGAAAATTTGATCAAAATATTATTTCTATAGAAAATTTGATCAAAATTTTATTTCTATAGAAAATTTGGTCAAAATTTTATTTCTATAGAAAATTTTGTCAAAATTTTATTTCTATAGAAAATTTTGTCCAAATTTTATTTCTATAGAAAATTTTGTCAAAATTTTATTTCTATAGAAAATTTTGTCAAAATTTTATTTCTGTAGAAAATTTTGCCAAAATTTTATTCCTATAGAAAATTATGTCAAAATTTTATTTCTATAGAAAATTTTGTCAAAATTTTATTCCTGCAGAAAATTTTGTCAAAATTTTATTTCTATAGAAAATTGTGTCAAAATTTTATTTCTATTGAAAATTTTGTCAAAATTTTATTTCTATAAAAAATTTTGTCAAAATTTTATTTCTATAGAAAATTTTGTCAAAGTTTTATTTCTGTAGAATATGTAGTCAAAATTTAATTCTATAGAAAATTTGATCAAAATATTATTTCTATAGAAAATTTGATCAAAATTTTATTTCTATAGAAAATTTGGTCAAAATTTTATTTCTATAGAAAATTTTGCCAAAATTTTATTTCTATAGAAAATTTTGTCAAAATTTTATTTCTATAGAAAATTTTGTCAAAATTTTATTTCTGTAGAAAATTTTGCCAAAATTTTATTCCTATAGAAAATTATGTCAAAATTTTATTTCTATAGAAAATTTTGTCAAAATTTTATTCCTGCAGAAAATTTTGTCAAAATTTTATTTCTATAGAAAATTGTGTCAAAATTTTATTTCTATTGAAAATTTTGTCAACATATTATTTCTATAGAAAATTTTGCCCAAATTTTATTTCTATAGAAAATTTTGTCAAAATTCTATTTCTATAGAAAATGTTGTCAACATTTTATTTCTATAGGAAATTTTGTCCAAATTTTATTTCTATAGAAAAGTTGGTCAAAATATTATTTCTATAGAACATTTGGTCAAACTTTTATTTCTATAGAAAATTTTGTAAAAGTTTCATTTTTATAGAAAATGTTGTCAAAATTTTACTTCTATAGAAAATTTGATCAAAATATTATTTCTATAGAAAATATGGTCAAATTTTAGTTCTATAAAAAATTTGGTCAAAATTTTATTTTTTAAAAATTTCATTTCTATGGAAAATTTTCTAAACATTTTTATTTCTATAGAGTTTTTTCTCTAAATATTATTTCTAAAGAATTTTTTCTCAAAAATTTATTTCTATTGAAAAATCTCTCAAAAACAAAAAAATTTATAGAAACTGTTTCCAAAATTGTATTTTTTTATATGTTTTATGTTTTAATATAATAAAGCACATAGAACCATTTCTGTTTTGTATTTTTTTTTTAATTTAACGAAAAATATTGTAGGGGAAATTTTAAGGAACATTTTTTGGGAATGTAGGGAACTTTTTTTGTCCTTGGGTACAGCGAAAATTTTCCCTAGCAACACTGAGCTTAAGGAACATACTCAGTTTCATCAGGGTCTCCGGTTGGATGTTTTAAGCAATTAAAAAAAAACGATCATTTTGTTCATTCAATTTCAATTCATTAATTTGGTATGGAAAACCAAATTCGGTAACGCACTCCTTTGGCACAAGTGAAGCAACTCCTTCTCAGAAAAAAGTATGTCAAAAATGTTGTCTTTACCCTAATGATTTTTGTATTGATTCCGAACCAAAGAAGCGGTGAATTAAAGTAAGGATAAATTTAAGACACAATTCTCTTTTAAATTAAGTTGTGTGTACATGATTCTAGGAAACAAAGTTTAATTTATTCGTTTTTTTCAGCTTTTTTCTTCTTGTTCTATTAAAGTCCTTTAAGATCATGTTAACGACAACTTAAATTTCCAAATCCAGACTACAAGTAGAAATTATGCTTTATTTCAATTATTTCAATTAAAAAAGAGAGAAGAATCGCAAATTTATAAATGTTGTTTTGTTTTCTAGACAACAAATTTAAAGACGATATTGAATAATTTTTCAATTATTAAATTGACCTTAGTGAAATAAAATATCAGAGAAATGCGTCTTTTTAGTTAATCAAAAATCGCATTCGAATTTTAAGGACATGAAATCTTTGACATCACGGAAAAAATTTGCAGTGTTGGCTTTTTCCAGTCTAACTTTTTTCTGTGCATTGGTGAGTTCTTGCAGAATAATAATGTGGGAAAAAGTAGTATTACAGCAGGGCAACACTTTATCTCAAAAACAAAAACACCAAATGCATCTGCACCCAAAGATAAAATACTTTCCTCCAGAACGAAGTTTTAGAGTTTTTTATAGAGAATTTTCTTTAGTAGCCAATAAACACGGATTTATGACAATCGTTGCAACGATAAAAATGGGTCGGCTTCATTCTCTGGTCGGTCCTCAAAAAAGAAAACTAACCTCTTAGTGTGGATTTTGATCCTTGTCCCATAGAAAGACGTTTTTACATTTCCAAACTGTGTACAGTTCTTCAAACATCGTCCAAACTCTAGACAACTCTAACACCTTTGCTTTTGCCTTAACATACAATTAAGAAAGCAATTCCATTCGTTGCGGTATAATAACAATGGGATATTCATCAACAATATATGTATTATTGAAATTCTATTGGTACGTTCCTATGTAGGAATATTCCATCTGCATCATCGCAAAACATATCGCTATCATTAACGCGTTGTTCCTATAATCCTGAAAATAAATTTTCACAAAATTGTGAAATTAATTTTAAACACTTCAGCTGAAAATAAAGCATACCCGTTTGGAGTGAATAAAACCCCTAATCAAAAAGCTTTTCAATATGCTCATCATCTTCAGCGTCTGGCCTCTTTTTGTGATGCTTTTATTGACAATACAAAGGCAACAAGGACAATGTACCCTACGAACGAATCCTTAACGTGATAATGAAGCTTCACCTCTGATATATATATACACACACAAACCCTCAAAAAGCAAAACAAAACAATATCGAAATAATGCGCTGCAAAACAAGTTGGTATCGCATAGTCTAAGGAAGTACCAAGTGGAAACATAAGACAACATTGGTGGCTGCGACAGGAGCTGACTCGAAAACTAGCACCAACAAAAAGACGACGCAAGGATGTATTGAGACAAAGTGGTTTTTGTTCAACGAATGCTATACATGATTGCAGAAACTTGGAACATCTGTCACAAATTGTTTGCCTTTAAATGGCCACAAAACTGGAGCAGGAGCCAATGGTGGTCGGTGGTGGTGTTGACGCAGATAGGGAAGGGTCTATAACATTGCAGCACAAAAAAATTCAGCTGCTTTTGTGGAACAACGAACGAAAAAAGATAAGGACTCATGTTGACGACCACACCAAGGAAGAAGTACAACCAAAGTTTCATTATCTCAGCGAACAAGGATGACTATACTTGCGAATGTGATCTGTCAAGTCACAAAATTTCTGTATGGAAAGCTTTGGTGGCGGTTTCTTAGTTGCTTTGCCAACTGCGTACTATGATTGTGTTTGTCTTTGAATGGGAGAATACTCGTCCGAAGGCACAACATTCAAAATTAGGTTTATGATACAATGTTGCAATAGCGCCATAAGACAATTACTTTGAGCAACAGTCTCATTTCATTGTCCTAAGGCCATGAACCGAGGCGACAATTCTTGCTGTTACTGTTACATGTTTTACCTTTTTTTTTTGTAAAGCTGTACAAATGCCCAAAAATCACTGAGAAATTTAATGGTAATTCGCAATAGATATATTTTTCTATAGAGATAAAGTTTTGACAAAATTTTCTATAGAGAAAAAATTTGACAAAATTTTCTGCAGAGATAAAATATTGACAAAATTTTCTATAGATATAAAATTTTGACAAAATTTTCTATAGAAATAAATGTTTGACAAACGTTTCTATAGAAATAAAATTTTGACAAAATTTACTATAGAAATAAAATTTTGACAAAATTTTCTATAGATATAAAATTTTGACAAAATTTTCTATAGAAATAAAATTATGAAAAAATTTTCTATAGAAATAAAATTTTGGCAAAATTTTCTATAGAAATAAAATTTTGACAACATTTTTTATAGAAATAAAATTTTGAAAAAATTTTCTATAGAAATAAAATTATGAAAAAATTTTCTATAGAAATAAAATTTGGACAAAATTTTCTATAGAAATAGAATTTTGACAAAATTTTCTATAGAAATAAAAATTTGACAAAATTTTCTATAGAGATAAAATTTTGACAAAATTTTCTATAGAATTAAAATTTTGACAACATTTTCTATAGAAATAGAATTTTGACAAAATTTTCTATAGAAATAATATTTTGACAAAATTTTCTATAGAAATAAATGTTTGACAAACTTTTCTATAGAAATAAAATTTTGACAAAATTTTCTATAGATATAAAATTTTGACAAAATTTTCTATAGAGATAAAATTTTGACAAATTTTTCTATAGGAATAATTGTTTGATAAACTTTTCTATAGAAATAAAATTTTGACAAAATTTTCTATAGAGATAAAATTTTGACAAAATTTTCTATAGAAATAAAATTTGACAAAATTTTCTATAGAAATAAAATTTTGACAAAATTTTCTATAGAAATAAAATTTTGACAAAATTTTCTATAGAAATAAAATTTTGACAAAATTTTCTATAGAGATTAAATTTTGACAAAATTTTCAATAGAAATAAAATTTTGACAAAATTTTCAATAGAAATAAAATTTTGAAAAAATTTTCTAGAGAAATAAAATTTTGACAAAATTTTCTATAGAAATAAAATTTTGACAAAATTTTCTATAGAAATAAAATTTGGACAAAATTTTCTATAGAACTAAAAATTTGACAAAATTTTCTATAGAAGCAAATTTTTTACAAAATTTTCTATAGAAATAAAATTTTTGACAAAATTTTCTATAGAAATAAAATTTTGACAAAATTTTCTATAGAAATAAAATTTTGACAAAATTTTCTATAGAAATAAAATTTTGACAAAAATTTTCTATAGAGATAAAATTTTGACAAAATTTTCTATAGAGGCAAATTTTTGACAAAATTTTCTATAGAAATAAAATTTTGACAAAATTTTCTGTAGAAATAAAATTTTTGACAAAATTTTCTATAGAAATAAAATTTTGACAAAATTTTCTATAGAAATAAAATTTTGACAAAAATTTTCTATAGAGATAAAATTTTGACAAAATTTTGTATAGAAATAAAATTTTGACAAAATATTCTGTAGAGATAAAATTATGACAAAATTTTCTATAGAGATAAAATTTTGACAAAATTTTCTATAGAAATAAAATTTTGACATAATTTTCTATAGAAATAAAATTTTGACAAAATTATCTATAGAAATAAAATTTTGACAAAAATTTCTATAGAAATAAAATTTTGACAAAATTTTCAATAGAAATAATATTTGGACAAAATTTTCTATAGAAATAAAATTTTGACAAAATTTTCTATAGAAATAAAATTTTGACAAAATTTTCTATAGAAATGAAAATTTGACAAAATTTTCTATAGAAATAAAATTTTGACAAAATTTTCTATAGAAATAAAATTTTGACAAAATTTTCTATAGAAATAAAATTTTGGCAAAATTTTCTATAGAAATAAAATTTTGACAAAATTTTCTATAGAAATAAAATTTTGACAAAATTTTCTATAGAAATAACATTTTGACAAAATTTTCTATAGAAATAAAATGAAGACAAAATGAATTCTTCTAACATAATTTTAATTCAATAGTCTCCACATATCTTAAAGCCGTAATTACACTTCGGACTTTGAATAAAAAATAAAAACTATTACATAATTCCATGATGAATATAAAAAGTCCCGCATTAATATTGATGGCACGCATTAAAATGAGTGCAAACCACCTGTTCCTTTAACACCATAAACTTCTCCCATGTAGCAAATTCTAGCAGACATTTAAAATATGGAACATGGTGGAAACATTGAATATGCCGAAGAATAAAAGGTGTGATGACGTTGATTATGCTAATAATACTATGGACCACTTATCAAATATTACCACACATGGATATTGACTTAAAACTACATGGCTTATAAATGAAGAACAACGATGACCTATCCCATTATGAACTATCAGGTGTGTAACACTAGAATTCAATTTTCAGGAATCATCACGTCAACATTTACCAAAGCCGAGAGCATATAACCTAGATGATCCAACACTCTACTCAAAATTAATCGCTTGATCCCCTCTCACTATTTCCGAACGTTTATATAATTGATAGTGCAAAGCAACAATGAAGCCCTCTTTGTGAAATTATGAAATTAATGTAGATCATTGAATATGAACAATGAATCGTCGTAGAATATGTACCTTCCATCCTTGTATTACGTGCTAATCAAACCCACTCTCCGTGGGCCAGACATAGTGCACTTTGGCAACCATCCGAAACTGGGGGCATTTAATTATGCCACAAATATTAAATATGGGAGGGATACACTGTAAATGACGGCGATAAATGGAATTTGCAGACTTGTAGTGAAAAAGGTGAAACTCGAGTATGATTATAAGCAGTATGGTTATATAAACATCTTTCAATGCGATGCTTTTCCTCTAAAGAAACACGTGTCAAAAGTAGTAGGTATTGGGCTCTGAATAACACAGGTCTTCAAAGATTTCGAGTCAATATTGTCAATTTTTTAGATTTTGGAGCAAAAACAATATTGAAAGAAGATGGGTAATTACCTACAGATGATACGAGGGTTGCCTTTTATTTGGCTGAATGCAACATTAGGGTTGTCCATAATGTTGCAATCTATCAGCTGACAGCTCTATCGTACAGCTTGAAACTTTTGAGGTTATACGTACCAAATGTGGATATAAAATACCAGTATATTTACCATTTCAGGCAAAACTGTTACGGTTTCTAGAAACCCAAGGAGTTAAATCGGGAGATCAGTCTATGTGGGGTCTATTATGGACCTAAAACATCTATATTTCTAATTTCAGGCAAATCGGGTAGAAACTACCGTTTTCAGAAGCCCTAGAAGTAACAATGGGATATAGGTCTATATCAAAACATGGACCGACACTCACCACTTTCGGCACACCTCTTTATGGTCCTAAAATACCTCTAGATTTCCAATTGCAGGCAAATTATATAAAAACCAATGTTTCTATGAGGCCAATACTCGAAATCGGGAGGTCGGTTTATATGGGGACTATATCAAAACCTGGAGCGATATAGCCCATCTTCGAACTTGACCTACCTGCAAACAAAAAAATGAATCTGTGCCAAATTTCAGGACGACAGCGCCATTATAGAAGGCTGTAGCGTGATTACAACAGACAGACAGACAGACGGACATGGTTATATCGTCTTAAAATTTCAAGAATACATATACAGTGAAACCGCTGAAAAGTGGACACTCACGCTCGCCAAATTTTGTCCACATTTGGGAGTTGTCGGCTTATAAGAGGTTAATTTTAATGTGTTAATAGGTGCACGATTTTTAGAGTGTCCAAGTTTGAGAGGTTTCACTGTCCTTTATATAAGGTCAGTTCGCGTACTTTTCCAATAAAAACCATCAAGAGAGTAAGATTGTATTTTACTCTCTTTGCTTAAAATTTCTGAAATGTACTCGAACGGCATCCAATAACTATTTGTAATTTTCAGCTTCTAAAATAAAGTTCGACCGAAGCAGATGTTTTGGCCGAAGCCTAAGCCGATGTTCGGAAAAAACAATAATCGGCCGAAGCCGGTTATTTTCCTCAAATTTGTAATTAAAGAAATTTGGTGTGTTTTACAGCTTGTTTCAGTATGTCAATCGAGCTCTATCGATCGACTGAAATGGAAACAAACAAGAGGCTCCAAAACCAAATCTCGGGATCGGTTTATATGGGGGCTATATATGATTATGGACTGATATGGACCACTTTTGGCATGGTTGTTAAATATCATATACTAACACCACGTACCAAATTTCAACCGGATCGGATGAATTTTGCTTCTCCAAAAGGCACTAGAGGTCAAATCTGGGGATCGGTTTATATGGGGGCTATATATAATTATGGACCGATGTGGACCAATTTTTGCATGGTTGTTAGAGACCATATACTAACACCAGGTACCAAAATTCAGCCGGATCGGATTAAATTTGCTTCTCTTAGAGCAATCGCAAGCCAAATTTGGGGGTCCGTTTGTATGGGGGCTATACGTAAAAGTGGACCGATATGGCCCATTTGCAATACCATCCGACCTACATCAATAACAACTACTTGTGCCAAGTTTCAAGTCGATAGCTTGTTTCGTTCGAAAGTTAGCGTGATTTCAACAGACGGACGGACAATCTCAGATCGACTTAGAATTTAACCACGACCCAGAATATATATACTTTATGGGGTCTTAGAACAATATTTCGAAGTGTTACAAACGGTATGACAAAGTTAATATATCCCCATCCTATGGTGGAGGGTATAAAAACGGATTCTGTTTTTTAACTTCCAATTATAGTTGCGGAACATGTACATTATACTGGTGCTTTATTTGATATCAATGACCAGCTGTCAACGTACGCTATGGTTTGCAAGATTTTAAAGGGGGGAAAATCTCTAGCAGAAAACTGCAATTTATTTATCTGATGACTGTCAAATGTAGTCTCTATTCCGGTTCTCTTTTGCTGGCTTCTTGGTTAAACGAACGACTTCCAGTAAAACTTTGTGATAATTATCAAAAAATTATCGGGTTCACAAACGTAGCTATACTCGGAAATCGATATGGTGGTGGGTATAAAAACATATAAAATTTAACTAAAACTAAATAGTATTTTTATGTTAGCCTGATATCAATGCACGCAGGTTTAATGTGCAAATTGTTTATAATACATATTATTACAATATTCATTCGAGCTTATTGGAAAAGAAGATTAAGGGAATGCATACTATTAAGTTATTGAAAAGAAAATGCCAGATACCAATCTACACAAGCCTGACTATACACATGTGTCATCGCTATCTAATTGGAATTTCCATAGCCTTTAGTGTAGATCTGGCAGGGGGATTATTTTTCTTTTTTGGAATAAACGATTAGCCTAACGACGGACTTTTTATTACTATTTATTCATTCAGAGCATATAACAGGTTGGCTGATAAGTCCCCGGTCTAACAAAGAAAAACACATTTTTTTGTCAAAATTCGTATTTATTATTCAACATAGTTCCCTTCAAGAGCGATACAACGATTATAACGACCTTCCAATTTGTTGATACCATTTTGGTAGTACTCCTTCGGTTTCGCCTCAAAATAGGCCTCAGTTTCGGCGATCACCTCTTCATTGCAGCCAAATTTTTTTCCTGCGAGCATCCTTTTGAGGTCTGAGAACAAGAAAAATTCGTTGGGGGCCAGATCTGGAGAATACGGTGGGTGGGGAAGCAATTCGAAGCCCAATTCATGAATTTTTGCCATCGTTCTCAATGACCTGTGGCACGGTGCGTTGTCTTGGTGGAATAACACTTTTTTCTTCTTCATATGGGGCCGTTTTGCCGCAATTTCGACCTTAAAACGCTCCAATAACGCCATATAATAGTCACTGTTGATGGTTTTTGCCTTCTCAAGATAATCGATAAAAATTATTCCATGCGCATCCCAAAAAAAAAGAGGCCATTACTTTGCCAGCGGACTTTTGAATCTTTCCACGCTTCGGAGACGGTTCACAGGTCGCTGTCCACTTAGCCGATTGGACTCCGGAGTGTAGTGATGGAGCCATGTTTCATCCATTGTCACATATCGACGGAAAAACTCGGGTGTATTACGTGTTAACAGTTGCAAACACCGCTCAGAATCATCAACATGTTGTTGTTTTTGGTCAAATGTGAGCTCGCGCGGCACCCATTTTGCACAGAGCTTCCGCATATCCAAATATTGATTAATGATATGACCAACACGTTCCTTTGATATCTTTAAGGCCTCTGCTATCTCGATCAACTTCATTTTACGGTCATTCAAAATCATTTTGTGGATCTTTTTGATGTTTTCGTCGGTAACCACCTCTTTCGGGCGTCCACTGCGTTCAACGTCCTCCGTGCTCATTTCACCACGCTTGAATTTTGCATACCAATCAATTATTGTTGATTTCCCTGGGGCAGAGTCCGGAAACTCATTATCAAGCCAAGTTTTTACTTCCACCGTATTTTTTTCCCTTCAGAAAACAGTATTTTATCAAAACACGAAATTCCTTTTTTTCCATTTTTTTCACAATAACAAAAGTTGCTTCACAAAAGACACTCTATCTCACAAACTAATTGACTTACAGACGTCAAATTTTGACACGAATAATTTGAATGCTGGTACTATATAAAAATAATATGCATTTAATACTAAAGACGCCATCTATGTGTCAGACCGGGGACTTATCAGCCAACCTGTTAATTTTAATAAAAAATAAAGTCATGTTACGATGGATCTGTAGGTAAGTGTAAATGCAATTCGCAACTATATCATGTTGCGTGCAATTGTAGCATATGCTACCATCATTAAAAGCAGAATAGCAAACTGTCAGAGCTTTGTTGCATTTCTAAAATGCTATCAGTACCTTTATAATTTGTATATTATATTAATATAATAATGTGTTTTAAAATGTTAACGATTTTTTTAATTATATAGATTTTCATGTTGTATAACAAAAATAATAATATTTCGGTCTGATACCTAGTTTTCTAGTTTTTAAATTTGCAATCATAGGGGCGACATTGTATCTCTAAATTTTATGTTTACATGTTTTATAAGCCTGATATGCTAATTTTTTGAAAAAAAAAAAGTGACAAATAATGTCTACGTACTATAAATTAATAATATAATAGTAATACTGCATTAGCTCTAAGTTACCATTAATAATAAATATTAAGGTGTTTCTTCGAAGGAGAGACATTTTTGTTGCAAATTCAAAGAGGTTTGTTGGTAAATGTTGTAGAAAAATAACTAATAACGCCGCATAAATTTGAGATTATTCATCACTAAATTCTCAGTACACATGATAACGACACAATATCAAGCATAAAGCAACCGTAGATTCTCGTAATCATCTGCAGACTTTTCCAGTTATTGCGATTTGTGATATGATCCTAAGAAATCTTTTTGACAAGGCAAACTGCCTATATATGTTGTCAGAACAGTATTTTCTGGGTTGGCGTTGCAGTCACGGTTGTCAGTTGAGCCCAAAATAATCTACCAAAATTGGAGAAAATTTTACCAAAAAACTACCAAACAAAAAATTATATTTCGTCAAAATTTTATTTCTATAGAAAATTTTCTCAAAATTTTATTTCTATAGAAAATGTTCTCAAAATTTTATTTCTATAGAAAATTTTGTCACAATTTTATTTCTATAGAAAATTTTGTAAAATTTCATTTCTATAGAAAATTTTCTCAAAAATTTTTTATATAGAAAATTTTGTCAAAATTTTAAAAATTTTCTTTCTATAGAAAATTTTCTCAAAATTTTATTTCTATAGAAAATTTTCTCAAAATTTCATTCCTATAGAAAATTTTGTCAAAATTTTATTTCTATAGAAAATTTTGTCAAAATTTTAAAAATTTTATTTCTATAGAAAATTTTCTCAATATTTTATTTCTAAATAAAATTTTTCTCAAAATTTGACTTCTATAGAAAATTTTGTCAAAATTTTACTTCTATAGAACATTTTCTCAAAATTTTATTTCTATAGAAAATTTCGTCAAAATTTTATTTCTATAGAAAATTTTGTCAAAATTTTATTTCTATAGAAAATTTTGTCAAAATTTTATTTCTTTAGAAAATTTTGTCAAAATTTTAATCCTATCGAAAATTTTGTCCAAATTTTATTTCTAGAATATTTTGTCAAAATTTTCTTTCTATAGAAAATTTGGTCAAACTTTTTTATTTTTATAGAAAATTTTCTCAAAATTTTATTTCTATAGAAAATTTTCTCAAAATTTTATTTCTATAGAAAATTTTGTCAAAATTTTATTTCTATAGAAAATTTTGTCAAAATTTTATTTCTATAGAAAATTTTGTCAAAATTTTATTTCTATAGAAAATTTTTGTCAAAATTTTATTTCTATAGAAAATTTTTGTCAAAATTTTATTTCTATAGAAAATTATCTCAAAATTTTATTTCTATAGAAAATTTTCTCAAAATTTTATTTCTATAGAAAATTTTCTCAAAATTTTATTTCTATAGAAATTTTTCTCAAAATTTTATTTCTATAGAAATGTTTGTCAAAATTGTATTTCTATAGAAAATTTTGTCAACATTTTATTTCTATAGAAAATTTGGTCAAAATTTTTTTTCTATAGAAAATTTTGTCAAAATTTTATTTCTATAGAAAATTTTGTCCAAATTTTCTTTCTATAGAAAGTTTTGTTTCTGTAGAAAATTTTGTCAAAATTTTTTTTCTATAGAAAATTTTGTCAAAATTTTATTTCTATAGAAAATTTTGTCAAAATTTTCTTTCTATAGAAAAGTTGGTCAAAATTTTATTTCTATAGAAAATTTTTGTCAAAATTTCATTTTTATAGAAAATTATGTTTCATGAAAAGATGATGTACAGTGGGAGAAAAAGATGATTCAATTTGTAAGAGGTAAATTCCCAAATGTTTTCTATAGAAAATTTGGTCAAAATTTTATTTCTATAGAAAAATTTTCTCAAAATTTTATATCTATGAAAATTTTTTCACAATTTTATTTAAGAGGAAAATTCCCAAATGTTTTCTCCATAAGGAGTTAGCATAAAGAACCCAAAATTGAGTTATCTCTCCCAGCCAGATCTATACTAAAGGCTGTGGAAAGGTTCATTCGCCCGAACCGAAACATGTACAGTCTAGGCGTTTATAGATTTGTATCTGGCGTTTTCTTTTCAATGGCTCTATTAACCATGTTCCTTAATCTATATCTGTCTATAAAGCTCGAAAAATAATTGTATAATTAGATATAATGCATTTGGACGTCAATTGCCTGTTTCGGTATCAGGCTAACATGAAATATAATAATTTTATTTTTATAGAAAATTTTGTCAAAATTTTATTTCTATAGAAAATTTGTGAAGAGGTACTTCAGTTTGAAATATTTTGCAAAATCTACCAAAACATCAAGAATTCTATCAATCTACCAAAAGGGTAAAAATAAAAAATCTACCATATTTGTTATAATTCTATCAACTGTGGCATAATTTTTTCTTATATGCGTTTTTATACCGTGGTACAGGGTATAATAAGTTTGTGCATTTGTATGTAACGCCAAGAAGGAGTAATCATAGACCAACCTTTTAGTATACGGATCGGCTTAGAATTAAATTCTGAGTCGATTTAGCGATGTCCGTCTGTCTGTCTGTTGGTGCATTTTTGTGTGCAAAGTACAGCTCGCAGTTTTAGTCCAATTGTCCTAAAATTTGCTATACGGTCCTGTTTCGTCTCAAAGACGATCCCTATTGATTTTGGAAAAAATCGGTTCAGATTTAGATATAGCTACCATATATATATTTTTCACCGATCTGGTCATAATTGGCGTGTATATCAACCGATCTTCCTCAAATTCCGTACATCCGAATATTTTATGTGTCTCGAAAAACTTGCAAAGTATCAGCCAAATAGGTTCAGATTTAGATATAGCTCCCATATATAGCTTTCGCCCGATTTACACTCATTTGCCCACAGAGGCCAATTTTTTGCTCCGATTTAGTTGAAATTTTTGCATAGGGAGTAGAATTAGCATTGTAACTATGCGTGCCAAATTTGGTTGAAATCGGTTCAGATTTGGATATATCTCCCATATATAGCTTTCGCCCGATTTACACTCATATGACCACAGAGGCCAATTTTTAACTCCGATTTAGTTGAAATTTTGAACAGGGAGTAGAATTAGCATTGTAGCTATGCGTGCCAAATTTGGTTGACATCGGTTCAGATTTAGATATAGCTCCCATATATATATGTTTTTCTGATTTCGACAAAAATGGTCAAAATACGAACATTTTCCTTGTTATATCGCCACTGCTTAGTCGAAAAGTTGTAATAATGACTCTAATTTTCCTAAACTTCTAATACATATATATCGAGCGATAAATCATAAATAAACTTTTGCCAAGTTTCCTTAAAATTGCTTCAGATTTAAATGTTTCCCATATTTTTTTTACTAGTGCATTAGCCAACTTAAATTTTGAGTCTATAGATTTTGTAAAAGTCTATCAAATTCTGTCCAAATCGAGTGATATTTAAATGTATGTATTTGGGACAAACCTTTACAAATAGCACCCAGCACATTTGACGGATGTGATATGGTATCGAAAATTTAGATCTACAAAGTGGTGCAGGGTATAATATAGTCGGCCCCGCCCGACTTTAGACTTTCCTTGTGTTTTTTTATAGACAATTATTGCAAATAAGAAAAAGTTTCTTATAAACATACACATTTATCTAAGTAATTTCTTTCTTATAGTAATATATTTCACAAACATTTCTTTAAACAAAATAACTAAATGTCGGTCTATAGTTTTAAAATATTTTTATTACAAAAAGATTTAACAACTCCAATTTGAACAATTTAGGCCGGTATTAAGATCCCATTATCGCGCTAAAACAGTCATTTTCTCACGGTAACTTTTCTTTAATAATTCATTTTAAAGGAAATAAACTTTTTCAATTTTTATTTTGGATCATTCCCTACCAAGATATTTATCATTTTAATCTACTTTTAAACATTTATTTTCAATTTTAGCGGCTAAACTCGAACTTAATACCCATATTTAGAGTAAAATACAGTGAAACCTCTCAAACTTGGACACTCTGAAAAGCGGGCACGGGACGTTTGCTATATTAAAACATTAAAATTAAACTTTCATACCTGTACACCTCCCAAAGGTGGACAAAATTTAGGCGGCCGTGGATGTGCATCTTTCAGATGTTTTACTGTAAATAAAACTTAAGGGCGTTTTCGTTTCGCAAACTACTTTTTCCTTCATTGTATTTTCGCCAAAATGATAATGTCGTTCCAAAGTTATTGTTAATTCATAATATGCAAAATCTATGACAGTATCCTTCATATTTTCCTATCAATTTCATGAATGTTGCACCTTTTTCCCAATTTTCCCAATTATTTTAGAGATAAAATAATTCTGTCCGTATGTACTTTTAAAGGTGCTTAATTTTATAGTCTTTTGTGATAGCACTAGTTCACTAATTGCTTTCAATTAAAAAAAAAATCTTATAGGAAAAATTTGTATACCCTCCACCATAGGATGGGGGTATATTAACTTTGTCATTGCGTTTGTAACACATCGAAATCAGAGCATGTCCGTCCGTTTGTTGAAATCACGCTAACTTCCAAACGAAACAAGCTATCGACTTGGCACAAGTAGTTGTTATTGATGTAGGTCGGATGGTATTGCAAATGGGCCATATCGGTCCACTTTTACGTATAGCCCCCATATAAACGGACCCCCAAATTTGGCTTGCGGGGACTCTAAGAGAAGCAAATTTCATCTGATCCATCTGAAATTTGGTACATGGTGTCAGCATATGATCTCTAACAACCATGCAAAAATTGGTCCACATCGGTCCATAATTATATATAGCCCCCATATAAACCGATCACCAGATTTGACCTCCGGAGCCTCTTGGAAGACCAAAATTCATCTGATTCAGTTGAAATTTGGTACGTGGGGTTTATATATGGCCTCAAACACCCATGTAAAAATTGGTCGAAATCGGTCCATAATTATGTATAGCCCCCATATAAACCGATCACCAGATTTGACCTCCGCAGCCCCTTGGAAGAGCAAAATTCGTCCGATTCGGTTGAAATTTGGTACGTGATGTTAGTATATGGTATCCAACAACCATGCAGGAATTGGTTCATATCAGTCCATAATTATATATAGCCGCCATATAAACCGATCCACAGATTTGACCTCCGGTGCCTTTTAGAGAAGCAAAATTCATCCGATCTGGTTTAAATTTGGTACGTGATGGTAGTATATGATATTTAACAGTCATGCCAAAAGTGGTCCATATCAGTCCATAATCATATATAGCCCCCATCAAGGCCGTAGCCAGGATTTTAATTCGGGGGGGGGGGGGGGGGGTTCAACTTTAAAAAAAATATTCATATAATCTCGTGTGTAGAAAATTTTATTTATGCATAGGTATGTATACAATATTTTTATACCCACCACCATAGAATGGTGACGGGGGTATAATAAGTTTGTCATTCCGTTTGTAACACATCGAAATATCGATTTCCGACTATATAATGTATATATATATTCTTGATCAGGGAGAAATTCTAAGACGATATAACGATGTCCGTCTGTCTGTCTGTTGTAATCACGCTAAAGTCTTCAATAATGAAGCAATCGTACTGAAATTTTGCACAAACTCGTCTTTTGTCTGCAGGCAGGTCAAGTTCGAAGATGGGCTATATCGGTCCAGGCTTTGATATAGTCCCCATATAAACCGACCTCCCGATTTGGGGTCTTGGGCTTATAGAAATCGTAGTTTTTATCCAATTTGCCTGAAATTTGAAACCTAGAGGTATTTTATGACCGTAAAGAGGTGTGCCAAAAATGGTGATTATCGGTCCATGTTTTGGTATAGCCCCCATATAGAACGATCTCCCGATTTTACTTCTTGGGCTTATAGAAACCACATTTTTTATTCAATTTACCTGAAATTGGAAATCTAGAGGTATTGTAGGACCACAAATACGTGTGCCAAAAATTGTGAGAATCGATCCATATTTTGGTATAGCCCCCATATAGACCGATCTCCCGATTTTACTTCTTGGGATTATAGAAACCGCAGTTTTTATTCAATTTACATGAAATTGGAAATTTAGAGGTATTGTAGGACCACAAATACGTGTGCCAAAAATTGTAAATATCGGTCCATGTTTTGGTATGGTCCCCATATAAAACGACCTCCCTATTTGGGGTCTTGGGCTTATAGAAACCGTAGTTTATAGACCGACTTCACTTCTTGAGGGTGTAGAAGGCGCACTGGTCATGAAAATTGCTTGAAACTCAATGTAAAATTTCCAGATTTTACTTCTACAGATTTAAGATTTCAAATCAAGACTTTATTTTATAATTTTCTTGCACACTTACAAGAGATGTTAATGATTCCTCTAAAACTCAAACAAAAATGGTTCTTATAAATCCAGAATCTGATATAGTCCTCATAGGTGAAATCTTAAATTTTATCCTGAAATTTCAAAGGAAACCCTAATATTTGGTTCATGGTGGTGGGTATTTAAGATTCGGCCCGGCCGAACTTAGTGCTGTATATACTTGTTATAATGTTAAATTGAGCCGACGGGCTTTTTGGGCAGCAAATAAATCAATGACTTCTTCAGTCGGCACATTTATTCGGCGATGAACCGACATTAATGCTTTGAGTCTACTCTCGCTAGTCGAATTTCTAAGATACGTCTTTAATCTCTTCATTGTTGAAAATGAACGTTCGGATGAGCACGTAGTAACTGCAGGGATGGAAAATGCAGTACTATAGTACTTTTTTCGAACTTTTTTCACCCCGGTCAGTACCGTAGTGCCCCCGCGAATGATTTAGTACCTTTTGTGTAGACATTTTTGAGTCGATATCAGATTTATGGTACAATAGCTTTGACAAAATATTTTAATATTTTGAGAAAGTCTTTATCAACCTTATTTGCTAATAGTCTTTTACAAATATGGCAAAACAGACATGTTCATGTGGGAAGAAAATCTCGATTTTGTAAAAGACAGAGTCAAAAACAGGATTTTATTGAACTTCAAGAATGTTTTAGTCGAAAAAAGAATGCGATTCTATATTATCGATTTTTTATTTCGGTGGAAAATGTTGTCAAAATTTTATTTCTATATAGAATTTTTGCAAAATTTTATTTTTATAGAAAATTTTGTGAAAATTTTATTTCAATTGAAAAGTTTGAAAAAATTTTATTTCTATAGGAAAATTTTGCAAAATTTTTTTCTATAGAATTTTTTTGCAAAATTTTATTTCTATAGAAAATTTGTGCAAAATTTTATTTCTATAGAAAATTTTTGCAAAATTTTATCTATATAGAAAATTTTGTCAAAATTTTATTTTCTTTAAAATTCAGTCTCTTGACAATAATCTTCCAGTGAAATTTTTGTTGAAATTTAGTAAAAAGTACCTTTCCGCTCAAAAAATACCTTTTTTATATTTTCTTAAAAATCGTATTTTCCATCCCTGAGTAACTGGCAAAGTGACCAAAATTTTTAAAAGAATATGCACGTTTGGAAATATCTCTTTATTGCACTCTCCAAGTGCTTCCGTCGCTGAATTAGGCAGGTTCTTTTCGCAGGTTTTGCGCCATTTCATTTACACATGTGTGTTTGGCTGTTTCGTTGTTGTTGCTATGGCCAAACAAAGCGAGTCATGTTCACAAAAAGAACAAACATACATAAAAAGCAGAAATACATTTTCCAAAAATGAAATTTGTGGTGCGAGAACAAAAACAATTTGTTTTTTTCGACCGTCGTTTGACGGGCTTTTCAAATAGTATTCTATGATTTGTGCAAGTTTTATAGGTAAGCGTTTTTCAAAATAAAACCTCCAGCTTTTCTTCAACATCTTCGATAAGATTTTTCTATGCAGCTAAAAATATATATTTATTTATATAAAAATATTCATTCATTTCGGGGGGGTTTGATCCCCCTCACCCCCCCCCCCCCCCTGAATACGGCCTTGGCCCTCATATAAACCGATCCCGAGATTTGGTTTTGGATCCTCTTGGAGGAGCAAATTTCATCCGAGTCAGTTGAAATTTGGTACATTGTGCTAGTATGTGACCGTTAACAACCATGCCTAGCTATTTCCATATCGATCTATAGTTATATATAGCCCTCAGATAAATCGATCCCCAATCACACAAAAATTGGTCCATATCAAGTTCATAATTTTATATAGCCCCCATATAAGCGACCCCCATATTTCAATTCTGGCTCTCTACCACGTATGGACTAACTCACAATTTAGAAAACGATGTTAAGATGTTTTAAGATACCAGAACCCAAGTAATTGGATTGTGGATGGCAGTCTTTAGTACAAGTTTGTATGCAATCCATGGTGGAGGGTACATAAGATTCGGCCTGGCCAAACTTATGGCCGTATATACTTGTTTTTTGCTACATTTTCTTATATACGTTTTTTTTCTTATATGAGAGTGCTTACTTCAGTTACCTACTGTAACCATTGAAATGCCATATAGTGGTTGGGCATACACCGCGACGAAAGTCAGTTTGTACTTTCTCCATTCAAAGGATGCGATTCAACGTGCTAAGAGAGAGAGAGAGAGAGAGTAACGGGATAACGCAGCATACCCGTTAATTGACCCAAATCGACTATTAAGAAATTTTTATTTAACTCTGAGAGTAAATAAAAATTTACTTTATGAATGGCTCATAAAAAGGATAGGTATGTACAGTTATCCATAGGAAAATTATTCTAAAGTTATGCATAAAAAAATTATCTAAATTGCAACCGCAGGCAGTCAGTATTGCAGATTTTATTTTGGGGGGTCCAAGAGCTAATTTACACATAGACCTCGCTTTGCGTTGCAGATATGTTCCAAAACAACACGACGCAACCTGAAACGACGCAAAGTGAATTATGAGTTTATATGGCAAACCATGCAAAGATTGGAGACAGATAACAATGCAACTTCGAAAATCCACCGACGCAAAGTGAAAACTAGTACTAATTCAGCAGCGACGCAACTTCGAAACAACGCAAAACGAAACGACGCAAAGCGAGGTCTAGGTGTATAATTTTAGTCAGCTTGATTAACACATTTTTCTACTACTGTGAAATCATTTCGTGAGGACTCAGGCGTAAATGTTGCCCTCTCATAAGTGTTCATCATTGATTTGGACAATATATATCATAAAGATACATAGATATAGATGAAAGTGCATCCATATTTATCTACCACCCAAGTTAATTTTCAAATACGGTTCATGGCCTATTTTAATTTTTCGAACATTTGGAAGACATTTATTTTATAATTTTCATAAAAACTTTTCAATAATTTATTGGGGATTTTTGTGGGGAATTTAAATTTAACTTTGGATTTTTGGGGACAAGAGTCAGAAAATACTGGCAACACAGAACGCAGCTCAGTTTATTATGAATCTCGCTAGCTGCCCTTGTTTCGATCCAAATGTAGCTGCACTGAAAGAAGTGTTTTCCTTTCTGAGGAACGAAATTTCAGATGAAGTTGTCTTCTGACGATAAATAAACTGTCTTTATAAGCAAATAAAAAAAGGTTAAGGCAATGATAAAATACTCTATAAGAAATTTCCTCGACTCCGGCATTTTTTATCAGCCTCGACTTCGACAGAAGACCGCTACAAAAGTTCGAAGTCAAAGCTCTAGTCAAATCGTAGGACTAATCGGCTTATGTAGGGCTGTGTCAAAATCTTAAGTGACGGTAATCATATTTCCCAAATAATTCAAAGTTTCTGGCAAGAAGCCAAATCGTAAGATCGTTTTATATGTGGGTATGAAAAATTTGAAGTTCACATTCTTCAAACCATGAAACAGAGACAATATCTAAATCACACTACTACTACTTTATGTAATTACTGATTGCATTGATGTATATCTATGTTTAAATTACTTTTAACATTTTTATTTTTTAAAGTATCCTGTGGTGCACTTACTACACATAATCTAAGTATTGTATATTCGGCAAGCACCACATGTAAGAATGAGATGCAAAATTTTCTACTGTGAATATTAAAAACAACAACAATACACATATGGATTCCTTCGCTTTGCCAAATACATGGAGTAATTGAAGTAAAATTACAAAACAAAAAATAACATGTGTAAGTCATAATTAAGAAGTAATTTAAGTAACTTGTCCGCCACCATCAAACCCATTTCCATGACATTTTATGACTGCTACATATTTTACGCACCATCAAATGTTTGAGTATTTACGCACGCATATTTAGAACGTAAGAAGTCTAAGGATATGAAGAAAAAAAAACTGAAATTTCTGAACATGTCATCAACACATGTAAATTCTTTAACAATGAGTGGTATTGAATTTCTTCCTATGGCACCACCCATAGAAGGGACATACGAAATAATGAAATCCTCTTTAGGAACTTTGTTTCAACTAACCTAAAAAGGGAGAAATGTTAAAATTTATGTTAATGAAGGTGAGATTTTTTACATATACTTTATTTTCATTACTTGCCTTGTATTATGAAGTTTTCCATTTGAACAATGGAGATTAAAAATAATTCGGTGGATGGAGACATATTGTTATAGAGATAAATTGTTTAATTCTTTGATGATGAGGGTTTCATGTCCAAACTGAATACATTCCACATACGTTCAAATTCGTTGGAATAGTTACGGACATATTCCTCATTGGATGTTATTAATATATTTTCCCAATTACCGCCAAAACCTTGCATGGTCCAATTGAGTGATCCAGTCAACACTAATCCTCTTGTGTAACATCTCTTCATGGATTTATTTCGTTTCTTGAAAATTGCATCGTTTCTTTGGGGCGCATCTATAATACAGAATTTATGATGCATAAACATGGTATTGCTATTACAGCGCACAGGTACACCTAAAGGAAAAATAAAGAAAGTAGAATATATTATTAAAAAAAAAAAACAATATTAGCATTTATGCAAGCTCTTTTTCCCCCATTTTGGATACCTATGGATCATCATATTCATCCTCAATATTACTTATTTTCTCAAATTTGCCAGCAATGGAATTCAAAACATTTTTATAATACTTTATTATTGTTATGTTTAATGAGTTCTCCTTCTTTTCGCAAACGCACAGTTTACACGTATAATATAGACTTAAAAATTGCAAACTTTTAGGCTCAATATTTAACAATTTCACCATTGCTACGAGCGAATGTATGCCATATTTTCAGGAGTTGATAAAAATCAAATTGTATGGTGAATAACCCTGCTAAAACGGTATGCCTAAAAGTATGCTAAAAAAATTATACTTTGTAACATATGATTAATAAACTATGTAATTCTATTTTCATTTTCGAATTACGAAAATTTGAAAATTGTGCTGAAATGTGCTTAGTCAACGCCAGGGATGGAAAATGCAGTACTATAGTACTTTTTTCAATAGTTTTTCACCCAGGTCAGTATAGTAGTACCCCGCGAATGATTTAATACTTTTTGTGTAGACATTTTTGAGCCGATAGCAGATTTATGGTACAATAGTTTTGACAAAATATTCTGAGAAAGTCTTTAACTAACTCATTTGCTAATAGTCTTTTGCAAATTTGGCAAAACAGACAAGTTCATGCGGGAAGAAAATCTCGATTTTGTAAAAGCCATGGTCAAAAACACGATTTTATTGAATTTAAAGAATGTTTTAGTCGCAAAAAGCATGTGATTCTATACTACGCTTCCACACAACCAATTTCTACATAAGACGTTATCGATCGCGTACTAAAATAATGCGAACCTTTAAAGTCACGGTCGAAACTTGAGAGAAAAATAAACTACCAACATTTTTAGAAAAACTACCAAAAAATATTATTTTGCAAAAATTTAGTTTTGTCAAAATTTTATTTCGGTAATTTTGTCAAAATTTTATTTCTATAGAAAATAGAAATTTTATTTTTATCGAAAATTTTGTTTCTGTAGAAATTTTTATTTCTATGAATACTTTATTTCTACAGAAAATTTTGTCAAGATTTTATTTTTATAGAAAATTTTGTCAAAATTTTATTTCGATAGAAAATTTTGTCAATATTTTATTTCATTCGTTTTGTTTGTTATTGTTGTTTTTGATCTTAGCTTAAAACCATGCATTGACTAAACTACAAGTGTAACTTAACCAACAGAGGAAAAGTATGCTTGTCAAATTTATTTGGGCTTGCAAATTTGTTTAGGCAGTAGCCGACTATCAAACCTTTTTTCGGAAGGTTCAAGTGTAGTTCACTTTGGGTTGAGTGAATTACCCGAATTTATTCTGATAATTGGTTGATAGTTTTGCTGCAAGTAGAGGATGCTGATGAGGAATTGCAGTCTATAAGACTTTGCCCAAATAAATTTGACAAAATAGAAAATTTTTACAAAATTGAAAATTTTTTATTTTATCGAAATTTTTATTTTAATAAATTTTTATTTCTATAGAAAATTTTTTCAAAATTTTATTTCTATAGAAAATGTTGTCAACATTTTATTTCTATAGAAAATTTAGAGGTGCTCTTGACAATAATCTTCCAATGGAATTTTTGTTGAAATTAGTGAAAAGAACTTTTTCGTACTTTCTTAAAAATTTTTATTTCCGTCCCTTGTCAACGCATGGTTTTAAGCTGAGATCAAAACAACAACAAAATTGAAATTTTTTAATTTCGAAAAACTAAACTTTGTGTCAATTTGTGCCAGGTTATTACTCATCCTAGCCGTTTGAATCAAATTTTCATCTCAAGCCGTTTCGGAGAAAATCGCAAAGGGATTTTATAAAATGTGACAAAAAATATGGCCCAATAATAGCCAACATTGAAATTTATTTTAAGTTACAAAAATATGACCCAATAGTAGCCAAAATTAAAAATTTTTGAATTTCAAAAACTGAATATTTTGTCAATTTGTACTAGGTTAGTACTCGTTTATGACGCTCGAATCAAATTTCCATCACAAGCCGTTTCGGAGAAAATCGCAAAGGCATTTTATAAAATGTGAAAAAAATTATGACCCAATTGAAATTTTTGAATTTCGAAAAACTGAATGTTGTGTCAATTTATGCTAGGTTAGTACTCTTCTGTGCCGTTTGAATCAACCATTTCGCCAAAACAATTTAAAACAAGTATATACGGCCGTAAGTTCGGCCAGGCCGAAGCTTATGTACCCTCCACCATGGATTGCGTAGAAACTTCTAATGAAGACTGTCATCCACAATCGAATTACTTGGGTTGCGGTAACACTTGCCGATGACAAGGTATCTTAAAACTTGCTGACACCGTAATATATACCACATAGTCCATACGTGGTATATAAATATTAAACTAAAAAGGCCGATTAAATACGTATAAAATTAAGTTTAAAGTTTCTTTAAAAATAAAATTTTCACAACATTTTCTATAGAAGTAAAATTTGGAAAAAAAATTTCTATAGAAATAAAATTTGGAAAAAAAATTCTATAGAAATTAAATTTGGCAAAATTTTCTATAGAAATAAATTTTGACAAAATTTTCTATAGAAATAAAATTTTGACAAAATTTTCTATGGAAATAACATTTTGACAATGTTTTCTATAAAAATAAAATTTTGGTAGATTAGTTTTGGCTCGAGTGGCTACCATGATTATGAACCGATATGGACCAATTTTTGTGTGATTGGGGATCGGCTATATATAACTATAGACCGATATGGACCAATTTTGTTGGGTTATTAGCGGTTTTATACTAACACCACGTTGCAAATTTCAACCGGATCGGATGAATTTCGCTCCTCCAAGAGGTTCCGGAGATCAAATCTGGGAACGGTTTATATGGGGGCTATATATAATTATGGACCGATATGGACCAATTTTTGCATGGTTGTTAGGGACCATATAGTAACACCACGTACCAAATTTCAACGGGATCGGATGAACTTTGCTCCTCTAAGAGGCTCCGCAAGCCTAATCGGGGGATCGGTTTATATGGGGGCTATATATACTTATATACCGATGTGGACCAATTTTTGCATGGTTGTTAGAGACCATATACTAACACCATGTACCAAATTTCAGACGGATCGGATGAAATTTGGTTCTCTTAGAGGCTCCGCAAGCCAAATCGTGGGATCGGTTTATATAGGGGCTATATATACTTATATACCGATGTGGACCAATTTTTGCATGGTTGTTAGAGACCATATACTAACACCATGTACCAAATTTCAGCCGGATCGCATGAAATTTGCTTCTCTTAGAGCAATCGCAAGCCAAATTTGGGGGTCCGTTTATATGGGGGCTATACGTAAAAGTGGACCGATATGGCCCATTTGCAATACCACCCGACCGATCAATAACAACTACTTGTGCCAAGTTTCAAGTCGATAGCTTTTTTCGTTCGGAAGTTAGCGTGATTTCAACAGACGGACGGACGGACATAATAAGATCGACTCAGAATTTCACCACGATCCAGAATATATATACTTTATGGGGTCTTAGAGCAATATTTCGATGAGTTACAAACGGAATGACAAAGTTAATATACCCCCATCCTACGGTGGAGGGTATAAAAAGTGCTAATTTAACGATTCCAAATAGTCAAAATTTAAATTTTGAACTAGTCAATTACTGGTAGTGCTTAAGGGAGTCATTTGTGAATAATAGAAGTTATTTACATAAAAACAGTTCTCACATTAACTAAGAATAACTACAGTCGTTATCGGTTTTGTGGAACTAGAAATGCGATTTTTTAAATGTTGAACTACTTCTCCAGTCAATTACTGACAGTGTAAAAAGTTGACATTTTTGAATAATAGGAGTTATTTATACGTTAGCATAGTTCCCACATTAACTAAGAATAACTAGGGTTGTTATCGGTTTTGTGGAACTAGAAATGCGATTTTTTTAAATAAGTTAAATAGGAGTTATTTATACGTTAACATAGTTCCCACATTAACTAAGAATAACTAGGGTTGTTATCGGTTTTGTGGAACTAGAAATGCGATTTTGTTTTTAATAAGTTAACCTTTTGAACTAGGTCTCCAGTTAATTGCTGGTAGTACATAAAGGAGTCTTTGTGAAAAATATGAGTTAAATATACGTTAGTATATCAAAAATAATAGTTCCCAAATTAACTAAGAGTAACTAGGATAGTTATCGGTTCTGTGGAACTAGAAACTGAAACAGGGTATTTTGCTTTTGGACTTTTTCTGTGTATCAGACGAAAACCCAGTCGAAAGAAAAGCAGTCACTCGAATTTTAATCAATTTGTGTTTTTGTATTTATGAAAGTTCTCTTCGTTTGTATGACAATTCATTGATTAACAAAAATAAGTATTTTAAAATCTTTTGGAAAGCTCTCGTTCGATATACAGAAACAAGGCATTTATTAACATAGAAATTAAGATTATGTTATATAGTGCATTAGCAGAAAAGGATCACTTCTAATTTTTGAGTACATAAATATCTCTTCATTTTTAATTTGGCATAACAAGGGACGTTACTATAATTTGTGGTAAAATTCTGCCAACTGGGCCAACCATATTCACATTGTTGTGAAAGCACTTAAAGAAGCTTTGAATCATTCAAAGTATGTTATAGCTAACATCACTGAGAGGGAATACGTGTAGTATTCAGACAAAACTGCTATTGAACCCATGGTCATTTGTATACAATTTAATTTCTATAGAAAATTTAGTGACAAATAAAAATAAAATAACATTTTATTTCTATAGAAAATTTAGTCAAAATTTTATTTCTATAGAAAATTTTGTCAATATTTTTAGAATTCTACCAACTGTGGTTACTGTGGCCTCAACCTGCCAATACATACGTAAATGAGGATAAAATTGTTATAACTATGCGAATCGAGTGTGTCAAACAATTTGATATGATTTATTCGTCCTGTCGGCTGGCTCTTTTTCAAGAATGTCGAAGCTCTACTTATTTTTTAGTAAAACTCAAACACTGGAAATAAATATTGGAAGATATATTTTTGGTAGCAACAACCTCAAATAAATAAAAAATCGCCTTGCTTCCATAAAATTATAACTCCTTTGTTTTGTCCAAAAAGCCCTACAATTATACTCGTAATTGGTGCGATTCCAATGCGTTTCTCAGAATGATAAATCCTGCTGGTATTAGATCTAACTACAACACGCACTATAGGAGGATGAATAGAGTTCTATTTAAACACAACACTTCTATGATCTAACTGAACCCGTCAAAAATAATTAAACCTATTAACGGCGTCCTTAATTGGTCTTTAAAAGTAATGGTTCAAAAAAAGTCGAGATTTCAACTTATTTTTCTATTTATATACTTAACCCTTTCACTACCAAAATAAACCTGATGTTAGAAACTGTAATTTTTCATCTGTTTTTACTAGTACTAACAGCATGTAGACCAAAAATTGTCATTTTGAGAACCTACCTCAGATACTTCAAGAGCTATATGAGCTTGTTCTAAAAACTTGATTCTTGAATTGTGACCTAATGGCCTTACGAAAATAAGCCTATAATATTTGTCAAAGTGTGAGAAAAAATACAAAAAAGATCCCGAAAAAGTATTATATATATACTATTAATTAAAACTTTTTCCTAGTAATAATCCAAGAGGCACAAATAATCTGTGTTATCCAATGCATTTTTATCATATCTTATACATTTATTTTATTTTATAAATTAATAAATAAAAATATTAGAATAAATATAATAGTAGCAACTTTCTCACACAGGTCCAAGCTGAGGACATATCTCTTATTCTTAAAAATTATGTAAATTACTTAGTTTCAATTATTAAAAATAAAACAACAAAAATCTATTGTAATTTTTTGCCAATGTTTTCATTTATAATATATATTTTTTAGTATTTCTTTTGTAATTTATCTTGCATCGGCCTTACAGTTTCAAATTACAAAATTAAGCAAATAAATGAAATGAATTCAAAATTTCAGTGCACCAACAAGTCAATGATATTCATTTTTGACTTTACAAAACGATTTTCTTTTATTACATTAATCAGCAACCTTGCTGTTGCACTGGCATTAACATACAATCTATGATGCACTTTCAAGAAAATTATTCCTAAATTGTGGAAGAATGAAATATATATTTTGAAATAGAACATCTTTCTGCACGGAGAATTGAAAAATTAAAAATGTATCTATGGAAAATTATGCCACCAATGGTTATTGTAAACCTACCTGATTTCGTTAAAGGTATAATCTGTGATCCACTAGAGTAGGCCATTTCATGATCACTTATAATGCGTATTAAAACACCACGTTTCAATGCCCGAGTGAATGCTTGTGACAACTCGTAGGATGTAAAGGTATACATGGCCAAATCCATGGAATATTTTGCAGAGTCTATATATTCCAATAAACGCCCCACATTATAGGCTGCACAGTAGGGATTAGAACAATCCAATTGGGATTTCTTCATTGGTAACGGTAATTTCACAATTCGATTCAATTCCGACATTGTAGGCGAAGAGGAGGCTGAACGAGAACCCGGATTTGTGGTAAATCGCCGATGTTGACTAACACATGATTGTGTCAGTTCATTTGTCCAAATGACCTCACAGATTTCTTTAGATGCTAATAATTTATTAACAAGATATTTGATAGCATAATAGGAATGGTAGACAACCTCCGACACAACAACACCGCCGATAATATAAATGCAATAACGCAAAACACGAGATTCCAACATTTTAATAATTTTATATATAATTTTTTAATTCAATAAGAATTTATAATTATTATTATTCTTTTTTTTCACTTTATACAATTTACTCTGCTTTGATGTTGGACTCGTACACCACTACCAAACACACTTATCAATGAAATCACAATTTGGTTTTTGCAAAACGCCGGTATGCTTAACCAATAATAATTCCCTGAATTAACGTAGCTTTACTTTCGTGAAATAATTTTCGGTATTAACAAATGTTAAATTTATTTACTATGTTAAAAGAATAAATGCAATTCATATGCAATTCTTCCGAAAAGAATCATTCAAAACTCGTCATTTAATGCACGTGCGGTTTGTTTTGATTATTTTTGAAATTTCTTTTGTTCTTCTTTCTATTTTTTGTAGACAAAAGTCTGGCACCATATAGTGAGGACAGTGCTGCTAAGTATTTTCAAATAGAAGTTCCAATGACGAAAACAAGGCTAAAATTTATTTCAGCGATTTTGTAAATATACTTCAAATTATATAGATGGTCCGTTTCATTTTCATTTATATTTCGCCTAAAGTTTTCATTATCATCCCTGCCAACTTTTTTTGAATTTGAGAATTCCCACCACGTCGAAAAAAAACGTATAGGACATCCAAAACTCGTCGGAAAAGCGCCGTCACTATTGAGAAGTTGTACCACTCCATGTTAGGTTAGGTTAGGTTGTAGATGATGACATCAATTTTTTGTTGAATTGATGTCCACTTAGACCAGTATAGGTCCATTGTGATTCCTCGATGTGATCTTTCCACCCTCCACTTCCACCTGCTCGTTTTCTTTAAAAGAAATCTCAAAACAACCAACCAGAGGCCCTGATGTATGCAAGTATGTTCCTTATGAGCTTTACAGACTATCTGTTATTCCGGACGACAGTGCTCGTGTCGAACATATCCCATATATTGTGCACATTATAAGTTAAGTCCGAAGGCATAGTCGATACTGCTGCATGTTTATGGGATCGATAACACATTTACTGATTATTTAGTCATCGCCGACAAGTCGTATCGATCCGACACACTGTAAGACTCTTTACAAACATTGATTGAAGAGTTGAAATTTCTCTTTGAAATCAAAAGATCGAACTGAAAAATCAACCCTTCCATCATCGCACGGATTGACGCATGGTGTGTAATTCAACCTTTAAGCTGCACTTACTATATTAAAGAATCGCATGAGATCAATTATTAGGAGACTTTTTAGATACATTTAGCGTAAAGCCAATATCCCTGCCAGCATTTCAACGTTCCATTTCATCCTCATCGCTATCACAGACTCGTAAGTGACACTGCAACTATCGCCAACTGTGATGGGGTAAATATATCAAAACGTACAATTTATAAATTCTTCCATGTAAAGGGTGATTCTTTTGAGGTTAGGATTTTCATGCATTAGTATTTGACAGATCACGTGGGATTTCAGACATGGTGTCAAAGAGAAAGATGCTCAGTATGCTTTGACATTTCATCATGAATAGACTTACGATCTGCCACAACGTCGAATTTTCAGTGAATGGGCCCTAGAAAAGTTGGCAGAAAATCCGCTTTTTTATCGACAAATTTTGTTCAGCGATGAGGCTCATTTCTGGTTGAATGGCTACGTAAATAAGCAAAATTGCCGCATTTGGAGTGAAGAGCAACCAGAAGCCGTTCAAGAACTGCCCATGCATCCCGAAAAATGCACTGTTTGGTGTGGTTTGTACGCTGGTGGAATCATTGGACCGTATTTTTTCAAAGATGCTGTTGGACGCAACGTTACGGTGAATGGCGATCGCTATCGTTCGATGCTAACAAACTTTTTGTTGCCAAAAATGGAAGAACTGAACTTGGTTGACATGTGGTTTCAACAAGATGGCGCTACATGCCACACAGCTCGCGATTCTATGGCCATTTTGAGGGAAAACTTCGGAGAACAATTCATCTCAAGAAATGGACCGGTAAGTTGGCCACCAAGATCATGCGATTTGACGCCTTTAGACTATTTTTTGTGGGGCTACGTCAAGTCTAAAGTCTACAGAAATAAGCCAGCAACTATTTCAGCTTTGGAAGACAACATTTCCGAAGAAATTCGGGCTATTCCGGCCGAAATGCTCGAAAAAGTTGCCCAAAATTGGACTTTCCGAATGGACCACCTAAGACGCAGCCGCGGTCAACATTTAAATGAAATTATCTTCAAAAAGTAAAAGTCATGGACCAGTCTAACGTTTCAAATAAAGAACCGATGAGATTTTGCAAATTTTATGCGTTTTTTTTTAAAAAAAAGTTATCAAGCTCTTAACAAATCACCCTTTATAACATTTATAGGTCTAAAATTACATTGCACATAATGTTTTAGATTAATAAGGGATGTGTTGTGTTAAAAGTTGCAATTCTGCTATATTCATCAAGGCAGCATATCTGAAAAAATATCACTTTATTCCATTTGGAATGTCGAAAATTTGTCACTAATATACCTTTCACAATTCTAAGGGCCAGTTTCTCAATGTCTTGTTATTACCCTGCCAGCATTTCAAAGTTCCATTTCATCTTCATCGCTACCACAGACTCGTAAATGTCACTACAACCATCCTACTGTGATGGGGGGCAGCATATCATAAAGTACAAAATGTACTTCATACATGTATTTTGCCATCACTACTTTTACAAAAGCCATTATATTTTTAGTGAAACGCCAAGCGCAACCAGCTTGTTATATTTTATTTAAATAAAAACGAAAATAAAGTTCTGAAAACATAGATATTACGCTTAAAATTGCGAAAGGTATATGGTGAACAATTTTCGACTTTCCAAATAGAATAAAGTGATCGTTTTTCAAATATTTTTCCAGGCACGTCTCCATCGAAAATAAACAAACTGGCTGATAGACGCTGCAATAAGTAACTTGCTACTTAAAACTCAACATCATTCTTTTATTAATGCAAAAAATTATGTTAAATGTGATGAGATAAACCGAAAAATGTTATATTTATAAGAAATTATAAATGTTTAATCAAATCAATAAATATCTACACAATCGTGTTTTACTTGACCACAATGATTCTTCTACAATTACCTTAAAGTGCACTTTTTCTGATAGTTTGCAGGGGTTCTTATTGGCGTCCTTCGAAATTGATCTAAATAAGCACCCAATAATTGCACTGATGAGAAACTTTTTCGTAGTAACTTGGCGTGGTACAACTTCTCAATAGTGACGGCGCTTTTCCGACGAGTTTTTGATGTCGTATATGATTGTAGTGGGGATTCTCAGAAGCGCCCCCAAATTCAAAAAATGTTGGCAGGGATTTAACATAATTTTTTGCATTAATAAAAGAATGATGTTGAGTTACAAGTAGCAAGTTACATGGCTCTCATTGGCGTCGTTCTAAATTTATCTAAGAGGACAACTAATAATTGCACTGATGCGATACTTTTCTGTAGTAACTTGGCGTGGTACAACTTCTCAATAGCGACAGCACTTTTGCGAGGAGTTTTGGATATCGTCTACGACTGTTTTCATCGTAGTTGGGATTCTCAAAAGCGCCGTCAACTTCAAAAAATTTTGTCATGGGATCTATCAGCCAGTTTGTTTATTCTCGACGGAGGCAGCGTGTCGGAAAAACTATCACATTCGAAAATTGTTCACCAATATACCTTTCACAATTTACATTTTTTACTTTCTGATACGCTTCCCCCATCACAGTTGGCGATTGTTGCAGTGTCACTTACGAGACTGTGGTAGCGATGATGATGAAATGGAACTTTGAAATGCTGGCAGGGATAGTGTCATGGAAAAACTACTTCTACTTGAAATTTAGCTTTTGTGTGGATTTTTTAACGGAAGGACTAACGGGAGAATCCTCCTAATACCTTAACAACACCAACTTCTAATTTCAGAATGGCACTTTTTTTCCCACAGCATGCCGTCTTTGGAACTCTTTGCCTTCATCAATACAATTCATTTACAACGCTACTATGCTTCAAAAACCACTTTACAGATTTTACTCTCAATAGTCTGTCTTTTTTTATTAATTTTTGTCTTCTTTGCACTTTCATTGTTATTGTTTTTATGAATAAGGTCGTTAATCTATTGAAACGTCTTTTATGTATTATATACTTTATTATATACTTTATATTGTATAAAATTGTAACTCTACGACATCAAATCACACACTGCAATCAAAAGATGATAAATGATGTGTGTGAAACTTCGAACAAATAAAATTGAAAAAAGCGAGATTTTGAACAAAGTGTGAACGTAGTATTAGATAATTATTGTTTAAATTGTGATTTTATAAAAATAAAATGCAAGTTTGATATGTGGTGATAATACCTTCCAACAATTTTGTAGTCAGCTGTTTCGATATTGCCACCTCATGAAAATATGCTAAGGTATCAAGGAGATTTTTATTGTTTCATGACTATTACGACTCAAATGTCTGGCATTACTGGGAGGGCCATAACACTTTTTTGTTTACAAGTTTGCCAAATTTGTAAAAATAAATCATTTACGTAAACCGTAAGTAATGAATAGGCATGCATTAATAGGTAAAGTATACAGAATGCATTTCTATATTTTGATTATTAATTTTTATTAAATTATTTCTTGGTAGGAGGTGGAACTGGTTTTGTTGGAACTCGATTAGTCCAACATCTCACAAGCAAAGGATATGAAGTCACGGTAATTAATTTAGAATCATGGTTATTGCATTTTTTTCTCGTTTTTTATCCCTTTATTATTTTTGACCACCTGCAGTTTATGTTTCCCTCACAAAATAGTATGAATTTGGTGTATGTTACGTAGTTTGATGTGTAGATATAAATAAGGGTCATTTCAAATCTAATTAAAATTTATAAATGTCAATAGTTTTTTTAACTTGAGATCTTAGTATTATTAAATCTTAGCTTAATTAAACTATTGACATTTATGGAAAGAAAAAGATCGAATAAAACACAAAAAAAAAAACAAAAAATTTGAATTTATTTTAATGGAAATACTTAACTCTAGTTTCGCGATAGCCCCATTTAGAACATGTCCATACAAAATATATATTTCAAGAATCAGCACACCAAGCTACATAATATACATGCATCAAATGTATGTAGTTCTGTGAGGCGCCGATAGACATTATTTTAACTCAATTAATTACTTACAAAGGTGATATCACGAATGCCTGGCCTTAAACGCATAACATGGCATCAGTTGGAAAAAGAGGGTATACCTAAAGGCGTGACATCTGTCGTTAATCTGGCTGGCCAAAATGTTTTAGATCCATCGCGAAGATGGACTGCTGGCTTCAAACAAAATGTCTGGAATTCGCGTGTAAACTCGGCTGCGTCTTTGGTAAAGGCTATCGAAAAATCAGCTGGTATTGAAGCTTTCGTCAATATCTCTGGTGTTTCACACTACCCTGCCAATGAAACGAAGATTTATAACGAAAATGATAAAGTTGAAGGTTTCGACTTCATGTCTCGCCTATGTTTGGAATGGGAAAAAGCTGCCACTCTAACGGATAACTCAAAGACCAGAGGCGTAAGTATATATTTCAAATAGTTTGTAACAATTTATTCAGAAATATCATGTAGGCTTTGATATTCAGACTCTTAAAAAAAAAACGGTTTACCCGTAATTCCATCCACCTAAAACTATTTCTTGTCTCGTACAGTTGGTTTTGTTTAAAAAATGAAGACTTTCATATATTGGAAATACAAAGTATACATCTAGTTGATGTATAGCATTTAACATTTAAATGTTCATGTAGTTTATTAATATATAATCATATTACTTGACCTTGTTTTCGAATTTGCAGATAAAATTAAGAACAGGTGTTGTTGTTGGTCGCGAAGGTGGTATGATTCAGTCCATTTGGCTGCCATTTAATTTGGGCTTAGGAGGCCCTATGGGCACGGGTAAACAAATATTGCCATGGATTCACTTGGAGGATCTGTGTTGTCTTATCCAGCACTGTCTGGAATCTAAAAATTGCCAAGGTGTTTTGAATGCCGTCGCTCCTGATATAGTTACCAATGGCGAATTCTCCAAAGTAAATATAATGCAGATCTAAATTCTTTAAAGTGTTATATTAAAGAAATCTCAATTTTCAGACATTTGCTACAGCTCTTCACCGCCCTTGCCTTTTTGCTGTACCAGAGTTCGTAGTGGATTTAATATTCGGAAAAGATCGTTCAGCCTTGCTGTTGAGTGGTGCGAAAATAGAGCCAAAACGCACACTTGAAACTGGATTCAATTTTAAATATCCAACTGCCCAAGCTGCATGTCAAGAAGTGGTTAAAAAGAAATAACTCGATCACCCTGTGGTCAAATAGAAATTGAACCAAAGCCTGCCGATCCCAATGACAAGAAGAGTTTGTTATCGTTTTGTGACTTAATAATAATTTATGTGTTTATACTAATTTATGCTATATTTATAATTGGAGCACAATAAAAACGAAATCTCCTAAAGAATATTTTATATACATAAGAAAGCATTGTGATTGGAATAGAAAATACAAACATGAGTATAGTCCACGTGGCTCCCCAATTACTATTCAGTTTTTTTTTTATCATTTCAATTGCAAAGGAACTAAAAATTAAAAACAACTTAACGTTTTCAAAAAATATACCCCGAACGTGCATCTATTTTGTTTGCCGGTACGGGATACTCCAGCGGTCGGTATATGTGCAGTGTATTCGAGGCTTGGAGTAACTAAACGGAAGAACTATTTTTTGTTACAACAAATATTTTTGCTATATTTTAGAAACGAAATTTTCTAAGCACTTAGATCTTATTAGAAGTTGTTTTTATTAAAAACAGTAATTCACATTTCTTCTCAATGCTCATAATGTCTTTCTTTAATTTTGTGTTTAAAATACCGAATCTTCAATAACGTAAACATGTTTTTTATTATATTAGAGTCACCTATGGATGGGCTTAGAGACAAAGTCACTTTTGTATACAAATATAAAGGTTATTGCCATTTGATTTCTTTGTCTTAGATTCCCAATTGACATTATCATTTCTAGTTCTGTACTGTTAGAGGCATTTATTGCCGGTGATATATATTACATATTGAAAGATTTTATAAATTCAATTAAATGAAACACTGACCACCCCATTTACGTTTCAAATAATTTCAATTAGTACTGTTTTTTTTAAGTAAATGACATTGAAAATATAATGCGACTATCAAGGTTGACTACAATTTGATGCAATTTATAGAAAATATGAACTTTTATTCAAATGATGGAAGAAATAAGAAAATGTCAACGCAATACGACTTTTTGGGGTCTTCAAAATTGTGACGAAACAGTCGCATAGTAATCTTATATTAACAATCCTTTAATTTAGTAACTTATATACATACATCGTCTATATTTTTGTTAGTAAAATAAAATTTGCTTTTTTATATTTCTATATACATACATAATATGTATGTATTTTCAGCTGTGAATAACCAATTTCACCTTCATTTTGTCCAAATTTTGTTTTATTGAAACATTTATAACAATACAAAATTATAAAAGAGTTAAAAGAAGAAGTTTGTGAATATAATGAAGACTTATCAAATGCTTTCGTGAATTTTCATGAACAAATTTGTTTGGGAAATTAAAAGTTATGTTGATTTCACTAAAACATGTTATAGCTTGTAAATTTTCCCATATGATAAATCTATCAAACCTAAAGTTGTTTTCCGCTTGGTTGAAACGAACAAAGCGGTTAAACTAGACAACAAAACTAGTTAAACTTTTGTTATTCATAACAGCTGAAACGTTTACTAAAACAGCAGTTTTTATTTGCTGAAAAACGGAAAGCAGTAGTATGTTGTTATTTCTACAAACATCTTTTAGCTGAAACAGCAAACATGTTTCTGTGCTGAAATAGCAAACAAATTCTGCTGAATTAACCAACGTGTTTGCTAAAAGTGTTTGACAATGGGTACCATTCGACTATTTTGGGCTAACTTCAGCAGTAATTCTATTACAATAGACAAGAATTAATTTTTAATTTTATTCAGATCAGCAGAAAAATTCAACAAACTACTGATTTTTCATATCATATCATAAAGTACAAAATGTACTTCATACATGTATTTTGCCATCACTACTTTTACAAAAGCCATTATATTTTTAGTGAAACGCCAAGCGCAACCAGCTTGTTATATTTTATTTAAATAAAAACGAAAATAAAGTTCTGAAAACATAGATATTACGCTTAAAATTGTGAAAGGTATATTGGTGAACAATTTTTGATTTTCCAAATGGAATAAAGTGATTGTTTTTCAAATATTTTACAGACACGCTGCCTCCATCGAATAAAAACACTGGCTGATAGACGCTGCAACATGTAACTCGCTACTTGTAACTCTACCTCATCATTAATGCAAAAAATTATGTTAAATATGATGTGATAGTGGTATAAATGTTATATTTTTAAGAATTTGTAAATAATTAATCAAATTATTAAATATCTAAACAAACGTGTTTTACTCGACCACAATGATTCTTTTACCACTATCTTAAAATGTGCTTTTTCTGATTGTTTGGAGGGTCTCTTATTGGCGTCGTTCTAAATTGATCTATAAAGGCACCTAATAATTGCACTCATGCGAAACCTTTTTGTAGTAACTTGGCGTGGTACAACTTCTCAATAGTGACGGAGCTTTTCCGGCGAGTTTTTGATATCGTATATGATTGTTTTCGACGTACTGGGGATTCTCAGAAGCGCCCCCAAATTCAAAAAATGTTGGCAGGGTATTTATGGTGTCGATAAAACAGCTGATCCCATACAAAAATTTTACTAACCGGAGGTCTATCCACCGGTTAAAATTAATCGGAGGATTAACTATGTTTTCAGCAGTTATTTTTTTGTTTTTATTAATGTAATTTTCAAGAAACTATTTGCGCTTGGGGTTTCACAAAATATCAAAATGGCTTTTGTAATAATAGTGATGGCAAAACACTTTCATGTACATTTCGTACTTTTTGATACATATCCCCATAACAGTTGGCGTTTGTTGTAGTGCCACTTACGAGTCTGTGGAAGCGATGGGGATGAAATCGAGCGAAATGCTGGCAGGGTTTTTGGGGGCGTATTGGGTGGGATTTTCGAAGTAAATACAACCCTACAACAGAGCCAGTTGACACGTCAGTGTTGCGGCCAAGAGAGGATATAGAACTGTCAAATTTGCGAAAAGAATTATTTTTTAGAAGACAGAACGATAAAAAACGAATTGAGAGAAAAAGAAGACGACGATATTTTTATTTTACAATTAATTAGTTAGATTATAGATAACAACAAACAATTGTGGCAATATTGTAAAACAACAACTCCAGTGCAAGGTAAAATCAACAATGAGCCAGACCACCATAGATTGTGGTTTCCCAAAATAGTTACATTAGACTCGATGATCATTATATTTCTAAGCGTATGTTTTTTTTCTAGGTCTGAGCGCAGCAACTTGCGTGGCATTGGTTTTACATATATATTTACTTTGTGAAACATACCTGCTTCAAACTAATCACAAGACAGCCATGATAAAACGTAAAGGTTGTATAGACTTTTGCTTACTAGGATTTTTCCTGTATTTGCTGGGATCGATGAGTTTTGTTGAAGCCGTTGAATTCACATTTGACCTGGCAGACGGTGCAGAAGATTGCTTTTACGAAGAAATTAAACATAACACCAGTGCGTATTTGGAATTCCAAGTATCAGCTGGTGGCCAATTGGATGTAGATGTAACATTAAAAAATCCTAAAGGCGATATTATCTATGAACAACAAAAGGCCACCTTCGATAGCCATCAGTTTGTGGCTGATATTTCTGGTGTTTACCAGGCTTGCTTTAGCAATAAATTTTCAACATTTTCTCATAAATTCGTCTACGTCGATTTCCAAGTAGGTGAAGAACCAGCCTTACCCGGTGTAGATGAACATGCCACAGTTCTGACACAGATGGAAACATCCTCCCAGTCGATACACAAGAGCCTTAATGACATATTGGATGCCCAAACACATCACAGACTGCGTGAAGCACAAGGGCGAAAACGTGCCGAAGAATTAAATGAACGTGTAATGTGGTGGTCATGTGCAGAAACAGCTGCCGTGCTGACCATTGGAATCATTCAGATTTTAGTGCTTCGTAACTTCTTTACAGATCGTAAGCCCAATCAACGTTACAGTCGTTTGTAGGAGATTGTTTATTTGCGGGCACACGTGACTAATTATAAAAGCTTTCTTTAGTTAAACGAAAGAAGAATTGTGTATTGAAAGAAAAAATAATACATATGTATTTCATATGGACCTTCTCCTTATCATCTTACTATTCACTCCTACCTCGACACTCCCATCATCCTTAGTATGATCCTTTTGTATTGTTCTCTTATTCATAGTGTACAAAAACGGAAATGAACGAAGAGCCTCATCAATTCCTCAGTTAAAGTATAATTTTAGTTTAACTTTTTTTCGTCTTCATTAAAACAATTTGAACTAATCGAAGAATTTGTTATTAATTTTGGATTTTTTTTTTGTAGTTTGGAGGCATAATTGAAATTGTCTCAGTCAAGAACTACTATAAAGTTATATGTGATTCGGCTTAGAATATGGTATATTAAATTATCTTACATTAGCAACTTATGAAAGCCATCATAAGGGTATACGACATATATAACTTTTTCAAATTTCTATAGGGAATTTATTTAGTTTTGTTTGATGGGGCTAAAGTTGGGGGGTGGCTTGGATGTTCCGGTCCTAACTAAAGACTTTTACAATCCATGTGGGCTGCTACGTTATAAACAAATATCGAGTATTTTAAATTTATCCCTGATGATACAAATGTTGCAGTCGACTTTTTGAAAATTTCCAATTCAACGCATCGATTTACATTTGGCTAAAAACAAGTCATCGACTTGTCAGATCGGCCTAAATGGATTTTAATATAGTTCTACGTGGGACATCGTAAGCTCTAACTTCAATAAGGATAGTATTGTCAGAATTTGATTTTATATATATTTGTCACTATTTTCAAAATAGCACGCGTATGAGGATTGGGAATGATTACTCGATTGTTATAGAAATACTATCAAGCTATCCATTATTTATGAAAAGTAATGCTCACCAAAAGCTTTTCAACAAACTTCTATCACAACGGCGGATATCTAAGGGAAAACAAGCGTCGAAGTCAACTTCTTGAATTCTTCCAAATCGACTAATCGATTGAAACCGACTTTTCCCGATTAGACTTTTAACGTTATGTACGGATCATATTGCTCGAATCCTATATACATTATAACGTGTTTCCAAAAAATGGGAATTTATGTTCATATCCGGATTTTGTAGTCATGTGTTTGTTGTCATCAATAAGACACAGTTCTAACACGTACACCATTTCTTGGAACAAATGTTTCAACGAACGTTAGACCAAACATTCTTGGATGTTAGTATGGATTACGTATATACATCTCCTTTACATATGTACATTATTTTAAAATATCCCTCATAAGTTTACGTTCCATTTTGAAGTATTAAAATTGTTTGTTTTATTTTTAATGTGTTTTTCTTAACTTAATATTATATTGGATTTTTATGCAGCAAATTTGTAGATCAGTTCATCACATCCACTAGGTAATTATTGCACAGAATCAGGTCGATATGCACGATACATATTCATTTCATTTGGAAACGTCTTAAAGAGTTCCGCCAACATATTTGATTTGAATTTGCGGTATGCATCTATTTTACCCTTAACTTCTTCATTTTTAGCCAATGCCTTCTCCACACAGTCCTTCGTATACAACTGTGGGTTTTTATCCTGGTCAATGTAATCGAAGACCTCGAAGGGAACATAGATGTCCTGGACTTGATTCTTTAATTTATTTATTTCTTGCAATCCACTAACCAAACCTTGGCTAATGGGAAAAAATTAGTAATAGTATAAGCGTCATTGCAATGTATATTGTGAAAACTTACATCTTTTGGTTCAACACATTTTGGCCTTGTGGCTGAAAATCCGATACAATAATGCGTATTTGTCGCACATTCTCAATGAACATTTCCAATTGCGTTTCAAGATTTTCCAAAGGAGCCGACATTTTTACGGGCGGCTTTGCTCCTGATTTCGGGGAAACTGTTGCAAATCTTCCAATTTTTATTTTTCTGTGTTTTCTCTACAGCAAGAAGAGTATAACTCGGTGTTGCCATATGTCAATAATGTATTCACCATTTACATTTATTAAAATGTAAGGTAACAACAGCAAACAGCAGATTGATGTACTACGTTTTGTTGTCAGCAATTGAAGACCTTGTCACCTTCTGAGAATCTCCACCCCGTCGAAAACAATCGTATACGATATCCAAAATACTTCAGAAAAGCGCCGTCACTATTGAGAAGTTGTACCACGACAAATTACTACAAGAAGGCATCGCATGAGTGCAATTATTGGTGCCTCTTTAGATAAATTTAAAACGACACCAACAAGAGTCCCTTCGAACTATCAGAAAAAGTGAATTTTAAGATAGTTTT